>NW_028317949.1:6502500-7127500 GCF_062004578.1 Staurois parvus | reverse complement strand
AAGGACGAGATTTGGATTGATACTAATATGGGTTCAAGGCAAATCCTGCAGGCTCGTGATTTGTGTTTCTAGATAATTTAAGAGCTGATTGAACCTAAGAATATAGCCAACTGGCATAAGAGATAATGGGTCATCCCCTCAATGTCAGGGCCACTTATACAAATTGAACCTTATAACTATAGTTAAATCTGACAGATCATGATCTAGCAGGGATTCACAGGCCATATTCTCATTGCACACGTTCCTGAAATGGGCTCTCAAAAGTACTGGGTGCTGCAGCGACCTCCAGCTAGGTACTGGAACATACACAATACAATGTAAATATTCACCAGCACACCACAGATCTTAGGTCCAGATGTTTTTTAAGGAAGAAAAATCAAATCACAAACAGTGTACACTGCTTGTGATGTGATCTTTCTTCATTGAAGATTGAAGATCCGCAGTATGCTGTCAAATATTTACATTGTTCTAGCAGGGATTTAGATAGCAGGTTGTCTATTACAATATTCATACCAATAGTAAAGTATTTATGTAAAATTATAATTCGATATAGCCAGCATAAGCATTTACTAATTTGTTTGCTTATAGCAGCACTTATTGGATATTTAGACCACGGTATAAAGCAATACACTTCACATATTTCTGTAATTATGTCATGATTATGCTGTACTGACCTCAACACTATGAAACTAAACAATAGAATAAACAAGGTTATCTAATGAGACAGAGCAGCTTGCAAAGATTATGTGGAAATTGCTAAACCCTTGGTGACAAACCTGATATAATCCCTTACTGATCTGTCAAAAGTAAACAGTATTAAAAGTAAACGGTATTAATCAAGCTTTATATAGTATGTCAGGGGAAGGATATAGCAAAAAAGATCTAGTAGGTGTTTAAGATTGTCCATTAGACTGTCCCGATACAAACAAGCACATGTTCTTTAACCACTTTCCCTCCAGAGGATTTACCCCCCCCTTTCCTGAGCTATTTCAACTGGTACCTGCTCGGTCAGGCAATGCTGTACCCAAATTAAATGTATGTCATTTTTTTCACACTAATAGAGCTTTCTTTCAGTGGTATTTGTTCACCTGTGCGTTTTTAGTTTTTTGCGCTATAAACAAAAAAGACAGGAAATTTTGAAAAAAAAAAGATATTTTTTATGACAAAATGATATATTGCTCACACATGCTGTGTGTATATGTGGAATTACAACCCAAAATACATTCTGCTACTTCTACCGAGTGTGGGGATACCACTTATGTGAGACATTTTGGATTGTTTATATCCTGCAAAACTAAAGTGATGAAATGCTCTTCGCTTCCAATTTCGTAGACTATAGAAATGATTGGCACCATTCCAGTCTCCAATCAGCTCTATGGTGAGCTGGCAAAACCACTGGCTGCATTTTCAGGTTCCCGCGATGGCACGGGACTGCCGGAGGAAGGCTGTGGAAAGCTACGGGGGGCATCTTCTCCTGCTTGTTAAAGCAATCCTGCAGCTAATTAGCCACTAGGATTGCTTTTACATGAAAGCCAATCACCGGCAGCAGCAGGCATCATCCTGGTTTTGCGCTATAAACAAAAAAGACAGAAACATTTTTTTTAAAAAAAAGATATTTTTTATGTTCGGCTATAAGAAATATATAGTAAACTCAAAGTTAGTCATAAATTTAGGCCAAAATTTATTCTGCTACATGTCTTTTGGTAAAAGAAATTCCAATAAATGTATGTTGATTGCTTTGTGTGAAACTTATAGCGTCTACAAACTATGGTATGCTAGTTTAACTGACAATTGCGCGGTCATGCAATATTGAACATAAATGAAATTTATGTCCTTTTTTTAACACAAATAGAGCTTTTTTTTGGTGGTATTTGATCACCTCTGGGTTTTATTTTGTTTTGCGCTATAAACAAAAAAAGACTGAAAATGTTGAAAAAAAAAATATTTTCACATTTCTGTCATAAAAAATATCCAAAAAACTCAAATTTCGTCATAAATTTAGACCAAAATGTATTTTGTTACATGTCTTTGGTACAGAAAATCCCAATAACCACATATTAATTGATTTGTGTGAAAGTTATAGCATCTACAATCTATGGTATAGATACTGGAATTACACAGCTTTTATTTTATGACTGCCTATCACATTTCTTGGGGTGTTAAAATACCAGGATAGTACAAACACCCTCAAATGATGCCTTTTTGGAAAGTAGACACCCTAAGCTATCTGGAATGTTGAGTCCATGGAAGATTTCTTCTTTTTTTACCACACGTTTATGGAAAATGACAAAAATGTATTTATTTACTTTTGCACAAAGTTGGCACTTAAATGATATATGGCTCACACATGCTGTGTGTATATGTGGAATTACAACCCAAAATACATTCTGCTACTTCTACCGAGTATGGGGATACCACTTGTGTGAGACTTTTTGGATTGTTTATATCCTGCAAAACTAAAGTGATGAAATGCTCTTAGCTTCCAATTTCTTAGACTATAGAAATGATTGGCACCATTCCAGTCTCCAATCAGCTCTATGGTGAGCTGGCAGAACCACTGGCTGCATTTTCAGGTTCCCACAATGGCACGGGACTGCCAGAGGAAGACTGTGGAAAGCAACGGGGGGCATCTTCTCCTGCTGCTTGTAAAAGCAATCCTGCAGCTAATTAGCCACTAGGATTGCTTTTACATGAAAGCCGATCACCGGCAGCAGCAGGCATCATCCTGGTATAACCACTCAAAGTTCAGTGATGTACCAGTACATCGCTGGTCCTTTTTTGGTGTTATATGCTATGTTCTTTTTTTTTTTTATGCAGCCTGTGGGATGAAAGAAAAAAAAGAGAATTAATCTCCGCCAGAAAAAGTGTGTGGTAAGCCCACCATTAGAATATAACTCAATGCATCCACCCACTTCTGATGGTGGGCACACATGACATGTTCTTTTTTTGTCAATCAGCCCGTGGTTTTGTATGCAATGTATCATGCGACAGTGACCTACTGAAACTGCACTTGCTGGGGGGAGAAGGGGGAGGTTAAGTGTAGGGGCTAAATGCAGGTGCTAGCAGGTGCCGGGGCTGATCCCACTAATGCTGCATTTTTGGGGACACTATACTAATGTGAACACTGGTATAGTGCTGATCTGATCAAAGATATTGATCCGTTCAGACATTATACTAGCAATGGAGATTTATTGTGTATGTGAGTATGTTCCTGGCAATCAATGATGACTGATGTAGTGATGGGAAATCTGACGTTATCTGGGAGGGACGCTAATGCTATCTGAAGTTGCGGGTGACACTAATACAGTAGTCAGTAAAAAAAGTATGTACACTGTACTAATGAAACTGGTGACATGGCAGTGAAGAGGTTAACTGGGGGGGCAATCACGGGGTTAAATGTGACCTAAAAAGTGTTTTTGATTGTAAAAGTGTAGTGTTTTTTAGATCTGATTTCTTCTCTCTCTGAGACGGAATGTGCCCAGAGAGAGATGATTGCATCATTTCCTGTACCTGTGTAAATCTAAACATAGGTACAGAAAGATCTGTGATTGGTCAGAGATCAATCATCACATCCAGGCCGAACATTACTGACCTAAATCTGATGATTGATCTCTTGGGCACCGAATCATGACACCACCGGGTCGGCGGGTGCGCGCACCCCTGGCCCACGTTCACCTCGGGAGCATGTATCATGTATACCCTGTAGCAGTATTTGTGCTATAGGGTGGCACTGAAGTGGTTAAAGGATAAGATAAACTCAACCCATATTTAGTGTGTAACATGTAACATGTTCAGGAACCTTACCTCACCCCCCTTCCCTGTGACAGGGGATGGGGTTCTTCTCCCCTGCATCCATCGTCACATTTTAAATGAGTGCATCATTCATTCACAGGGGTCTGTCAATGAATGAACTACAAGCATTGGCAGTTTCATTGGACTGCGAGAGAACTAATGTGCATCCACTGACACTTCCTTCAGCTTTCAAAAAGAAAGCCTACACAGAGGTAAGGACAAGAAAGCTGCAAGAAATGTCGGCAGGAGCTTGACATTGCTCCCACAATCCACTAATGGTGGGTGCAAACATTTGTAGGCTTCTGTGAAAAACAAACAAGTGCCATTTTTTTATAAGCAAAAACTGATGTACGTATGTATGTATTTATTTTTGTTAAAGGCAAACTCTTTTAACAAACTCCCCTTTAAATCTGAACTTTAGGCAACAACATATTTAATATACATGTATGGAAAGTTTACCTGGACAAAAATTGCAACTGTCTTTTGCCAGTCTTGAGTTCCAGGAACACCTGCTAGACAGTATAGTCAAATATTCACATTTCGCTGTGGCCTAAGCACAGCTTAATCAAGAACAATGCTCAAACCTGCCAACATATATTTACTGCAGTAGAAAGAAATTGACATCTAGTGCTGGCTCTCCTTCTTCTAGTCTGCTGCCTTGCAGAGAAAAAAATATTAAGAAAAATTCAATAACTCATACTACCACTATATATATATATATATATATATATCATATTTTTCACTCCATAAGACGCACCTGACCATAAGACGCACCTAGGTTTTAAAGGTGAAAAACAAGAAAAAAAAATATTCTGAACCAATGGACTGCAGACACAGTACAGGGGATGACCAGAGACTGTGGATACAGTACAGGAGATGACCAGAGACTGCGGACTTAGTACAGGAGATGACCAGAGACTGCGGACACAGTACAGGAGATGACCAGAGACTGCAGACAAAGTACAGGGGATGACCAAGAGACTGCGGACATAGTACAGGGGATGACCAAGAGACTGCGGACACAGTACAGGGGATGACCAGAGACTGCGGACACAGTGCAGGAGATGACCAGAGACTGCGGACACAGTGCAGGAGATGGCCAGAGACTGCGGACACAGTGCAGGGGATGACCAGAGACTGCGGACACAGTGCAGGGGATGACCAGAGACTGCGGACAGTACAGGGAATGACCAGAGACTGCGGACAGTGCAGGGAATGACCAGAGACTGCGGACAGTGCAGGGGATGACCAGAGACTGCATACAGTGCAGGGAATGACCAGAGACTGCAGACAGTGAAGGGAATGACCAGAGACTGTGGACCTTTGGGGAGGGAGGGGGAGCGGGTACCTGAATTTGACAGGTACCCACTCCCACTTCCGCGGAGTTGCCTTCCCTCTTCTTCCCGGGCCGGCTTCTGTGACAGCCGGGTGCCCACTGCGCATGCGCGAGAAGCGCTGCGCTTTTGTGAATGGCCCAGCGCCTTCTGGGACCTTTCATGTGTCCCAGAAGAAACCGGTTCATTCAAAAAGTGCAGCACATGCGCAGTGGGCACCCGGCTGTCACAGAAGCCAGCGCGGGAAGACTGTGCAGCGCTGGAGCGAGGAACAGGTAAGGCCCTGCAGGAGAGAACAGCTGAGCGGCCGGCCCGGTATTCTGACATGGTGGCCGCAAAAATACCGGACCGGCCGCTTTATATTCGCTCCATAAGATGCACTGACATTTTCCCCCCTTTTTTGGGGGGAAAAAAGTGCGTCTTATGGAGTGAAAAATACGGTATATATATATATATATATATATATACACATAATAATTGCAGTAACTGTGCTTTAATCTACAAGGGGTTTAGCATTGTTAAATGGTTTGCTTTCCTTAAAGCATACCTTTAGTAAAAAAAAAATTATAGAGCTGTCTTAGCAGTTTTAATGAGCTGAAAAAAGACAGAATAACATCACTTAATCAGTTTTCCTGGTGAAAATACATTTTCTCCCGAATCAAACCCAAATCCAAGTCCTAGGCATTAAGTCATGAAATATGTGTTGAAAAGAAGGTTCGAAGATCATATTAGTTGATGCTATAATTCAGTTTAGGTTATGTTTACAAAATACTGTAATTGTTCTCATGTTCCAACCAGGAGGAAAATGGGGCAGTATTTTCTCCTGGAAAGTTTCTTTTGGCATCTGTATTACAATTTACTGATCTATTTTAGCAAGACTGATTGCATAGCTCTAACTTATTATTTTAGTATAGGTCCACTGTAATGTCTTGAATGTCTTTTTTTGACATTTGTGGATACTTTTTTTCAGTGGGAAAGGTTTTAAGCTGAATATGCTTTGTAGGTGTGAGCAGGTGGTTAATGACCTTTTCTCTGCTGAGTAAATAATTCTGTCTCTCTCTTAAACGTTTGCCAGTAATGCTTGCTCTTCCCTGTACTCTGCTCCTCTTTCAAGCAGACAAATTAGTTCATTATCCAGTGAAAAAGATGCCCATATGGCAGTGTTGTGGCGCTGCTTACCTGCTGTTCCTGGGTTCTGTATTTCAGTGATACAGACACAGCAAATACAAAATGTAGAAAGCTGTCTAACGTGTCCCATGTCTGACTATATAAAAGAAGTTTTGCTTCAGTCTGCTTGATTAGAGCTTATGTAAAAAGTGAGAAATGGAGAGCTCTGCCTAGCAATGACAGACATAAATTGCTAAATATATCAACTAGATAAATATAGTACCTCTCTTGTGATTCATTTCCTAGCTTAGACCAGTCAAGTAATGTCAACATTATTCGTGTTTCAACGATGAATTAATATGATCTTAAAGTTCACAGATTTTTGTGTAAGACTCTTCAAAAGCTGGATGATGGATATCAATATTATAAAAGCCATGTAAAAAAAAATGTTGTGAATCTGTATGACTCATACCTGTAGAAGGTATTTGTGAGTATTTAGAAATCATAATTTTGCCTCTCAAGGCACTCATTATCAATGGAGAATATATATATATATATATATATATATATATATATATATATATATATATACACACACAGTTGTGTTCAAAATAATAGCAATGTGTTGAAAAAAGGGAATAAAGCTCAAAATACTTCTAAAAACTTTTATTTCCATACACACAAATGCATTGGGAACATTACACATTCTATTCCAAATCAACACATGAGGAAAATATATCAAATTTGTGTTGTTCCTCTAAAGAAAATTGAAGAAAAGTGAATATTAGACTGTTCAAAAGATAGCAGTGTTTGTATTCTTCTTTACAAACTCAAACATTCACTATATAAACTGAAAAATGTTTGAAGATTTTGCTTTCCTTTGAATCACTTAATGAATATTTAGTTGTATAAGCACTGTTTCTGAGAACTGCTGTACATCTGTGTTGCATGGAGTCAACCAACTTCTGGCACCTGTGAACAGGTATTCCAGCCCAGGATGATTGGACTACATTCCACAGTTCTCTATTTCTTGGTTTTGCCTCAGAAACTGCATTTTTGATGTCACCCCACAAGTTTTCTATTGGATTAAGATCCGGGGATTGGGCTGGCCACTCCATAACGTCAATCTTGTTGGTCTGGAGCCAAGATGTTGCACGTTTCCTGGTGTGTTTGGGGTCATTGTCTTGTTGGAACACCCAT
Source organism: Staurois parvus (assembly GCF_062004578.1). NCBI lineage: Eukaryota > Metazoa > Chordata > Amphibia > Anura > Ranidae > Staurois > Staurois parvus. The sequence goes on along the minus strand of NW_028317949.1, from coordinate 7,120,067 downwards.
TTCAAGGGCATTTCCTCTTCAGCATAAGGCAGCATGACCTACCAAGTATTCTGATGTATTCAAACTGATTCATGATCCCTGGTATGCGATACATAGGCCCAACACCGTAGTATGAGAAACATCCCCATATCATGATGCTTGCGCAACCATGCTTCACTGTCTTCACAGTGTACTGTGGCTTGAATTCAGTGTTTGGGGGTCGTCTGACAAACTGTCTCCGGCCACTAGACCCAAAAAGAACAATCTTACTTTCATTAGTCCACAAAATGTTGCGCCATTTCTCTTTAGGCCAGTCAATGTGCTCTTTGGCAAATTGTAACCTCTTCAGCACATGTCTATTTTTCAACAGTGGGACTTTGCGGGGGCTTCTTGCAGATAGCTTGGCTTCACATAGGCGTCTTCTAATTGTAACAGTACTCACAGGTAACTTTAGACCTTCTTTGATCTTCCTGGAGCTGATTGTTGGCTGAGTCCTTGCCATTTTGGCTATTCTTCTATCCATTTGAATGGTAGTTTTTTTGCTTTCTTCCACATCCTTCAGGTTTTGGTTGACATTTTAAAGCATTTGCGATCATTTTAGACAAGCAGCCTATCATTTTCTGCAATTCTTTATATGTTTTCCCCTCTCCAATCAACTTTTTAATCAGTTGTTCTGAACAATGTCTGGAACAACCCATTTTCCTCAGAATTTCAGAGAGAAATGCACTGTACAAAATTTGCTGCCTTCCTTCCTTAAATAAGGGCAATAATTGCCACCTGTTTTTCAAAGAATGAATGACCTCACTAATAGAACTCCACACTGCTATTATTTTGAACATGCCCCTTTCAATTAGTGATTCAATTACACAGAATCAGCAGTAAGCATGTCATGACTGTTGGGTCTGTTGGATTTCTAATGCAGGAGGGCCACTCTTGCATCCTTAACCATTTCAATATCGGGCACTTTTACCCCCTTCCTGCCCAGGCCATTTTTCAGGTTTCAGAGCTCTCACACTTTGAATGACAATTGCGCGGTCATACAACATTGTACCCAAACTAAAATTTTATAATTTTCTTCACACAACTAGAGCTTTCATTTGGTGGTATTTAATCACCACTGGGGTTTTTATTTTTTGCTAAATTAACAAAAAAAGACCAAAAACTTTGAAAAAAAACACCCCTCTTTGCAAAGTAGACAGTCCAATGTATTTCATAAGAGGCATGGCAAGTTTTTTGAAGTTGTATTTTTTTTGTCATAATTTTTCAGAAAATGAAAAAAATAATTTTCACAATTTTTTTTTTACATACTGTCACCAGTGCAGTACAGCATCATCATATACCTGGCATTGCGGTGATCAGGGACACTGACTGGTGACAGTATGAAAAAATATATATATAATTTTTTTAAATTTTTTTTATTATTTTAAATTTTGTATTACATTTTTTTTCTTTTTTTAAGATTTATTTTTCATATTTCACTATGACCAAAGTAGTACAATGTTACCATAGTAACGTTGTACTACTTAGGAAAAGGATCAGTATTTTTTTTTTTTACACAATTTGCTTATAGCAAATAATTACTTTGCTAAAAGCAAGCATTTACCTGAATGACATCGATTCATTCAGGGTTTTTTTTTTTTTCTTGTGCTTAGCTGTGATTTGGCCACGGCTAATCACATGACACAGCTGGGCTGTGATTGGCCCAGCTTGTGCATGTGATCGCTGTGACCATTCACAGCTAGATACTAGTATGTGATTGGTCACAGCAGGTCACAATGTACCGGCAACGGGGCTGGAACTCAGATCGGTCATCGGCCGTGTCCGAGGTATACGGCCGGTGACAGATTGCGCCGCTGTGCAGCTCTGCAGTCGCCATATGGCGTCCAGCTTGTGCATGTGATCGCTGTGACCATTCACAGCTAGACACTAGTATACAATGGATGGCATGAATGAAGCCATCCATTGTATACAACTGTCATGTGACTTGCTGTGATTGGGCACAGCAGGTCACATGGTACCGGCAACGGGGCCGGTACTCAGATCTGTCATCGGCGCTGTCTGAGGTATACGGCCGGTGACAAATAGCGCTGCTGCACAGCTCTGCAGTCGCCATATGGCATCCACCCAGAATGCTGAAGGATTTTGCCGGCCGTCAAATGGCCATTGGCCGGGCAGCTAATGGTTAAGGACCGTAAAATGAAATTACATTTGCAGCAAACCAAAAACCCTAGATCAGAAGCCAATCAATTGCGGGCATGACCAACAGATGTGCAAGATGTCCCTACGTAAACCACAGTTCTGGAAACACCTATATCCGCCAGTCGGATTAAAGTGAGCAGTCCGAGCCGGGACCCAGTACCACCGCAGGAGAACTTTGGAGATTGCATCAATAGTGACGGTATTGAAGGAACATTTCTCCACCATCCCCCAAGCCCTATTTCAATCCTCTGCCTCAATTGAGAAACCTAGATCTCGCTCCCATTGAGAGACATAAGACAAGGGTGGTGAGGAGGACCTACTGTTAAGAGAGGCATAAATCACAGAAATGAGACTAGAGGACCCTGGGGAATGTTGCAGACATGTTCAAAGGGTGTTTTGCGGTAAGGATATGTAGAGGTACAATGGAGGGACAAGACCCAGTGGCGCAATTGCAATTAATGATAATATTCCCATGGCGGGACCCCCTGTGATTCTCAAAGAGACTCCCATGATGGAAACGAATGAGCACTCAGAAAATCGTGTACAATAACAAAGCCATGGGAGGTCCACCAAGAAAAAGAAGGGGGATGTTCTAAGCCTGGTGGATATAAAGGATTTTGCGTAATCGTCAAAAGAAGTGGAAAAGATCGTATCAGATTACCTGAATATTTAACAGAATCCCAGGTTTGTAGACTGTGAAGCATGATAGGGCTCAGGTCTGGAGGGCGCAACTTAGGCGGGAGCCAAAGCAATGTAGTTAAGGAAAGCAGAGCACAATTGGGTAATTCCAAGAGTACCCATAACAGGATATCCATCTGGCACGAAGCATGGACAACTGGGAAGTTTGAGCTGTCAAATAGTATCTAGAAACATGTGGGACTCCCAAACCTCCCTGTAGTCTATGAGTATACAGAGTGGATCTAGGCACTCTGGGATGTTTATGAGCCCAAATAAAACAGATAATCCGACTGCAATAGACAAAGAAAAAACCGTAGGTACCTGAATTGGGAGAATGCGAAAAAAGTACAGGATCAAACAAGAGATCCCTGTGCTCAAATCCCAACAGCTAGTGCATGCATTTATCCATCAGGTGCTAAAGGGGTGTAACCACATATTAACACTAGAAATTCTGAGGACCCTCTGCACACTGGTATATACCCTTTCAAGCAGACTATGCAATAAATAGGGATATTTAGTTCACACATATTGCAATACATGTTTAAGCTGGCCAACTGCTGTCCAATGACACAGCAGATCACCGGGTAAACACAGTAGTTATAGGCTGCACTTTCCTCATGCTGTCATAGCATAAGGAAATCACTGCCAATAACCGCCAATTGCCAGAGAAGTGATTGACACTGATCATCAGGGCACTGATGATCAGTGCCCAGCAGTGCTGCCCACCTTTGCCGCTCACCTGTACCCACCAGTGTTACCCACCTGTACCCATCAGTGCTGCCCACCTGTGCCCTGCAGTGCCACCCACCTGTGTCCAGCAGTGCCTAGAAGTGCCACCCATCTGTGCCCAGCAGTGCCACCCATCAGTGTTGCCCAGCAGTGCCGCTGATCAGTGCTTTCCATCAGTGCCGCATCATCAGTGCTGCCTAGCCGTGCCACCTCATTAGTGCTGCCTTTCTGTGCCCATCAGTGTTGCCTATCCATGCCCATCAGTGCTGCCCATCAGTGCAGCCTCATCAACGCACATCAGTGAAGGAGAAAAATTACCTGTTTGTAAAATTTTATAATAGAAACAAAGAAAACTTTTTTTTTCAAATTTTTGGCCCTTTTTTTTTATATAGCACAAAAATAAAACACCCAGCGATAATTAAATACTACAAAATGAAAGCTCTATTTGTGTGAAAAAAATGATAAAACTTTCATGTGGGTACAGTATTGCATAACCATGCAATTGTCATGCAAAGTGAAACAGCACTGAAAGCTGAAATTTGGCCTGGGCAGGAAGGGGGTATAAGTACCCAGTAGGCAAGTGGTTAAAGTAGAACTATAGGCAATTTTTTTTCTTTCCCATTTTGGATAGAGTAAAGGGGAATTATAACCCCTGCCAGTTTATTTTTTGCCATCTGTGTCCCATTGGGGAGATTTCCCTTCTCTCTCTGTCCCATATCTAAACGGGAAGTGAGAGGAAATTCCCTCCAAATTAAGGGAATTCCAGGTCACCAGAACTAGTGTCCTCATTGGAAAATGTCCTCTCTATTATGTTTATGGGAACAACCCAACATTTGAGGTTGTCTTCTCCTCCACATTTGAGGGTAACAGTAAACAGGACAAATAGAGAGGGTGAATCTCCCTGACAGGGGCACAGACAGCACTGCAATCCTAATAGGTGTTCTCTTCCCTCTCCACTCTGTCTAAAACAAAAAAAAAATAAAGCTTTGCCTTTAGTTATACTTTAATATTAGATATAATTTAGAAAATGGGAAAACAAGTGGCTATATATAAGAACTTTGAACTTTTTTTTCTTTTTTTTTAGCTGCCATTTGGACTTCATTTTAATATGTTCCACTGATAAATCTCTAGCTCAGTGTTATCAATATAACTTCTCTATCAGTGGCCTGTAATGTTCACAAAGGTATATTAATTAGACTCTGGAAAGTTGAAATGAGGATATACAGTTGCAAGAAAAAGTATGTGATCCCCTTGGGATTACGTGGAGTTTTGCATGAATTGGGCATAAAATGTGCTCTGAACGTCATCTAAGTCACAACAATAGAAGAACACAGTCTGTTGAACATAATACTACACAAACATTAGATGTTGCCATGGTTTAATTGCACATAACATGTAAACATTCACAGTGCAGGGAGGAAAAAGTATGTGAACCTTTGGACTTAATAACTGGTTGACCCTCCTTTGGCAGCAATAACCTCAATTAAACGTTTCCTGTAGTTGCAGATCAGACCTGCACAACAATCTGGAGTAATTTTGGACCACTCCTCTTCACAAAACTGTTTCAGTGTAGCAATATTCTTGGGATGTCTGGTGTGAATCGCTCTCTTAAGGTCATGCCACAGCATTTCAATCGGGTTGAGGTCAGGACTCTGACTGGGCCACTCCAGAAGGCGTATTCTGTGCTGTGCAGCCATTGTTTTGTTGAATGACTTGTATGCTTTGGGTCATTGTCCTGTTGCATCACCCATCCTCTGCGGAGCTTCAGTTGGCGGACAGATGGTCGTACATTTTCCTGCAAAATGTCTTGATAAACTCTGGAATTCATTTTCCCATCAATGACAACAATCCGTCCAGGCCCTGAGGCAGCAAAGCAGCCCAAACCATGATGCTCCCTCCGCCATGTTTTACAGTGGGGATGAGGTTTTGATGTTGGTGTGCTGGGCCTTTTTTTTTCTCCACACATAGTGTTGTGTGTTCTTCCCAAACAACTCAATCTTGGTTTCATCTGTCCACAGTATATTTTGCCAGTAGTGCTGTGGAACATCCAGGTGCTCTTTTGCAAACTTCAAACGTGCTGCAATATTCTTTTTGGACAGCAATAGCTTCCTCCGTGGTGTCCTCCCATGTACTCCATTCTTGTTTAATGTTTTCCTTATTGTAGATGTGTCAACAGAAATGTTAGCATGTGCCAGAGATTTCTGTAGGTCTTTAGCTGACACTCTGGGATTCTTCTTTACCTCATGCAGCATTCTGAGCTGTGCTCTTGCAGTCATTTTTACAGGACGGCCACGCCTAGGGAGAGTAGCAACAGTGCTAAACTTTCTCCATTTGTAGACAGTCTTTCTTACCGTGACTTAGATGACGTTCAGAGCACATTTTATGCCCAATTCATGCAAAACTCCACGTAATCCCAAGGGGTTCACATACTTTTTCTTGCAACCGTAATGATGATGCTACCTAAAATGAATGGGGTTTGCTAATAAACAAACACATTTATTTAGGAGAAACCAGCAAGGAGTGAAGGGTGGACACATAACATTAGGCAATGCTGGCAAAATTTAGCAGAATGCAAAGTTGGGAAAAATAGTGTGTGTATCCTTAAAAAAATAACATTTAAAAGATATCTGGAAGGAGATTTTTTTTTTTTTTAGCAAAGCTGGAATTTCACTTTCAAATTTAAAGCAAATAGGGAAAACAACATAAATAAATACACTTGCGGTGTACAGATGATTATGCAAGATTACAAGTACTATAATTTAAAATAATGCCGCATAAACCACTTAAACTGCTGGCATATGTACAAAAGCACATAACTTGTCTGTTCAAAGTAGTATTACTCTTGCAGGGAAAACTAATCCATATGAACTTTTAACATAAACATACACAGTGGGCACAAAATGTTACTGCCTTGGAGGAAGCAGTCAGTTTGATTATTTCTCACCAAAACAGACTTCTAAAATCCCCAACTGTTTTGCCTGAAGATAATAATGCAAATATACTCATAGCAAGCTACTGTATTGTTTAATGGTTTTGTTGTCAGTATTCTTTAGTTCTCTAAAAGTATAAAATACTCTGTCATCTTGTAATAATTTCTTGCATATTTTGGCCAAATCCAATATTCAGTCAGTCTTCAGGATGACTAGCACGTTTCGTCCAGATAGCATATAGGAAATCAGTGTCAGTTGCCTCCAGGTACGTTGCAGCTGGTTAAACATTACAGTAAACTGGACCTCTTAGTGATTTACCAAGTCTCAATGAATACATTTTGACATAATACAATAAATGGCAACAGTAAAATATTTCCAAAAAAATGTCTTATCACTAAAAAGTAGTCTTTGAGCTCTAGTCCAGTGACGTTGCTTGGACTGAGGTGATGTTGTCAGTCTGCACATTACTTAGCTTGCATGCTTGAGATGTGAAACATATATAAAATGGCAGGTCCACTTTTAAATTTAGTTTTAAATTACTGTGAGAGTACTGTAAATGTGAGCTCAATGATGCATGTATTTCATAACATAGATAATCATTTGTCTCCCAAGCACTATACTAATATACATTTACTGAATAAGGCCCTGTTTGAGAATTAAACTTACATTTTTACATCATCATATAATTTTAGTCCCACTAAAGGGACTGGTGTTTATAATTTGACGCTAGCAAAACAATTCTATTGACTAGAAAAAAATAAATAGTGGTTACATACTTTTTCTAGAATCAACTCAACTATTGTCCCCAATTGATTGCATTGGGAAAAAAGTGTACTTACATAAAAATGTAAGTCTCAGTTTAATGATAATAAGTATGTATTTGCAAGAAAAGTACTTTAACAGGAAACACAAGCAGAGTGCAAAAAGTATATAGTATACGAGGTATTACATTTATAAATGAACAATAAAATATTATAATTACAAATGTATATTATAAAGCCTCCACAACAAAAAAATATTCACACAATCAATAAAAAAAGGAAATCAGCAAAATGATTATGTCTGCCAGGCATTAGAAATATTTGAATGCATCCTTGAGAAGTTTATGGTGTTACTGCAGTGACCACTTGAAGTAATGCATAATTTATTTTCCATTCTAATATTAAAATATGCACCAAGATGAGAAAAATGGATTTAAAATCAGACTTTACTTGTATGCTTGTCATTTCAATTACTTATAACAGCAAATACTATTTATTATTTTTATTTCAGTCATTGTATGGTGTAATATTTGTATTGTTGTTTACTAACATTTACATTAACGCTACAATAGCAATGAACTAGAATCTTAAAATCTCTGTATCTTGTAATATTCAACAATGGGCATACAACATTTATATTGCATTGTATTTGCAAAAGATCAAAACCCTTACTTTTGTGAATACTTTGGTTTATGTGTGTTTCTTATCTGAAAACAAAGAATACTTAAAAAAAAACGTTGATACAAAATTGTGGTTAGAGTGCTGATTCTCGAAATATAAAACTATGTTGTTAAAGAGAAGGAATACAATTCCTGCATAAGCAATTATAATGAAATGCTATACTTGAGGGAAACCTAAAGAAAACACACATGTGATTCTTTTATAGAAAAGCTACCCAGAATCTTTAAAAATCCCTAAGGAAATATATGAATAATTGCTGCTACACACATTTCTTGCAAGGTGATTCTTGAAAGTAATTTACTAAAAGTCATACATTCTATACCAGTCATGCCAATACACAAATTCAAGGTTGAAAGGAAATTTGTGCTTTCAATAAAATATCTTGTTAGTGTCCAGCAGGGGTTTGACACACACAATCTCACAACTACAAAGTATTTTTGATCATTTACTTCCTATTCTTACAAGAAAACGTATGTGAATGTACTGTATATATCTGAGTGTGCATGTGTGTGTAGCATACATGGACTATATTCTTCACATTTCTTTGGAATTGGAAGGCAACAGCAGAGATGTTTTATTAGGAGGCTGTGCAGAAACATTAAAGAAAATTGAAAGGTTAAAAAGCAATGCTCTAAGGGGCATGGCCTCGAGCAGTATGGAATAGGACGTGTGTGAGCCGAGCTCCGCTCTGATGATGTCCTAACCTCTTATCCTGCAAAATATCCTGCATTTCTGTTGGTACTTGCCAACCCGGGGGTCACTTCCAACCTATCCTGATATGTCTCTGCTGTGGAAAGCTACAGAAGTGGGCATTAAATTGGAGAAATTCAGGCTTCAGGAGCAAAACCAGGGGGGAAAAGATGGTGGCGCCTCTTCTTCAGATCTGGAGCCTACAGGTTCAGGCACAAATAAGCTTCTAGAGGCTATCACTGCTTGCCAGATGACGCTCATGACCAAGTTATAAGTGATTAAATAGATAGCTCCTTGATACAAGATTTTCAGAAACTTAAGGACAGAGTTTCAGAGGTAGAATAAAGAATCAGCAGAACTGAAGAAGCAGAAATAGGAAGACCTAGATAACTGTTCCAGATGGAATAATCTTAGGTTTGTGGGTCTACCTGAATGAACTGAGGGAGATGATCCTGCCACTTTTCTGGAAAATCTGCTCATTACTACTTTTAACAGAGCTGCCTTTTCTGCCTCCTTTGTAGTTGAGAGGGTGCACCGAGTGATTCCTAAACCGCCACCAACAGGAGCACCTCCTCAAGATTTTATTGCCTGCTTTCTCAACTACAGGGATCGACATGCTATACTCTGCCTGACGAGGGAGGAAGGTAACATCCTTTATCACAATACTAAGCTGGTGGTTTTCCTAGATTTCTCAGCAGAGGTGCAGTGGCAAAGAACAAGATTCCAGGATGTGAAGCGATGTCTCAGAATCCGCCATATTACCTATGCCATGCTGTACCCAGCATAGCTGCATGTGATACGCGAGGATCGTTTTCACTTTTTTGACGATCCAGCAGGGGCTCCTGAGTGGCTAGATTACTTAGATCCTACCTGATGATGTGAGTACTGTACATCTGGACTTTTATTCCAGATCTGTGCCCTTTTTCATCTGAGAGGCCCCCCGCTCCCCCTGTGCCCCTGCTGTGCGAGCATGTTGTCTGATGGTTTAAATCCTGCCACTTTCTTTCTCTACCCTTGCTAGACATTCCCCTCCTGATCCCTTAAGTGCTCCTGATACCCTGTCCCCTTGTCCTTTTTATTCTTGCTCCCCTTTCCCCATAATGAAACCGCTGTTGGCAACATGTACTGCCATCAGCTCATTTATGTGAACACTCTCTACTGGGGGGTGATGTCCTAGAGAATGCACCTGGATAATACCTCTTCAGCCATAGACATTCTGCATTTCCTATACCCATTTATTGAAACTGTGTGCCTTTCCTAATGTTTCCCAGTTTTTTTCCCTGGAAGACTTTGGACTGAGGAAAGTTATCATTCTTGTGTGACATTATTACTGTCACTTTTTGTAGTGTTACAAAGTGCAACACTCAGTTTACTCTATCCCCTCATTTTCAAAATGTGAAGTGTATTCCTTCTTTTTTTAAATGTTATAGTCCATGCATTGCTGGCAGAAGAAGCACCACCCCCTTAGAGCATATGGGCACTTTTCCCATTGCAATATGCTCAGTTCTTATGTAAATTTTTGTAGGCCTTGATCTTGTTTGTCAGACCTTGTGGTTTATTTTTTTGTTTGTTGGGAATATGTGGTTCGGGATTAATGCTTGCATGTGCTGGGGTTTATGTAGAGCTGGGTGGGATTGGGTTATGTTGTGGCCAAAGGTACTTATTGCTGGGTATTCTTCACAAAATGTTTTGCACAATGTAAAACTCAATGTACTATTAATATATATACTGGTATGTATTTACAAGTGGTTAATTCATGCCTCTGCCCTGAGGGTCTCTACTTCTCAACTTATTCATAGTTTTCAAAATTACCCATGGCTCCCTTGAAATGTTTTTGTTGGAATGTCAGAGGCCTCAGGGATAAAATCAAGTGCACTACTGTTTTTCAATTTCTTAGGGATCAAAAAGCAGTTATTGTGCTGGTGGAAAAACATGCAGTAGATCATTTACTTTGTGCATTGAAACGACCCTGGGTTGGCTGGACATTTCATGCTACTCATACTTCACATACTACTCTCATGGCGTCTCTGTGTTAGTGGCCAAATCAGTCCAGTTTGAACTTTTATCTGTGGAAACATATCCCCAGGGCAGATATGTATTTCTACATGTGTATGGACAATCGTTACTACTAGTATCTTTCTATGTGCCACCCCATATAGCTCTGCAGTGATCAGTGAGTGCTTCTCATATATGTCAAGACATCCCTCGGTGCAAGCAGTGTGGTTGGAGGACTCTTTGATCATATCAGCCCTACACATTCAACTTCGCAGAACACTCAGGGGACCATGTTTAGTTGCCAATGAATGGATTTCACCTTAGTTGACTCCTGGATACATAATACTATGTCCCGAATAGATCTCATTCTGCTGTCCAAAACATTGATACCTAGACTAATGGCTGCTGGGTTTGGCCCTCACTTTCTGTCTGACCATTTGCCTTACTGAGTGGAATTGGCAGTAGTGCTGCGCTCCCCTGCACTGACTTGGCGTTTGCACCACTTCTGACTGATGGCTTTAACAGAGACTGATGACTTGCTTAGGGAATTTATGAACCTACAAGCCTCCCATGATAATATTGGTAACAGGGTGGTTGTCAGTATACGCTGTCAAGGCTTTCTATTCTATTGAATGGACCTACTTATGGCATTGGCTAGTTCATCAAGTGGCTCTATATTCTTTATCAATCCCCCAAATCATGGATATTGGCAAATGGCTTGGTTTCTGAGACATTCCCCCTTTTTTTGGGGCACACATCATGCTATTATATTTGGAAGATGTGAGTTCTTCTCTAGCAGCATCTTTATAAAGTTCCATTAGCTTGTTATGCAGGACTTTTGACAGTTCTTTTCTGATCCCCATGGCTCAGTATCTAGCGTAGTCAGTGCTTCCTTGTAAGAGCTAACAAACTCATTGACTATTTATACAATGACACTAATTGCAATTTAAAAAGCCACAAATGGGGGACATTAACCTCTAATTGGCATTTTAACCCGTGTGTGTGTCACCTTGTGTTTCTGTACCAAGGCCAAACAATCCAGGGTATGTAAACTTTTGATCATGGCAATTTGGGTGATTTCTGTTATCATTATGATTTAAAAAGGAGCCAAACAACCATTTGATAATAAATGGCTTCATATGATCATCATCCTTTAATAAAAGAGCATTTTTTGGCATGATCAGTCATATTTTCAATATCAATGCCAAAATTTCACAATTTCTGCCAGGGCATGCAAACTTCTGAGCACAACTGTAGACAGTATCTTACAATATTTTGTCTGGGGAGCAAATAGACATAAACTGATTTTAGTCTCTATTATCTTGCATTTCAGTTGTCCCATCTCTATCATATCAATGGGCTGGATCTAACACCTCCACTACCTCATCTCTTCTGTGATATATTTAGAGGGCTAAAGGGCTCTCAGGTACTTTTTTCCTGTAATAGCATTGTATACCAATACAAACGAATATGGGACCGAGCAGTCTCTAAGACTTCGCCTTTGGAGTTGCATACCTCCACTCCACTGTGGTATAATAAACATCTGCCTTCGCTGCTACTAATAGTTGTGGATAGCTGAGGGTGTCTTATACCTTTCACACATCTTGGTTAATAGGACTATTAAACAATTCTTAATGTTGCATGCTGAATTTTCACTCAACCAATTCTATGCTATTTCACTACCTGCAAATACGGCATGCACTCCAAATAAAATTTGTTTCTGGAATCCCTTTTTTATCCTCCATAGAGATAGTGGATGAGGAATCCTGTAAATTGATTTCTAATTTTTATAACATACTACTTGTTCCCTAGGCAACTAAATTAGCCTATGCCCTTAAAGACCAGTGGGAACCAGAGACTGGGACATTAGATGAGGAGCGGGGTGAGGTTTTAGAGGACTGTAAAAAAGTTTCTCTGAAACTGTCTGACTCAGCTATACATTCTACATCGTATATACACTGCTCAAACAAGTTAAAGGAACAATTTGAAAACACATCAGATCTCAATGGGGAAAAATATCATGCTGGATATCAATACTGATATGGACTGGGTAATGTTTTAGGAACGTTAGGATGCCCCATCATTTGATGGAAATTAAAATGATCAACCTACAGAGGACTGAATTCAAAGACACCCCGAAAATCAAAGTGGAAAAAATTATGCAGCAGGCCAGTCCATTTTGCTGAAATGTCATTGCAGCAACTCAAAATGGTACTCAGTAGTTTGTATGGCCCCCATGTGCTTGTATGCATGCCTGACAATGTTGGGGCATGCTCCTAATGAGACAACGGATGGTGTCCTTGAGTATTTCCTCCCATATCTGGACCAGGGCATCACTGTGCTCCTGGACAGTCTGAGGTGCAACCTAGCGGCATTCGATGGACCAAAAATGATATCCCAGAGGTGTTCTATTGGATTTATGTTGGGTGGGCCATTCAATGATATCAATTTCTTCATCCTCCAGAAACTGCCTGCATACTCTCGCCACATTAGGCTGGGCATTGTCGTGCACTAGCAGGAACCCATGACCCACTGAACCAGTGTAGGGTCTGACAATGGATTCAAGGATTTCATCCCGATGCCTAGTGACAGTCAGGGTGCCATTGGCTAGCCTGTAGAGGTCTGTGTGTCCCTCCATGGCTATGCTTCCCCAGACCATCAGTGACCCACCACCAAAATGGTCATTCTGAATGATATTGCAGGCAACCTAATGTTCTCCATGGCCTCTCCAGACCCTTTCACGTCTGTTACATGTGCTCAGGGTGAACCTGCTCTCATCTGTGAAAAGCACAGGGCGCCAAAGGCGGACTTGCCAATTCTGGTGTTCAATGGCAAACGCGAATTGAACTCTATGTTGCTAGGTAGTGAGCACATGGCCCACTAGAGGACATCGAGCCCTCAGACCACCCTCATGCAGCCTGTTTCTGATTGTTTGGTCATAGATATTCACACCAGTAGTCTGCTGTAGGTCACTTTATAGGGCTCTGGCAGTGCTCATCCTATTCCTCCTTAAACAAAGGAGTAGATATTGTTTCTGCTGATGAGTTAAGGACCTTCTATGGCCCTGCCCAGCTCTCCAAGAGTAACTGCCTGTCTCCTGGAATCTCCTCTATGCTCTTGAGACTGTGCTGGTAGACACAGCAAATCTTCTGGCAATGGCACGTATTGATGTGCCATCCTGGAGGAGTTGAACTGCCTGTGCACCCTCTGTAGAGTCTAGGTATCGCCTCATGCTACCAGTAGGGACACTGACCCTAGCCAAATGCAAAACTAGTGAAAAACAGGAAGAGTAGGGAAAAAAATTAGTAGGGAAAAAATGTCAGTGACCAACACTGGTAAAACCATTCCTGTTTTGGGGGTCGTCTCATTGTTGCCCTTCTAGTGTACCTGTTAATTTCATTAACACCAAACAGCTGAAACTTATTAATAACCCCCTCTGCTACTTAACTGAACAGATCAATATCCCAGGAGTTTAATTGACTTGATGCTATACTCTGATAAAAAAGTGTTCCTTTAACAGCTTTCTGACCACCCTATAACAGAAATACTGCTACAGGGCAGCAGGGCTGCGCAAAATCACATATTTATATATGTGATTTTGCATTTACGGGTAGGGGGAGCATGCTCGCTCCCTACCCGCGCCACCATTGGCGGTCTCCGCTATCAATCACTTGGTCACTGCCAGTGATTCTTTTTTCTTAGCAAAGACATGTAGCAGAACACATTTTGGCCTACAGTTATGACAAAATTTGTTTTTTTTATTTATTTTTACTGGACATGTGTAATAGGAAAAAGTAAAAAAAAATGTTTTTTTTTCTCAAAATTGTTCATCTTTTTTTTATTTATAGCACAAAAAATAAAAAACACACAGGTGAATAAATGCCACAGAAAGAAATCTCTATTTGTGGGAAAAAAGGACATAAATTTAATTTGGGTGCAGTGTTACATGACCACACAATTGTCAGTTATAATAACGCAGTGCCGTATTGCAAAAAATGGCCTGGTCAGGAAGGGGGGTAAATCCTCTGGAGGGCAAGTGGTTAAAGAGGGTTAGTGAAGTCACTTTAAAAAGCATTAAACTCTTCAGTTCTGAAAAACATGGACAGTATCTACTTTCCTTACTTTTCTTCTATGCACACTGCTAGGAAAATACTAAACCACCATTTAAGTCTATCTAAAAATCACACTTTTTTTAAGTTTGGAAAAAATAGGGAAGGAAGAACCATGACATGGTTTTCCTGTTTTATTGCAAAGTCCACACACAAAGGATGCCTTTGTAAGAGTTAACAAAAACAAAAATCCTTCATGTGGGGTGGTTTGGGACAAATGTGTGTCTGGTTTGGAAAAAAAACCTCATTAAAAATGTTTAAAGCACTGCAGATATCTTTCTCATGTCCACACTAAGATTTACTCTCTATATTGTCCCGGTTATCATTGTCACCAAAAATAACAGTGAGGAAATATATTAACATTTTTAGTTATCAGCAGAACCATAGTTCAGGGGAAATCTTCCAATGGGATGCTTGTTTTAACTGTTCAAAGGTCATTTCCCTCTTTTGGGGGAGATTCCTATCACTTTGTGTCCTGTCCACAACAAATATCTCCAAATGGAACACAATGGCATAATAGCTTCTCCTTAAAGTTGAACTCCAGTCACAACATTTTTGTTCAAATATGTATAACTCAAAAGTCACAAATGTATAAAACCACTCTGTGTGCACTGAATGCTTGCAAATTCAAATGTTGCCCTGTAAAAGAAGTGGTGACATCATCACTGTGCTGTACATAGCCTGCACAGAGAGCAGAGTTGTTGGAAAGAAAACCTCACCCACAACAGACTGCCTGCAGAAAACTGCAGGTGGGGGGCGGAGACGAGACCAGTCACCCTGCCCATGGAGAGAGAGCAGCAGTGACCTGTCTTTATTACAGGAAGCTCCTGCACAAAGGCAAGGTTTCACACTGTATTACTGCACAGCTATGCTAAACTAAGCTAAAGTGGGGAAGTGGCTAAACTGCACTGCTTACCTATAATAGAAAAAAGTATTATCACCCTTCCTAATATAATTTTGGAAATGTAAACATACATATTTTGCTTGGTAAAACATCTCATATACAGTATGTATTCATATCATAAGTACCTGTAAGGTTGGAGCTAAACTTTAGAGTTCAAATTGCCAAAAGTTTTTTCTTCTAAATTTCTTGTCACTGTATGGGAATTAATTCACTTTTACATGACCGTTAATAGGAGATTCATTACCTTTTCTCTTTTTATTGATGTGTTTATCATATCATTAGACAACTTTGTGTTTGATAACTGAGAAATTGCATCAGCTATGTAGATTGTGAAGTAATCAATATATTAAAAAAAGATTTATGTTTACTTACTTAAGTATTCATGACCATTTGACTGTAAATGTTTTTACTTCTCCATAAGTTTACTGCAGAAACTGAAAGTCAATAATATGACTCTTAACCGCAATATGGAAAGAATTTAAATCTGCTTAAACATAATAATTAAGAAAATGAAAACAATGATTTAATCTAAATGCTGAATACAATTTTTAGTATCTGTAGGTTTTGATAGTTCTGGACATACTGAGTGCTTATTGCATATACAGAATATATGGACATACTATACTGTATATACTCTATATCGCCAATTGGAGCACCCCTCTAAGTCATTGGATTCAGGTGTTCTAATCACCTCCAGGGCCACAGGTGTATAAAATCAAGCACCTAGGCATGCAGACTGCTTCTACAAACAATTGTGAAAGAATGGGTTGCTCTCAGGAGCTCAGTGAATTCAAGCGTGGTCCCGTGATAGGTTGGCACCTGTGTGATATGTCCATCCATGAAATTTCCTTGCTACTAAACATTCCATGGTCAACTGTTAACGGTATTATAACAAAGTGGAAGCAACTGGAAACAACAACAACTCAGCCACGAAGTGGTAGGCCACATAAAATGACAGAGCGGAGTCAGCGCATGAAGTCGCCAACTGTCTGCATAGTCTAAAGACCTCCAAACTTCTTGTGGCCTCCACAATAGCACAACAATAGTGTGTATTTGGATTCATGGAATGGGTTTCCATGGCCGAGCAACTGCATCTGAGCCTTACATCACCAAGTGCAATGCAAAGCGTAGGATGCAGTAGTGTAAGGCACGCCACCACTGGACTCTAGAGCAGTGGAGACGTGTTCTCTGGAGTGACAAGTCATGCTTCTCTGCCGGCAATCCGTTGGATGTGTCTGGGTTTGGCAGTTGCCAGAAGAACGGTACTTGCCTGACTGCATTGTGCCAAGTTTAAAGTTTTTGGTGGAGGGGGGATTATGGTGTGAGGTTGTTTTTCAGGGGTTGGGCTTGGGCCCTTAGTTCCAATAAAGGGAGCTCTTAAGGTGTCAGCATACCAAGCCATTTTGGACATTTTTGTGCTTCCTAATTTGTGGGAACAGTTTGGGGATGGTCCCTTCCTGTTCCAAGATGACTGTGCACCAGTGCACAAAGCAAGACATGGATGAGTGGGTTTTGGGTGGAGGAACTTGACTGGTTTGCACAGAGTCCCGACACCTTTAGAACACCTTTGGGATGAATTAGCACAGAGACTGCGAACCTGGATTTCTCATCCAACATCAGTGTCTGACCTTACAAATGCACTTCTGGAAAAATGGTCAAACATTCCCATACACTCCTAAACCTTGTGGACAGCCTTCCCAGAAGAGTTGAAGCTGTTATAGCTGCAAAGGGCGGGGCCAACTCAATATTGAACCCTACGGACTAAGATTGGGATGCCATTAAAGTTCACGTGTGTGTAAAGGCAGGTGCCCTAATACTTTTGGCAATATAGTGTGTGTGTGTGTGTATATATATATATATATATATATATATATATATATATATATGTATTTATTTTTTTGTTACACTGCCCAACATAGACATGATAAATATCTTTCTTTCAGATAAAAATAATAAGCAACAGAAACAATTATTGGCAGAACTTTAGTCTTCTTTGCATGACTCTCTGGTGTTTATCCTCCCTGTGAGTCTTCACTATGGTTAGGAGATGGTGAATTAGGCTCAAGGATAGGGTTACTTCAGGAAAAATTGTCCTGAGCTCATACTGTGGAAATAGCAGAGTGTGTATCTTTGGAATCCCAGGTTTCAGTAACTATAATGTATTGCTATGAAAAGCCACAAAGTAAACAGAAAATGTTTTCCAAATTTAACAACAACCTTGTTTTTTATAGGGCAAATTATATCTAGCGAGGGGTTGGGGGTCAGGGAGCATGAAAGACTGCTTCCTTTTTTTCTTTATTAATACTTAAAAAAAACCTATAGAAGATTGCTTTATCCAGAGAAGAAATGTTTTAAATCTTGCTCGTTGTTTCATTTTTACATTTTCACTGTTATGACAGAACTACTTTACTTGCGCACCATGGTAGGGGGTTACTGTTTACCAGCCTCCAATGAGGCAGACATGCTGAGCAAAACCTCCATTTATGGACCTCCTACTGTGCATCAGAGATGGTTTAAAACAGCTGACAATCAGCTTTGGGGTGAAGTTATACATTTAAAACCAGACAAAAAAGATTCTCAGACTGGATGAGTAGCTATAATTAGTTACAGGTACAGTATATATGCTGGTTGAAAATCAGTTTGAGCTGTGTCAGGCTTAAAAAATTGGAATTGGTTCTGTCATGTCTATAACCTTTACTAATATTACTACTGTAAAATACATGAACTGCTCTGGTTTAGATGTATCGTACCCTTAATAAAGGTTGTAAAATCTGATGAAGTATGTTATATACAGTATAGAGAGGTGAAAACTGAACTTCAGGCAAACAGGTAGATACATAATTACTTTACAGTTGTAAGAACTGTTTCTGTTCAACCAGTCTTATGGTTTAGACTTAAATGCAGATAACACACTCCATTCCTGCACATTACACTGTAGATGAACAATAGAAAGTGATCTGGGACCTCTATTAGCTTGTGAGTGGATGACGAAGAGCAACAGCACGCTGGAGTCATCACTTTGTTCTATCCCCTTCTTGGGAGAATCTCAATATTAGATGGGCAGCATTGTAGAGCCCAATTGGCTCAGACTGCTGGTCATTCTTCTTTGACTGAATGTTATTGTATATTGGGTCTAAAGTGTATCAAAGCTAAAAAACAAACCTTTTATATATTGCAGCTTGCCAGTCCTTAACCACTTCAGTGCTGCACTATAGCCAAAAGATGGCTACAGCAGGGTGGTCTAGTTCTGGGAGGGTGTCAATGGATGTCTTGCCAGAACCTTGCCCGTTGCAAGCCCCTAAAGAACACATCGGGCACGCTCTGTGACCACTGTGTCCTTTGGACACAGCTGATCATAGATTGGGTCAAAGGGCAAATCACAGCATTCCTTTCCCATGTGATCACAGCTGATCACATGTAGACAGATTTTCCGGTTATTGGCAGTCCTTTCTCTACACTAAGTGTCTATGTGTGGAAAGGAGAGCCGTTAACTGGCAAAGCTGTCAGTACATGGTTTGCACTAATGAAGGCACTGATAATCAAGTGTCCTGATTATTAGTGCAGCCCCATCAGTGTAGAATATCAATGCACATCAGTGCTGCCTATCAGTGCCCATCATTGCCATCTCATCAGTGCAGCCTTATCGCTGTCTCCTCATCAGTGCCCATCAGTGCAGCCTCACCAGTGCCCATCAGTGCAGCCTCACCAGTGCCATATCAGTGCAGTCTCATCAGTGTTTATCAGTGCAGCCTCATCAGCTCACATCAGTGAAGAAGAACACTTTTTTTGCAAAATGTCTGGTCTTATTACGTATGTTTAGCAAAAAAAAAAAAATTAAAAACTCAGTGGGGATTAAATACCACCAAAAGAAAGCTCTATCTGTCTAAAATATTAGTAAACATTTCATATGGGTACAGTGTTGCCTGACAATTGTCATTAAAAGTGCAACAACCGAAAGCTGAAAATTGTTCTGGGCAGGAAGAGGGTGCAAGTACCCAGTACTGAAGTGGTTAAATGAGGCTTCTGGATTGGTTTATTTTTCTGGATATTTTTCTTTATTTTTTCCTGGTAATCACGTGAATGACGGATGTCCTGTTCCTGGGTGACCATGCTCATTTTAATATTTTTTTTGCTTAGGAGCCTGTAAAGCATTGCACACATGATCAGCAGATCATGGGTGCAATGCAAGGCTCCTGCAGACTGTCAGTAGAGCTGTCTGCCAATACCTCCAATATGGGCAGGCAGTTACTGAAGTCTAGAAAGATCAATGAACTACAAGAGCACTCACCAGCACCCTCGTAGGTCATTGAGAACTACAAGCTGTCTGCCACAATGGCTGATGGTAGTTGTAGTTCATTCATTCACAGAACTCTGTGAATTAGTGATGTGGCCATATGGGTGGAGCCCCAAACTGCAGCTCAGGGTTTGTATTGTGGCAGTGGTGTGGGGAGAGGATCCACAATGGGAGATTGGGTTAGGGGGGAGGTAAATGATTTAGTAACATGGAATATATCCTTTAACCATTTGATTCCTGGTCACAGTAAATTTACTGTGAGTGGGTGGCAGCTGCAGGGTCAACAATATGACTAAAAATTGCAAGCTTGCTTCCGGATTTGGACACATCGCAATTTTGTCAGCAGGTCTCAGCCAATGATTAATGTCTGAGATCTGTCCAATCACAGTACAGAGTCTTAAGTTTACAAACACACAGAACTATGTACACAGAGCAGAAGTCTGACTGTTTCTTCTCCCTGCAAAGCAGGGAGATAAAACAGCTAGACATGTTCGTAAAATCAGCACATATTATACACATTACACTTGTTAGGCACACAGTTAACACCTTGATTTCCCCTTGATGTAAGCCCCACCCCAGCCAGTGTCATTAGTGCAGTGAAAGTGCATAGTAATGTGTCAGTCGGTGTACCTCCCAGTGAGGGTCTGTTATTGCCCACCACACTATCACTGTCCCACTATAAGCTGATGATCACTGCCATTACCAGTATAGCGTCATAGCTGTGTAAATTCCAGTATCCAGTATATACCATAGTTTTGCTATAAATTTCACACAAACCAGTAATATCCACTTATTTGGATTTGTTACCAGAGACATAGCAGAATACATTTAGGCCTAACTTTATGAATTCTTTTTTTCATTTTTTTATTCGATATGTTTTAGAACAAAAAATAGAAAATAGTGTTTATATAATTTAAAAAAACCCCAGTGGTGATCAAATACCATCAAAAGAAATCTATATTTGTCTGAAAAAATTATCTAAATTACATTTGGGTACAGAGTTGCAAAACAGCGTAATTGTCAGTTAAAGCAGTACAGTGCTGATAGCAAAAAAAATGTCATGGTCATTAAGGGGGTAAAACCTTCTAGAGGTCAAGGGGCATAACACCAGTCATTTAAGAACTCAAAAGGAGCCTATGTAAGGGTTAAAATGGAGGACCATTATAAAGATCAGCAGTATGAAAGTCCTAGAATTTAATTTTCTTTGCCCACATGTTACTTCAAAGAGCTCCTGAGTTTTGATGTTATTCATTATATTAACAACTTTACTGAAATGGAAGTGTGAACTGTTTAGTTCATGTATCAATTTATCATTTGATATATGATTGGATTAGTGTCAGTCTGCAAATTACATAAGGGGATTGTGCTTGAAGCAACTAATTTACTTACCACAAAATAGTACATATTGAAATAAATTAATTGAGAAAGCACTTTAACAGGCACCCTGATGATGTGAGTAATATTACAGAACTGCTTGAAAAATGTGGCAATTTATTGATGTAGCTGTCACTTGTGTTTGTAATGTGAAGGTTCCATATTGGTTTAAGAGAGCTCATGCACTCATTACTACCCAGTATTCAGACATTAGGAAATAAAGTATGCTTAGCTACTACTTACTCAGCAGATACACTATATTGTCAAAAGTACTGGGACTCCTGCCTGCTTGAAAAATGTGGCAATTTATTGATGTAGCTGTCACTTGTGTATGTAATGTTAAGGTTCCATATTGGTTTAAGAGAGCTCATGCACTCATTACTACCCAGTACTCAGACATTATGAAATAAAGTATTCTTAGCTACTACTTACTCAGCAGATACACTATATTGTCAAAAGTACTGGGACTCCTGTCTTTACACGCACATGAACTTTAATGGCATCCCACTCTTAGTCCGTAGGGTTCAATATTGAGTTGACCCACCCTTTGCAGCTATAACAGCTTCAACTCTTCTGGGAAGGCTGTCCACAAGGTTTAGGAGGGTGTCTATGGGAATGTTTGACCATTCTTCCAGAAGTGCATTTATGAGGGTAGACACTGATGTTGAATGAGAAGGCCTGGCTCCCAGTCTCTGCTTTAATTAATTCCAAAAGTGTTCTAAAGGTGTCAGGACTTTGTGCAGGCCAGTCAAGTTCCTCCACTCCACACTTGCTCATCCATGTCTTTATGGACCTTGCTTTATGAACTGGAGTTGGAACAGGAAGGGTCCACCCCCAAACTGTTCCTACAAAGTTGGGAGCATGAAATTGTCCAAAATGTCTTGGCATGCTGATACCTTAAAGGATAAGTTCACCTTTGGGAACACGCCCACCGCCCCCCCTCCCTCTGACAGATAATAGGGGGAGAAGTTTCCCTGTACTATCTGTCAGATTTGAAAAAAGCACAGCTGTGTGGGACTCTGCCCACATGCAATGTCATTCATTCAGGGACTTCTGTGAATGAATGAACTGCAAGTCCCGACAGCCTTAGCATTGTAGTTTTCAATGAACTAGAATGGCACTGGTAGTTCATTGAAGCTTCCTGTCAAAATATCTGCTTGGCTGTACAGCCTTGTACGGCAAGCAGATATTCTAACAGGTCTGCAGGAGACCTGCATGGCATCAGCAATCTACTGATCCCCGGTGCAATGTTTTCCATGGTCCTTTGGACAAAAATAATAATAGCACATTTTTTTACATGCAAAAAAAGTGCGTTTGTTATTTTTGTTCAAAAGGTGAACTTATCCTTTAAGGATACAGCCCTCATCAAACACCCATGATAAAATACAGTATATTGCTAAAATAAAAATCTGAAGACAGAAGGGCAACATAGACAAAGCTATGTTTTCACGGTAGTGTGATATTGATCTAAGGGCTCATTCAGACCAGGTGCATTGAGCTGCATTGACCAGCATTGATAAATGTGGGCTCAAACAGTGGGATGCGTTGCAGCAATGTATTACACTACCCCTACAAAGCACACACCAGCACACACATTGTATGGACCATGATGTGTGTCCACTGGTGTGAACAGGCCCTTGAAGTAATGCTATTATTCATAGTTGATGCTAGAACTTTTCTTGGTCAGTCTTTGACCCCAATGTGTACTATACTCACCAACACAGCAAAGCTGCTCCAGGTGAGTCGTATGAATTATCCATTGACCATTAGAGTGAAGGTGCTCACACAGCTCATCTGTTGAACTACAAGGCAAACAATATCTAGAATCCTCTGCACTCTTCAACCTTTATGGATTATCAGTAAAAACCATATCAGAGACAGTGTCAGGGACAAAAAGGTTAATGCGTTTCATGCTGAAAACTAGCACTTATTCATAACCACAGTAACACAGAAAAGCAGGTTGCATAGGGTAGCATCACGGCTATATATATGACATAGACACAATACTGTAACCCTTCTACCAAAATTAAAAATTAAAAACAAACTTATGACAATATATCTAAAAGTTGGGTATTTAGCTGTCAAATACACTGATCCTATCATGCAGATACTGATATTTATACATACATTAATACAAAATACTGATATATATAACCTTCTCAATAGCCTGTAGACGAATTAGTGCCATAGTATTACATCCATGTTTTTCATTGAAATGCTTTGCTACACTTGTGTCATGTTGTTTGATCGTATCGGATATGTGATCCCTTAATCAATCTTATAGCCTCCTCGTGGTACGTCCCACATATTGTGCAGCACATTCAGCACATGTAATCAAATATACCACATTACGTGTGTTACAATTCAAAAATGGCTTTATGCTATACTCTTTACCACTACTAGTGGACTTAAATTTGTTGTGCTGCAAGATCTTGGGACAACATGGACACTCATTGGCCCCACATCTAAAATTGCCATTAAGGACAACCAATGAGTGGGACCAGCTCTAATACTACAGAAAAAATTTGATGACAGATATTGGCTCAAAGCCAGGGCTCTCCTGGAGACCATAGATGAAAAGTTGCTTAGAGGGATGGGCTTGACTATGAATGTAGATAAGTATTACTTTCTGATAGAACATCCCTAAGCAAAACAAGCATTATGCCTTTAATATGCTGGGAGCAGGGGCAGTCAGATTTTTTTGTTTATTGGCTTTAATTTGTTCCCACGCAGCCAATATCATAATGATGGCTGAGTGAGACTCTCGCTGATCCGGGTTGGCATCATATGAAGTCCTTCCCGGATCATGGCTCACGCATGCCTGCAGGGCTGCACTGTGGTGAGATCTGTCACTGGCTGTGTACCTCGGACACAGCCGATGACAGATTGTGTACTGGCCCATTGCCAGGACCATGTGACCTGATGTGACCATTCACAGCAGGTCACATGACAATTGTAAACAATGGATGGCTTCCTTTCATGCCATCCATTATATACGATTGTGTCACTAGCTGTGATTGATCAAAGTGATCACATGTACAGACTGGGCCAATCACAGACTATCTGTGTCATGTGATTAGCTGTGGCCAATCACAGCTAATCAAAACAAAAAAACTGCATTAATCAATTTCATTTAGTTAAATACTTGCTTATAGCAAAGAAATTATTTGCTATAACCAATCATAATGTGTAAAAAAAAAATATACTGATCACTTCTCTAGAGTAGTACAGTGTTACTATGGTAACGTTATACTACTCTGGTCACAGTGAATTTAAAAAAAGTCTTAAAAAATGAAAACAAAATCTAATAAAAAAATATAATAAATAGTTTTAATTGAAAAATTATAAAATATGAAATAAATATTTTTTTTCATACTGTCACCAGTCAGTGCCCCTGATAAATGCCACACCAGTTATATGATGATGCTGTACTGCACTGGTGACAGTATGTAAAAGAAAAAATTGTGATTATTATTTTTTTTTTTATTCATTTTCCAAACAATTATGACAAAATATTACAACTTCAAAAAACTTTCCATGCCTCTTATTAAATACCTTGGACTGTCTACTTTGCAAAAAGGGGTCATGTGGGGGATATCTGTACTGTCCTGACATTTTTCGGCCTCAAGAAATTAGATTGTCTATCAGTGCTTCAGGACTGACCTATTTTCAGATATATACCATAGTTTGTGAACTCTATAACTTTCCTACAAATTAAATCAATCAATCAATAAATACTGATTTGGGTTATTTTCAACAAAGAAATGTAGTAGAATACATATTGGCCTACATTTATGAAGAACAATTATTTATTACTTTATAACAGAAACAAAGAAAAACATGTTTTTTTTTTACATTTTTGGTATTTTTCCATTAATTTAGCACAAACAAAAAAAACACTGGTGATAAAATACTACCAAAAGAAAGTTATAGTTGTGTGAACAAAATTCTAAAAATTTAGTTTGGGTACAGTGTTGCATGACCGCACAATTGTCATTCAAAGAGTGAGGGCACTGAAAGCTGAAAATTGGCCTGGACATGAAGGGGGTAAAAATGTCTGGCATTGAAGTGGTTAATAATATGTATATGTAGTATGTAACAATTTCAGGTAATTATCAGGACGGAAGACATTAAGATATTTAAAATGAATGCGACATAACAGCAAGTTATATTTTTGAAGATAGAGGTAACTTCCACTAATGTATTTACACAAGAATAAACTCTCAGCTATTATGCTGAAGTATTGTCTTCCTCCAGCTCCACTGAAAATTTACGTATGCAATAGGCAGCACATAGGACTTACATAAATGCCAAATATATCAATGTCTTTTGCTGATAGGGTATAGCTAGAGGTAGTATGTAAACATTTGAATTTTAATAGCTGTTTTGTGCAATTCAATTAATAATTTATGTGTTATATTGTTCTTTAATATTTAATTATATCCCATTTCCTAAGATGCATGTTTCCACAATGGTAATGTATAAATAAAGGTAATACATATTATTTGAGATTTCAAAGTATCGGTAGACTCAGGTTAGCAGAATTAGACAGACACACTTTCTACTGTTTGTATGCAGTACTTGCCACCCAAGAAGAGCTTTGGAGTGACTTTTAAACATTGAGGAAATGTAATGTCACTTAGGAATTATCTGACACCTGTTGTATGCATATTTGCTTCTTTCCTTGGTACATTTAAGACAGATCATAATGCTTTCTGTGCAGCTGAACAATGTTCCTCAGACATTATTGCTGTTTTACACGAGTGCTTGGCATGAATATGAATTAAAAAAAAACACATTTTTTTGTCACATCATTGCATAATGCCTGCTATTGTTATTCACTGGGATATAGTTTTGGAATACCTTATTTATGAATAAGGAAAATAAACACCAAAATACCAGCTCATAAGACAACCTTAACAGCTCTTGAATTATTCAGATAGACTATTGTGAATATTCAGATAGACTCTTGGTGAGTGAAGGATGCTTCATGAGTTCAGAATATTCTGATGTGGTCTACAAGGATATTGGAGATGCAGACTATTCCTAATGCATGTACTTAATGCATGTAAACCTGACCTATGGTGATCTGAAAACAAATCAGCATAGCTTACTAGAAAATAAAACAGGATGATAAAATATGGATGAAGCTTCTTACAGTTAGTCCTGAATTATAAAAAAGAACAACCCAGTTAGCAATACAGCTATAAATTTCATTGGATAATTATTCACAAAGATGTTAGGCTCCGCTATTGAATGTCTAGCAAAATTATGGTTGCAGACATGATATAAAATCTGCTTAATGACTCTGTCTGTCTGTGGAGATATGATTTTAAGAAATGTTAGCTCTTTGTATCTTTGGTATATAGCAACAGGCTATATGTAATGTATTAAAATGGTACAGTAATCAAAAAATGTGATACGGAAGACCTTATGCTGCAAATCTGGATAAAAAGAAACATTCTTAAAAGGAGTTTCTGTTCAAAAGCTAAGAGGAGACATTTGCTTAAGACTCCATTTTGTAAGAGAGTTTTCTTGAGTACCCCCAAACCATATTTTGGTAAACCTGATGCTTTGATGTCAGGTGGAAACTGTAATTGAGTCCATTTCCTGACTCCAAAGATGGTGTGTGAGATTCTTTGTATTCTGATAAAACAAAAAAAAATCTAAATCTAGTTAAAGTAAATCTAAATCCAATAACTAAACTATCATACACATTTTAGCATGTTAAATTATTACTGGCTGTGTCCACATTAGGGTCTTACTCCCTCTCTATTTCTTATATGTACCATGAAAGTAAAAGAAAATGTTGGGTTTCCCCCAGAACAGTAATAGAGGGGGAAATGTCCAATGGGGACACTTCTTCTGGTGACCCTGGTGACAACCAGGGATATCCTCACTTTGTAAGGATTTCCTCTCACGTAGTGTTTTGGCTATGGTACAGGAAGTGAAGGGAATTCTCCCCTATGTGAAAAAAACAGTCTATCCAAAATGAAAAAATAGTTTTGCCTTTAGTTTTATTTTAATGTTATCTCAAATGTTTTTTCAATTACCTGACCTAATGACCATGTTATTAGGTCCAAGTTTAGGCATTGGGTGTTATGGGGTGACAACTGTGCCCCAACTGTGCCAGACAGTTGTCACCATCAGGAAGCCAGACTATGGCAGTAATGTACAGGCAATGCTGGAGTAAGTACATGTAGACAGAAAGTGACTGAAAGAGGCGAGAGGAGAGCAGCAACAATGAAAAAGCAAAGGTAAAAGCAGTATTTTATATAAAATGGCAGTATTTTATGTGCTTTATCAAACAAAATGTCATTTAGTTAGGGTTTAGATCCACTTTAAGAACAACATTGTCAATTACAAGAAGAGTAAGAAAGATATGACAAAAATGTATGTTTACTAATAGATCAAAGAGGAATCTTCTTGTAATGTACTTTTAATAAACACAAATTGATTGCTGTTTACTTATATAGCTTTGTTTGCCTTACAGCTGCATTCAAATTCAGACAAAGGTGATGGATCAGTGAAGTATATATTAACTGGTGAAGGAGCGGGGACTATATTTATCATTGATGACACAACGGGGGATATTCATGCAACAAAAAGTCTAGATCGGGAACAAAAATCACATTATGTTCTACACGCCCAAGCAATTGACAGAAGAACCAGCAAGCCCCTTGAGCCAAAATCACAGTTTATTATTAAAGTACAGGATATCAATGACAATGCACCAGAATTTCCTGATGGACCCTACATTGTCACAGTTCCAGAGATGTCTGACATTGGTAGGTATTGTATTATTATCATTTCTTTTTTTTTATACAACTGAACACGTAATTGTATTTTTAAATGTAATTGTAAATTATTGGTACCTAGAAAACAGTATAGCTCTAACCAGCCTAGATAGTGGTTAGCAGCCACTTTCTGGCTACTTAAACTGTAAACCAAAGAAATATTTTAAATGAATATAGTATTGTTTTGCAGTCTTTGTAACACTACTTTAAACTTTCCTCCTTGATACTCAATCATTAATATAGTTTAATTACCTACTTTATAACTTTATAATCTTCTAAAGCATCTGTTTTATATATACTGTGTGTGTGTATATATATATATATATATATATATATATATATATATATATATATATATTCTTTTAGCAGAAATACAGCAAAATACTGTTTCTCTCTGCCTACAATTTTTGTATTAGAAACTTTGTACCTCATTTTGATCTGCTGGTGAAGGAGACAGAATTTTCTGCCAAACACCATAAAATCTAGCCTACATTATTTTCTTTAATAACGCATGCCATCAAACATAGTAATAGTCACATTATTATTTCAGGATTGTAATTCATCTTCTATGCAATCTAAATAGATTAAGTTTTATTCAGTACCATTTGTAGACTACATTGTTTGAAATGCATAGTAGACTACAATGTTTGAAATGCATAGTATGCTGCCATCACCAATAATGATTGCTATGGCCAGCCAGACAGTATAAATTCAACACTTTGATGAATAAAATTTGCATATTTATTTGACAGCAGAAATTCCATGAACAGCAGGTTATAATCCTTCATGTTATCTTGAGTTTGGATTTCTACTGCTGGAAATATATGTGTTAGGAATTCAGGATGCTATTTGTTTAGTGCTGTTGGTTTGTTTAAGGAGTACTTTATGTACTCCTTAACTACTGGACAATATTTATTTAAATCCAAAGGAAAGATGCGTTCATGGGTCATATATATGTATCTATATTTATATATAGTGTATATACATCTCTATTTTGTAGGTTAATACAATATAGACTGAAACCTAGAAGATCAATATACACTGTATTTAGGAAAAACAATCTACAACTGTTGTAGATTTCAAATTACTGTTAATTTGTCCAGGAATGGGCAGTCCAGCAAATTCAGTGGATTGATGTCAAAAGAGTTACACCAATATTTTTATGTAGGATCTGCAGGTAACCTTTGCAGCAGCTGGTGTAAAAAAATCAAAAAGAGATAGCATCCTTTTTAGTTTGCATGCAAGTTGTGCCAAACAAAGCCTTCATTGTTCAAAAAGAAAATTAGTGCAGGTCTTCAGAAACAATTTGCTATGGACTGATACATTCACAAAGAGGGTTATTTGGTAACAGTACAAGTAGACATGTTTGGCACAAATCAAAGGCAGTATTTCAGGAGAACAACCTCATACCAACTGTGAACAATTTCCATGGTGTGTGCTTACGATTTCATATGGCTGTAAATGGGGTTCTGTACACTGGATAAATAGAAGACAATCATTTAGAGAAAATATTTGGAATAGTATTATTCATACAAAATATATTATGCAATAAACAATCTGATACTGTATTTTCTATTTTTTGTCCATCTCTGCTGATTATGATATTTATATTCAGAATATTTTTTTCTTAAATTATCAAGCGAAGGCCCAATATATACTGAAAATCATTGAAGAGTGCAAAACAGTTAAAATATTATAGTGGGGGCGTGGCTTGGTGCATGGAGCAGTGAGAAGTGTCTGCCAGTGGCTCCTGGTTTACTCAGCTTACCCAGCATCAGCAGCTCGGTGCAGACCCCACACTTCTGCTTCTATGGGCAAGCATCAGCATAAGGAGGCGAAACAGCCTGGATCCGGCTCCTCCACTGTGGCCATAGATCACTTCTTTGCCCAATCTTCCCCTGAAGCCTCCCATTTACACCACTCCAAGATGGCGTCGGCACTTTCATCTCCCTCCCAACTGGAGCCTCAGACACCACTGTAGGTGAGATCTTGTGGCCACACTCAATCACCAGGGGAGGTCAGGCAGGATGTCTACCTGATTCAGAAGCCTGTCACAGGCATCAGCCTGCTCTAGAGATGGCTGGGACATAGTCTTATATAAATTTCAAATCAACAATTGATGATGACATTGAAAACAGGAACCTCCCTAATAACAATCAGGGGTGTGCCAGAGTCTGTGTAAAATAAAGATCTGGCGTCAGTGGTAATGTATATCTTTAATCAACTCCTTCACAAACCCAAGAATGCCCACATTGAAATACACCGGGTATACCACACCTATGGCCTCCAAAACCCTGACCCCTCCTTTGTCCGATACACCCTGTGCAGGATTCACATTTATAAGGTCAATAAACAAAATTTAGATCCAGCCACTTTTGTAACCCTTACTAATGCCAGATGAAACTTGTTACGTTTGCTTAATAAGTACTCCCTGGCAACATAAGATAGAATCTGTACTACACATTATTCCCTAGCTAACAAGTGTGGTCAACACCTGGTGAGAGTTTTACACTCTCGTGCCCCTCGCCAATCCATCCCCTCTATCTTAACCTCTGATAAGGTTATTTAATTATCAAGGTATACAATATGAATTCTGTAAATGTTACGTCTCCTTATAAAATCTAACTACAATCCCTCAACCTCTTAATTCCCCCTGATTGCCTTCTGCCATGCTGGGCTACATAAATAATACTGCCTTACCAGTAATAAACTCTCAAACTGCTTACACTAGAATTCCTTTGTACTGTCAAAGGCCTGAAACCAGGAAAATGTCCCAGCCCAGATGGTTTTTCCCCTGTATTCTATAAAGAATTTGCTTTCCCCACACATTTCCCCTCCACGCTATTATTAGCAGCTAATATTTCCATTACTCCTAAACCTGATAAAGATCTCTCATTATGTAGTAACTACCGTGCAAGCTCCCTACTAAATATTGACCTAAAAGTATTTGCTAAGGTGCTGGCTAACTGCCTATTACCACTGTTACCTGATATTATTCATGGTGACCATGTAGGCTTTGTCCCTGGTTGAGAGGCCAGGAATAATAACTACAGAATTCTCCATCCTACTGTATTTTAGGAAACACCAGCTGAAGACCTGCTTACTCTCTTTTGATGTCAAAAAAGCCCTCACTTGTGTAAGTTGGGAGTTTTTCCATCTCTCCCTTCAGCAAATAGAATTAGATAATAATTTAATTACCAAAGTTCTCTCCCTTTATTCACAACTGTCTACATCAGTATTAGTGAATGGCTCCCCCTCTGATTCATTCCCTATATCTAATGGCACAAGTCAGGGCTACCATCTGTCCCCCCTCCTTTTTGTCATCGTCATTGAACATCTAGCACAGGCCATTAGACAAAACCTCTCTATTTCTGGTATACAAACCCAGACATCACACCATGAACTATCTCTATATGTGGATGACCTTCTTTTATATACACAACAACCCTACATTTCCATCTCTACCCTTTTGCAAGACGTTCATACATTTGGCACTTTCAGTAACTTTAAACTAAATAATGTATGTCCAACTTGGAAGCACTAAATATTTCTCTCTCCTCCTCAACATTATCTTAACTCCTTTCAAATTCCCTGTTCTAATAGTAGGCTAAAGGTATCTCCTATCTGGGTATCATAGTCCCGGCTAACCCCCCGGACCTTTATGCTCTTAACTTTAGTCCCTTATTAACATGAATACGTAAAGACCTAGAAGGCTGGTGTTCCTCCTCTATACCCTGGTTTGGTAGGATCAACACCCTAAAGATGGACATTCTTCCCAAATTACTTTGCCACTTTCAGACAGTTCCTATCTTACTTC
This sequence comes from Staurois parvus, assembly GCF_062004578.1. NCBI lineage: Eukaryota > Metazoa > Chordata > Amphibia > Anura > Ranidae > Staurois > Staurois parvus. Next base: position 7,088,130 of record NW_028317949.1, on the reverse strand, counting down.
CCAAATATTTATTTTGCACTTTATGCACCCTCTCCATCTGTTTTATATGGAATAGAAGCTTCTCTCACCTCTGACATAAACTCCTGACCTATGCTAAATCACGAGATGGAGCGGGCCTCCCTGAGTTTGAATTCATCTGCCCTTCTCTCTCGTATGTTAGAATGGTTCCCCTGTCCTTTTTCTAAGGCCTCTGTCCAAATAGAAGAAGACCTTTCTCCATTTGACCTGCGTGCCCTCCCCTGGGGCTTTCAGAACAACCTCTCTTGTCTACAAGATATACCACCCCTGACTTTAGCCGCCCTTCGCACATGGGACAAGGCAGGCTTTTTCCATTGCTTACCGTCAGATCCCTTCCCATTAAATCTGCTACTTGATAACTTGGACCTACTTCAAGGGATAGGAGCCCCCTCCTTAGACCGTTATCTAAGAACCAATTTGCCTGTCACGTATAATGAAACTCCTACACACATACCCTCCACCTCCTATAAACTCCTCCAAACAGTCTGTCAAGATGAGTTACCCACCTATACTAGAGTTTGGTCAACTGAATTGGGTCATGATTTCTCTGAATCTGATTGGTTGAAATCTTTTTTATTTACCCATAAATCAACCATTTCTAGCCATGCTCAGGAGAAAAATGTCAAGATCACCTCACAATGGTATAGGGACCTACTGTCTCTCCACCAAGATTTTTCTTCTACTCCAGCTACCTCTTGGCACTGTGGTGGTGAGAGAGGCTCCTATTTACACATTTGGTGGGACTTTCTGTAGTCAAGACATTTTGGTCCACAATTTTTGCAATATACAACAGGATGTATGATGAAGCTTTATTTCTATCCAGATATATAGCCTTGCTCTCCATCCTACCAGGTCCTATTGCCTCCCAAAAAATATGTTTTTTTTTTAATTTCTGTCTAGCGGCAGCTAGCCAACTGATTCCTCAACATTTGAAGTCTCTCACTCCTTCTCCTATTGCCAGCTGGATAGCTACTGTTAATGATATCATGCAAATGGAAAAAACTCTGGCCTAAGACACTGACTCTTTTGACAAACTTAAGACCTTATGGTTTATTTGGATCCACTTTTCCTCCTCAGACACCATTCATACTTTTTTGCCACACAGTACTAGTACCCTTGACTCCACTCCTGAAGACAGTTAAGGTTGAGGACACAATATAGAGTCACCACTTTTCTATGAGATATTCTTCACAAAACACCCCATCGTGCAGTTTACCATCTTCACTTATTTGGGTATGCCTTCCAGGATCCTCTCTACTCTCTTTCCCCCCACTTTCTTACTTCTCTCTCCTAATCTTTTGTGTCTTTTTTCTTTCTTTTTCTCATGAGTATACAGTGGAATGGTATTGCTTTTATTAAACTCTCCTGTTCTTCTCTTATACACCTACTGCAGCCCATACATATTGGTGCACTAATTGCATTACTGGACAATGGACTTGAATACCACCACATTACGTTTTGCCCTTACTATGTATACCATTTCTGTGTATGTAAGTGTATAACTGTATGTAAGCCTTTACATAGATTTACTGAAGTGTCTAGCCTCTGATAATACACAGAGATGGAACAAATCCTCCTACACAAGTTGTATCTATTTAACCTTCTAAAACATACAGATCAAATGCATTCTCTCAGCTCCAGAAGTCAGGGGCAGGGTTCTAATGTCACATACTGCACTGCATGAGAGGAGATCTCAGTGTAATCTATGTGTAGGGAATGGACACACATCCCTCTACTCTCACTCAAAAGGAAATATGAACAGCTGAGGCTGTTAACCACCTGCTGTGTGCTGGAGGGGGGGCCAAACTCACCCAGATGAGAAAAGGTTTACCTTGAGCACATGTGACAGACGTGTGGGTCTGAAGAAGCCATGGAGAATGTTATGCTGCCTGTAACATCATTCAGTCTTGGTGGTGGGTCAGTGATGGTCTGGGGAGGCATATCCATAGAGGGATGCACAGACCTCTACAGGCTAGACAATGGCACCATGACTGCCATTAGGTATCGGGATGAAATCCTTGGACCCATTGTCAGACCCTACACTGATGCAATGGGTCCTGGGTTCCTCCTGTGCATGTCAATGCCCAACCTCATGTGGTGAGAGTGTGCTGGCAGTTCCTGGAGGATGAAGGAATTGATACAATTGAATGGCCCCCATGCTCACCTGTCCTAAATCCATTGAACACCTCTGGGATATCATTTTTCGGTCCATCCAATGCCACCAGACTGTCCAGGAGCTCAGTGATGCTCTGGTCCAGATCTGGGAGGAAATATCCCAGGACACCATCCGTTGTCTCATTAGGAGCATGCCCCGACATTGTTAGGCATGCATAAAAGCACATGGGGGCCATACAAACTACTGAGTACCATTTTGAGTTGCTGCAATGAAATTTCAGCAAAATGGACTAGCCTGCTGCATCATTTTTCACTTTGATTTTCAGGGTGTCTTTCAATGCAGTCCTCTGTAGGTTGATCATTTTCATTTCCATCAAACCATGGAGCATCCTTACGTTCCTAACACATTACCCAGTCCATATCAGTAAAGATATCCAGCATGATATTTTTCTCCATTGAGATTTGATGTATTTTCAAAGTGTTCCTTTAATTTATTTGAGCAGTGTATATTTGCACTATAAAGCACAAAGAGGTAAGTGAGCGCTGGAAGTCAATTCAGCTGCTGAAACACCAAAAGGTACCAAAAACCTCCAATGCATCAACATAAAATTTGGTGCAGTGCTACAATAAACATAACCACATGTGTAAAATATGCATATACTGTATATATATATATATATATATATATATATATCAATAAGAAAATCTGTTAAAGTGACCGGTGACAAGGTGCTAGTAAAGCATAGGTATGCCCCTATGATTATGTGCAATAGCACAAAACGTGTCAGAGAGGAGCTACAGCGTTGTGACGTCATGCCACCGACACCACGTGTGTCCCGGTGGCCATCTTGGATTCTGTCATCTGGTCAGTAAATGCTGTTCTTTCCCTTTTACCTGCTTTTTGATGTTGGAACAAATTATTGGCCTCCTCTTTCTGGTGCTCCCTGTGAGCTTCTAACCACCCACAGAGCTACATGAGAGGAGGACCAGTGTCAGGGATCCCCTCGATCCCCACCGCGATGGTCCCGGCGCAGGCGCAGTGTGCCGCCCAGTGCAGGGACTCGAGCACTAGGTCCGGGCCGGCCGCGGCGTTCGAGTTCGCGCATGCGCAGTAGAAGCCGCGGCCGCCCGCTGGGCACCAATGGCAGCGCAGGGCGGGATATTTAAACGACCCTGAGCTGTCATTCAGTGCCTTCTGGTCTTACCTGTATCCTGTATCTGCGAACCTGTGTATTGTAAGTTGCTGACCCGGATTGTACCTGACCTTGCTGTATTTCTCCTGCCCTGACCCTTGCTTTGCCTGACCTCTCTCCTGAATGCCCCCTATTGGATTTGACCTACTGTTGCTGACCTGGCGTGTGACCCGACCATTCTATGCCCGCTGCCTTGTACCTTGCCGTCCTCTCTGTTACCGACCCGGCCCGTCTGACCTTGCTCATCCATCCATCCATCCCGTGCAGTGGGGTCTGCTGACCTCCTCATATCAGAATCTTCCCCGTGGGAGCCCTTGGCGCATACCACTACCACTGACGGACGCACCCAGTAGCCACGACCTGGTCTCAGGGGGCTCCAAGTCCATCCCCACCATCAGGGGCCCTGGTGAACAAGCACCCTGGGACTTAGACTCCGTGCGCTGGGGACGCCTATTCAGTGGAGTGCTAGTGGTACCGCCAGGCGGTCCCTTACAACCAGAGCCATTGATAACAGCGGAGTGAGCAGTGAGGGACATTAGACCAGACCATACTCATCTTAAAGGGGTCTCCAGTTTACCACTGAGAGTGTTATCTCTAAATGCTCACAATGATTGCGCATCTGGTGAGTGCGCAGTCTTTATACTTTTGGTCACATCACCACCTTACCGGATAGACCACCAGTTATTGGAAATCTCCATGATCTTCCATGCACTTATTTTGGCCAATTTGTTGATTATCATTTCCAGTACTATATCGTATGCACTGTTGGTCACTATATAGTGACAGAGTTAGTTGACACCACTGAGTCACTTTATTCATTTGATTTGCTAGCACCTTGTCACTGGTCACTTTAACAGATTTTCTTATTGATATTTATATATATATATATATATATATATATATATATATATATATGCATATTTTACATATATGGTTATGTTTATTGTAGCCCTGCACCCAAATGTTATGTTGATATTTGCACGATACCTGGTGGCTCTGGATGTGCATGTAACCATTTGGTTGTAAATAGACATGCGTGTTTTGTTTAGTTACATAATGATTTCTGGACGAAAATGAGATTTTCTGAGATTCAGTGGTGTACGTATCTCCAAATGGACAAAGTAACAAATGTCAACAAATCCAAAAAAAGTTATAACAAAATGAATATGCATTTGTGTCATTTGGGTGATGTCACATGATGCAATAGTAGTTTTGGCCCATGGGAAAATTTGTAATTTGTTCAATAATTCAGGTTCTAATAAACTTGTGATTTACATAGATTTTGTAATTGTCACAGTCAGTCAGTCAGTTCAGTTCCACAATTTCATGCAATTCTTAGGTTTAAAAAATGTGGGGCTGTCGAATTTTGCAATATTTATTCTGTCGCATCCGAAAATATTGACTCCTGAATAGTTTTGATACATAAATAACAAATCCACAAAAAATATTGAAACTGAAAACTAATATATAGCAATCTTTCAAAAAAACTGCTATTTTTTTTCAATCCATCCGACTAACAAATATACAAAACAATGCACAAGATACAAAACAAATCCAAAAACAAATCGGTTCAACATACAAAACAAATGCATCCAATACAAACTAAAATTTCCACCAGCATGCACATGTCTAGTTGTAAAGGAATGCTTTGCATGACTCCATCAATTTACCTATAATTTTTTGGTATGGTGGTGATGGAATGAAACATATGAATACCTTTTATTCAAAGAGGACTCTACTGTGCTACATATGAAATTGTGTCTGATATGCTGCTAAAACACAGAGCTTGGTTCAGTTAGGCAACAAACAATGCTTTCATGACAGGCCATTTGTTAGTACTATTGTCATGAAACAGTGAACTGTGTTTTATCACTTGAGTATTTTTTGTATTTATTTTGTATCTTACCCCTGCATGGGTTTTCTCTGAGAGCCCAACAATAAAAAAAAGATGCTTTTTTTTGCAATATCTTTCTTGAGAGAGCAACCTTTTAGGTTGAAACCATTATTAGACAGTGATCTCTGTGGTAGCCTTACCCACTAATGAGCATGGACTGGTTTGAAATGTTTATATTATATATGTAAAGTACGATATATCTCACAATGTAGTGAAAAAACTGTCAATAAGGTTCATGTGTGAGCATTTAAATAACATCACTATATGATGTGCCTACATTGAAATCTTTCAAGAGAAAGAGTTAGGTTCATCAAGGGGGCACATGTCTATTTTAATAGTTTTTCTTGTATGTGCTCTTTAGGATTGTCAGAGCTATTTGGATTGATGAGCCTTACATTTAAAGAATAAGTGAATACATGTTTGTAAATATTTTTTGTTTTGAAGATTTAGTAAATGGGATCCTAATAATTGGAAGTATCTTTGCACCTTGTAAAGCTGATATTACTGCCTAACAGTATATTGTATGCTAGTTCTCTTACAGTTGTTATCATAATATGCTCTGTGGTGAAGTTTCAGCAGGCCCATATCAGCAAATTAATTTCAATAAAGCTGTTATTGGCCAATATTAGCATTCTGCTTTAACTGTTTTCAAGATACTGTATTTTTAAATACTTTAACACCTCATTTTTGAAGTTAAAAGTGTGTAACTTATTGACTATGGCAGTAGAATGGACATGTAAGCAGGCAAAACATGTCCAACCATATTAAATAACATTTTCCTTAATCTAAGTGTTCTTAAATGCAGCCTTAAAAGGAAATCATTTTACTGAAGTCAGACCAGAATTTGGATTTGTTACTATGGATAACTACACTTAATAGGAAACCTGGTATGATAGAACATTGGGACCTGCCATTGTTGATCTTTCTTGCTGTCATGCTGAAGATATGCTTGCTTGTCAAGCATAAAGATAAGGACTACTGATTTTTATCTGATATTCCTTAGCTTCACACTTCTAGGAAATTACGCAATATATTCCTATTGCACACATTCCTGGGAAAAGCCATGAGTAGGAAGATGTTATAGCAACAGCCATCAGCCATCTGGTTAATTGGTATTAGCATAGACATCAGCATATGTCACCAGCACATCATAGATCCCAGGACTAGGTCATCCAGCGTCCAGGGGAAAGATGGCAAACTGTACCCCCCCCCCCCCGTGTACTCCAAGTTCACACCTCAATCTCAGCATGACACCCACTGGGATTGAAGGAAGCTCTCCATCTTCCCTTCTCCGGTCATGTGATATGTCACATGACAAGGGGAGACAGGAAGAATCCTTAAAGCAGAACTATACTCACCTTCTCTCCAGTGCTGCAATGTCCCAAAGCTCCCAGCTGGCTGCTGAAATTTTTGACTGTTTGATTCCTGGTACTGATCTTCAGCCATTTTTATTGGTGGGGCTAAGATGCCACACTCATGCACGTGCAGGAGTTCATTCATTTTGACACTATCAGCTCAGTGTACAAGTAGTGCAGGCAGGTAAGGAAATTTAATGCAGAAGAGGCATAGTATGCCTCTTCTGTATTACAAATCCTATCAGTTTGCCAATTTTATTCCCTGAAAATTCCACTTTAATTGTTTACCTTTTCATTTAAAAGAGTTGGATGGTGTTGGGGGTGCAAGGAGGTAAGAGTTTTGGGGGATGGTCAAGTATATAAGTATAGGAGGATTAAGGGTGCTGAAGGCTTCACACCAAACACCATTAACAATTACTGTATAATAAATCAATAACTACTACAACTGCTCCTACTAATATCAACACCAATGATCAACAAGTCAATTTAGATTTAAAAGGAAATGCTCAGAAAAACGAAACAAATGACATGTCTTCATCACCAGCACCAAATGAAATCCTCAGCTGAAAAGAGCAGACCATAACTGCAATGTTCCTGTAAAGCTTTGGTGTTCTTAGATCTGCTTTAGTCCTGGTATCTTCTGTCAGCCTCTGTCCCCACCTGCTAGCCCACCCACCACCTGTAAGGCTTCAGTATTCTTTTATCTGTCGAGGTCTACTCCCTGCATCTTCAACATCTACTGTCATCTGCTATTCATGATCTGCCCACCACCTGCTATGATTATTATTCTTATATCTGCCCGGGTATTGTATCGGCATTTCCTGCGTTCTCCAGCACACCCACCACCTAACTGACCTATAGTACAAAGTCTAAGGAAGTGCTACAGGTGGTGGGCGGGCTGGCAGGTCTGGACAGAAGCCAACAGAGGATGCAGGAAATGCAGATATAAGAATAATAAAGCCTTATAGATGGTGGACAGGCTGTGGATAGAAGACGACAGTGGATGTAGAAGATGCCAGAGGTAGACCCCGGCAGGTATAAGAATACTGAAGACTTGCAGGTAGTGGGTGAGGCAGTGGGCTGGGATCGAAACTGACAGGTTTGGTGCTCTTGCTGAGATGTAGGAAGAGCTGATGCTCCCAACATACCCCCCCTCAACACTGTGCGTGGGGCAGGTTCCTCTCCCTCCCTTGTCTCGACTCTAATAGATCCTTTAACATACCATCCAAATGTTTTTTGAAACAATCACATCACAAACATTGTCTATGCAAATTTGTGATGACATCTAAGGTGTGCTGGAGACATACATTATGTTCATGTCTTCTTCCAGGACAGTAACAAAAAGTAATAGTAGTGGTGGTATTAGTTTTCTTTTTTCAGTACATTTTCTGCAAGTATAGCAAAAATACCAGTTGGTCCTGCTAGAATGTATTTGTAACTGCCTGTGCACTGAACTGAAATCTCAAACAATGTTATCAGATTTTCTCAGCTTTTCTCTTCTGTAAACTACAAAACACCTCCGCCCTAAGTAGAGATGAGGATAAGTGGACGTGTTTTTATGTATAATGTTTTTTATTAAAGATTTTCAAGTTACAATAGAAGAGTTTCCAAATGAGGGAATGGTGTATCAATGAAAAAAAAATCATACAGGACATATTGATGTAGGTCACAGAAAAGTAGCAACTTACATATAGAATATGCATTGGTAAAACATAGGGGTTCATATACAAAGAACATTGTACAGTCCTGCCTGATGGAAAACCATAAGAACAGACCCTTAATACAGGAGTGGAGAAATTGTCTGCCAGACAAACAATTACTACAGAGGGATTTTGAATGTGAATCCAATCAGAGTCTAACAGCAGGCATTATATTGAAAAGAAACTGAGAACATGTGATATGCATAAGTATCATAAAATTATAATGCAAGAAAAAACTAAAAACTATGGTAAGCATACAAATCGCAAACAGATTTAACATGGGGAAGAAAAGAAAAAAAAGGTGGAAGAGAAAAGAGAGAGGAGGAAAGAGACAACAAAAAAGGGGGATATTGGAGGGCTGGGGAGAAGTAGGTACAGAGGAGATAAGGGGTGGTGGGGGGATGTGTTTTTAGTCCAATTCTTGATAGCAACCCAAAGTGAAAATGCTGCTCCATAATAAATACAATTCAATAAGTGAGATTTGTCACCCTAGGACAGTATGTTACTGGGTGAAAAAGTCAACTAATGCTGCCAGCACATACTGTATAAGGAAAGGTAAGCTGTAATAAATATATATATATATATACAGTATATATATATATATATATATATATATATATGTGTGTGTGTGTATATATATATATATATATATATATATATATATATATATATGTATGTGTGTGTGTGTGTTGTGGGGAATGTGATGTTTTGGTATATGTTGTACAGGGTAGAAAGAAATGCAGAGACTTGTACACTGGAGAAACAAAACAACCTTGCCACAAATGAGATGTCCAGAGCAGGACAGCAATTTCTTCACCCCAAGACGCAGAGGTCTTCCTACACCTTAAAGAAAAGGTACAGTCTTGTCAAGACATTGAGTTGCACATTTTGGACAGAGAAAACAACTTATTTGCCAGAGGGGTGAAATAGGCCATCTATATCACAACAGAACAATGGTCTATGAACAAGGGGAAGGGTTTTCCACACCATCTATCTTCACTTTCACACCTCCCATCTTGTTCATGGGCAATCAACATCTATACATTCCATGGTGATTGGATTAAGGTGTTTTATATAAATGCCAATCTTCCTGACACTCAATGGAACTGAAGAAGTGGTATGGATAAGCTACAAAACATCTTCAACATTACAGAACAAGCCCAGCTGAATGTGATTACATGCTACTAGCTGATTGTTTTTGAGTGTTGCTTCTCGTACTTCCACATTGAATGTTGCTGTGCCAAATATTACAAGAGATTGTATATCAAGGCAGATTTAGATCCTGACACAATTATATTTGTGAAAAATAAATTTTTAAAGTGAGTTCATAACTGGATTATTTTTCTTTTTCATGTTAAAAATCACCACAAAGCAATTCAAAACAACACCAATGTGTTACCAATCCTCTATTATATATGTCAAAAATCATTTTTATAATTTTTTCTATGCACATATAATTACCAGGTAAAATGTGTGTTTGGTATTTTTAGGCCATATTCATACTTATAAGCTGCTGTAATGAATTCACAATCACTAATGCAATGTTATGTAATGCATGTAACATGCATTGCTGTATTGCAATGCTATTCATTTTGAACAGCACCCCAATGGCAGTTCACCTGTGAAGTAGTGCACTGCTGTATGTTGCTTCGCAAAAATATGTCATGAGTGATTTTAGGCATGTTAGAGTACATTGGCAGTTCATTTATTTTGACTGAGCAGCATTACCGGCATTCACATTAACACATGACGTAAGTATGTTTATGGACATGCAATAATGTACCACAAAGAATTAAATGGATCTATTTTTTTAAATTTTCTTTTGAAATGCACATATTCTGTATGTTAACAGCACGCTATACTAAGAGAAATATGGGAGTTAACATTGCTGACCTGAAAAAGCTAATTGACTGACATCAATATGATGGAAAGAAGTATACAGCTTGTGAACTCAAATTAGCTGATTTACATACCTTTTTGGGTTAGTGATTCAGAAACAAATATAAACCATTGTATTAGCCTGTAAACAAATTGGCTTGCATTTTCAAAAGGGGTCAGCAATATCAGTCTGTGTATTTGATACTCTGTATCCAAGTAGTTCTTTTATTTGTCCAAAGACATAAGATGGTGGTCAGACATTACGGCATAAACCAGCTGTCAAAAGACTTGTCTTCAAAAAGATGGAAGTATAAGGGGACAGCCCTGGTGTTTTCCCAAGTGATGTATTACTACACTGTACAGGCACCAACCCATATGTTGCATTGAACCTGGGCTTTTAAAATCAGTAAAAAGAAAACCAGTCCAAGATGGGTGAACAATTTGCACCCAGATAGAGGGCTATGTCAGCTCTCGGGGAGAGTGGTGGTGTTATCTCCTGAGAAAGATTACTGGGATCACTTTGGCTATTTCAGAGGAAGTTCTGATCGAGTGTTGGTGGTGCCAGGGGCGAACTGACCATTCGAGCACTCGGGCACTGAAATGCCCCTGGTACCTTTTTTATAGGCTTTTTTGAGTGTGGGCAAGGACACAGGGACCCCATGATCCCCTATTGCCCGGGGGCCCCATGAGTTGTCAGTCCGCCCCTGGGTGGGGCTATATTGCAGTGCAGGGGTTAGGGCTTCTCACTGGAGCATAGTGCTGACAGTCTGTGATGCGGCAAAACCTCATAGACTGAAGTTATGTATTGTTCCTCTCCAGTGCTCTCGGGAAGAGTGGTGGTATTGTTATCTCCAATGATGGGAACTCCTGTAAAGTATACTCCTGAGAATGATTACTGGGATCACTTTGGCTGTTTCAGAGGAAGTTCTGATCAAGTGTTGGTGGGGCTATATTGCAGTGCAGGGGTTAGGGCTTCTCACTGGGGTATAGTGCTGACAGTCTGTGATGGGGCAAAACCTCAGAGACTGAAGTTATGTATTGTTCCTCTCCAGTGCTCAGCCTCCATAACAAAACTATCTCTGCTATATCACCTCTGACCTCTGCACAAAATAGCACTTTGCTGCATGGCATTGTGTGTTCCTGTAGGATTTATGGTTAAATGCTAAATTAGGCCAATCTGTGTGTTATTTACTTCTGACTCCTGCACTCTGTGTGTTATGCACTCCAGAGCCCTGCACTCTGTCAATTATTAAAGCTGGTTATACACAAAGTAAGTTTGGCTGACCTTGAAGAACTGGCTGGGTGGCTGTGGCAGAAGCCTCTCATCTGACATCTCTCTATTGAAAAATCAATTTTTGTTATTTGGTCAACAGGCCCCACCAGAGCTGGAGTTTCATTAATCTGCTCTGTATAGTGTAGATGGAAAAATCTGTATATTTTTTTTTTTTTATCGGCCCATAGGCTGAATGGAAAAAAATTGGTGTATGGCTAGCTATACTATTGACCCAGGGCAGAGTAGGATCAGGTTTTCTTTAGCCCTACCCTTTTAATACCCTCCCACTGTTACTGTAATTTGAACACACTCACAATTTCCCATGGTGCTCTATGCACACCACATAATTACTCCATTCCAAAGTTTTTTTGTCCTTATACCTTAAATGTCTGCCTCTTCTATCAAAAGTATTTGACCAATTGTTTGATTCCGTGTCAAAAAATGGGGGTGTGCTGAGGGTGTGGCTACAATTGGGGATGTGGTTAAGAGTGGAATTAGTCAGTGTGGTGTCCCCAGATTTCATTTTGAAAGGTAAAGAGTATAAAGAAGAATGATACAAAATCACAAAATCTGCAAAAACATATCGATTTTCATATCTTATACCAAATGTGTTTGCAGTGTAATTTGTATCTATTACTGTTTTTTTCTGTAAGAGCTGTTGTGTTGTCACACTATAAATAGCATGTACTAAAATGTGTAGTTAGCTAAATAAACACAAATACTTTTACTAAAGAACAACACCTTCTTTGCTGTGTTTCTGTCCTTATTATAATAAATCTTCCTGTATGTAAAGTATTTTAAAATTAAATTGTATAACAGGGTAATGATACACCTCTTGTAAAAAAATGTCAATTTTATGAATGCCTCTCCCCCTAATTAATGTACATTCTCCACCTGTTATGGCTTGCTGGAAGCACAGCAAAATAAGGTGTTTTGTTGGATTTTTTTTTTTAATTGTTGGCAACTATGCACTTGTAAGCACAGCTGAAATATAATAAAGTAATGGTTATAGGCAGCTTGATTTATATGACAGAAGTGGATAATTTCTTCAGTTTAACATACATGAGCACAAACACTGTCCCTCTCAATGGAATGAAATGCTTACTCTCACACTTTAACCACATGCCGCCCAGCCACTGTATAAATACGGCGGCAGGGTGGCACGGCTGGGCAAGAGCACGTTTTAAAACGTGTGTTTTGTAAACAGGTAGGGGGTGCCGCCGCCCTACCTGTCCCTCCGATCACAGCCGTGAATGTCAGTCGCCGGGTCACAGCTGGTCGTTACCAGCTATGTCCTGGCGATCAGCGGCAATCGCTGACAGAGAGCATAGCTGCAGTAGCTGTGCTTTCTGTCAGTTCCCTGACAGCTCCAGGACACGCTGATCCGGACAGAGGGCTTCTCTCTCCCAATCAGCTGTGTTCCCTGCAGTACACACCCCCGCCCCCTAGTAAAAAAAAACTCCCCTCACACAGTTAACCCTTTCCCTGAAAAATAAACTTAACCCCTCCCCCCCCCAGTGCCATTAGTACAGTGTCAGTGTTTTTTTTTTTTTTGCACTGATCACTGTATTGGTGTCACTGGGGATATCAGTGACCCCAAATCAGTACCCCCCAATGTCAGAATGTCCGCTGCAGTCCCGCCATAAGTCGCTGATCGCCGCCATAAGTCACTGATCGCCACCATTATTAGTTTAAAAAAAAACTAAAAAGCCCAGTATCTTTCCCGCCATTTGTAAACGCTATAACTTTCACGTAAACCAATTCATTTACACGTATTGGTTTTTTTTTTAGCAAAGTCATATCGCAGAATGCATTTTGGCAGAAATTTATGGCTAAATTTGATTTTTACATTTTTTTTTACTGGACATGTTTTATAGCAAAAAGTCCAAAATATTGTTTTTTTTCCTCCAAAATTGTCAGCCTTTTTTTTTATAGCGCAAAAAATAAAAAACCGCAGAGGTGATCAAATACCACTGAAAGAAAGCTCAATTTGTGAGAAAAAAAGGATGTAAATGTAATTTATGTAGCGTATTGCATGACCGCGCAATTGTCTGTTAGACTAGTGCAGCGCTGTATAGCAAAAAAATGGCGTAAATTGCAGTATCTATACCATAGTTTGTAGACGCTATAACTTCCACACAAAGCAATCAATATACACTTATTGGGATTTTTTTTTACCAAAAACATGTAGCAGAATACATTTTGGCCTAAATTTATAACCAACTTTGAGTTTACTATATATTTTTTATAACTGAAAGTAAAAAATATTGTTTTTCTTCAAAATTTTTGGCCTTTTTTGTTTATAGCGTGAAAAATAAAAAGTGCACATGTGATCAAATACCACCGAAAGAAAGCTCTATTTGTGTGAAAAAAAGGATGGACATTTCGTTTGGGTGCAGCATTGCATGACCACGCAATTATCAGTTGAATTAATGCAGCGCCGAGTAGCAAAAAGAGGCCTGGTCATTAAGGGGGGTAAATCCTCTGGAGGGCAAGTGGTTAAAGAAGTGCCACAAAGTACACATAGACAAACAATCATTTCCCTGATCTGAATACAACCAACCAGTTCAGAAAACATCTATCTATCCATCTAACAATGACAAATCCATCTATTTTCTTTACTCAGCCACTGATTTTACTACTGCTCATTCAACGTTTAGCAAATCTAACTTGCTGATATAGTTTTTTGGGTTTGATTTCCACTTGGAATAAAAAAAATGGGTTTCTCCAAAAATGAAAACATGACAGACTGTTGCATTAACTGAACAGTATGCATTGTGTTTACCTATCAAAAAGAAGTTCCAAATGTTAGGCAGGCCATAGATGATGTGATTTTCTATGGTTGCAGGAAATATCGTTTGCTTCCCCCCATCAACAAAGTCAGTGTTGGTAGGGAATCCCTCCCGCAGAGCTACTGTGTTCTGCCCGTGGGGGTGGGGAATGGGGTGCTGGGAACCATCCCTGCTGGGAAAACAGTGATTATTGCTAGTGGCTATAGCTGATGGAAATAATTGTATGTAAAAATCCAACATGCTGGTTGTACCCAAGTCGATCGATGGATTGACTTGGGTACTATTAGCCTGCCCATAGATGCTTTGAATCTCGGCCAGTCCCTGCTGAACCCTTTGAGATTCAAACCATCTATGGCTTGTTTTAGCTCCTCTAAGGAACGCATTGCCATGGAAGTCCTATCTCTAGATCTTTTGTTAAATGGATCATATTCATGATATATAGATAAATGTTTTTCATGTGTGCAGTGCATAAAAAAGCACTGGATAAAGATTTCTGCTTGTGTAAACCAATGTTGATTTTGAGGAAGTATGCAGATCATGGTAGGTACAGATTGATTGGTAAGCTGTAAGATATATATTGTTTCAGTTATATCAATTATCAAGTGATATTTCTTTATAAATTTAATATGTTTTAATTTTAAAATGTGTGCAGTGAAAGATATGCATAATGAGTAATAATGATGATTAATGTTAGCCTATAGCTATCTGAGAATAAAATAGAACATTATTTTTACTCTATGTTGGGAAAAATGACTAGTTAACAGTTGCAGCGTGTCAGTAGTAGCATTGAGAGACAAAGGGGCTGAGGAAATTCCATATAAGAGAAAGCAAAAAGTGATTATATAACTGATTTGTCACTCTTGTCTCATGTCTTTCATCTACTTGCATATTTCTATTTGCAGCTGGTTTTCTTTACTGCCTTGTCATTTTCACTGAGTGCTCTATAAGTGGTTGTTGTTTTTCACATGCTCTGCAGTTCTTGATGAGTTCTAGGTGAAGTAGCAGCTGGGAACAGCTTCAGTATAGCTGTAGGCTGCTAGAGATCAGGAGACAACAATGGATATGTGGAGAACCATAGCTCAAGAAGCATGACTGATTACTAAAGGTTAAATATACTGTGCAATGCTCTTTTTTTCTAAATTTTAGACACACCAAGCAATGCTGATAGACTGGGTGTTGTTTTCATTATTACTGTATTCTCTGTCAGCTGCAAAATTGGGGAGTGAAAATATGTTGCGCTATTTGATTATTTATGTATTTCATTATTTATATGAAAAACAACATTAAATGCAGACGTCTAGCAGTGAAGCTCAAACAGTGACTTGCTTTCTAAACCTTTTTAAAGTGTTACTAAACACACAGCAGTAAAATCAGTCTGTACTGTACATGCAGTAAATCATGCTTGTTGTATTCACTGTGGAACTTAAGGGGTTAATCCTCTGCATTGTGTAAAAATGCTGTTTGATACTGACTTTTTATCTTCCCCTTCTCCCTCCCCCTTCCCCTTCTCCCTCCTGATAAGACATATCCTGTGAAGACACAATGCACATGCTCAGTTTGGTGTGTATTGCTAGAGAGGTTTTTTTTCTTGGGAGAGTGCATGCAATCAGCACAGGGCCAATCAGCACTGTACAGACAGAGGTCAGGGGTTCTACATCCTCCTAGAGCAGAAAGAAAACTCCTCCTACAAGTTTTAACCAGTGCTCTGCTGAACACTTTCATAAAAGCTCTAACTGCTGATGAGAAAAGGTATTTAGTTTATATTTACTAAAATAATTGCATTTTAATTGCAAGTTCTGTGTACTGCTGGAGACCAGATAGAGTGAATGCAGGGTCCTGTGTTTAGTAACACTTTAAGTCCCAACTAACACAAAAGAACTTCATGGTGACTACTACTGCACTGGCTCACTGATATGCAGTTTTCAGGATATGAACGCACTGCAAAAATGTTTTGTACCTCCTATATACAATCTTAGGAAGCACATTTCTGGACTTGTTAATTGACACAATCAGGGGCGGACTGACAACTCATGGGGCCCCCGGGCAATAGGGGATCATGGGGCCCCTGTGTCCTTGTCCAAACTGAAAAAAGCTTATGAAAAAGGTACCAGGGGCATCTCATGGGGCCCCCTACTGACCCCGGGCCCTCGGGCAGTGCCCGAGTTTCCAAATGGTCAGTCCACCGCTGGACACAATCCTTGTTCTCTTGGGGCAGACATAGCTTGTTTATTTTTAAAATGCGGCATTAGATATGTTCTTGTTCCTGATAACTAACAGTTCAAGGCTCACACCCATCACTTTAGACACTTTTATGATCACAGAATTCAATTGAGACTCATACATAGAAACTGCAAAAAAACTCAAATTTTAACTTTATTTTTTTGTCATTTTATCAGTAGAAAAGAAGAACAGGCTGAAGGGTCTCTAAATGCAGTCTTTTATATCTACGTTCCTCTCTTACATTGTGGGTAGTATTAAAATACCTAAAGAGCATTTAGCTCCTACACAGTACTCTAAGCTAAATTGACTTGACATTTGACTTTTTCCTTTCTGGGCTTTGGCACTTCACCTTTTACCTCTGTGAGTGCAATACTTTTAACCTTGTTTTTCTGTTATTTTAACATTAAATATTATACTTCTATTGGATCTTCATGAGCTGTTTCTCTTTTTTCTTACTCTCTTTTCAAGAAAAAGTTTCTATATAACTAGTATGGGGTAAAGTATATTTGTTTTACTTCAACACAAAAACTTAACTCCTGTAAAAAAAGCCCTTCTGCCCGCTCTTACTTGACTGGCCAGGAATAATCTTTTGTATAAAACTGCTATTGCAATAGCAAGTAGCAATGTTCATTAAAATTATCCTTTAGTAGTCTTTAAAATGTAACATACACTAAATAACATCTTATGTTCTAAATCATGTACTCATCTAACAAATTTGCCAGTTAAAGCTGAAACATATGGAATACAGGCTCATAATTGCAGACAATTCTAACCTGACAATTGACCCAGTTTTATATATCACCTATATCTTCCCATAGAGTCAAACAATTCAGCTGGGTGTAAAACATTTAATACATAGTCAATATCTTGCTAGATTAGTATAAAAAAATTCTAGAATATATTATTTTCCTTTACAGAACATCTGTTTAACAGAGTGATTACATTTGAAATAAAACCATGCTAATCCAAAAAAAATGTTCTTATATATAAAACTCCAAGGGATTGATCCATTGAAAGCTGCCCCTCTCCCCATAAAAAAAACGCTCCTAAAACTAATCTAAAAAAAAGCTAAAAAAACCTGAACTGACTCTGCGTGATGTTACATGATGTGACAGGACAGGTCCCATTTCTTCTTTCTATTGGTCTATTGTGTGTTTTGTATTGTGAGAGATGGTCCTTCTTGCAGTACCCATGTAGCTTTTTGAACTATGTGGACACTTCATTTTGGCTGAGTGCAGACACTTTTGATGGATATTATTCTCCAATAGCAAATCATTGCAATCCAGTAAACTTAACCCGTGTAGACAATTATACTAACAATTGTGTTGCTAGAGAAATACTGCACACCCTTTTAAATAATTAATACATAATTAGTGTAGCACAACCTCCTCAATCCATTTATTCAATGCCCAGCCTACTGAGGAAGCCCAATTGGAGGGCAACACCATCTAGGAGGGAGCACTTGAGCCTGTGACATCACACCGGCCCCATCTAGAATATAGGTGTCCATTTATGACACAGAGAATAGCTGCGATTCAACGGATCTCAGCTATTCTTTGGTCATTCACAGTTTATGACACTCAGGAGATCATGTCAGCCCTTCACTGGAGATCTGTGTTCTCCCTCCAGATTCTCCAGCCCAGAGCTGGAGAATCAGAGGGACCACAAACTAAGCAGAGATAATTTACCTCTGCTTAGTAAACTGATCTTTTACTGTAATCTCACGAGAATATAGTAAAATCAGCCATTTTCCAGAGTTTGTAGACCGTTCTCCAGCGTTTGGAGACCGTTCTCCCTTCGTTCGGAGAACTGCTTCATAAACTGCATTCACAGGAGAACTGTGTTCTCTGAGAATGCCGGAGAACTGAGCAGCGATCTATTACCGCTGGTTCATAAACGGACACCATTGAGTCATGAGCAGGTCAATGGCAGATTAACAAAGCACATCTGTTTTGCATTTCTGTAGGTGTAATTTTATCTACTGGGGATTGAATACATTTTAAAAGATGGAGAGTACTATGTCTTTATCTTTCTATTACATGTGATGTATATCAGATGACATATGAGCACAATTGATAGAGGAAGGTTTGGGGGACCCGAAGGATAAATAAAGCAAGGAATCTAAGGCTGAGAATTTGAGCCACTGGGAGTGTCCAGGTTAGCATGTTTAAGTATATATGAGGTGAGCAGGTTTTTCACCTGAATGGTGGAAGTTCACAAGTAACTGGAGAAAGAAGTGAAGACAGATTTTCACCAAATATCCCATTGGGGGGGCTTTTTGGACTTTCACATTATTATTTAGTTTAGTTTGGACTTTCACATTATTATTCAATATTTATTATTTTTCCGTTTAATTGTATATATTTATTTGAATATACTGTGTGTATATATATATATATATATATATATATATATGTTGTTCTGGATATTAAGGATGTGATATGTATTAGTAAGGATGGTCTACTATGGATTGAGAAGGTTGTGCTACACTAATTATGTATTAAAGATTTAAAAGAGTGGTGCTAAATTCACTTTGCAGCGCTTAGCTAGTAACACAGTTACAGTATTAGAATATTTGTCTACACAATTTAAGTTTATTGGATTTCATTGATTGATATTAGAGAATAATATCCATCAAAATTGTCTGCAATGGTCCTTGAAGGCCCACATAGGGTACTTTATGCTCCAATACCCGACACTTCCACCCCCTTCCTGCCTAGGCAAATTTTCCGATTTATGCACAGTCACACTTTGAATGCCAATTACTCAGGTATGGAACACTGTACCCAAATGACATTTTTATAATTTTTTTTTCAAAGACAGATCATTAATTTGGTGTTATTTAATTACCACTGTTTTTTTGTTATATAAAAAAATAGGAAACACAGATAATTAAAAAAAACTAAAATGTTTCTTTGTTTTTCTTATAAAATTTAGCAAAAAGAAAAATTTTTTTTGGCCAAAAAACTTTCTTTGGTAAAAATAACCCAAATCAGTGTATATTATTTAGTTGTTGTGAAAGAGTCTACAATCTATGGTGTATATACACTCACCGGCCACTTTATTAGGTACACCTTTCTAGTCCCGGGTTGGACCCCCTTTTGCCTTCAGAGCTGCCTTAATTCTTCATGGCATAGATTCAACAAGGTGTTGAAAACATTCCTCAGAGATTTTGGTTCATATTGACATGATAGTATCATGTAGTTGCTGCAGGTTTGTCAGCTGCACATCCATGAACCGTTGATACAAGGCAGGGTGGATCCATACTTTGATGTTGTTTACGCCAAATTCTGACCCTACATCTGAATGTTGTAGCTGAAATTGAGACTCATCAGAACAGGCAATGTTTTCCCAATCTTCTGTTGTCCAATTTTGGTAAGCCTGTGTGAATTGTAGCTTCTATTTCCTGTTCTTAGCTGACAGGAGTGGCACCCTGTGTGGTCTTCTGCTACTGTAGTCCACTTGCTTCAAGGTTTGACGTGTTGTGCATTCAGAAATGGTATTCTGCATACCTTGGTTGTAACTATTGGTTATTTGAGTTACTGTTGCCGTTCTGTCATCTCGAACCAGTCTGCCCATTTTCCTCTGACCTATGACATCAACTAGGCATTTTCGTCCACACAACTGCCTTTCACTGGATATTTTCTCTTTTTCGGTCCATTCTCCATAAACCCTAGAGATGGTTGTGCATGAAAATCCCAGTAGATTAGCAGTTTTTTAAATACTTAGACCAGCCTGTCTGGCACCAACAGCCATGGCACGTTCAAAGTCACCTAAATCCTTTTTCTTCCCCATTCTGATGCACAGTTTGAACTTCAACAAGTCGTCTTCACCACATTTAGATGTCTAAATGCATTGAGTTGCTACCATGTGATTGGCTGATTAGCAATTTGTGTTATCAAGCAATTGAATAGGTGTACCTAATAAAGTGGCCAGTGAGTGTATATACACTATATTTCCAAAAGTATTGGGACACCCCTCCAAAACATCATTGGATTCAGGTTTTCCAAAACCCTCCATGGCCTCAGGTGTATAAAATCAAGCATCTAGACATGCAGACTGCCTCTACAAACATTTGTGAAAGGATGGGTCGCTCTCAGGAGCTCAGTGAATTCAAACGTGGTACAGTGATAGGTTGCCACATGTGCAATAAGTCTGTCTGTGAAATTTTCTTGCTACTAAATATTCCACGGTCAACTGTTAGTGGCATTATAACAAAGTGGAAGCAACTGGGAACAACTGCAACTCAGCCGCAAAGTGGTAGGCCACGTAAAATGACAGAGCGGGGTCAGCTCATTCTGCAGTGCACAATGCACAGAAGTCACCAACTGCCAGTAGAGACAATAGCTAAAGACCTCCAAACTTCATGTGGCCTTCAGATTAGCACACCAACTATTTGTAGAGAGCTTCATGGAATGGTTTCCATAGCCGATCAGCTTCATTAAGGCAAAGCATTGGATGCAGTGGTGTAGGACACGCCACCACCAAACTCTGGCAATCCGATGAACGTGTCTGGATTTGACAGTTGCCAGGTCAACTGTACTTGCCTGACTGCATTGTGCCAAGTGTAAAGTTTGGTGGAAGGGGGATTATGGTGTGAGGTTATTTTTCAGGTTGGGCTTGGTCCCAGTGAAGGGAACTCTTAAGTAGTGGTGGGCTGAATGTTTGAGTTGAACCTAAGTTCAACCCAAACATTGATCGCTCATGTATTCGCTGAACACACAAACGATACAGGCATTCGGTGGGTTGTTCGCCTGCTGTGGCCCATGATGCACTGTGCCCTGACAGTGCATTGTGATTAGTCAAAGCAATGCACCTGACCACAGATTCTGATAAGCGCCTTGCCCGTAGACCCCCACAACTGATGGTCAAGGTTGTGGAGAAGAGGCCCTTGTCCCCATGAACATGGGGACAAGGTGCTTTGGGGAGGGGGTCTGGTATGGATTTTGGGAAGAACCCCACATCATAACAAAAAAAATTTGGCGTGGAGGTTCCCCTCAAAATCAATACCAGACCTGAAGAGCTTGGTATGGATGAGAGGGAGGACCCCTCGATGACATCTGAAACAATAATTAATGTTTCAGTACTAAAATACCACATTGCTTAATAATATAACTCATGCGGTATTTCAGTAACTGAGCGGTATCTTACCAAATACTCAGATGCGGTAAGATACTGCTCAGCAAATTGCTTGTGTCAGAAGTTGTAGCCGAACATTCTGTAGGTATGAATGTTCCACCGCAAACCAGACGGGAGTGTTCGGCCCATTATTACTCTTAAGGCATTAGCATACCATGACATTTTGAACAATTTCATGCTCCAAACTTTGTGGGAAGAGTTTGGGGATGGCCCCTTCCTGTTCCAACATCACTGTGCAACAGTGCACAAAGCAAGGTCCATAAAGACAGGGATGAGTGAGTTTGCGGTGGAGGAACTTGAGTGGCCTGCACAGAGTCCTGACCTCAACCCCATAGAACACCTTTGGGATGAATTAAAGTGGAGATTGTGAGCCAGGCTTTCTTGTTCAACATCAGTGCCTGACCTAAACATTGAGCTTCTGGAATAATGGTCAAACATTCCCGTAGACACACTTCTAAACCTTGTGGACAGCTTTCCCAGAAGAGTCGAAGCTGTTATAGCTGCAATGGGTGGGCCAACTCAATATTGAACCCCACAAACTAAGACTGGGAATCCATTAAAGTTCACGTGCACGTTAAGGCAGGCGTCCCAATACTTTTGGCAATATAGTGTGTATATATATATATATATATATATATATATATATATATATATATATATATATATATATATATATATATATGTGTGTGTATATATATATATATATATATATATATATATATATATATATAAAACTTAATCAATCCTGATAATTCTAGGACAGTACAAAGGCCTCTAGAGTGCAGGAGATGTGTGCTTGGAGGAAATCATATGATGATATGATGTCCACTCTGGATTAGAAAGGCCCCACTCAGCCGACATTTGACTATAAGAAGGGCAGGAGGTAGTTAAAGAGCTGGTATCATGAAGTCATGATTGAGGGACAGCAACAAGACTGCTTGGGGGGCTTGGAATGCAGCAGTGGATCACAAGTCTATATATGTTATACTGTATAATAGGAACTCATATTACATAAAAATGTAAACAAAAACCCAAGATCTACAATTTAGATATAGATAGAGTGCTAGAAATGTAGAAGTAACTGGAACTGTAAGTCGGGCACAATAGGTACACTTTCTGGCATGATTGGAACAGTGAGGGTTATTTACTAAAACCAAATGGTGCAAAATCGAGTGCAGCTCTGCATAGAAACCAATTAGCTTCTAAGGTTTTATTGTCAAAACTTAATTGAGCAAGCTGAAGTTAGAAGCTGATTGTTTATCATGCATGGCTACACCAGATTCTGACTGCAGCAGTTTTAGTAAATCTACCCCAATGTTTCTGAATAAACCCTGATGCTTCTGGTTTCTGTACTAGACAAGCCTTTCAGCTGAGCGAATGCACATTGTAGGAGGGGAGAACAAAGCTTTGCAAACACTGATATAAAAATACAAAACTGATGAAAATTTCAATTAGTCATTGTGGCATTAACCTAATGCACCTCCACTGATAAACAGATATTAGTAACAAGCACACCAATTCACACATTGGACACATCAGAGGCCAATTACATGTTTTATTCACTTTAACATATGCATGCAGATTTATCTGATCTGTGAAGAATCATTTGATTAATAAGTCATGATTACTTTTATTTGCAAATTGTTTGGTTCACTGAAGTGGATAAGTTGTTTGGGCATAAATAGTAGGCTAAATTGTGTCTTTTTCTTTGATCATGGTTCAGTGGCAGCTTTATTTTTCCTCATAGATAAACAGAGTTTAGCAAATTTGTAAAAAGACAGCATTGCTTCAAATATGCACATAAAAGTGATAACTACATTTAGATTTTGCATTCAGATATAGCAGTAGAAAACCATTCTATAATATGTTTAAAAAAAAAGATTTCTAGTATTGGCCATTTGTAAGACGATGTAAAGCACGATGTGCATACATGGCAAATATTATTGAAGTAAAAGCATCCAATAAGAAAAAGTGTTAGAAATCCCAAAGAAATACTATAAACACTATTAACTTATTACAAGAAGCATTTGGATTCTGTGGTTTCTGCCTAGAGGGGTGTTGTTATATCCAATGCAGGCAACAACAACAACAACAAAAAAAACATTCTGTGTACTGCTAATGCTATCAAGTAACACAGCAACATAGCAAAGTCATAGGATCAAACCAAATCTTGAACAAAAGTGTAAGTTTTCCTCATTTTATCTGCCTCCCCTCCATTTCAAATTACTTCTGTTAAAAAAACACATTTGTGGGTATGAAAAAAATAGAAAATATATTTACCATGCAGCCAACTTAGGCATTGGTGATTCAATTCTCCCAGGCAAGATCCCGCTGAGGATGCAAAATCCCACAAGGAGATGCCCCTGCACTGTGCTGGAACATTTTCTCATGCAATTTGTGATCCTCAGCATTTGCTCTAGTCGGAGGAATTGCAATGTCACCTGTCCCTGTGAGGAATATTGTCAAAAATATGTACTCTATTTTTTCCCCCACATGTGCATTTTTTTAACTGCTATCATGTGGTGATTTAAAATGGGGTGGGGGGCATTTTAGTGAAAGGTATGCTTTGGCTTTGAACTTTGACTGGAACTTTAATTACTGACTAACCGTGTATCCTGAGTTTTATATACACTACATGTTGGCCCTAACATCCAGTTCACTCTGATGCAGCTTTTGAAGTTGCTCTACTTTAGAGCCGTTTCAAAGCCACTGATCAGTGTTACTTCATGTGCAGCTTGCCGACTTTCGCACAACTTCATTTACACAGATGTCAATGCAAGCCACACATGAAATTGCACAAAATTAGTGCAGGAACCTTTTTCAAAGTCGCTATAACTTGAGTTCCATAGTGGCACATAGGGTGTGACTTTGATCTGTTAATTCACATGACAAGTTGCATTGGTGTGAACTGGGTGTCACCAAGTCACCAAGCTGCAACAATGTTTATTACATGCTAAAAGTTGCTTTGAAAGTCTGTTTGAAAGCAAAACATTTCAGGGGTTACTAATGTTTGGGAATATTTACTTGCAGTTTTAACACCTGACTCAAAAAGTTTTTCATTCTTGAAAATGTATTTCAGGTGTTACAATTTCCTTGCATTATAATCTTTATTACTTGCTAGTAGTAGATGAAAATCTTGTCATCACACAGTTTACAGTGCTCTTGGTATATTACAGAAGCACCAATGAGAAAAATTATGTAAAACATTAAAAAATGCATTTGAGTAAAACATACAAAATACTGAGTTCACCTTTGGAATATGTTGCATATTCCACCCATACTTAGAATGGAACATGTAACATGCTCCTGCCTCCTCTTCCCCCAATCCCCCCTTCCTGTGACAGCAGGCAGGGGATTTTCTCCCCGCACCCCCTGTCACAATTTAAAAACAGCATGGCTGTGTTGGGCTCTGCGCACACGACTATGTCCTTCATTCACAGAGTTCTGTGAATGAATAAACCACAAGTACGGTTTGCTTGTAGTTCTCAATGAACTGTGAGAGTGCTGTCACGCACTCTTGTAATTCATTCTTCCTTCAATTCAGTAACTGCTTGCCTGTATCGGAGGTATGGACAGATCGCTGACTGAGAATCTGCAGGAGCCTGACATTGCACCCTCCATCTGCTGATCTTGGGTGCAATGCCTTACAGGCCGCAGTGTAAACAAATTGTGAATGCAGATTGTTTTATCTGCAAAAAGATGTGCATGTATTATTTATTTATTTTTAATAAAAGGTGAACTTATCCTTTAACCACCTCCCGCCCGCCATATAGTCCAATGATGGGTGCAAGGTGGTTCTCTCATATGACGTCCTCCCTTTCTCACTGCGCATGCATGGCTCAGGGAGCGCGCAGCACGGCGATCAGCGATGTGCTGTGTCCCTCGGACACAGCGGATCACCGATCCACGGAAAGAGCCAAAGATGTCGGCTCGGTCATGTGATCAGCTGTGTTCAATCACAGCTGATCACATGTAAACAGGGAAATGCCGGTTATCGGCATTTCTCTCCTCACGAACTTTCACGCTGACAGAGGAGAGGAGAGGAGAGCCGGTAATCGGCATTCTGTGGAGGAGACATCTACACTGATCATCAGAGCACTGATGATCAGTGTGCCCTGATGATCAGTGTAGCCCCAGCAGTGCCACCTGTCAGTGTCCATCAGTGCCAGCTGTCAGTGCTCATCAGTGTCATGTGCCAGTGCCCATCAGTGCCACATCCATGCCACGTATCAGTGCCTACCAGTGCACATCAACGCCACATATCAGTGCCCATATGAGCTGCCTTTCAATGTTGCCCATCAGTGCCAGTCAGTGCCACCTATCAATGCCGCTTATCAGTGCCAGTCAGTGCCGCTTATCAGTGCCAGTCAGTGCTGCATATCAGTGCCAGTCAGTGTTGCATGACCACGCAATTGTCATTCAAAGTGTGACAGCGCTGAAAGCTGGAAATTGGCCTGGGCAGGAAGGGGGTATAAGTGTCCTGTAGGCTTGTGGTTAATTTGAGCTGAGTTGCAATTTTTGGCAGCTGTGTATATGCAGCTGATTTTACCCTCCCCCTTTATCCTTGTTACCTTGTTCAGTATTATACTTTATCTGTAATGTAATAAAATAACAACACAATTCACGGTGCCCCAAAACACAGGGAATTGGGCAGGTACCTTCTGTGCTCTTTAGCCTCTCTGGAAGGGGGTTGTATTGCCTTTATGAATACCCTGGTTAAGGAGAGCCAGGATAATATTATAATCACTGTAAAAAGTTGAAAATAACTAAACAGATTTTTTTATGGATGGGGAAACTAAATATAAACTTGAAGATGGTAAATGATGGGTAGATCAATCTTAAACTAAATTAAAGTATTTTAATTTTAAAAAAGAGGATTGAATACTATATTTTTATTATTTGTATTGCCTAAATATCAAATTATTGATAATGAATAAACTTGCCTATAATGCCTATGTAGTATTAAAGGAAGCACAGAAGATTCTGCCCGTTAGCATCCATTTTAATGCTTAACTCGAAGCAAACACCTAAATATATGCTTAAAATACTGTTTTATTTGTTGAAATTTGTTTTATAAGCCAAAATATTTGTATAACTGTTAATTAATTCTTGAAATATATGAAGTTTCTTAACACAGTCAGCCAGGTGAGTGACACCACTCAAAATAATATATTTAAGTAGTGTCCTCTCTCTATACCAGCCTTACTACTGGACAGTGAAAGAGCAGCAGCAGTCTGATAAGGTCACTCCTGTCCTTGTTATGCTCTTTTCCTAGCAGTATATTCCTTGCCAGCTCACTTGCATGCAGTTTACATGATGGGCTCTTAGTCCTGTCCCTCCTTCTCTCATTATGAGTGCTGTCATATAGAGGATTGCAAGAGGTTGATAGTAGAATCAGATACTGACAATGGCTACATGAAAAAAAATATTCATGAATATGAATACAAAGGTCCATTTATTTGCATGGAGCACCTTTCTAAGTGGTATGCAAACACAAACTTGCATGTGAATAATAAATAATGAGGAAATTTAGAAGCAGCTTTACTTGCTGATACTTAATAAAACAAGCCCTCTGTGTTTTATCTTTTCTAATCAACTAAACGCAGAAAATTACTGCAGAAACTTCATTAACATTTGCAGAAACAATCTAGATAATAAAGACATTGTACAGTTTTTCTTTTTTTTTTAACTCAGGAAAGCAATAATAAATGTAATATGAGCCATGGCACCCAAACTTTTGAATACAACTGTAAGGCTGTACATTCAGCTCATGACACCTTATTTTGCTCCTGAGCTTACAGGTCAATTACTAAGAGTACTTTGCTATGTCTATTAGAAGGTTTAATCCAAGAAGGGTACTCAAATCTATATGGACTAGATCTATTTCAACTCTTATCCATAATTTATATTTCTTCTGTGTAAACTAGTCTATTAAATGAAAGATCAGAGAATGTATGGTAATGCTTGCAAAGGATCTGATTTATGCAGCTCAAGCTATAGCTAGTTGTAGTTTTTCATGTTCAACTCGACTTGCTATATAATGTAGAAAATGTTTTACCAAGCTTTACCAGGTATTACCATTCATCCAAGTAATTTCAAAGTTCTTCTGAGCTGATGTGAACCCATCGAAAAAGTGATCAGCAATTTGGCCTTGTATACTTCAGCTGTGGTAGTCAAAGGATTAATCATGAGTGGACCCCTGTACTCTGTGCTCTGTGTTCATTGTAAATCTACAGAGCTTATTCTATCTTTTACAGTTTCTCCTTATATCAGGACATTAAAGAGCATTTTCTAATATGTAAGCAACATTAACATAAAAAATAGTAGAGACATACAAGCTTCTTTGTGTTGTAATAGTTAGGGTTGTGCTTAATAAAACTGGCGTGGAGTATTATCAACGTTTAGTTTATAGTTTCATTTGCACCATCTTTTGAGGTTTTTCTGTTGATTCAGGTGGCTCACAAATGAAGGGGATGCTCTTGAGTGGAGGCTTTTCTTTGTTGAGATCTATCAGTGTATAAGAATGCCAATATGCAAGAAGACTGAAATGGAAGCAGTTTAAATTAAGCAATTTTTTTATTTATTGAAAAGTTCATAAAACATGCCAATGCTTTTAAGGGGTCTCACACTTCCTTAGGGCTCTGGACATATTATATTTTAGCATGGAGTAACCATTTAACAAAAGATTTTCAGCTGTTTTCAAAGCAGTTGCAATAAAGAGGGTCCTCGGTTTGGGAACTGTCCAATGACTTGCTCCAGGACCATCCATGGCCTAAACCCTAAGGAAGGGGACATTGTAAGACCCCCAATATGCACTGGAATTTTTATATTCTTTTTAAACTGATAAAACCAATATAACTTGACCTGCTTTATTGTTGCTCATGTATCCCAATACTCAGAAACAATATAAGCTGTTTGACATTCACATTTCACAAAGCTCTTGAAAAATAATTTACCCAAATTCTACACATAGGGACTGGCTCCCGTTATATTTACATTCCTTCAGCACAGAGAATCTGTCATTTTGTGATGGCAGTGTGTCCAGTTAAGATCAGCAATCATGATTGATGTGGGTTACATCATTAGACAATGTGATTAACACTGAATTACATCAGGGACATTATTAAGAAATATTTAATTTGGTGTGTGTAGGTTTTCTTACAAATTAAAAACTTTGTCATAGGATATACTGTATATGTTTATTTAAATGTATTTCTTTATGAAAGTAAGTAAGGGGTATCCTTTAATTCTTTCTCTCAGTGAGGGATTTCTGGGTTACCTTTACTATAAAGGGGGCTTCCAGATTCTGATAATTCCCCCCTCCACAGCCCCTACATCCCTTTTGAGGTTACCTCTCAATGTTGGCAGGTATGGGACCTTGTATGGTACTGAAATAGTTGAGCTTTTATTCCTGCATGGCTTCTCTTTCTTGTCCACCCAGACTACATGTCTGGATAAGAGTCTGGTTTGATTTGTATGAGCAACTTCACACTGTTTTTCCTCATTTTTTAATGTCATTTTGACAGCACTATATTGTACTGTTCCAGTACAGGATTTGCAGTTGTAAGGCAATTTCCAAGCATTTTTTAAAGGATTGTTTTTAAATATTGACCTTGAACCCAGCTGAAAAGGCCCTCTCCAGAATGCTCTTTGTTAAATATTTATTTAGAATGCATTTGGACACTTGCCCCATGGTATTTCCTAGCTCCCTATGTGCTTTTTGTTAATAGTTTGCCTATTCACCATGAAAATGTCTTGTGATGAATTTCAACATTCTGCTATGATAGACATCAATGGGATCCCTGCCAAGTTTGGGTTTGGTGACCTGAGCATGTGACATTGGTGTTTTGCAAAACTAAAGGTGCAGTACACTTGGGTTTTCAGAACTTGAACTTAGGGGTTAAGCATTTTAACTTATACATATTTTTTGGTAAATTTGAAGGGCATGCAAGATATAAAACACAGGAACATCTATAATGTCATAAAATAAAACAAAAATTCAAATTAAAGTAGAGTTTACTTCAGATTGAAAAAGGCCTAAGGTGCCCTGGATGCTGGTCAACACTTATTTGCCCACACACACACAGCTGGATAGTGTGGGAAATTTAAATATCCATAGCAAACTCTGGCCAAGAGAGAGACTGTTATGTTACATAGTTAGTCTGACTGAAAAAAGACAAAAGTCCATCCAGTTCAACCATTAAAAGAAAAAAAAAGTTATAATCTCAAACCCACAGTTGATCCAGAGGTAGTAAAAAAAACCCAGCAAAGCATGATGCAATTTGCTCCTGCAACGAAAAAAAATCCTTCCTGATCCCCCGAGAGGCAGTCAGATATTCCCTGGATCAACTTTACCTATAAATGTTAGTATCCAGTTATATTCTGTGTATCTAAGAAAGAATCCAGGCCTTTTTTTAAGCAATCCGTATTATTATGTATTGCCTATACAGAGTAAAGAGAGAACTATTGACAAAGAGAGAGTGAGAACAAGAGAGTGAGATTCTTTTTGGGGGGTCACATAAGATAAAAAAATAAAATGCTCAATGTGATATTGATATTAAAACAAACACATGGTTGACATACTCTAGGAAGAGACACTGGCAATGGTCTCCTTTTCCATAGCTATAGCAGCATCAAGTGCTGCTAAACCTGCAATGACAATCTGAAAACATTCAGGGCCATTGTGGGACACGTGTGCTTATGTACAGAGTTCCTTGTGACTCTCCACCTAGATGGTGCAAAAATAAAGGCATGTGCACTGCCAAACAGTAAAATACATGTGTTCTAGTGTCAAAATAAAATGTACCTTGTATTCATAATAAGCAAAACAATGGTTATATCATCTAGGTCTACTTTAATTGTCCAAACACCAGTTTCATCTTTTTCTTTGTATAATGTTAAAGGTTTTCTATATTAATATTGTAATTGTTTAATGTTTCATATTTACAAGCCCAGCTACTTACATTAATTGTTATCTTGTTAACACATTGCATATAAAGACCCTTGTAACACAAATAAAATTTCATGGGTCAAAACAATTTATTTTCTTTAAAAAATATGTATTTTTTACTAACAGAGAATGTATCTGTTAGTAAAAAGGCAGGTGTGGGTGGGACTATGTCACAGCAGACTGGCGGGTGGGCAGAATTTCATAACACAGGGAGAAGACTTAAATCACACACATGTCACAACAGTTTCTCCCAGCTGGAGCCTTGCTGTCAAAACGGCAACTGTTTCTGGAACAAAGCACACACAAATGATGTAAACCCATTCATCATCTGTGTAATATACTTTCCCCACCCACTTTGTAATGTAAAACCACTCACACACCAGCCCAATGTGTGACATAATTCCATCTACTGTGTGTATGTAAATAAGACCACCCCCTTACTAAACCAACAAGAGCTGAAGAGCTGAAGGGGTGGCCACACAACTGACCCAAGAGAAGTGGCACAATGTCCTGTAACTCCTAGGGATGCAAACTAACCACAGAATTGCCAATATGCTTCTGTAGTTGTCATGGTCAGTTTGAAACAGAAAGCCAGAAAAGCTTACAGGATCATTTTTTTAGGTGATAAAATAAATAGAGTTTAGACTTACAAATACCTATGTCTATAAACATATGCATATATCACATTTTATGTAATTTTTAGGGTAACCTACACTTTAAGCAAATACCTAATTAAACACAAAGATTAGGCCCTAATGAATTAACCCATCTCTGACTTTAATTGAATAATCAGAAAGGGCCCCAAAAAAAAGGGACCCTAGCCCTCAAACCCAGAAATTCTTCAGTATTTAGGCCAGCAGAGGACTCCTCCAGGCAACCATTTGATTCGAGTGGTTGGGAGAGTACTGCACCAATACTGTTCTCTCAAAACAACACTCCTTTTAGTCTAGAGGAGAGACTGTCAAGGGCACCCAGAGGATCCAGAAGTTGGAGTCACTACTTTTCTTTCAAAAAGAACAAGGTCCTACCAAGGGCTTTTGTTGAACACTGGTCAAGAATCCAAAGGTCTTTTTACTCCCTGAACTTTGCAACTGGGAATAAGTTTCCAGGAGAGTGTAACGCAGTGGGCCAACATCTGTGCACCTTAACTGCTTAACGACTGCTCACCTGCAATGTACTGTGGCCGATCAACAGCTACAGGCACAGCAACATATCCGTACGTCGTTCTGGCTGTACTAACATGGGGGTGGGCTCCCCCTTCACGACTGCTGTGTCCAGTGGATGCAGCAGAATGAAGATCCCTTTGAATGAGATCCGGTGATTAGAGATGAGCGAATCGAACCAGGCGAACCGGAATTCGAGTCGAATTTCAGGAAATATTCGATTCGCGGCGAAACCGAAATTTTGCCTACTTCGGGTGCGCGAATCGAACATTTCCCGATCAGCCGGCAAAAGTGTCCCTGCAGTGAGCTCCGCTATTTCTGACAGTTCTCTGACAGAAGGAACACATGTTTAGCGGTTGAAACATTGTATCTATTAGTTTACATTTAGGATACAGATGTTTCAACCACTGTACATGTGAAGAAGCTGTGAGAGAACTGTCAGAAATAGAGGAACTCTGCACATACACTTTTTGCCGGCTTGGAATTATTCTTCTTTTCATCCTACTTCTTCTTCTTCTTCATCTTCATCCTCAGAAGAAGAGGATGAGGATGAGGATGAAGAAGCAGAAGAAGAAGTAGGATGAAAAGAAGAATAATTCCAAGCCGGCAAAAAGTGTATGTGCAGAGTTCCTCTATTTCTGACAGTTCTCTCACAGCTTCTTCACATGTACAGCGGTTGAAACATCTGTATCCTAAATGGAAACTAATAGATACAATTTGTATCTATTAGTTTCCATTTAGGATACAGATGTTTCAACCGCTGTACATGTGAAGAAGCTGTGAGAGAACTGTCAGAAATAGAGGGACTCTGCACATACACTTTTTGCCGGCTTGGAATTATTCTTCTTTTCATCCTACTTCTTCTTCTTCTTCTTCTTCTTCTTCATCCTCATCCTCATCCTCTTCTTCTGAGGATGAGGATGAAGAAGAAGAAGTAGGATGAAAATAAGAATAATTCCAAGCCGGCAAAAAGTGTATGGGCAGAGTTCCTCTATTCTGCAGATACACTTAGAGGAGCTCTGCAGATACACTTAGAGGAGCTCTGCACATACACTTTTTGCCTGTTTGGAATTAATCTTATTTTCATCCTACTTCTTCTTCTTCTTCTTCTTCTTCTTTATCTTCATCCTCAGAAGAAGAAGAAGAGGATGAAGAAGAAGAAGAAGAAGAAGAAGTAGGATGAAAATAAGAATAATTGCAAGCCGGCAAAAAGTGTATGTGCAGAGTTCCTCTATTCTGCAGATACACTTAGAGGAGCTCTGCAGATACACTTAGAGGAGCTCTGCACATACACTTTTTGCCGGCTTGGAATTAATCTTATTTTCATCCTACTTCTTCTTCTTCTTCTTCTTCATCCTCATCCTCATCCTGAGAAGAAGAAGAAGAGGATGAGGATGAGGATGAAGAAGAAGAAGAAGAAGTAGGATGAAAATAAGAATAATTCCAAGCCGGCAAAAAGTGTATGTGCAGAGCTCCTCTAAGTGTATCTGCAGAGCTCCTCTAAGTGTATCTGCAGAATAGAGGAACTCTGCACATACACTTTTTGCCGGAAACCGCTGTATGGAGGGAATGTCCCAGAACTGTCATAAATAGTCTATTTCTGACAGTTCTGGGACATTCACTCCATACAGCTGTTTCAACCGCTGTATGGAGGGAATGTCATAGAACTGTCAGAAATAGACTATTAATGACAGTTCTGGGACTGTCCTTCCATACAGCGGTTGAAACATTGTATCTATTTGTTTCCATAAATGGATCCATTTATGGAAACAAATAGATACAATGTTTCAACCGCTGTATGGAAGGACAGTCCCAGAACTGTCATTAATAGTCTATTTCTGACAGTTCTATGACATTCCCTCCATACAGCGGTTGAAACAGCTGTATGGAGTGAATGTCCCAGAACTGTCAGAAATAGACTATTTATGACAGTTCTGGGACATTCACTCCATACAGCGGCTGAAACATTGTATCTATTTTTTTCCATAAATGACATTCTGCAGATACACTTAGAGGAGCGCTGCAGATACACTTTTTGCCGGCTTGGAATTATTCTTATTTTCATCCTACTTCTTCTTTTTCTTCTTATGAGGATGAGGATGAAGAAGAAGAAGTAGGATGAAAATAAGATTAATTCCAAGCCGGCAAAAAGTGTATCTGCAGCGCTCCTCTAAGTGTATTTGCAGAATGTCATTTATGGAAAAAAATAGATACAATGTTTCAACCGCTGTATGGAAGGACAGTCCCAGAACTGTCATAAATAGTCTATTTCTGACAGTTCTGGGACATTCACTCCATACAGCTGTTTCAACCGCTGTATGGAGGGAATGTCATAGAACTGTCAGAAATAGACTATTAATGACAGTTCTGGGACTGTCCTTCCATACAGCGGTTGAAACATTGTATGTATTTGTTTCCATAAATCCATTTATGGAAACAAATACATACAATGTTTCAACCGCTGTATGGAAGGACAGTCCCAGAACTGTCATTAATAGTCTATTTCTGACAGTTCCATGACATTCCCTCCATACAGCGGTTGAAACAGCTGTATGGAGTGAATGTCCCAGAACTGTCAGAAATAGACAGAAACTGTCACAGAACTGTCCTTCTTCTCATCCTTCTCCTTCTTCTCATCCTTCTCCTTCTTCTCATCCTTCTCCTTCTTCTCATCCTTCTCCTTCTTCTCATCCTTCTTCTCATCCTTCTCCTTCTTCTCATCCTTCTCCTTCTTCTCATCCTTCTCCTTCTCCTTCTTCTCATCCTTCTCCTTCTCCTTCTTCTCATCCTTCTCCTTCTCCTTCTTCTCATCCTTCTCCTTCTCCTTCTTCTCATCCTTCTCCTTCTCCTTCTTCTCATCCTTCTCCTTCTCCATCTTCTCATCCTTCTCCTTCTCCTTCTTCTCATCCTTCTCCTTCTCCATCTTCTCATCCTTCTCCTTTTCCTTCTTCTCATCCTTCTCCTTCTGCTTCTCCTTCTCCTTCTCCTTCTTCTCATCCTTCTCCTTCTTCTCATCCTTCTCCTTCTCCTTCTTCTCATCCTTCTCCTTCTTCTCATCCTTCTCCTTCTTCTCATCCTTCTCCTTCTTCTCATCCTTCTCCTTCTCCTCATCCTTCTCCTTCTTCTCATCCTTCTCCTTCTCCTTCTTCTCATCCTTCTCCTTCTTCTCATCCTTCTCCTTCTCCATCTTCTCATCCTTCTCCTTCTCCTTCTTCTCATCCTTCTCCTTCTTCTCATCCTTCTCCTTCTCCTTCTTCTCATCCTTCTCCTTCTTCTCATCCTTCTCCTTCTCCTCATCCTTCTCCTTCTCCTTCTTCTCATCCTTCTCCTTCTCCTTCTTCTCATCCTTCTCCTTCTTCTCATCCTTCTCCTTCTCCTCATCCTTCTCCTTCTCCTTCTTCTCATCCTTCTCCTTCTCCTTCTTCTCATCCTTCTCCTTCTCCTTCTTCTCATCCTTCTCCTTCTTCTCATCCTTCTCCTTCTTCTCATCCTTCTCCTTCTCCTTCTTCTCATCCTTCTCCTTCTTCTCATCCTTCTCCTTCTTCTCATCCTTCTCCTTCTTCTTCTCATCCTTCTCCTTCTTCTCATCCTTCTCCTTCTTCTCATCCTTCTTCTCATCCTTCTCCTTCTTCTCATCCTTCTCCTTCTCCTTCTTCTCATCCTTCTCCTTCTCCTTCTTCTCATCCTTCTCCTTCTTCTCATCCTTCTCCTTCTCCATCTTCTCATCCTTCTCCTTCTCCTTCTTCTCATCCTTCTCCTTCTTCTCATCCTTCTCATCCTTCTTCTCATCCTTCTTCTCATCCTTCTCCTTCTTCTCATCCTTCTCCTTCTTCTCATCCTTCTCCTTCTTCTCATCCTTCTCCTTCTTCTCATCCTTCTCCTTCTTCTCATCCTTCTTCTCATCCTTCTCCTTCTTCTCATCCTTCTTCTCATCCTTCTCCTTCTTCTCATCCTTCTCCTTCTCCTTCTTCTCATCCTTCTCCTCCTCCTTCTTCTCATCCTTCTCCTTCTCCTTCTTCTCATCCTTCTCCTTCTTCTCATCCTTCTTCTCCTCATCCTTCTCCTTCTTCTCATCCTTCTCCTCCTTCTTCTCATCCTTCTCCTTCTCCTTCTTCTCATCCTTCTCCTTCTCATCCTTCTCTTTCTTCTCATCCTTCTCCTTCTTCTCATCCTTCTCCTTCTCCTTCTTCTCATCCTTCTCCTTCTTCTCATCCTTCTTCTCCTCATCCTTCTCCTTCTTCTCAACCTTCTCCTTCTCCTTCTTCTCATCCTTCTCCTTCTCATCCTTCTCCTTCTTCTCATCCTTCTCCTTCTCCTTCTTCTCATCCTTCTCCTTCTTCTCATCCTTCTTCTCCTCATCCTTCTCCTTCTCCTTCTTCTCATCCTTCTCCTCCTTCTCATCCTTCTCCTTCTCCTTCTCTTTCCTCATCTCCAAGGGCATTTAAATTAAAGGTACAGTGTTCTGCACTAATTTAAAGGCTCTCTGAAGCCTAGAAACCCTTTTTATAAGTCATCTTCGTAGCGAAGAAATTCGCATCGAATCGAATTTCACACTGGAATTCGCCGAATCAGCCGAATCGAATTTTTGAGAAATTCGCTCATCTCTACCGGTGATCATGTAGTCACTATGCAATCACATGATCAAAATGTAAGCAAAGCTGTTATGAATCAATCTCATTCATAACAGCTCTGCTCCTCTTCCTAGTGAGCTGTGATTGGCCCACAGCTGTCACATGACACATGGGGCCAATCACAGCGCCCTGTACCATGTGACCAGCTCCAGCCAATCATAGATAAATATCCTGAGCTGTCAAAACTTAACTCATTCATGACAGTTCATGAATGACTTAGGTTCACCACAGCCAGCTGTTCATTGCAGGAGAAATGATCTTTATTCCTGTTTTGTGGTATGAACTCACCTGCGCCCCCGGCTTCCCCCCACCCATTGGTCCAGGGAGAGAAGAGAGAACATGGCACAGAGTAAAAGCACTACATTTTACACACACACACACACACACACACACACACACACACACACACACACACACATTATTAGCACATTTAACCCTTTGATCGCCCCTATTAACCCTTTGATCACCCCACCACCCAAGCAATGCCTTTAGTACAGTGTCAGTATATAGAATTTTTCACTGATCATTTTATTATTGCCACTAGCAACATTGGATAGAATCAGGGTCAGTAAAGGCCCCTCCCAGCCAGGGTCAGCTGGTGTTAGATTGCCCGCACACTATCGCACTCACGCTATAGGTCGCTGATCACCACCATTACTAATATATTGTTTGTCCAGATCAAGATATTGATCACGAACAGAACTATACTAGTGCTTCCTTTGTATAGTGTCCCCAAAAATGCAGTGTTTGCAAGATCAGCCCCGTTCGCTGCCAGCACTAGCTTTTAGCCCTTCCGCTGTTTTTCACAGAAGATTTTTATCAATTGATTGTGGGCCAAGGTAATTCTTTTGGGCCTAACTCTCAACGTGGGCATTACAAAAAAGAATGAATTGCGGTCATATTGGTCCACAGACCTGATTCATCATATGCCCATGTTCTCTACTATTACATATATGCCCAGCATGGACCAGCAATGTACTGGTACGTCGCTGGACTTTGAGTGGTTATACTGGGATGATGCCTGCATCTAAGGGCGTGATCTTGGTATCACTTTTTTCAGCTGGTGGTCGGCTTTCATGTAAAAGCAATCATAGTGGCCAATTAGCTGCTGAATTTTTTTTATGAGCAGTGGGAAGGGACATCCCCCTCCTCATGCTGCCTTCCACAGTTTTCTTGGGTTCTCCTGTCCCACAGGGGAATCCGAGAATGCAGTCTGCAGTTCCACTGGCCGATCATTGAGCTGATCAGAGATGAGAATGGCTCCAATCATCTCTATAGTCTAAGAAATCAGAAGCTACGAGCATTTCATCACTTCAGTTTTGCAGGATCTAAACAGAGCCATTTGTAAATTGGGTAAGCATCTGTTCACACCGATCTTGGTGAGATTAGATAATATAAGGGCAGAAGAGATATCTAGAGTTTGATAGACCCCAGATTTCTCAAAAAAGAATCTATGGCAATGCCCATTGAAGTTATAGGGGATATTTGCATTCCCTGTGATAGCATTAAAACTGATAAAAAAAAATACAGTGTAAAAATAATCAAAACAATCAAAATAACTAAAAAAAAAAAGCACCCTTGCCCCCCTGAGCACGTGCACCTGTGTGTGCAAATATTGACCCCGTGCCAGTATGTAAACAACGGTTGCACTATGCATGTGAGGTATCGCCATGAACGTCAGATTGAGGGCAGTAATTCTAGCACTAGACCTCCTGTGTAAATATAAATTGTTGACCTGTAAAGGCTTTTAAAGCATCTCCTATCGATAATAAAAATGTATGTACTTTGTTGCCATTGCACGGGCATGTGCAATTTTAAAGCATGTCATATTTGGTATCTATTTACTCAGCATAACATCATCTTTGATACTTTATCAAACAGTTGGGCAATATATTGTGTTTTTGTGCATTCCTATTCTAAAAAATCTATTTTTCCCAAAAGATTTGCATTTGAAAAATCACTGCATAAATACTGTGTGATGTAAAAAATTTCAACACCCACCGTTATTTTCTAGGGCCTTTGCTTTAAAAAAAATATATCATTTTGGGGGGTTCAAAGTAATTTTCTTGTAAAAAAAACATTTTTTTCATGTGAACAAAAAGTGTCAGAAAAGGCTTGGTCTTCAAGAGTGGGTGATGAGTGGCATACACTTCTAATGTTGGCCCTGAAATGCCATGATAGAAGAAGCAACCCTTCCAAATTACCCCTTTTTGATAAGTAGACACTCTAAGGTAGTTGCAAATAGGCATGGTGAGTATTTTGCAGATCCCATTTGTTGCCACGTGTTTTTGGAAATGAAGAAAGAAAACAAAAAAATTATTTTTTGTTTTTCAAAACCCTGTGATAAAAATTATATCTGTAAAATACTCACCATGCCTCTTATCAAATTCCTTGCTGTGTCTACTTTCCAAAAAGGAGTCATTTGGGGAGGGGGGAGTGTTTGTACTAACCTGGCATTTTAGAGCCTCCAAAACTGTGATAGGTAGTGGGGAAGTGATATGAGAAAATATGCCATTTGAAAGCCTGGAGGAGGTAATTGGATTTTGGGGGCTTGTATGTAGCTAGGCTTCCAAATAGTCTCTCACATGTGCTATCGCCATGCTCAGGAGAACTAGAAGAATGTGTTTTGGGGTGTTATTTCACATATACCCATGGCCAGGGGCAGACTGACCATTTGTAAACTCGGGCCCGGGGTCAGTAGGGGGCCCCATGAGATGCCCCTGGTACCTTTTTTATAGGCTTTTTTGAGTTTGGGAAAGGACACAGGGGCCCCATGATCCCCTATTGCCCGGGGGCCCCATGAGCTGTCAGTCCACCCCTGCCCATGGCATGCATGAGAAATATATCATTAAGTGTGTAAAAAAAAAAAAAAAAAAAAACAAATGTCATGAAAAAAAATTGTGGCAAAAAATGTTCCATGGGCTCAACATGCCTCTCTGCAAAATCCTTGTGGTGTCTACTTTCCAAAAAGGGGTCATTTGGGGGGGGGGAGGGGGGTTGTACTGCCCTGGCATTTTAGCACCTCAAGAAATGTGATAGGCAGTCATAAAGTGAAAGCTACGTAAATTCCAATATATATATCATAGTTTGTAGACACTATAACTTTCACACAAACCAATTAATATACATATATTGGGTTTTGTTTTTATCAAAGACATGTAGCAGAATACATTTTAGCCTAAATGTATGACTAACTTTAAATTTATTGGATATTTTTTATAACCAAAAGTGAAAAATATAATTTTTTGCAAAATTAAATTTTTCAAAAAGGACATAAATTACATTTGGGTACAGCATTGCCCAACCGCACAGTTTCCAGTTGAAATAGTGCAGTGCCAAACAGCAAAAATGGCCTGGTCAGAAAGGGGGGTAAATCCTCTGGAAGGCAAGTGGTTAAAACAGCTACAGAAGGGTGTGTTAGATATTGTGTGCCTTGTTAGGAAGGTGCTTGGCCTAGAGACCATAAAGAAATATGATTATCCCACTGATTCCCTTTGGTTGTTCAGTGAGTATGAATGTGATGTTGTCAATCAATGAATCCAACCTTATTCTTTTAAATTGTCTTTCTTTTTCAAATGTTTGTAAATTAAATTGTATTTTTACCTAGTATACCCTGAGTGAGGCCCGAGTCAGGCCTGTCCCCTGATTTCCTCTTACCTTCTGGTAAGGGTGTTATTCTTTTTTTAATCAAAATTTGTCAGCTGGATATTGCTGCACAAAACATTACCACAATGAAATGTGCTTGGTTATAGTGGTAGGTGTATAATGCTGTCCAATAATTCTTACGTTTGCATTTACTTTCACAATGGCCCAAGCTTTCATCCTTTGTTGGCAATACCTAACTGAGTTTTGTCATGCCTGCTTGTTTGATGGATTTGTTAACGTTGCAAAGTGAATTTTCATTTTGCAAAGGAATGTTCACTTAGGTTAGTAAAAATTCCTTTGCAAAGTGAACATTTTATACTTCTTTAATAAATAACCACCTTGCCTAATTCTAAATGTCTAAAAACAATTTACATTAACATTCATTTTTCACATTAGATGCAGCTGGATCTGCTCTCCAAAGTGTGTGCAGCCTTCTTTTAAATAAAAGTGAAAGTCTGGCTGCCCACTGTTGTAGTTTATTGGAGCAGAGGAGGCGTTTCAGTGAATCTCCTTATTTGGCACTGATAATTACGTTCCAACAAGAAATGCTCAGAGAGTTGAGGCAAGGCTGCAAAACTGCTACCCAATACATGTGGAACACGTTGGCAAACTTCAATAAAGAATGCTAAGAGCAACATACTAAAATGCAGAAGCTCATGACAGTGGTCCAACGACATATGCCTGTAGCAACAGTTTTTTGTTTAAAAAAAACAAGTAGAATATCTTATATCTCACACTGAGAGCTCTGGGCTGTGAGGTGGAGAAGGATGTCTCACAGCCATGTCTCCAGAGGGTTCCTCGCCTGAGTCTGTGGCTGACAGTTCAAGCCTGGCCTGACTTGTAGGCCAGCCTGCTTCCAATTTGGAACTAACTTGGTCATCCAGGAAACATTCAAATATTCTGCACATCAAGCTGGGCTTGAACTTAATTCATATTGTTATTTATGTGAATTAGAAACAAAGAGTTCTCTGGAAGCAGATATACAAATTCATACATGCATGCCCTTAGCTTATTACTACGTGACAGCAATAGTCAACTAACATTTACTTTTGTGAAAAGAGTACACACCTGAAAATAACTCAAACAGTTTTTCCAAAATAAATATAAACCATTGCACTCATTTCCATGAGATGGCTGTGTGTATGCTGTACTGTGTTTGGCACAAAATTGCATAAGTTACAAATACAGTTTCACCTAGTTATGGGACTTTAAAGATGCCAAGACTTGTACCAAAACATGCTCTACTATTAACATTAAACTTTTATTATAAAACAAGGGAAACAATGCAATGATTATGATGTGTTTTGTGGGTACCCACCATGGCTGGATCTAGGGGGGTGCTGGGGTGGGTTGAGTTCCCCCAGATTTCACTTGTGCCCCCCAGGCTTGCCACCCCACTAAAATTTTGCCTGGGTTCTGAGCTCCTCTCCCCATTTCTGCAGTCTGGGACAAGACAGGGGGAGGAGCAATGAACTAAAATGGAAAGTCAGAGAGAACTCACTGTGATAGAGTGTAGAGGAGGTGCGGTCTGTGCTCTCTTTCTCCTGTCAGAACAGCAATTATCCATGCAGTAGGTGACACAGAATCACACTTCATCGGGCTCCACACACAGGTTTGATTACGTGCCCCCTATCCACATTTCCCGCTGCTGGGAGATGGCCCATATGGAAGAAAAATATATTTGAAATATATTTTAAAAATATTCTTCCCAAATATATTGACATATATTTGAAATGCTACAATTTTGGCCATATTCAATATATTTCAAAATATATTTCAATAAATATATATATATACTGTATGTTGAAATGTGTTTTTATTGCAAAATATATGAAATATATTTTTAAGAATACATTTCAAATATACTGTATGTCTTTAAAAATACAAATCTACATTTTGGAATGCATTTACAAATATATGTAAAAATATATGTTAAAAAGACTTTTTTATATGTTAAAAAAAATCTGAAGAATATATTTAAAAATATATATATATTTTTAAAGTCTATTTAACATATTTGTAAATGTATTCCAAAAATGTAGATTTGTATTTTTAAAGACATACAGTATATTTGAAATGCATTCTTAAAAATATTTTTCATACATTTTGTAATAAAACACATTTCAACATACTATATATATATATATATATATATATATATATTTACATATATTTTGAAATATATTGACTATGGCCAAAATTGTGGCATTTCAAATATATGTCAATATATTTGGGAAGAATATTTTTAAAATATATTTTTCTTCCATGTTCGGGGCAGCCCTTGGAGGACATAGGGGGCGGCTAATCAAACCTGTGTGTACAGCCCAAGGAAGAGCGTTCCCTGTGTCATCTGCTACATGGAGAATCGCTGTTCTGACAGTTCTAACAGGAGGAGAGTACAGCCCAGCACATCTATTCGACTCTAGCGTGTAATTTTTTTTTGGAGGGGGGTTGGAACATACAGGTGGGCTATTTGTGCTGGGTAGACCAATTTCGGGGGGGAGTGTTGGATTTGTGCAACTAC
Source organism: Staurois parvus (assembly GCF_062004578.1). Classification (NCBI taxonomy): domain Eukaryota; kingdom Metazoa; phylum Chordata; class Amphibia; order Anura; family Ranidae; genus Staurois; species Staurois parvus. Next base: position 7,045,640 of record NW_028317949.1, on the reverse strand, counting down.
ATGGAGAAATGGGGGACGTAATTTGTGCTACGAGAGAGAGGCTGGTGGGATATTTACACCCTGTACCCTGTAGTGCTGACCCCCTGGTTCTCTCTCCTGCTAACCCTCTAGTTCTTCATCCTGCTGATCCCCTGGTTCTCCATCCTGCTGATCCCCTGGTCCTCCATCCTGCTGATCCCTGTAAACTGCCCTGGTAACCCCCTGTCCAGTGCCCTGCTGCCCCTGACCTCTGTCCTGCTGACCCCCTACCTTCATCCTGCTGACTCCCTGTCCCCCGTCCAGCTGATTCCTGTACACTGCCCTACTGAACCCCTGTCCCCTGTTTTGCTGACCCCCTATCCTTCATTCTGCAAACACCCTGTCCTCCGTCCTGCTGACCCCTGTACACTTCTTTACTGACTCCCTGTCCTCTGTCTAGCAGACCCCCTGACATTTTTTACTGCACCCCCACATCAAACATGCTATATCCGGCCCTAGTACCCACCCCCATTTTCTCAGGTTCTGTGAAACTGTAAGATACAGTCAGAATTCATTTTGACCAATTTCTAACTATTAACATATACTTTTTACAAATATTTAAAGTACCTTAAGCTAAAATAGAAAGTTATTCACAGACCAGAATCATCAGCCTGGAGACTGCCACCCCCCCAAGTTAGTTCTTTATTTGTTATGGATCACTAATTAAACAGTATTGCTGCCCAAACATCAAAAAAACCCGCCAAAGTAAGGATGTTAGAAAAGGAATGCATGAGCATTGTCTACATTACATTTTGGCTTCTGAAAGCGCTCTATTGGATTCAGGTCTGTTATTCATGTTTTTAGAATTGATTGGTTGGAAAATTATTTCCAAATGTTAATGCTTTTCTGCAGAATTCCTTTTGGTCTTGGGGTGCTAATGTTCATTCAAGACTATAAAAAAAAAAACATTTTATTGAACACTACTTATGTGATTGCTCTCTTTAGCAGCTTTCATATAAGAATTATAATAACCCTTTCCAGATTATGTGAAAGCATATTTTCACATGTAAAAACAAATGGCTAACTTAAAAAAAATCCTACCAAGCTTTAAAATATCTTGGAGGGGCTGTGGAGTAATATTCAACATAATAAACCCTTTCTGTATTGTATAGACTGTCCAGAAATGCTAGCAATCTGTCATGGGGCCTTCACCTCATAAATATCTAAAAGTTAAGGAATACTTTTAAAAGCAGTTTTCTAGGTATTCTGTGTGAATGGAAACACATCGGACTGCAAAAGTGGAAATACAGTCTGCTATTGGCCGGGCAGAATTGTTGTCCCACCAGGTGGATGTCATATGATGTCCTCCCAATCACACCACTTGTGCGCAGGTGTCAGGGTAAACAGCAAATGATGTTGGCTCTTTACCATGTGATCAGCTGTGTTCAATCAAAGCTGATCATATGTGAACAAATGCTGGCTATTGATATTTCCTTTCCTCAGCGTTGTCACAGCGCTGAGGAAAGGCAATCTGATAATTGGCTTTCCTGTGACAGGGGGCTCTTACACTGATAATCAAGGCACTGATGATCAGTGCCCTGATGATCAGTGCTGCCCCATCAGTGCAGCATATCAGTGCCCATTAGTGCAAAATATCAGTACAACCCCATCAATACCAATACATGTCCATCAGTGCAGCATATCAGTGTCCATAAGTGCAGCATATCACTACCACTTATCAGTGCACTGCCACTTATCAGTGTGCATCAGTGCATCTTATCAGTGCCCATCAGTGCTGCCTTACCAGTGGCCATCAATGATATCTCATCAGTGCAGCCTCATCACTGCCCATCAATGCCCATCAGCACAGCCTCATAAATGCAGCCTCATCAGTGCCCATCAATGCAGCCTACCAGTGCCCATCAGTGTAGTCTATCAGTGAATATCAGTGCAGTCTCATCAGTGCACATCAGTGAAGAAGAAAATATACTTATTTGCACATTTTGTATTTGAAACAAAGACTAAGAAAAGTTTTTTTCCAAAATGTTTGGTCTTTTTTCATTTGTTTAGCAAAAAAGAAAAAACTCCAGTGGTGATTAAATACCAGAAAAAGAAAGCTCTATCTATATAAAAAAATGTATAAAATAGAATTGGATAACAATGGATTTTATAGGCATATACACATCGCTAAAATAATTTTCTTAAAAAAATACAATCTTTATTACAATCTTATTATTTAAAAGCAAGAATCGTAAGCAATAAATAATAAAAAAATATATGTATTGTACAATAACATTGTAGGAGGTAACCTTTTCCAATTATGCTGGCTGCTATTTTAAATATTCTGGAGCTACTTTGACTGTAGTGGCATGTACTAAAAAATTATTTTGATTTATTGCATAATCTTATTGCTTTTAAGCAATAGGATTGTAGTAAAGATTATATTTTTAAAGAATATTATTTCTGTGAAGTGTATATGCCTATAAAGTTCATGGTTATCCAATTATTTTATTTACATTGATTTACAAATATACACTAGTTTCCATAGTGTCGCCCTATGGTAACATTCCATTTTCTTTATCTAAAAAAAAATTTAAAAAAATTTGGGTACAGTGTTGTATGGCTACGCAATTGTCATTCAAAGTGTGATAGCCCTGAAATCTGAAAATTGTCCTGGGCAGGAAGGAAGTCAAAGTGCCCGATATTGAAGTGGATAAGAAGTGTAATACAATGCCAGCTGCATTATTCAAAGAGGTGAGGTAGCATTTTAAAGGAAGTAGCATATTTTCTTGATTTTGAATCATTGTCCCTTTGTTCTCCTTTAGGGTTGGTTTGTTCTTTTGTCCTTAATGTAATTTCAGGTTGTAAAGCACGCTACTATTGATCTTCTTCAGGAATTGATGAGAGTTTAACTTGGATGTTGTAGCCATCTCTTTGTGCTGGTCTAGTTGACCTTGTTTGTCTTTAGAGATAGAATTACTTCTTGTGTTATTTCACTTTGTAACACATTTTGAGATTCTGTAAAATTGTTTTCAACAGCTTTAGCTGTGACTGCCTCTTCTGCTTGGCCAGGAGTTTTGCCCATTCACATTTTTTTTGTCTAGATTTAAATTTAGCAGTATTGCTTTGCATTTGAACAGAATAGTGGAACAACACTCATCAATACAGTATAGAAAATATTTTTTTTCACAAATTTGCATTATGGTTCTGTTAGGAGTATGAGTTAACCTCACACACCTACCTTCAGCAGCGCTCATGCCTTCACTCCTTGAACAACAACGACTATTACAACTCTGTGCCAATTGGTAAGTGGTGGCAAACCTGCACTGGACATTCTTATTACTAGGCAGCAGGTCACTCCATCTTCCTAGCCTTCATCACACTGGTCAGCAGCCACACACCCCTGACTTTTGACTGCCCTGCCCTGATTGACCATACACCACTGGTGCCCTATTTAAGCATCACAAGCCCAGGGATGTGCTACCTTGCTCTCTTCTTAGCTCTTTCCCTGCTGTGTTACTTGTCACTTGGATTTATCATTGCTGACCCCTGGCTTCTTCTTTGAATTTCTGCTTGAACTTGACCTTGCTGTGACATAGGACTCTAGGCCAGGGGCGGACTGACCATTTGGAAACTCGGGCACTGCCCGAGGGCCCGGGGTCAGTAGGGGGCCCCATGAGATGCCCCTGGTACCTTTTTCATATGCTTTTTTGAGTTTGTGCAAGGACACAGAGGCCCCATGATCCCCTATTGCCCGGGGGCCCCATGAGTTGTCAGTCCGCCCCTGCTCTAGTCTACCAGCTACCATCTTTTGCCTGAACTGCCTTGAGATTACAGGTACCCTTCCTTGTTTATTTAGTTCAGTCTCATAACCTGGACCTGACCTAGACCTGAATTAGAGTATCATATTTTAAGTCCTGGGGGAAGCCAAGTACTAGTAGGCCTATAGTTCCTAACCTAGGCATCAGGCTGTATGTGACAGGTACCTTGTTCCAGTTCTTAGTTGCTGGCCCCAAATAGGTGATCTGAGAATCTCATCTCAGCTTTATTGTGCTTGATATTCTTCTCATGTTTGTAATTTTAACAATTTTATTCTGTGTGTTTTGTAAGTAAAACTTGATTTGCTATACTATGTTGTTTTGCCTTGTGCCCCTCTTGTGTTTGTAATGTTTACGAGTGTCCCATTTATCACACTTGCAGCAAGACATAGTACATCTCTGAAATAAAAACTATTAATATTCTTGTTGACCTACTACTAAAACTATATATCATGCTATAGTTAAATATCTGTTAATACTGCGACTGCTTTCACTTTTCCCATCAATTCTTATTGATTTTATACAGTATTTTGTTCTATTCCTTTTACGGAGTATATTTAAATATAAAGAGACATTTTACGAAGTTGCTTCTCATTTTGGTCATTGTATAGCAGATTTGTCTATAGTTTGTTTCTTTCCTTTGTGTTTGTATTCTATTGTGAGTTCAGCTTTCTCATTTTAATAGTTTGTCCTTTTTTTGTATGTTTATTCTAAGTTTATTCCATGTCTATTCAAATATCCACAGTCTCTTTTGATTTGCTTTTTTCCAATCCTATCTTTAGATTTCTCTAAACAGGTTTCTGCAAAAATATGATGGTATTCTCATTTTAGCATGTTGTTCATGTTGCATATCATGAAATTTGCCACTTTGTTTTTTATGAATTGCAGTCTGTAATTTGACATTTTAATTACTATAAGTACAAATTACTATAAGGCATGTAATTCCCAATTTTCTAATTTCAGACAATTTTCTCCAATTTAGTTCAAAAGAATTTCAAGCTTTTCTTAAGAATTTGGAGTTCTGCCACACAACATCTAGCTCCTATTATATTCAGTTCAATGGGTTGGCAGAGAAATGGGTACAGACTATTTAATTAATATTCAGGGAAAAAGAAAGGGTTCGACCCCTGTTTTTCACTGCTGGACTAGCAAAGTGCTCTGGATATTGCTTGGAAGTTGTTGGAGCATCTATTTGTATATGGACACACATCTAAGAACAAAACTGGAAATACTTCCAAGATGACTATGGTGACTGTACAACAGAGATATAGAAATAGATACATGCTAAAAGAAAAATGTATTTTATTGCGTTAGTACAGCTCTATGCATTTAGCAAAAAGGTGAGATTTTGGAGTGATAGTAAGTAAAATGCAGGCATGGTGTTACAATGTGCAAATATTGGTTGAACAGGGGGGACATGATTAAAAAAGAAATGTAGATATGTACTATAGATGATATCAATGCTGAATTAGACAGAAAAACAATTTAAGGGAATGTAAAGGGCAAGGTCTTCACAGAAAATCAAGGCTGTGTCAATGTAACTCCTGAGAGATAAACAGTGCTTCAGGTATGGGCACAAGTGGTGGGATTTGGAGTACAAAATTAGTCAAAGAAAAATTCTCAAATTAAATGTGAAATAAGGTTTAGATGGATTAATACTAATATGTTTATATTTATTTTTTCAGCAAAAATTAGATATCATGATATCAATATACTACTATAATTGTCAAGTACAGTAATTAGTTCCAGAAGTATGTTGATTGCAACATAGGGGGTTGATTTACTAAAGGCAAATAAGGCTGCTCACTTTGCAGGGAAAGTCATTCTTTGCTGTGGAATTTGCCCCAAAGCTTAGTGAATGAGCTGATTTCTATCGTTCAATCATGTTCAAGCAATTCTTTTTTTTATTTTCCTTGCGCACTACATTATTTGGTATTTTTTGCAAAGTGAAACTTCACCATGTTCACTATGCTTCCCTGGCAAAGTACAACTTCCCTAAAAAGAATACATACTATTTGCCTTTAGTAAATTACCCCATAGAGTTTACTAGATAAGGTTAGGTGTCAGTGTAACACGCACGTCATGTTTTCATTATTCAGTATTTCAGAAAAACTGGAAGCTGTCCAAGCATTATGTATTTGCAGCACTCTGCAGTCAATGCCTACATGACTGCAAAGAAATAAAGAAAGCATATAGGTAACAACATTTGCTTAACAGGTCTCATGCTGAAAAATAGCACTGCGATGTGCTCAAATCAGAGTCTAGGTGTGAATCCAAGTGGATTTTTTTTTTTCGTATTAACAATTTTTATTGGTTTTCAAGTAAATCAAGTGTTACAGAAAACAAAGGGAAAATAAAACAAGCAAAACATAGAAGTACATCGATGGCTAAGATTACATTTAGTCAGGACCAGTGGAGTCATATAGTAACAATGCAAAAAAAAAATCATGGTCTTACAATTTGGGCTGGCATAGAGGAAGAGAAGGTATCCCACGGGAGCCAAATCATCTCAAATACAGCAAACGAACCACTATGTGAAGCAGTCAAACACTCCATCTGTCTTACATCGGTAATAAGTTTATACAAAGTTTGCAATGAAGGTGAGGTAGAGGATAACCAACACATAGGAATACTTCTCCTGGCCGCTGTTAGCACATGTGCAGCAAGTTTTCTGGCCAGTTTAGATAGACCCGGGAATGGCAAGCCCAGCAAAAAATGCAGTGGGTCAAATGGGAGAGAAACTTGCAACAATGATTGCAACAAGGAGCGGACCTCTTCCCAAAAAGGAGCAATGGAGCTGCAGGTCCAAAAAATATGAAAAGAGAGCCAGAAGCGCTACTACAGCGCCAGCAGGCAGGAGAAGCACTCGGATTATAAACATGAAGAACTTCCGGGGTTTTGTACCACAACATCATAATCTTGTATATGTTTTCCTTAAAAACCACACAAATAGAGGATTTAGATGCATTATCCCATATTTTCTTCCACGTTAATAAGTCAATATCACGTTGTATAAATTGAGACCACCTACGCATATAAAGGTGAGCGTCATTGGACAAAGGGGGGGCCTCCATAAGAATTTTATAGGTGCTAGAGACAATACCCCTTTGATGGGGACCTTCCATACATAGACGTTCGAAGGGGGTAGGTTTCCCCAAGCTCAATGAGGGTGATAGAGTAGAGAAAAAGTGGCGTATTTGAAGGTATACATATAGATGATGAGGGGGTAGAGAGGCTTTCCTCTGGAGATCCGAGAATGAATGTAACTTACGAGTCACCGGGTGTACCAGGTGACGTAGTTGAAAAAGGTTAGATACTACCCAAAGAGACATCTGGGACATGGCCATATTGTCTGGAAGATTAGGGTTATGAAGGATATTTGTCAGTGGGGAGCATTGAGAAGCCAATGTGAATTTAGCCTTACATTTCTGCCAAACAGTCAATGAAAAAAGCATGGGGCCTAGGAGTGAGTGGCGAAAAGAATGAACATCCACCGCCGAGCAGGGACCAGAGAAGGGAACACAGATGAACTGGGGACAATTGTAAAGACTCGATCTCAGTCCATGTATTGGGAGGGTAGTGAATGGACCATGACAGAAGAAAGCGAAGGTGGGTTGCAAAATAGTATGTTATTATATCCGGTGCTTCCAAGCCTCCCCTAGAACGTGGGGAAAGCAGAACAGAACGAGCAATCCTGTGCCGCCTGTTGTGCCAAATAAAATGTAAGAAAGATTTCTGAAGGGAGTGAAGCTTGGACATAGGAACGGGTACGGGGAGGGTTGCAAACAGATATAAAAGTTTGGGTAGTACGGTCATTTTTAAGACATTAATACGACTGAGGAAAGAGATAGGCAAGGCATCCCAGTGTTTCAGGGAGCGAGAAATTGCTATAAACAGTGGGGGAAAATTGGCCTCGTATATGGATTGGTAAGAGGAGGTGAGGTTGGTACCTAAATATTTTAAAGAGTGGGTGCACCACCGGTAGGGAAAGGCTGCCTGAAGGGAGGAAAGAACAACAGGAGAAACATGTATTGGAAGTGCCTCAGTTTTGGACGTGTTGACCTTATAACCTGATAAAGCCCCAAATTGTTTCAAAATTTTGTGCAAAATCGGTAAAGAGGTGTGGGGACTCGTAAGTGTGAGGAGGATGTCATCTGCAAATAATGATAATTTGTACTCATGAGAATGGGATTGTATCCCCCGGATATCCGGATTCGACCTGATGGCAACAGCCAATGGCTCCAGACAGAGAATGAACAGCAGGGGAGAGAGTGGACATCCCTGACGAGTGCCATTTGACATCTGAAAGGGGGGTGAGAGAAAGGAAGCTAATCTGACCTGTGAGAAAGGGGATGAATAAAGGGCCTTCAAAGCTGCAACAAATGAACCCCTGAAACCAAATCGCTCCAAAACCATGAACATGTAAGGCCAGCTTAAACGGTCAAAGGCTTTTTGGGCATCCAAGCTCAATAACACAGTAGGGGTAGAGGAACGGTTGACCAGATCAACCAGATCAATAGATCTCCTGGTGTTATCCGCAGCCTGTCTGGCAGGTACAAAGCCCACCTGATCTCTGTGAATGAGCTTGGAAATAATACCGGATAGTCGATTGGCCAAGATTTTAGTAAAAATCTTATAATCGGAATTAAGTAGGGCAATAGGGCGATAGTTATCTACGATAGAGTGATCCTTATCAGGCTTAGGAATAACCGAGATATATGCACGGGAGAAGTCAGTCTGGGGTATGATTCCCTTAAATAGATCTCGGTAAAGGGATAGGAGATGAGGGGCCAGAGTACCAATAAAAGATTTATAGTAGGAGTAGGGCAGTCCGTCCGGTCCCGGGGCTTTACGAGAAGGGAGGTGTTTAATTGTATCCAATAATTCCTCTAGCGTAATATCCGCATTAAGAGCGTCAATGTCTGAGGGTGATACTCTCGGAAGCAGCAAGGGGTCAAAAAAATTATCAAACGATGGTTGTGTGAGAGAAGGGTGAAGGTCCGGGGTTAAACAGTTATACAATTTCCCATAGAATGAGCCAAATAGGGTTGCCATGGCCCGAGGATCATAAGTAGGGCATCCATCAGGCTGTATTAGAAGGTCGGGCATCGTGGAGGGGGACTGGGCTTTGAGACGGTTGACTAACATACGGTGTGGCTTGTTAGAAAATTCATAAAATTTCCGTCTAACCCAAAGGAGAGATTGTGCAGTCTTACTGGAGTCAAGGGCTTTAATTCGGTCACGTAGAAATGTTACCCCCTGAAGCCCTGAAATAGATGGCTTATTCAGTAACTGACGTTCCGCCAACGAGAGCTGTTGTATGAGAGAGGCCCTAGCACTCGCCGAGGACTTTTTTAAATGGGAACCCATGGAGATACAGAGTCCACGGAAAACCGCCTTGTGGGCCTCCCACAGAGATGAGGAAGAAGTTACGGAACCGACATTAAAAGTAAAGTATGTATCGAGTCCCCGTGACAATTCATCCCTAAGATGGTCTGTGGAAAGAAATGTCTCATTAAGGCGCCAGTGACACGGTTTGGGCATAGCAGGGGGAAAAAGAAGATTTAAGGTCAAAGAGGCATGATCAGACCAAGTGATGGGATTGATTTCAGAGGAAACCAGAAGTGGGAGCAAAGAGGCAGAGATGAAAAAATGATCTAGGCGGGAATAACTACGGTGAGGGTTGGAGTAAAATGTAAATTGTTTATGAAGGGGGTGTTTAATCCGTCAAGCGTCAAAGAGACGATGCTCCCTAATCAATTTACGGAAAGATTTTGAAGAGGAGCATTGCCGCTTCGAGGGGGTGGACTCAAAAAGCACTTTCCTGTCTTTATGGGGGGAAACAATCAGATTAAAATCTCCCCCTACAATCACCTGCGAGGTAGTAATAGAGTCTAGATTAGCGAGCGTTTGGGATAGGAATTGCAGTTGACCTGTATTGGGAGCATATAAATTCAACAGAACAAGGGGAGTCTCGCCATGCATACACTCTAAAATAATAAAACGACCCTGATGGTCAACCTTGGAGGAAACAACCCGAAGGGAGCAGTGTGACCCAATAAGGATTGCCACCCCGGCCTTCCCAGAAGGATTAAAGGCCGAGTAGGCTTGGGGAAAAAATCTTGCGGCAAAACGAAAAGAGCCAGTTGATTTAAAATGGGTTTCTTGGACAAAAATAATGTCTGCTCCAGAGGATCGGAATTCCCTCAAAGCCATCCACCGTTTTTGAATGGAGTTGAGGCCCTTGACGTTATATGACAGAAACCTCAACGCCATTATGAAACAACGACAACTGACCTACATGTAATAGCATGAAAAATGAATGGAATACCATCGATGTAATATAGTGAAAAACAAAAAACATAAAACAGTTGAATAACACAGTACAGTGCAAAGTAATAGTATAAAAAACAAAAAACAGAGAACTAACACTAATAAGTATCCGCAAGGATATAAACTCGGGGATAACAATGGGACCCAAGTCGTCTAGGCCTATGGCTAGAGAAAGTCGGGGGCAACACGACAACCAGGACATCGGAAAGATCGTCAAGCCCGGCCAGAAAAAAAAGAAAAAATCAACCATGAAAAACACCCGACAATTTGGCCGGACAGATAAGGTAAACCTGTGGGAAAATTATGTAAAGACAAAAAGAACCAAAAACCCAGGAAGGAAGGTTCATCACCGGATTCAGAAGGGCGCCCCAGAGAATCGTCAAGCAGGTGGATCAGTTGACCGAGTAAGACGCGGACGTTGTGGGGTACGAGAAAGTCTCTTCCGACCTCTGCGAACTGGGGTCCAGATCTTGTTGGGGGTAGCAGATGGACGAGACGGAGTTGGTGGCAGTGGGGATACATCTTCAGACAGAGGTGGAAGTCCCAGGCGTTTTAAGAAGGAGTCCGCCTCATGAAGATCACGGAGCACAACTTGGGTATTGTCCCTAGTTACGTTCAGCCGAAAGGGAAACCCCCAGCGGTAAGGGACACGGTGTTGTTGAAGATGTGTGGTGATCGGTTTCAGATCTCGTCGCTTAGCCAGTGTAATCGGGGACAGGTCGCAGAAGAGTTGGAGTCTGTCCCCCTGAAATTCCAGAGACGATTTATGGCGAACAGCAGAAAGTAGAGCTTCTTTGCTTTGAAAAAAATGAAAGCGAACAATAACGTCGCGAGATCTGGTGCCTTCAGCAGGTTTTGGGCCCAAGGAGCGGTGAACCCTATCCATACGCCAATCTGCTTCTGGAACCAAGGAGGCAGTCGCGGTAAAGAAGGACAGAAGATGACGGTGCAACTGTGCATCTGCAATAGACTCGGACATACCGCGGATACGGATATTTTGGCGCCGTTCCCTGTTTTCCAGATCCTCTTGCTGGAGCTGCATTTGGGACATGGAGTGCTTCAGGTAAGCGTTATCTTCTTCCAGTACGTGGACGTATTGAACCAGATCATCAAACTCATTTTCCAGTCTGTCCGTGCGGTCTCCAATCTGGGCAATTTCCCCTCTAAGCTCCAAGGCCAGCTTTCCAATTTCAGCGGATATGGACGCGGTAATGTTGCGCAAAAAATTTTGTAGCTTGTCATCCAACGCTGACAATGTGAGGGAAGGTGACTGGGTGGCCTGTTGAGGTGCCAGGGTGGAAAGAGGATGCTTCTCTGAGGCAGAGTGCTCCGCAGCCCTTTCAGTAGCATGCTGGGGCTCATAGTCCTCCAGCAGGGAGTGTGTCAGGGCAGAGGCTGGAGTGTCTGTGGGTGCAGTACCGTCTGCGACCACCGGGGGGCCGCGATCTCTCCCTGGGCTCTCAGTCATACCTGAGGCTGGGGATTGTGGCCTGGAGAGGAACCTCCGGAGCGGCAAGGGCCGTGGGTCACGTGGTTGCGGGGAGGGGGGCCTCCAGCGCCCTATCTTCCCCATCAAGCCTTCGCTCAGGTGCCGGGCCGGGTGCAGAGTACGGGTGACTCACCCGCAGCGGAAGAGGAGCGGAGGCAAGTGTCGGGTGAGTCTTCACTGGCCAGGATGAGCGGAGCTCACTTAAAGTGCGGCCGCCATCGTCCCTGGCCGCGCATGCGCCCCAAGTGGATTTTTTTAACTTAACATTATTGCCCTGTCTGGATTAAATATTGACCTCTAACTTTTAGTTTTTGTTTAGCTTTTATCCTATCCTTTTTATACATTATTGATTTATTTTGTGTTTAAAGTGGAAGTTTTTATGCAATAATAACTAAAGTTTAGTTTGGATTTGCTATTTTATGACATCGGAGGTTATATTGGGTTTGAACCATTAAGGGTTAAGGACCTCGAGGGGTGGTAATGAGAGCCAGGGTGGAAAAATATTGATTTCTTGCATTGATTGGGAGATACTTTGTTCATGAATATGCTCATATTTCAACAATCGTAAGTTATGATAGTATCTTAACCATTGATTAAACTCCACTTCCCCCATGTTTGACATGCTGATATAATGGGTTATCATTTATCAATCAATTATTCCTATCAGAAGAGATCTATTGGAGGAGAAATCAATCATTTATCAAAGTGAGTATTGTCATCATTAATATGACCAATGAAACTCAGGTACTTACATTATTTGAATTCCAGAAATACTGTAACAACTTTATTTGTGTCTTATATCTGCTTTTAAAAACCGGCGCAAAGGAAATATAGAGGCTGCCATTGCTAATCCTTCTGAGAAAATACCAGTTGCCTTTTTTAAATATAGTATTTATTTAACCAGTTCCCGCTTGGCCTATTGCAGATTGATGGCTGGACGGCCTTTTGTCCTTTCTAATGGACGTCATATGACATCCTCCCAGTCACGCCGCTCATGCATGCCCGCAGTAGCATGCAGCACAGTGATTAGTGGTGAGCTATGTTTGTAAACAAACAGCTGTAACACACTCTTATTGGCTTCTCCTCTTCACACACTGATCCTGTGTGAGCAGAAGAACCCTGGAACAGTGAGTTACTGACTTAACCCTTCAGTACTGTGCCCATCAGTTCCCTGGTTGCCCTGTGTACCTGTCACAGCAGCCTAACAGTGTACCTGTGAGCACAGCCCATCAGTGTACTTGTCACAGAAGCCCATCAGTGTACCTATTGTGCAGTAAATCAGTGTACCTGTCAGCGCCGCCCATCAGTGTACCTGTCAATGCAGCCCATCAGTGTACCTGTTACAGCAGCCATCAGTGTATCTGTCACTGCAGTCCATTAGTGGTGCATCCATCAGTGCACCTGTAAGCGCATCCATCAGTGCAGTCTAATCAGTGTACCCTTCACAGAGCTGCTATGTCCCAAAAAATTGTACTCTAGTGAGGAGGCATTTAAAATCCTCAGTACGATGGATGAGAACAGCAGGAAACTCTCACAGTCTGATTCCCGTTTGGAATACATGCCATTCGAAAGTAGTGGATTTCAAGAAAGTACAAGCGAGCGCATACACTTAGGATATTTATATAATAATGATTATATCAGATAGCCGCTAGCACTAAAAGGGTATGGGTAACAATCCCTGGTAATGTAATCACAAAACTGAAGAGTGCAGCGTTTTCACAAATTATGTAACTATATATGTATATAGAAAGTGCACAGTAAGTATAAAGTGCTATACATGCAAAAATGTGCAATGTGCAATCAATGAATATCCATAATCTCCATATAATCTCAATCAATCAATCAATATATGATAATTCAAAATAGAATAATTGTTATTGCATACACAATTTAATATTAAAGTGCTATTGTGCAATCTGTGCAATAAGTGGAGATAAAAAGTCCATAATCAACATATGTATTCAAAAGGGTATAAATAAATGAGAATTTCAGCAAGAGTAGTCCATTCAAACGGTAAATCCTGTGCCAATAAGTGCAATGCTGCATGTGTCTTTAAAAATTATCCACCACTTCTTATGGGTGCGCACTCACCAGAACTCTGATGTATACAGGCATTGGTTACAATTCTGTCACATCTGGGTGCAGGGGTGGTAGGACAGCTTAAGGGTTAATCCAGCATCCTCTCAGTACACGTGGTGCATGCCTCTTTAGATCTGGGGAAGATTTGCTCAATTATGTTTTAGAAGCAGGCCAGTGCAAGGATGTGGGATTGGCCCCAGTGAAACCTTTTTTTCCCAGACATCTTCCCTTAGACCTTTTTTTTTCCTCACTGATGTTGCTGTCGAAAACGCTGAATCTCGGCTCTTCCCCCAGGGAGGTGTGCTCTCCCGGCTTCCCCCAGGGGAGGAGGACGATGCAGGGTTGGCTCCTTTTCTTCCCTCCTCCGGAGCCTGTTGCACATTGAATCCCCCCCAGGTGATTGTTATGTCTGCAGCCTCTGCTCCACTCTGCACAAATGACTACACAGCCCATCCACTCTACAGCCTACGCTCGGCGAGCAGTCCCTCCTAAAAGAATAAGATGCTCTGAAGACCAGGCAACCACCAGCAGCGCCATACACCCCAATGGTGATCCAGCAAACACCAACAGCGCTAGACCCCAGGATATGAGTCCCAGTCCCAGCACTGCAGCATCAAATCAGACCCCAAGAATCAAGGTCCAAACAGATGCCCTGGCAAACCCGTAATGGCTGCCCAGCCTGTGTGCAGGCCAACACTAAACATTTTTCAGAAATTGATTTTTTTATTTATTTTTCCCTGCTAATTTACTTCAATTCATTGTGGACTTGACTTACCTTTGTTTGCCCAACAATATATGGAAAATAAACCCAACTCATGCTATGCCCATCCTTTTAATGGAGTGGAGCAGTTTAAATTGTTTTTTGGCCTTACGATCAGCATTTTTTCCTTTAGTGGGATTTTAAAGGCATATGTATCATTACAAGCCAAAAAAGTCAATTTTTTTAAAGAACGCCATATTTATTAGCATACAAATATAGTTTTGAAAAGAGGACACATATACGGCTTTCAAATGAATATATCTCAAAAACTATAATGACATAGCTGTCAATATATGATTGTATAATTTGTGTGACTTCATATATCCATAAAAAAAACAGACAAACAAACCCATACCAATTGTCTAAATGTCACAAATACAGTAATAGCTATAATTTATCAAACAACCTAGTATATTAAATGTCATTGAGATATACCACACAGAGCGAGAAAATGGTTTTTACTACCTGAACAGATTAATATTTAATTGTGGGTATACTCAAATATGCCACATTCCTATATTCCAATACAACAAACTATTTTTTCCCTTTAGTAGGATTTTAAAGGCATATGTATCATAACAAGTCGAAAGAATATCATATTAGCATACAAAAAATTGTTTTTAAAAGAGAACACATATACGGCTTACAAATGAATGTATTTCAAAAACTATAATGACATAGCTGTCAACATATGATTGTATAATTTGTGTGACTTCGTATACCCATAAAAAAAACCCAGACAAACAAACCCATACCAATTGGTTAAATGTCACAAATACAGTAATAGTTATAATTTATCAAACAACATAATATATTAAATGTCATTGAGATACACCACACAGAGCAGGAAAATGGTATTTGCTACCTGAACAGATTAAAATGTAAGTGCGGGTATACTCAAACATGCCACATCCCTATATTCAACTACAAGAGACTGATGTTTCCCTTTTGTGAGATTTTAAAGACATATGTATCACAACAAGTCAAAAAAAGTATATATTTTTTAAAATAACGTCATATTTAGTGGCATGCAAAAAATAGTTTTTAAAAGAACACACATATACGGCTTACAAATGAATGTATCTCAAAAACTATAATGACACAGCTGTCAACATATGATTGTATAAAAAAAAAAAATGTGTGTGTGTATGTATATATATATATATATATACCGTATTTTCCGGCGTATAAGATGACTTTTCAACCCCTGAAAATCTTCTGAAAAGTCGGGGGTCGTCTTATACGCCGGTGCGAGCCAGTGTCAGGGCGGCACTTTTTCGAGGGGCGGCGCCGCCCCCCCTCTTCCTCCAATGGACACAAAGTACAGGGGTGGGCAGAGGGGCTGCTGTACCTTACCTGGCTCCAGTCCCGGTCCCACGACGATCTGGTCCAGGAAGCGCGGCTGCTCCTTCTTTCAGTTCGGCCGCTCGATGGTCACGTGGCCGCTCGGCTCCGCCTCCTCACCGGTGATTGGGCGCCAGCACTGGAAAGGCACACAGGCGACTAATCACCGGCGAGGAGGCGGAGCCGAGCAGCCCCGCGAAAATCGAGCGGCCGAACTGGAAGGAGCAGCCGCTCCTCTCCCCCACTGACACTAACGATGGGGCACTATTCCTCCTCCACACTGACACCAACGATGAGGCACTGTTCCTCCCCCACTGACACAAACAATGAGGCACTGTTCTCCCCACTGACACCAATGATGGGGCACTATTCCTCCTCCCCACTGACACCAACGATGAGGCACTGTTCTCCCCACTGATACCAATGATGGGGCACTATTCCTCCTCCCACTGACACCAATGATGGGGCACTATTCTCCCCACTGATACCAATGATGGGGCACTATTCCTCCCACTGATACCAATGATGGGGCACTATTCTCCCCACTGATACCAACGATGGGGCACTATTCCTCCCACTGATACCAATGATGGAGCACTTTTCCTCCCACTGATACCAATGATGTGGCACTATTCCTCCCACTGACACCTATGATGGGGCACTATTCCTCCCACTGATACCAATGATGGGGCACTATTCCTCCCACTGATACCAATGATGGGGCACTATTCCTCCCACTGACACCAATGATGGGGCACGATTCTTCCCACTGACACCAATGATGGGGCACTATTCCTCCCACTGATACCAATGATGGGGCACTATTCCTCCCACTGACTAATGATGGGGCACTATTCCTCCCACTGACTAATGATGGGGCACTATTCCTCACACACTGACACTAATGATGGGGCACCATCATTGGTGTCAGTGGGAGGAATAGTGTTCCATCATTGGTATCAGTGGGAGGAATAGTGCCCCATCATTGGTGTCAGTGGATGAAATGGTGCCCCATCATTGGTGTCAGTGGGAGGAGTAGTGCCTCATCATTGGTGTCAGTGGGAGGAATAGCACCCCATCATTGGAATACCATACTGAAATAGCATACCATATTGAAATCAAATCTGATGTTTTTTAATTTTTATTTGGTGTGCGTTGGAAGAGGGGTAGTCTTATATGGCGAGTATAGCTCAAACCCTATATTTTAACAGGAAAAGTAGGGGGTCGTCTTATACGCCCAGTCGTCTTATACGCCGGAAAATACTGTATAGGTATATATATATATATATATATATACTTTTTCGACTTGTTATGCCTTTAAAATCCCACTAAAGGGCAAAAATGTTCTGTTGTATTTGAATATAGGGATGTGGCATGTTTGAGCATACCCGCAATATATTACGATCAACATGGGGCTTACAAAAAAAACAAGTACATGCTTACTGGTCCACCCACCCCATCTATCACATTCCCATTTTGCAGCTGTAATGTCCAGGTTACACTATGACATGATCATGCGCTTCCTGCAATAACTCACAGTGCCCTCTCCAAGATCATTCTGGCTATGACAAACGGTACAAAATTCCCCCTAATTAATTTTTTCTTCTAAGAGATTTGCTGAAATGTATGTCCTTTACCAAAACTTCTGTGTGGATGAGTCCCTTGTGTACTTTACTGGCCCACTGGGAATCAAGCAATACATTCCCAGTAAAAGGGCCAGATATAAATTGTAGCTCAACAAGCTCTGTGAAAGAGCCACAGCATATGTGCATGTATTTCATGTACGAAGGCAAAGACTCCAAGCTCCAGCCCCCTGAGTGCCCAACAAACATCGGCACAAGTCATCACTGTCTTTATCTACCAGCAAAGCTCTCCACCACAAAGCATTCACTCCTATTGTGTCAGCAGACTTCATGAGCACAATTTCCCTTAGAACATTCCACCAACAGAAACAGAAAGAAGACACCAAAAAATGTAAGGTATGCAGCAGAGGGGTAGTTAGGAAAGACACCAGTTTTCATTGTCCCCAAGCCCAACCAGGCCTATGCATCGGGGACTGCTTCCAACATTATAACAAGTCACTGAAATATTAGTTACCCTTATTTTCAACAGCCTACCATTTCCCCATTTCTAATAGCTGTGCTGATCCTTTGCCTGTTACCTAGATTGACCATGCCTCTGCCTTTCACCTTAACCGACCCTGGCCTGTTTATCTACAATGCCACTGCCTGCCATCTGGATTGTTTCTAAACCACATTCTATATTCCGCCTGAACTGACCCTGGCATGTTTAATGCCTTTTCCTACCATCTGGATTGTTTTATCAACCATGTTTCTGCCTTGCACCTGCATTGACCTTGGTCTGTTAATCTACCATTTTTTTGCCTGGCACTTGGAACTGATACTTTATCCTGCTACTGTAGTTGTGGGATTCAAGATAACAAAGGGGTCTCACATAAGTGAGGTACTTCAGTTTTTGGTTTTCTCCAGGTTTCATAATTCCCAGATCAGGGTCTGTTAGTCTGGAGGTTTCAAGGAGATTGGGTGGAAAGACGCCTCTACCCCTTTGCCCAGGTCTTACCTGATCGAGGCCCTAAGCCTGCTGTTCCTGCCTGCTGCTTGGACCAATACTTTGACTGTGCTGATCATATCTCTGCCAGCAATGACCCAAGAATTTTTATGGACCATATTTCTACCTGCTGCCTGGGCCAATACTTAGACTGTGCCTTTGACTGTGCTGACTATATCTCTGCCTGCTGTAATGACCCTGAACTTTTTATGGATCATGTTCCTGCCTGTTGCCTGGAACAATACTTTGGCTGTGCTGCCCATTTCTTTCCCTACTAACCCAGGACTTTTTATAGACCATGTTCCTGCCTGCTGCAGAGATGTAAGCCTGCTGCCTGTACTGACCCTGACCTGTTTATTGACCATATTCCTGTCTGCTGCCTGGCAATTCTTTTGGGTTTCGCTGACCATATACCTGCCTGCTTCCTAGAACATTGCTCTCCTCTGCTCACAACTGCTCAATGAAAACCACAGGTAATCTTTGCTTACCCTTTGTTTATCTAGGCAGTGAAAAATGCTCACATGTGGTCTTGCCATTTTCAGGTTGAGTAGCAAAATGTATTTTGGGGTATAATTGTTGGTATATCCATGCTCTGTGTTAGAAATGTCTTTAAAATCTTGTAAAAAAAATACTTTTCATTTTCTTTCCACATTTTTCAAAAACCTGTGGAAAAAAATGACATGCTCATAAGACTCATTGTGCCTCATAGACAATACTTTGGGGTGTTTGCTTTCCAAAATGGGGTCATTTTGTGTGTGTTTCCATTGTTCTGGTGCTCCAGGGCCTTGAAAAGTGTGATAGGTAGTAAGAAAATTAGATGTGTAATTTATGTCCCTAGAACACCTGAAGAGTCTCCTTGGATTTTGTGACTCTCTGCGTGTCTAGGGGTCATTTGGAGGGTATTTTAGGGCCTCAAGAAATGAGATACCAGTCAGTACATCAGGATTGATCAGTTTTCAATGATACATACCAAAGCTTGTAGACTCTATAACTCTTACACAGACTAAATAATATACACTGATTTGGGTTATTTTACCAAATAAATATAGCAGTATAATTTTGGCTTAAATTTATGAAGAAAAACTACTTAACTGCAAAATTTTACAATCGAAAATAAGAAAATGCTTTTTTTTCCAAAACGTTTGGTATTTTTTTAGTTATATCTCCAAAAATAAAACAACCCAGTGGTGATTAAATACCAACAAACTAAAGATCTATCTGTCTAAAAAAAATGCAAAAAATTTTGTTTGGGTACAGTGGTGTATGACTGAGTAATTGTCATTCAAAGTGTGATAGCACTGAAAGCTAAACATTGGTCTGGACAGGAAGGGGGTAAAAGTGTCCTGTACTGAAGTTGTTAAACATTGAAGTGAAAGTAGCACATTCATTTTCCACAATGGGTTACAAATGACACAGTTGCATAAACAGTATAATGATTCCGAAGTACTGAGGAACACAAATAAAAAGACTATGTACACTGCTGAATCTCATGTTGCAACACGTGTAATTATTTGCATTGTCCATTAACTGTGTTTTCATTCAATGCCTTGACTTCACCCCATCCTTTATCTTCAAACAGTTAATAAAAAGGGAAAAAAGATATTGCAAAGTAGAAAAATAACCCACCAAACGTGTCCACAACTCCTTTCATATTGCCTCTGTGATTTACAGTATACAGTATGTGAGAAGTACATGGAGCCCTTCTATGTATTAGGTTTATGTATATGCTATTATGTATTAAATGCCTCAGTAGTAGTGAAGTAAATATATCTTGCCTATATTACATAAAATGCAGAGATTGAGCTCTGCAGTCACTTTTGCAGCAGTTGATCTCTTATACTGGGTCACAATCCTGCTCAATGTCCTTTTGTCTCTTTCGGTCAGTTGACCATGTCAACCACGCTTATGCTTATCAGACGACAAACTGTATATGACGTCATAACCTTAGATACTGTACCTCGCCACACCGCAAATAATTTGGCAACTTCAGTCACAGAAGCACCAGCTAAGCAGGAATTAACAATTTACCCTCTTTGAAGCTCAATAAGCTCTGACATGACTCCGTAATACTAGCAGCATATGTAGTGAATGACGAAAATGAGGCTTCCCACCAGTTATCTGGTGTCTTATCACACATGACTGGAGCATGATCAGGCTCGGACTGGGAAAAAAAATAGATCCAGGCATTTTAGACTGAGCAGGCCGTTTCCTTTTTAAACCAAATTACAAATAATGATGTGAATGTACAATATATGTAACGTGTTGCGTAAAATTGTCAGCTCTATATATGTACCTGTGACAACTACTGGTTTCTCTATGTCTTTTTGTAATATTTTGCCTGATTCAGTCTCTATCATTTAAACATCGTTTGCTCTTGCTCTGACATTTGCGGTGACAGCTCACATGTGTGGTGCGATCACTGTCTACATATCCATGCAGGACCTATTTGTGCGCAAGCACGGGGGATTGGGGACACTTCAATTTTTTTTTCTATTTTTTATTGAAAACATTTTTTTAACATTGTACCTTTAACTTTTTTTTATCAACTTCATTGCTATTACAAGAGATGAACAACATCCCTTGTAATAGCATGGGCCATGACAGGTCCTCTTTATAGAGAGATCTGGGGTCTATTAGTTCCCAAATCTCTCCTCTGGCCTCCACTGCAGCCAATAATAAAAGATCAGCCTGATAAGTTGCTTTACTGGCTACTAACAGCCAGGTAAACAAAGAACCAGAGCAGGAAGTTATGAAATCCTTGTCGCTTCCTGTTTCTGATGTCACACAGTGGGAGGAACAACATCCATTCCTCTCACTGTGTGCCTAGATGGATGCCACCAGTTGCACCCTTACCAGGCTCCTTGATTGCATGGGTGAGCCCAGTAAATACGGTGACAGTGGTGGCAGTGGTTGGAGGGGAGTGAGACCCACTTCAACGCCAGTAAAAAGTAATACAGCGGCTTGATAGCCACCCAGATTACTTTTATCTTGTGCAATGGGGCTAAAGAATGATATCTCGATCATTGCTGCAGTGATGACCGAGATATCACCCTTCGCATCCAAGGATGTTTATAAACATATGGCAGGCGTGAAGTGGTTAAAGTGGCTCTAAAGCTTCAAGGTGTTTTACCTTAATGCATTCATGCATTAAGGTAAAAAACCTTTTGTGTCACAGACTCAGCCCCTCACCCCCCTTATACTTACCTAAACCCCATTACGATCCAGTGCTGTGCATGAGAGCTGTGGCTCTCCTGGATTTGTCCCTCCTCACTGGGCAGATCGATAGCAGAGGGAGCCATTGGCTTCTGCTCCTGTCAATCAACTCCAGTGACAAAGAAGTGGGGGGTAGGGTCATGTCCCACTGTCTGTGTTGATGTTAGGCTCAGGAGCAAGCCCACAGGAGTGCGCCCATGGGAAAAGGTTTCCTATTGGGGGCACCAGGGAGGGAGGAGGAGCCGCTAGTAAAGACAGGGGGCCGAGAAGAGGAGGATTGGGGGGGATTCCATTGCACAGAGCAGGTAAGTATAGAGATGTTTGTTATTTAATAAAAAAAAATCTGTTATAACCATTTTAAATGCAGGACACCTAGTTGAATCCAAGAACTCTCTCTCTCTCTCTCTCTCTCTCTCTCTCTCACAGTGTGAGTGATGCTGAACAGAGGATGACAGAAGGTAAAGTGAAAGCAAAGTCTTTTCTTCCATTACCTTCTGTTATCCTGGTTCAGCATCACTCACATTGTGTGAGAGAGAGAGAGAGTGACCAAAGCATCCTTTCATCACAGTTAATTGTCTTTACAAAAACTGCTTAACTTGATGAACAGAACTGGCAAGTCTGGCACAGTGGCACTCACTTTATCGGCACTGCGAGTCCGGCTCCATGGTGTCATGGAGACACCTATACTGACATCAGTTGATGGGGTCTCCTGCAGCTCCTCCCAATTCACAGTCAGCTGACCTCTAGTTTTCACCCCCTGGCTCCAACGGCCATGTTGTGAACTGTTTGTACAAGAAAACTTATTCCTGCGCCAAGACTTTCCAAATAACACTCTAAAAATGCTGCTGTGCCAATCGTGAAAACACAAACAATATAAATATAAATAAACAGCGCAAATTTAGATAATTAATCAATATAATAAATCATATAAAATAGGTGCATAAATTATTCGTGTTTGCCCTTAATCTTAAACAAAAACACCCAAAAGTCCATGTGCTGAAAACATAATTAAATTGTAGAAATAAAAGTGCCAACTTCTTTTCTTCAGAAAATACTTTCACCTTCCACCAGTGCACAAGTGAGAGTCCTGGAAGGAAAAGTTTGTATATCTGCTGGAACTGAAGCCTTTTATACATAATAAACATGTCTTTAGCAAGTGTTTAACATGTGAGTGGCCTTAATCTCCATTTGGAAAAAGTTACTATTGTGTGACAATATTATGCTATGTGAGTTTTTTTCTTTTGGTTGGATGG
Organism: Staurois parvus; assembly: GCF_062004578.1. Taxonomy (NCBI): domain Eukaryota; kingdom Metazoa; phylum Chordata; class Amphibia; order Anura; family Ranidae; genus Staurois; species Staurois parvus. The sequence continues at coordinate 7,022,825 of NW_028317949.1, read as the reverse complement.
TGGAGTCTATTCGGAGGGTGAAGATTTTCCCTAGCGTGGCACCAAAGAGGGTTTAGGATCCCTAAAAATTCCTTAAAGGTCCTTTACTCACCAAGTTCTGGTGAGTGTATTCGATGTTGGTTTGTGCACTGGTGGAAGGTGAAAGTATTTTCTGAAGAAAAGAAGTTGCCACTTTTATTTCTACAATTTAATTATGTTTTCAGCACATGGACTTTTGGGTGTTTTTGTTTAAGATTAAGGGCAAACACGAATAATTTATGCACCTATTTTATATGATTTATTGTATTGATTAATTATCTAAATTTGCGCTGTTTATTTATATTTATGTTGTGAACTGAGTTGCTGGATTCAGAGAAGCTGAGTGAGTGGTGCGGGCTCAAGGACAGTCCAGCTGCCGCAGCTGCCTTGGGCCCCACAAAGGACATGCAGCCCAGCAACCCTGGCCCACTGGGCAGATGTCCGATGTGTCCAGGCCTGAGCATGATAAACAATGTTATATCACTTCCACTTTCAACGTGAAACATGTCTTCACTTTCACACCTGCAAATCATGAAGTGTTTCCACAAGCTATTTTATATATATATATCCACTGTATATATATTTTGGTGCTTGTTATTTTGAAGACATCAGTGTTGAATTACAGGATTCGGTATCACAAATAGTCACATTTTTGTTATGTCTGTATGTAGTTTTAAAATGATATGCAATTATTGTAAATCTATTAAAATAACTTTGATAAGAAAAAAAAACTTTAATTCAAAGGTTATTCAATGAGCTGTGTTAAACATTACAGCACATAACATATCAGCCATATTAAACACACATTTAACAGTTCAATTCTTTTAATTATGCAGGTACCTCTGTTGTTCAGGTGACAGCCACAGATGGTGATGACCCTACATATGGAAACAGTGCCAGAGTTGTTTACAGTATTCTCCAAGGACAACCATATTTCTCTGTTGACCCCAAAACAGGTAGGCATCAGAGTACATACACAGATGTGTATTTCATTGTCTGAATGTTAAATACAAAGGTATTTTTTTTTTCAATGAGAACATTGGTAATGATTTAATGATGATACTGTCTTGTTTATTTATAGAGACATTTGTGAAAACTGTATCAAATGTATTCCAATCCAATCACTGTAATTATATTTTACCAAATGGGTAAATCCACATTTATAAAAATTATGGAATCTATACAATTACCAGCTGGTTATCAAGTATTTTTTAATGGAAAGCTGTAAACAAAAAGGGAAAAAGATGCTGTTTTAAGAGGGTTGTTTACTGCTCAATATATGTCAAAATGGCTTATTTTCCCTGTTCCAGTTTTGGTGCCCCCTCCATCTTTCACTGCAGTGGACACTGCTATAGTCCAGTCTACTACTGTCCCATCTGCTACAATCCAACTCACTACTGTTCAGACTGCTACTGTCTTGTCTGCTACAGTCTAGACCACTACAGTCCAGTCTGCTACAGTCATCTCAGCTACAGTTCAGTCTGCTTGTCAGTTTCTGAGAACCAATCTACCATCTGTGAACCATCCATGAGTTCCTATTAGGTGACTTTCGGGAAGCATGATACTAAATCCAAACTCCTATGAAGTAGTAGTGAATGGGAATAGGGTCTTCCTTTACAGTTACATACTGTAATTACATAGTTAATCTGTTTGAAAAAAGACAAGTATAACCACAGTTTAGCCAGAGGAAGGCAAAAAAATAATATAGTATGATCCAATTAACTCCAGCAAAGGGAAAAAATTCCTTCCTGATCCCCCAAGAGGCAATCAGATATTCTACTTTACCTATAACTTCTAATATCCAGTTCTGTTTTGTGATTTTAAGAAATAATCCTTTTTTAAAACAATCTTCTGAGCTGGCCAGAACCAGCTCTTGAAGGAATCTATTCCACATTTTCACTGCTCTTACTGTGAAGAAGCCTTTCCATATTTAAATATTAAATCTCTTTTCCTCCAGACACAAAGAGTGCCCCCTTGTCCTCTGTTATGACCTTAAAGTGAATAACTCTACACTGAGTTCACTATATGGACCACATATGTATTTATATATGTTGGTCGTACACCCGATTAATCTCCTCTTCTCAAGAAATAATACATTCAGTTCAGCTAATCTTTCCTCATACAAAAAAAATGATATAAGGACACTGGGTGTTTTGATATCACATTCTGAACAGAGGATTGCTTTCCAATTTTATTCTCCTTTATTTTAATATTTTGCATACATCACACTTGATGGTGGACATTAAGAAATTGTTTTTTGTTTATTTGGATTTATGAATAATTAATATGGACTCATTGGTTGTGAACTGAACAGTATATTTTTTTTACACAATATTTGTGAAAGTATATATTTTTAGATGCACTGTTATACAGTGTTATTTATATAACTTTCTTGTTTTAGGTATTTTAACACTTAATATTTAAAGTGCAATCACACACATAATTGTTTTGCACACTTCACAGAGAACATAGTGACTGCAGCTGGATAATTATTTATTACACCTTTGGTGTGGAAGTATAATAGTTATACAATGTTTCCTCAAAGCTGAGCTCCTCCATGCCTCTTATCACTTTGGGAGCCCTTCTTTCTCCAGTTCCCTAATATACTTTTTGTGAACTGGTGCCCAAAGTGAAATGCATATTGCAGATCAGAGTCCTACTAATGATTTGTGAGGAAGAATTATGTCTCTCTGTAGTCTATACCTCTTTTAATACAAGAAAAGATTTTGCTATCTTTGGAAACTGTAGCTTGGCATTGCATGCTAATATTAAATTTATGACCTACCCTAACATCCAGATCCTTCTCCACCTTTGTTTCCCCCTGTTGTACTTCCCCTAGTATTTATGATGCATGAATATTGTTAGCCCCCAAGGGCATAACTTTTCATTTATCAACATTCGCCACATAGTTGCCCAATAAAACATGAGTGCATTGAGGTCGGCTTGTAAATTGGAGACATCCTGTAAGTTCGTTATTCCACTGCATAGCTTGGTGTCATCTGCAAAGACAGAAATGGTACCGTATATACTCGAGTATAAGCCGGCCCGAATATAAGCCGAGGTACCTAATTTTACCACAAAAAACTGGGAAAAACTATTGACTCGAGTATAAGCCGAGGGTGGGAAATGAGGCACCTACTAGCAGGAATAGCACCCCATCATTGGTGTCCGTGGGAGGAATAACGCCCCATCATTGGTGTCAGTGGGAGGAATCGTGCCCCATCATTGGTGTCAGAGCAACGAATCGTGCCCCATCATTGGTGTCAGTGGGAGGAATAGCACCCCATCATTGGTATCAGTGGGAAGAATAGGGCCCCATCATTGGTGTCAGTGGGAGGAATAGGGCCCCATCATTGGTGTCAGTGGAAGGAATAGCGCCCCATCATTGGTGTCAGTGGGAGGAATAGCGCCCCATCATTGGTGTCAGTGGGGGGAATAGTGCCCCATCATTGGTATCAGTGGGAGGAATAGTGCCCCATCATTGGTGTCAGTGGGAGGAATAGTGTCCCCATCATTGGTATCAGTGGGAGGAATAGTGCCCCATCATTGGTGTCAGTGGGAGGAATAGTGTCCCATCATTGGTGTCAGTGGGAGGAATAGTGTCCCATCATTGGTATCAGTGGGAGGAATAGTGGCCCATCATTGGCATCAGTGGGAGGAATAGTGCCCCATCATTGGCGTCAGTGGGAGGAATAGCGCCCCGTCATTGGTATCAGTGGGAAGAATAGGGCCCCGTCATTGGTGTCAGTGGGAGGAATAGCGCCCCATCATTGGTGTCAGTGGGAGGAATAGGGCCCCATCATTGGTGTCAGTGGGAGGAATAGGGCCCCATCATTGGTGTCAGTGGAAGGAATAGCGCCCCATCATTGGTGTCAGTGGGAGGAATAGCGCCCCATCATTGGTGTCAGTGGGAGGAATAGCGCCCCATCATTGGTGTCAGTGGGAGGAATAGAGCACCATCATTGGTGTCAGTGGGAGGAATAGCGCCCCATCATTGGTGTCAGTGGGAGGAATAGCGCCCCAATATTGATGTCAGTGGGAGGAATAGCGCCCCATCATTGGTGTCAGTGGGAGGAATAGCGCCCCATCATTGGTGTCAGTGGGAGGAATAGCGCCCCATCATTGGTGTCAGTGGGAGGAATAGCGCCCCATCATTGGTGTCAGTGGGAGGAATAGCGCCTCAACATTGGTGTCAGTGGGAGGAATAGCGCCCCATCGTTGGTGTCAGTGGGAGGAATAGCGCCCCATCGTTGGTGTCAGTGGGAGGAAGAGTGCCCCATCGTTGGTGTCAGTGGGAGGAATAGTGTCCTATCATTGGTGTCAGTGGGAGGAATGGTGCCCCATCATTGGTATCAGTGGGAGGAATAGTGCCCCATCATTGGTGTCAGTGGGAGGAATAGTGTTCCATCATTGGTATCAGTGGGAGGAATAGTGCCCCATCATTGGCGTCAGTGGGAGGAATAGTGCCCCATCATTGGTGTCAGTGGGAGGAATAGTGCCCCATCATTGGTGTCAATGGGAGGAATAGTGCCCCATCATTGGTGTCAATGGGAGGAATAGTGCCCCATCATTGTTGTCGGTGGGAGGAATAGTGTCCCATCATTGGTGTCGGTGGGAGGAATAATGCCCCATCATTAGTATCAGTGACACCAATGATGGGGCACTATTCCTCCCACTGACACCAATGACACTTGCTGACTCCTGTTCTAGTACGGTACTGCTGCAGCCAGCATATGTGGTTGCAGCAGCACCTCTGCACTGCACACTTACCCTCACTCGATTTTCGCGGGTCCGCTCGGGTCCGCCTCCTCGCCCGTGATTGGCCTCCTGTGTGCCTTTCCTGAGCTACAGTTCTGGCGGCCAATCACCAGTGAGGAGGCGGAGCCGAGCGGCAGGCATGAGGGAGTGGCTGGAGTGGACTGAAGGAGCAGCGCTTCCTGGTTGGATCGTCGGAGCCAGGTAAGAGACTGTAGCCCTCTGCCAACCCCTGTACTTGGTGTCCCTTCCGTCGGAAGGGGGGGGGCGGCGGCAGCACCGCGCCGCCCCCCTAAAAAGTGCTCCCTGACGTTGACTCGAGTATAAGCCGTGAGGGCCGTTTTTCAGCACAAAAAATGTGCTGAAAAACTCTGCTTATACTCAAGTATATACGGTACTTTTAATCCCAGACTCTATATCATTTATAAATATATTAAAAAGTATAGATCCAAAACAGAACCTTGGGGTACACCACTAATAACCTTAGACCATTCAGAGTATGAATCATTAACCACTAGTCTCTGAATATGGTCTTGTAATAATTTTTCTGTCCATGTCCTGCATCAGCTCTAGGTAGAGACCTTTTCTGACAGTATGCTTAAGTCACACGTGAACACCTCCCAGGTGCCTCTGCCCACCAGTGAAGTACTGTTGAGTTGTTGGGGGCACAGAAAGCTAAAAGAAGATCATTTGGTTCAATACATTAAAACAGAACATTAATTCAGTACATTCAAACTTTAATCTGGGCCATCTTCAAACTTCCTTAAGTGCATTGTCCACCTCTGCCATTGTCTACCTCTGGGGGTACTTTCGTGCAGATGATTATAAAAACATCCAAGGAGATGACTGGAGCAAACAGTGAAGCCACGCAGTGGGAAAATGTATATAAATCTACTATGCATCCCTATAGGGGTCTCCATCAGGATGAAGGACGTCCTGATTCCCCTATATATAGATCTGTGGTTAAACCTCATTTAGAATACTGTATCCAGTTCTGGAGACCTCACTTACAAAAATATATTGGTAAAATAGAATGAGTCTAGAGATGGACAACAAAAATGGTGAGAGGTCTAAGGGGTAAAACATATCAGGAGAGACTTTAGGAACTTAATATGTACAGTCTGGAGAAAAGAAGGGAAAGGGAAGACATGACTGAAACATTTAAAAACATCAAGGGGGTGATTAAGGTTCAAGAGCGCAGTATTTTTAATATGTAGCTAAGATCAAGAACATGGGGACATTACCTCAAACTAGCAGGAGGAAAGTTCAAACATAATCTTAGAAAGTATTATTTTGCTAACAGAGTAGATTATTCTTGGAATATGCTTCCAGCAGAGGTAGTGAGTCAGTCAACAGTAAGTGGATTCAGACATGCTTGGGACAAACATAGGTCTATACTCAGACAAAAAAAAGTTTTAAAATGTTAAAAAATATGTATATATAACTAAAAAATGGGGCAGACTTGGTGGATCACTTGGTCTTTTTTTGTGACATCACTCTTCTATGATTTTATTTTTTATGCCACACCAGCACCTAGTGTAACTGCATCACCTCTGCTTGGTGCATCTTCTTCAACCCTGCATCTTTCTTCATCTCTGTGCCATTCAAGGACCCTAACAGGTTCCAAGAACACACCCAGGAGTATAGCCACCAGTGATGCTTCTACCCTACTTTCCAATTATCCATTTCGAAGGACTCAAACATGGCCCAACTAGAATCCTCTACTGCTCTTTCTTCCAAGGAGAAAAAGCATTTTCCACATCTAGGGTCTCTGCATGTATTGTGGGAAGAAAGGGCATTTCCTCAATGTCCCTAGCATCTGGGGAAATCTTGGGTCTAGTAAGCTTTGGAAGGGACCTATTATAGAGAATCTCATCACCCTCTTATCACTTTACCATTTTCCCTGGTAATATATCCAACCTCACCATTACTCTTATCTTTTCACTGAGTATTGATAATATATGTATTATGCACCACATTCCTATACATTATGTACACTCCAAAATAAAAAAAAGAAATGGGACTTTTCAGGTGCTGAAATCTTAGGTATAAAGACACTTCGCAATATCATGAAAATTAATCAATTTATTAACATAAAAGTCATTACAATAATAAAAATCGTTTTTCAATAAAAGCAGTCTTAAGGATAATTATCCCACTCACCATTTATGTAATCATATGAGGAGTAAAAATACCTCTCATTTTCATAGTATATGAAAAAAAGTTGGACTATCAGACTGCACCCCTATATCCTTACCACTGCCTTCTGCATTGCTGGAGGGTAATATCAATATCCTTCCAACAAGATAACTGAGGAATACAGAGCAGCCAATATTTCACTCTTGTCCAATAAAAAAACCCCAACTACTTCTAGTGAGATCTAGGGGTCATGGGAGGAGACAGATATAATCTACCTTTTTTTTCTTACAGTTACCTTTTTTGATAAGTAATCAGACTTAATAAGCAGACCTTGCACTTTACTGCAAGGTCCACTTCAGTTGTCACTATACAAATGGTCATTTAGCTATTTTTTTAATACTTTTGTAATACTCTTTTTTTTTTTTTTCTTTTTTTTTTTTATTACAAGAGCTTTATTTAAGTTTAAGAGTTAACCAACAAATTAACAAACATTAACATTGCAGCTATACAATCTGTAGTGGTTTCACACCCCTGCATGGAGCACAGTTACAGGGTAATAACAAAGTGCATAATAGAGAAACGTAATAGTTCAATATATTGATATACTCTTTTTATTATTACTAGTATGTCTTACAAAAAAATGCTGTCATTTCTATCCAGTATTGATATTTAATGCTGGAACACTACTGACTATTAGTGGGGTTTTTTTTGTTTTTTTTTATGGGACTGTAGGGAGTATGCTTTAATCTTTACCAAATAAAAGACAACTTTTATTTTTTGGTAATAACCTGGCCTTGGCTGTGTTATTATTGGTATAAATATACGTATAATTTTTTTATAATAACTCTTTCTTTGTACATATTAAATCAATATTATTATGTTAAACATTTTTTCTTAAAGTATCACTACACAACCCCAGCTTAGTCACTACGACTCAAGCTGTACGTATTAAAAACAACATCTTATTAACCATACATATCTATTGATCCAATCTCACTTCAATTCAACCAGTTTCTGACCGAACTATAGCCAAAAGATGGCTACAGCATGGTCGGCTAGTTCTGGGAGGGCGTTCATGGATGTCCTCCCAGAATTGCGCCCCCCATGTGCCCCTTGGGGAGCACACTGCGCACGATTTGTGATCGCTGTGTCCTTCACAGCCGCTTTTACCATGTGTCCAGCTGTATCCAATCACAGCTGATCACCGAGTAAATAGGAAATGCTGCTTATCGACAGTCCTCTCCTCACGCTGACAGTGCGTGAGGAGAGAAGAGTTGGTAAGCGGCATTTTGCAGGGGGGCATCTACACTGATCATCACTGATTATGGCGCAAACCCAGATCCCAACTAGCGTTCACCCACTATAAATCCACCTTCCACGCCTACACTTCCTCCCTCCACGCTGCCAAAAAAGCCTACTTCTTGACCCTCATCAATACCCTCTCCTCCAATCCTCGCCGGCTCTTCTCTACCTTCAACTCTCTACTCTCTCTGCCCCCACCTCCACCCATCACCTCACTCACCGCCCTCGAGATTGACAATCACTTCAAAAACAAGATTGACACAATTCGCAGGGACATTGCGGCTGCCCAGATCTCCTCCCCACCTATCTCCTCTCACACAGCAACCCCCTCAACACCCCTCTCCCTTGGCCTCACCACTGTCCAGACCTCCACCCCACCTAACATCCCTCACACTGAAGACCCCTCAACACTCTACTCCTTCGACCTTACTACCACCGAGGAGATCACCAAGGTCTTCTCCGAAGCCCGCCTCACCACCTGCCCCTCGACCCTGTCCCCTCTCAGCTCCTACGACCTCCCTCCTCCTCCATCTTACGCTCCTTCACCCACATTTTTAATCTCTCCCTCTCTTCTGGCGCATTCCCCTCCCCTCTGAAGCATGCACACATCACTACCATACTCAAAAAGCCCTCCCTTGACCCCACTGACCCGAACAACCTTAGACCCATCTCCCTGCTGCCATTTACATCCAAACTCCTTGAGCGCTTAGTCTACAATTGCCTAAGCTCCCACCTCAACGACGACAACCTCCACGACCCTCTACAATCCGGCTTCTGTCCCCTACACTCCACCGAAACTGCCTTACTTAAACTAGCCAACGACCTGCTAACCGCCCCGCCTCGACCTCTCCACGGCTTTTGGCACAGTTGACCACCCCCTCCTCCTCAAAAAACTACACTCCCTCCTTGGCCTCAAAGACTCCACTCTCTCCTGGCTCTCATCCTACCTATCACAACACTCCTTCAGCGTTACCTACAATGCTACCACCTCCCCCTCACTCCCCCTCTCTGTCGGGGTCCCTCAAGGCTCGGTCCTCTGTCCCCTTCTCTTCTCCATCTACAGGTCCTCCCTTGGCCAACTGATACACTCCCACGGCTTCAACTACCACCTCTATGCCGACGACACGCAAATCTATCTCTCGACCCCTCACCCCCTCAGTCTCCACCTGAATCACTAGCTTACTGAATGACATATCAGATTGGATGTCGCTCCACTTCCTTAAACTGAACCTCTCCAAAACCGAGCTCCTAGTCTTCCCCCCCAGCTCGCACACCTCCCCCCCCACTGACTTCTCCATCACGTCCAACAATGCCACCATCAGGCCCACCCCGCAAGCCAAAGTACTTGGTGTCATTCTTGACTCCAATCGATCCTTCCAGCCCCAAGTCCAATCGCTAACGAACTCATGCAGACTTCACCTCCGCAACAACGTCAAAATACACTCATTCCTAACCCCAGAAACCACTAAACAACTCATCCACTCCCTCATCATATCACGACTCGATTACTGCAACTCCCTCCTCACTGGCCTCCCGCACCGCAAGCTATCCCCGCTTCAGTCGATCCTGAATATGGCAGCCAGACTGATCCACCTTACCAACCGCTCCGTTTCCGCCACCCCCCTCTGCCAATCCCTCCACTGGCTCCCAATTGCCCAACGGATTAAATTCAAAATGCTAACACTGACGTACAAAGCTGTCCATAATATCGCCCCAAACTACATCTCCAACCTAATATCCAAATACCACCCAAAATGCACTCTCCGCTCCTCACAAGACTTCCGGCTCTCTAGCTCCCTGGTCTCCTCCTCCCATGCCCGCCTCCAGGACTTCTCCAGGGCATCACCCATCCTCTGGAACTCCCTACCCCAATCCATCAGACTATCACCTACTCTCCTTTAGGCGCACCCTCAAAACCCACCTCTTCAGGGAAGCCTACCCCGCCCCCTGCTAACTGCCGATTTCCTCCTCTCTTACCACCACTCCATCCCCCACAGCTTTTCCTCCCATACCACTATCCCCTCCCTCCTAGATTGTAAGCTCCAAGGAGCAGGGCCCTTGAACCCCTCGTGTATCACATGTATTGTCTCCCATTGTAATGTACAGCCCTGAGCGAACTATTGGCGCTATATAAATACTGTATAATAATAATAATCATCAGGGTACTGATCATCAGTGTTCTGGTGATCAGTGTAGCCCCATCAGTTTAGCAATAGTGCCCATCAGTGCTGGCAATCAGTGCCCATCAGTTAATCAGTGCTGCCCATCAGTACCGCCTAACAGTGCCCATCAGTGCTGCCTCATCAGTGCCCATTAGTGCAGCCTATCATTGCCCATCAGTGACTCCTCATCAGTACCCATCAGTGAAGGAGAAAAATTACTTATTTACAAAACTTTATAACAGAAACTAATAAAAACTTTATTTTTCCCAAAATGTTTGGTCTTTTTAGTTTGTTTACCAAAAAATAAAAATCCCAATGGTGATCAAATGCCACCAAAAGAAAGCTTTATTTGTCTCAAAAAATTCTAAAAATGTAGTTTGGCTACAGTGTTGCATGACCGTGCAATTGTCATTCAAAGTATGAGAGCGCTGAAAGCTGAAAATTGGTCGTGGCAGGAAGGGGGTAATAAGAAGGCAAGTGGTTAATATACTCACTTACTTGTCCTACTTTGAATAACTGTCGATTTCCTCCTCTCTTCCCACCACTCCATCCCCCACAGCTTTTCCTCCTGTACCACTATCCCCTCCCTCCTAGATTGTAAGCTCCAAGGAGCAGGGCCCTCGAACCCCTCGTATATCACACTGTATTGTCATTGTACTGTCTCATGTATTGTCTCCCATTGTAATGTACAGCGCTGAGCGAACTATTGGCGCTATATAAATACTGTATAATAATAATAATCATCAGGGTACTGATCACCAGTGTCCTCGTGATCAGTGTAGCCCCATCAGTTTAGCAATAGTGCCCATCAGTGCTGGCAATCAGTGCCCATCCGTTAATCAGTGCTGCCTATCAGTGCTGCCCATCAGTGTTGCCTAACAGTGCCCATCAGTGCCACCTATCAATGCCCATCAGTGCTGCCTATAAATGCCCATCAATGCTGCTTAACAGTGCCCATTAGTGCAGCCTAACAGTGCCCATTAGTGCAGCCTATCAGTGCTGCCTGTCAGTGCCACCTAACAGTGCCCATCAGTACGGCCTAACAGTGCCCATCAGTGCTGCACATCAGTACAGCCTATCATTGCCCATCAGTGCAGCCTATCATTGCCCATCAGTGACTCCTCATCAGTGCCCATCAGTGAAGGAGAAAAAATACTTATTTACAAAACTTTATAACAGAAACTAATAAAAACTTTTTTCCCAAAATAATTGGTCTTTTTAGTTTGTTTACCAAAATATAAAAACCCCAGTGGTGATCAAATGCCACCAAAAGAAGGCTTTATTTGTCTCAAAAAAGTAAAAAAATGTAGTTTGGCTACAGTGTTGCATGACCGCGCAATTGTCATTCAAAGTATGAGAGCGCTGAAAGCTGAAAATTGGTCTTGGCAGGAAGGGGGTAATAAGAAGGCAAGTGGTTAATATACTCACTTACTCGTCCTACTTTGAATAAAGGTGACCTCACCAATAATAATTGGCCACGACAACAAAAAGGGGACAAGTGGGAGGGGAGCATTACAAAGATGCCTCCCAGGTGTTTGCTCCTCTATGTTCAGAACCCCCCCCCCCTTTTATAGCCCTCTCATCTCTCCTAGTCCTCTTTTGACTGGCCAATTTGCCTTCCAGGTGTGCCCCAGGTGCAGTGGGGGGTTTAAAACTCCCATTTCTAGAAAATTCCCCATTATATTAATAGCTATCGGGGGGGCTTTAAACATTTAACTGTATTTCTTCCACCTCATACCGAAAGGGGGGGGGACTAAAAATCTGCTGATCTTCTGGAAGTATCTGCATTGTATATATACAGCATGGAGACTTAAAACTTTTTCCCTGCCACAGTCCCATAAGAAAAGGGGGGTCCTATATTAAATTCCCCTTTTCTTTTCATATTCCAATTTTTAGAGAGGTTATGTTGTTTATCAAAACATTTTCAAGAGCATGACCATAATTTGTTTAATACTGGACTTTACATTTATGATTATATAATATTTTTCTTGCTATACTGCTTTCAACCATATCTTTAAAATATATATTTCTAATAATATATCTTTGTTATTTTAAGGCATATAAAGTATTAATATTAATCATCTATCTCTAGTATATACCTGTTGTGCTTTTTTAAAATTTCCTTTATATTTTGTATTCCATTTCCAAGTTATCTAGATCCTTAGTCCTTTGGGGCAGATATATTATTATTTCTATTCATACCCAAGTTATGCAGGTGATTAGATTTAATCCTACCGTTTTTATTAAGAATTTATGCCAAAAATGTGTTGATCTGTTTGATCATTGCAATGCAAGCATGACAAAGCTTAAAAAATGATTTTATTTTCCAGTACACTTGGATGATTCAGATGTACAGACCACATTCCCCAAACCGTTAAATACCTTTTTTATGTAAAGAAACTTTGCAACATCTCTTCTTACTTAGCCGAGACAAGGTTAATAGCCTCAGCTGTAAATGGCCGTTTTCTGATTCCTAAGGGCTGCACACCACTTATGGGGCAGGCATGTCACTCTCATTGAAGCTGAACAATATGTCTTGTGCCAGGGGTCATGTGAAGTATGCTTCCAATGGAGGTTATTGTCTTCGCCAGGTATAAAAGGGACATGACAGAGTCTGTAACTTATCACTGGTTTTATTGTCATAATTGTGCCTGCAGATGGAAAAACTAATTTAACTGCACAAAACATAGTAATTAGTGCACTCTTTACAGGTCCAGCTGACTGCTGTGCAAGATCTATTGAGACCTCATGCTGTTAGCTAAAGACAAGTTTACACAGCAGTAATTAAACAAGTGTTTTTTTTCATACTTTAAGAGTTTGTGCATTGTATTGTAAAAGTATTGTAAAAGAAAAACTGAGGATGTAAGAAAGGAAATCAGCATTTCTATCCCTCTTACCTCTTAGGCTTAAAGTGTTACTGAACCCACAACAGTAAAATCAGTCTGTATATGCAGTAAAGAATGCTTGCTATACTCACTGTGGTACCTAAGGGGTTAATCCTCTGTATTGTGTAAAAAGGCTGTTTGATCCTTTCTTCTCTGCTCCTCCTCTTGTTGAAATGACCACCTGATACAGACTGAATCCCTAGTCATGAGAGGTTTTTGTCTTTTTTCTTGGGAGAGTGCATGTGATCAGCACAGGGCCAATCAGTACTGTCCAGACAGAGGGTCAGGACCTTCACATCCTCCTAGTGCAGAAAGAAAACTCCTCCTACAAGCTTTAACCAGTGCTCTGCTGAAGTCACAAGACTGCTCTAACTGCTGATATGAAAAGGTATTTAGCAGTTTATATTTACTAAAATAATTGCATTTCCATGTTCTGTGTACTGTGGAAGATAGAGTGAATGCAGGGTCCTGGGTTTAGTATCACTTTAAGCAGAGTGGTAATGGGTCTTGTGACTTTTGGCTGCCTATAACTTTTAAAAGCCATGTACCTGTATGCGCAATACAGACATGCACTGTTGTTCATTGCATTTGTTGATCGGCATTGACTGTATGTTATTTTCATTTGTGTGCTATTCAGTCTGATTATAATCAGATATAATAATAATTATAGCAGATTAGATTGGTATACATGTACATACAGTGTTTTGAAGCTGAGAATAGCAGTATCCCCAGTTGTTAAGTAAAGGTGTTTGTAAAGTCTGATAGAAACATGTTATAGCATTTAGCATACCAGATGATCATACATGGTCACACAACAGGTTGCATGCATCTGAAATGAGATAGTAAACAGTAAATGTGACTAAATTGATGCCTGTCATCACAAAACACAGTTATATATTTATTTTTGAGATGTTCATAGAAGTAGTGCAGCATGCAATTATAAAGAAGAGGAGGAGGAACAGGTTGCTGAGACACAGGGGAAAGAAGGACACAGTCAGCATATCACACAAGTGAAAAACATAGCAACCAATGTTTACAGACAAAGCTATAAATGAAATATGAGGAGTCATGCTCTGCCTGGCCAGTCACAGCTTTATTCCATGCTGCTTAGGTGCCCAGTCATACCGATGCAATTTCAGGTGCGATTTGGGAATTGAAATCGCACCTGAAATTGCATCTATAGAATGTGAATATCGGTGTTTTAACATGTATGATTTGGTGCAGCGCGATTTCTAAAGTAGTTCTTGCATTACTTTTTCTGAAGTTTTGTTACGAATTCACAACCATAGAATATAATGGACATCACACTGCATATTGCAAAAAAATTGTTGAAAATCTTCACAAGTAGCATCAAGTCTTCGGATATCGCACCTGAAATTGCACTGAAATTGCATACAAATCACAATTTTAAATCACAGCAGTGTGACCAGTGACTATGAGAGAAATGAGTGGTGGAGTAGGATTTCTTGTTTTGAACACATGATTGCCCTGTGGTTATGAATAGAGATGAGCGAATCGAACTTGGCGAAGTGGAATTCGTTTTGAATATTAGGAAAAATTTGATTCGCACCGAATCCGAATTTTAGCAAACTTCGGGTGCACGAATCGAATTTTCCCCGATCAGCCGGCAAAAAGTGTCACTGCAGAGAGCTCCGCTATTTCTGACAGTTCTCTGACAGTTCTGACAGTTCATTTACAGCGGTTGAAACATTGTATCTATTTGTTTCCATTTAGGATACAGATGTTTTTATTCGGAAATAAATAGATACAATGTTTCAACCGCTGTAAATGTGAAGGAACTGTCAGAGAACTGTCAGAAATAGCGGAGCTCTCTGCAGATACACTTTTTGCTGTACTGGAATTCTTCTTCTTTTCATTCTTCTTCTTTTCATTCTTCTTCTTTTCATTCTTCTTCTTCTTCTTTTCATTCTTCTTCTTCTTCTTTTCATTCTTCTTCTTCTTCTTTTCATTCTTCTTTTCATTCTTCTTCTTCTTCTTTTCATCCTTCTTCTTCTTCTTTTCATTCTTCTTCTTCTTCTTTTCATTCTTCTTCTTCTTTTCATTCTTCTTCTTCTTTTCATTCTTCTTTTCATTCTTCTTCTTTTCATTCTTCTTCTTTTCATTCTTCTTTTCATTCTTCTCATTCTTCTTTTCATTCTTCTTTTCATTCTTCTTCTTCTTTTCATTCTTCTTCTTCTTCTCATTCTTCTTCTCATTCTTCTTCTCATTCTTCTTCTTCTTCTTTTCATTCTTCTTCTTCTTCTTTTCATTCTTCTTTTCATTCTTCTCATTCTTCTTTTCATTCTTCTCATTCTTCTTTTCATTCTTCTTTTCATTCTTCTTCTCATTCTTCTTCTCATTCTTCTTTTCATTCTTCTTCTTCTTTTCATTCTTCTTCTTCTTCTCTTCATTCTTCTTCTTCTTTTCATTCTTCTTTTCATTCTTCTTCTTCTTCTTCTCATTCTTCTTTTCATTCTTCTCATTCTTCTTTTCATTCTTCTTTTCATTCTTCTTCTCATTCTTCTTCTCATTCTTCTTTTCATTCTTCTTCTTTTCATTCTTCTTCTTCTTCTCTTCATTCTTCTTCTTCTTTTCATTCTTCTTTTCATTCTTCTTCTTTTCATTCTTCTTCTTCTTTTCATTCTTCTTTTCATTCTTCTTCTTCTTCTTCTTCTTCGTCGTGCCCCGTGACTGCCCAAATGAGTGAAGTGTGCGGTGATTCTAAGATCGACGGCACTCATCTGCATGTCATACTGACTGACAGTATTATTTCTCTTCCCCAGCAGACTCCAAGGGCATTTAAATTAAAGGTACAGTGTTCTGCACTAATATAAAGGCTCTCTGAAGCCTAGAAACCCTTTTAATAAGTTAAATTCGCAGCGAATAAATTCGCATCGAATCGAATTTCTCCCGCAAATTCGGCGAATCGGCCCAATCGAATTTTTGAATAATTCGCTCATCTCTAGTTATGAAGTTACCCAACTCCTCACAATTACTATAAAATGTAATTTTTTTCTCAACCTGTCCATAGGTCATGACTCTAAAGCCTTCATTCATTTCTTTATACCTATCTATAGGCATTGTGGAGAAATTAATTTTCAAAGCCTAGGCATTGAATTCACAACTTTTGTCTATGCTAGTAAAATTTTGGCAACCTACCAGCCCTCTAATGTACACAAACACCAGGAGTTTCTAGGTTGTTAGAATTCAAATGAAATCTGATGTTAGAGTGTGAACTTTGAGGATCTTTTAGAATTAATTACTCCCCAGTACATGAGGCTGTAGAGGTCAAGGATGGCTTGTTATGTAAATAATTTAACCGCCTTGGCGGTATTCCCGAGTGTAGCTCGGGGTAAAATGTCAGTACCAAAAGCAGTAACCCCGAGCTACACTCGGGCTTACCATGCGGCGCTGCATAGGGAGTCCCTGCAGAGCTTACCTTGTCCTTGGCTACCACGATGTGTCCCCTGCAGCATCCCCGGCCATCTCCTCCGGCTGATGCCGGCATCCGGCTTCTGTGTTCCGGTCCCTGTGACGTCGGGACGTACGGGCGCCGCCGCCGCCAGCGGGAAATTTGAAAATTTAAAAAAAATGTCATTTTTTTCAAAAAAAATTTTACATAGTAAAACATTGCTGTTTCAAACCATTTCACATACATTTTGTCCCGAGTGCTTTGTCCTGTCCCCTGTCTGCATTTTGACTGTTCATAATCAGACCGCCAGGGAGGTTAATGTCCATAGTGTGTGCAACATTGTACTTTTCAAAATGAGGAAGTGACATCACAGTTACATCACAACTACATCCAGTATGATTGAATTCCTTCCTGACAGCAAGGCAGCACTTGTTCCTTCTTAAAGTATAGTGTGTGTGTGTGTGTGTGTGTGTGTGTGTGTGTGTGTGTGTGTGTGTGTGTGTGTGTGTGTATGCATGCTTAAGCTCAACAGAAAGTTGTGACACAAATTCAAGTTCTGGAAATGTACTTTAGAAGCAGTTCAAAGACTAATGAGTATGGGGAAAATCCTAATTATAAAACAGTTAATTAGTGATATTTTTAATTAATCAACCTATATCAAACAGAATCTTGATTTGCAATTGTTATTTACACATTGCTCATTTCTTACTTACTAAATATACTTACCTGCCTACAGTACCTACCTAATATGTAGCAGCTAAGTCCTCAAAAAGCAAGATAAGAGTTCTGATATACTGTATATTTAGCAATATTGAGCATTACTAATGCCCAATACTTTAAAACACCAGCAGTTCTATTGGTCTCAGGATTTGTTTGTCATATTGACAGCCAAATCATATTAACAGCCTTCACTACACTAAAGAACGCCTGAGAAGTGTCTCACCTGTTTATGCTTTGATACAGCCCTGCTGTCTATCAACTGTAGCCAGAATAGGATAAGAAACTGGGCGCTTGATTGGATGTCCATGGAATACTAATGGAAAACACCACAGGGATGGCTGCTCTCAAATTCCATATGAACTGAATGAAATTAAATTGTAAAAGTTAACAAGAGGAGCACCCTTTTGTCAGTCCCAGATGAGAAAATCACGAACAGAGCCCAAGATGATAAAAGACATGCACAATTTATTAAGAACATTATTAAAACATCCAGAAATTAGGCAGCTTACAGACAAAGATGCTCCAAACCTGTCAGTTCTGGGCAGCATCCACTGATAAATGACACAAACTCCAGTGGCCAGCAGGAAGTGGATGAAGGAACAGTAGTGTCACCACAATCGGAATCAACTGTGGAACCTCCGACAGTCTGTGTGTTCCCTGTGCCCATTCTTCAGGTTAGTGATGCATCCCAGCTGAAAGGAACAATTTATAAAAGACATAAGGTCGGGGCTAGGAGTGAGGGTCATCCATTGATGCCACACTGCAAGCTCTTAACTCAAGCCATTAGGCTAACTCAAGCTATTAAGTATGCCTGTTTCTAAAACAGTTTTTTAAACAGAGTATGAAAATGAAAAGCAAAGCATAAAAATTGAAATAAAGAACATTATTGAGTGCAATCTATGTGACAATTTATTTACTTGTTAAACTCTTCATAATAAAGGTAATTACCACAGATGTTATCAAAATTCAATAGACCAATGAACTAAATTTATTAGGCAAAACGAATATATTAAAATATATTGTAAGAGTCCAATATGCAGACATACTGTAATCGTATTTCTAACATTTTTAGTCAGGAGTAAAAAAGGAAGGTGGTTAAAAAGGGGATGGGGGAAATGGGGGGCATCTCGTCGAGTCCTTCCGCCAGTACCGTGATGTCACTTCCGGGCGCCTGGTTAGCACAGCCCTTGTTTCCAATACAAATCTATCCCAAAATCTTTCTTGAAGTACAATCTTTCTCCTCCTCCAACTACCCCTCCAAACAAAAAAATCCAGCTTCTTACACAAACCCTCTCCCTGAAAAATCCACTTCCCAGCTCAAATCATCTTCCATTCCCCAAATTCCCCTCCCAGTACAACTCCGCATCCCAGCACAAATACCTCACCCCCACATCCCCCCCCCCAAGCATAAATCCCCCTCCCAGTACAAATCCTTTACCTCAAATCCCCCTTCCAGCACAACATGCTCACCATCCTGTAACAATTCCTCTCCCCTTGTCCTCTCCAGCACAAATCATATTTCCCCCAAGCACCTCCTACACAAGTCCTCTCTCCACTTCCATCATAAATTCTCCCACCCAAATCCCCCCTTCTAATACAAACCCATTCCCCCCAAACACAAATCTGCTCCCCCCGTCTAATACAAGTCAATACCTCCCAATCATCCTGGTTTTCATGGGCCATTCCCGAGATTTGAACAAAATCCCAGTGCCCCATGAGTCCTGATAAAAGTTCTAACAATTGGCTCCACTAACTTGCCCAGCAGCAGGGCACTAGTGTGGGCATCCAGGGTGGTGGGGGTCTGATATGTGCTGGGGGGTGCTTTGGGAGGGGAGAGGGATAGTGCTAGCAGGGGTGTGGAGGGAATTGGAAATGTGCTGGGGGGGCTCTTTGAGAGGGGAGAGGGCTAATGCTAGAATGGGAGAGTTGGATATGTGCTTGGGGGTTTGTAAGAGGAGAGGGCTACTATTAGTGGGGGTTCAGATATGTCCTTGGGGGAGCACTTTGGGAGGAGAGAGAGCTAGTGTTAGCAAGGGGGGTCAGATATGTTCTGGGGGTGCTTTGGGAGGGGAGTGGGCTAGTGCTAGGATGGGGGATGAGGGGTCGGATATGTATTGGGGGGAAATTTTGGAGGGGTGAGGGTTAGTGCTAGGATGGGGGGTGAGGGGAGTTTGATATGTGCTGGGGGGCGCTTTGCGAGGAAGAGGGCTAGTGCTAGTGAGGGGGTAAGTTAAGTGATGAGGGGAGCTTTGGGAGGAGGGAGGGCTAGAGCTAGCAATGGGGGTCAGATATATGCTGGAGGGGACACTTTGGTGAGGGGAGAGGGCTATTCCTATCTGGGGGGGTGGTTGTGGGTCAGATATGTGCTGGAGGGTACTTTGGAATGGCAGATTGCTTGTGCTAGAAGGGGGGGGCAGATTTCATATCCAAGCCACACTTCTAGCATAAGTTCTCTATCCTGCCAAACTGCCACCTAAGCACATATCCAACTCCCCCCCCCCGCCTGCTAGCAGTAGCCCACTCCCCTCCCAAAGTGCCCCCACAAAAAGTACATCTTTGTTAACCTGTTCCCTTCCCACCCATTCTGTCCCCCTCCCCTTGTCCATCTACAGAGTATAATAAACTTTCTACAGACCTCAAATCAGCACATGTCCCTCCTCCCTCCTCTCTCCTGTGTGTGTAAACATAGCCGACGGGCTGCCAGCGGGGAGGAGAGACATTCATGAGATGACCGAGCTGTGAATATCAGAAGAAACTTGCCCCTGTCAACGGTCCCGGCACAATCTGTTCTGAATAATATGTTCAAGTCTCGGGTAGACGGAAACCCATACACATAATTCAGAACCTGGACTGTCCAGGCAGGGGCGGACTGACAACTCATGGGGCCCCAGGAAATAGGGGATCATGGGGCCCCTGTGTCCTTGCCCAAACTCAAAAAAGCCTATGAAAAAGGTACCAGGGGCATCTCATGGGGCCCCCTACTGACCCCAGGCCCTCGGGCAGTGCCCGAGTTTCCAAATGGTCAGTCCGCCCCTGTGTCCAGGTGAAAACCTTATATTTTGTGCTGCTTGGCAGTAAGGAAGGTGGGTTTCCATCAGTGACAGTGCTGATAAGCCTTCTACATAGCATGTGTGGTAGTGAGGTAATAGTGGCTGCTCAGGGAGACAATGTTGCAATGATTTTAATGAAAGCTCTGAAGCTTTATTCTCCTGTTAGATGAAAGGTCTTGTACTGGCAAAATTGCAAGGTAGTTATTGTATGAAATAAAGAGTCAGAAATATTAAATGCTGCCCTTTTGTTGCTTATAATAAGTACTGATATTTTATTCTTAGGTATACGTATACTTAAAGCTAATATATCAATCAAAAGATCATATTTAAAGCATAGTTTAAAACAGCACATCCATTAGCTATTCCTTCTGAATTGTTTCCATAATAAAAGTGATGTGTGCCATGCCAATCATTTTGTTTTTATAGAACAAGACACAATCCTGTAGAAATAAAATAATGTTAAATGAATTTTATATTAACTGGGTACTATTAGAAAGGCATATCTAGTACTAGAATTACAAAGGTGATACAAAAGAAAATATATTTTATTACCAACTGTGAGCTTTTGGAAACCTAAGATAATTCATTTTACAGCTATAACTGCAAGTGGTTTACACTTAATTGATGTTTATTTTTCCCTACAGAAACAACTTTGTTAAAAAAAATCATTAAAATTTTGTCTAGTAATTTCAAGAAACTATGCAAAATAGCACAGTCTAGATATAAGAACTTAGCTTAAATGTGTATTCAATTATAGCATTTGAAAATGTAGTTTGGCTTCTTTCCTATTCTCCAAAATAATTGCAACATATTTTGTTTGGAGAAACAGAGAGTGGATTAAAAAGTAATGCATTTTCTGCTTTTGCTATAGTCGTATTATGCATGTTAATTATGAGGATTTTCTTTTCAGTGCCTTTTTTCCTGTACACATGTACATGTTCTGTTCTTAAATAAATGTCCTCTTTTTTTAAAATATGTTTATTAGGTTTTTCATTTAACAAATGGTATCACAAAAGTCAGTAGAAAAGACAATAGCCAAAAGCAACTGTAGTAACACAAAATGCCTGTACAACATATAAGATGCAGAAAATTTTAGAACATATGCATTTAAGGCACAATACAATGATAAGTATAGCAAGATTATTACATTTGTTCCCTAGGAGTGGAAGATTGAAGACAGTAATAAGAACATTACCCCATTCTATCTGATATTATACTTTAGAATGAGAGATTCATGGGCTGGTGGGAGTTGTTATACATCTTGGACTCCCTGGGGTAGCACGGAGGAGGGAGAGTGGGGGCTGGGCTATTTACTAAGTTGGTCACTTGGAGTATACCCAGTGAGTTGGTCAGTTGGGCTTTGAGATACCAGTCAACGGTTCCAAGTGAGAGGTGAGTTCTGCTGGTGAAAAAGAATGCTCCATGAAGCATCTCCATCTAGCAATGAATCGACAAGTGGACTTGAAATTTTGAATGATAGTGTCTAACTTTAGGTAAAGAGGTTAGTTAGAGCCTGTATTGTCACCTCGTGGAAGGTTAGGGTGAATCCAGGCTTGTAGAAGTGCTGTGCGGGCCACCGATAGGCAAATATGGATCCACTGAGGAAATGTAGAGAGGTGTGTTGAGCTTGTAGGCTCTTCATAGCCAAAGGGACAGATCATGCGATCTTTGGAGATGCTAATGTTGTAAATTTGAGTGAAATAATGTAGAACTTGATTCCAAAAGGTAGAAACTTGACTCCATTCCCAAAGGCAGCAGAATAGTCAGGCAGTTTTGATCACACCACAGGCACGTTGGGTGAGAAGAGATCGCCGTTTTAGTAAAGAAGGAGTATCGTAGCTGTATTGTCTCCCGTTATATTGTAAAGCGCTGAGCAAACTGTTGGCGCTATATAAATCCTGTATAATAATAATAATAAGCATGGCAAATGATCTTAAATTGAGTTTCATGCTATGTTTCACAGAGCACCAATGAAGTAATTTTCCAGTATCTCATTAAGAGGTTTTCTGGTGTGTCATCCTTACGAAGTGTGTGAGTGGTTTGAATGGAGTGAGGTGGTATTCTGTGGATTGATGAGTGAGAAGATGAGGATAGATGTCTGATATGGAGTAATGATCTTGACAAAGTTTGATCTCAGAGAGGCAGGGAGAGATTTAAGTTTTGAATTTAGAATGGGTGAGAGATGTAGCAGAGACACCAAGGCTTCCTTATTTTTAAGAGTGGAATATGGTTTATCAATAATATCTCATATGTCTTTTAAACTAAAGCCCCAATTCTGAGAAAGAAAAAAATCTTCTCCAGCTCACTCTTATACAAAATATTACAAAGAAATTTAGCCAACTTTGATTTGCTGTTTACCATCAGCTTCTTCTTACTAATAAAGTCCTTTGCACTAACTTGGTCAATTCCAAATATGACTGCTTACCGCGAAGGTCTGTCTGCTATAATCACCTATAATCAGATATGAGGCCTAGAATTGTAATTAGAAAACACTGCATACTGACAACCTTTGTAGCCTCATGGCACCAAAATGAATGACTTTATGCAGTGAACCTAGTGACAGTGGCGCGTATACCTAAATCTTAGCCAAGGCTGCTTCCAGACTTTTTTCTAAAAGGACTAGGCAAATCGCATAAGTGTCACAGTATGTAATGTGATTGTACATTTAATAACAACACCATTTAACCTAGTGTGTGTTAATTTAAAAAAAAACATACATTTAAAAAAACTGCCAAAAATCTGTCTTTTATTAGATTTCCACAATCAACCACATACCAGAGCCAGCAATGGGAAACAATAAGGCGTAATTGCAATGCAGAACGCTATCATGCTAGGACAACATTAGGACCTTGCCTACAGAGCATATAAATGTATGATGATAATTCTTATTGTCTCATATGCAGGCTGAAACAGGGAGGTTAATCCAAGTTAATACATTTAGGCTTCAAGTCAGGGCTTGCAAATTTTTAGATGTATAATATTCTGTAAGAGAGTAGGAAGCCTTCTGTGTTTTTTGCCAATCTAGATCTCAAAGAGTACATAGGAACTCTCTCTCTTTTTTGGGGGTTGATTTACTAAAACTGGAGAGTGCAAAAGTTGGTGCAGTTGTGCATGGTAGCCAATCAGCCTCTAACTTCAGCCTGTTCAATTAAGGTTTGAAAAAATAAAAACTGGAAGCTGATTGGTTTCTATGCAGATGTGCACCAGATTTTGCACTCTCTAGCTTTAGTAAATCAACCCCTCTGTGTCTCTCCCTTCTCTCCTCTCTCTCTTTCTCTCTCATTTGGCAGTTGCTTGGCACAATGGCAGCCTTATTATGTAATCCTTACAAAGCTACATGTACCTGATTTTTTTATAGCGGTTCTATTGTGGTTCTATTTGTTGTATTAACATTATTTCCATAGTTTGCAATTAAATAATCACAGTTGTCCTTTTTTTAAACATTTTTCTTTGTGTGATGTAAGCCCCCACACAACATTGTTCTGAAATAAAAAGACTTCCAATGAGTCCCTTTACTTTCAGTACATATTTTGTAATAAGAGGGGGAAAACAGAACAGTAATGATATGCAGAGGTTTGTGAACTTTCCCCAGCAGCAGACTAGAGGGCTTGCAATGTGAATCACCACCAATTGTCACTCCTCAGTAAATCGAAAGTTGTTGATAGATATTGTGCATTACTAAACGTACATTGCTTCCCAACAAGTGACACTTAACGATAATCGGCACTCAGTAAGAAGTGATCTCAATTGATCTCAAAAATCCCTGTTAAAAACCCTCAAATCTCATTTCATTTTCTTTGGAAGCATTTTATGTACCAGAATTGTTGCTTTTTCTATATACTAGCAAAGTGATTTGATTATGTCAGGATAGAGGAAAGATTATATTTTCTATCCATATGACTTTGACATGCGCATAATTATAGTGCCTTTACCAAAATGATGGCAGTGGTTCCCTCGCATGATTACAGCAGCTGTATAACTTTTTCACTGAAGGCATAATTAGCATCCGCATCCCTCAAGGTTAATTGTCAGTCATATGAAAATTTACCAACATCATGCAGAAAAAAGCTATATGCTAAAAACAGTTTGCTAGCTTATATTCCATCACATTTTTCAATTTATCACAACTGCCAGTAATACTGCACATGTGTTTTCCAATAATTTGTACACGGTGTTGCTCAAATATGACATGCTCCCTATTCAGCAGTATTTCTCACATAGATGTGCACATATTTCAGTGGGTACTTAATGGTTCAAGAGGAACTTCTTCTACAAGAACGTTAACTTTCAGGCTCAAAGTAATAATGTTAATAATATTATATACAAATTAAACATACAGTTTTAATGGGAAAATACAGGGGCTACCATTACTAACATCCTAAAATGCTACAAATAAGGTCAACATTTCTGAATCACAGATAAATAACAAGCGTAAAGAAAACAATCCTTATGTGAATATTTGCTCTAGACCAGTGACTCCAAATGCATTGAAGCCAAAGAATCAACATGAGAGCCAGCTAATTAGCATTCTCAGAAGCTGAATTTTTCTCCTCTGGCCATTCAGAGGAGAAAAATACAGTGACAGTCTGTACAGTGACTGATCACTGGGATCGCCAGTCAGAGGCTCTCACAGGAAACAGTTGATTGAGAATCTGGCTTCCCAGTTCCCGAGCATTAGTATGAGATTAGGGCCTCTCGGCAAGAGTCTCTGTGCTGAAATCACATTGTGCAACATGTGTACACATATATGCTGCCTCATGGAAGGAGACCCCATTAAGTGAAGCCTCATATATGCGTACAGTCAGCAACAAGGGGTTAATATTTTACTGCTTAAAATAAAAGGTTATATGGAACCTTAACATAAATCACTGGACTGCTGGCAACACATACAGATACATATAAAAAGGGATACTTTAGGATACACAGGTTCATACTACGGAGTACTTGGGGGTATCCACAGCCAATTTTTTTTTAACTCCTGTGTGTCCTTATTAGTGAGATTTATTCTCTATATGTTACCATGACCAATTTGTTTACAAGACAAAAACATACAGTATCTGAAATGGGATGCAGATGTCAAAAGAACCCTCAACTTTATCCAAAATAAAAATAAATTACTTTAACATAAAGTATATTTAAACCCATTTCAAATAATTTCTGTGTGCAGGGTATTAATAGGAAACAGTGATGGCTTCTTTGTTTTTCAAAAACCAAACAATAAACAGTTACAGCTTTTTTTGTTAATGGTTTTAAAATAGCTCTTACCCTTACAAAAAAAAAACAGCCAAAATCTGGTTTGGGTTCTCCTTTAACATTCATAAGAAAGCCTTATCTAGGCATGCAGCATAGGTGGCCATGTAAGGGGGAGTACCTAAAAAATGGGTTGGCACAGCCTCCCTCCCTTGCAAAGCACCTTGTCCACAATGTTTTGCCTCTTTTTCCTCTATGCTGTAAACCAAAAGTGATGTTGGTTTATGAGGATGGGGGTGGAGGGAACTTTAGCATAAGGGGACCCACAACAATGAGTGTTGTGGGTCCCCCGAATGAGTACAGATCACATAGTACCTCTTGTCACTTATTCAAAAAATAATTAAAATGATAAAATATACAATGTGAAAAAGTCCATTGTGAAAAAATAAATCCAACATCAGTCACATCATCCACCAATCCTGGGTGATGTCACTGACAAAATACTGTATGGTCATGCACCACCTAGGATTCCTTGTACATTTGTTTATAAACAAAAACCGGCATGTCATCTTGTGGCAGTAGTACTGCCACTGCAAAATTACAAATTCCTGGCCAGTTAAAATCCTTTGGTTGCTGAAAATGCATCATCCGAAAAGGACTAAATTTAAGTCTACAAAAATCTAAGTCATCATATCTACTAGTTTTTTCTTCACCCTCTTTCCTCCAGCTCCTTTCCCAGCACCGCCACAGTAAATACTCCTCCAGCTGTTGCTCTCATATAATATGTATTATGGAAAACAAAAAAAGTGGAACCAGAGTGCTCTCTATTTATAAAACAATTTATTAGCACGCAGATTAAAAACACTTACAAAATGTAAGAAACAAGCCAGAATATAATGTATAATTTTGTTACATGGCACACCACCCCGCTCTCCCAGATGGTCATCAGTTCAAAACATCTAGGACTCAGCTCCTTCCACCTATATGCATTACATCCCAGATTTGCGCTTCCTCAGTAGGCAGGGAGCCAGCAACTGTGGAGCCCTTAAATAACCCATGTATCCCTTCTCCCTACCCCAAGAAATGACATCACTTCCTGGCCTCTGAAAGTGATATCATCAGACATCTTGGATCACCTCTGAACCCTGGAAGTGATGTCATCAGACATCTTGGCCCACCTCTAAACTCGGGACGTGATATCATCAACCATCTTTGATCACCTCCGAACCTGGAAATGATGTCATTGGCCATCTTGGATCACCTCTGAACCTGGAAGTGATGCCATCAGCCATCTTGGGACACCTCCGGACCAGGAAGTGGGGAAACCTGATCCCTCAAAGCTGGGGACACGCAAAAAAATTAAAAAAGATGAAAAAAATATGAAATATATAAAAAGTATCTTAAAAAATATATGTTACTTCGATGACCGACACTCACTCTTCCTAATGCCGTATTATCACATCACCACACAATATGTTACATTGTATATATTAACAATAAAAGGACAATTAATTCAAAATATGACTTAACATAATACGCTACTTAATACTGATAAAACAGTTTAAATCAAATTCCACTTTTAATCCCAATAGAGAAAAGACCTTCACCTCATATGTCCGAAAAAAAATCTCTTTTACTTAATTGCCTAATGTAATTACTGCCTCTCCAATGTTTGACCACCTTTTCTATCCCCCCAAAACCTAACTCTTTGAGGTCTTTAGTGTGTACTTGCCTAAAATGCTTCGACACACGGTGTTCTTTTTTATCCTTTTTTATATTATTAAGGTGCTCTCTAATTTTAACATAAAGAGGCCTAGAATTGTACTGTATATCACAAGAACATTTGATCATGTACACATCCCCCTTTCGTTGTAAACGTGATGAAATGTCTAATTTTATAGGTTTTGCCTGTAGCTGTGGCTAAAAATTATTTTCTTCTTTTGTTGCTATGCACACTAGTCTTACATGCTTCACACCTACCACATGCATGAAAACCTTTTAATGCTGGAAAGAGGTTATTATTAGAGATGAGCGAATTATTCAAAAATTCCATTCGGCTGATTCGCCGAATTTGCGGGAGAAATTTGATTCGATGCAAATTTATTCGCTGCGAATTTAACTTAATAAAAGGGTTTCTAGGCTTCAGAGAGCCTTTATATTAGTGCAGAACACTGTACCTTTAATTTAAATGCCCTTGGAGTCTGCTGGGGAAGAGAAATAATACTGTCAGTCAGTATGACATGCAGATGAGTGCCGTCGATCTTAGAATCACCGCACACTTCACTCATTTGGGCAGTCACGGGGCACGACGAAGAAGAAGAATGAAAAGAAGAATGAAAAGAAGAAGAATGAAAAGAAGAAGAAGAAGAATGAAAAGAAGAAGAAGAATGAAGAGAAGAAGAAGAAGAATGAAAAGAAGAATGAGAAGAAGAATGAAAAGAAGAATGAAAAGAAGAATGAGAAGAATGAAAAGAAGAATGAAAAGAAGAAGAATGAAAAGAAGAAGAATGAAAAGAAGAAGAATGAAAAGAAGAATGAGAAGAAGAATGAAAAGAAGAATGAAAAGAAGAAGAAGAATGAAAAGAAGAATGAAAAGAAGAAGAAGAAGAATGAAAAGAAGAATGAAAAGAAGAATGAGAAGAATGAAAAGAAGAATGAAAAGAAGAATGAAAAGAAGAAGAATGAAAAGAAGAATGAAAAGAAGAATGAAAAGAAGAATGAAAAGAAGAAGAAGAAGAATGAAAAGAAGAATGAAAAGAAGAAGAAGAATGAAAAGAAGAAGAAGAATGAAAAGAAGAATGAAAAGAAGAAGAAGAAGAATGAAAAGAAGAAGAAGAATGAGAAGAAGAATGAAAAGAAGAAGAAGAAGAATGAAAAGAAGAAGAAGAAGAATGAAAAGAAGAAGAAGAATGAAAAGAAGAAGAATTCCAGTACAGCAAAAAGTGTATCTGCAGAGAGCTCCGCTATTTCTGACAGTTCTCTGACAGTTCCTTCACATTTACAGCGGTTCAAACATTGTATCTATTTATTTCCGAATAAAAACATCTGTATCCTAAATGGAAACAAATAGATACAATGTTTCAACCGCTGTAAATGTGAAGGAACTGTCAGAGAACTGTCAGAAATAGCGGAGCTCTCTGCAGTGAGACTTTTTGCCGGCTGATCGGGAAAAATTTGATTCGTGCATCCGAAGTTTGCTAAAATTCGGATTCGGTGCGAATCGAATTTTTCCTAATATTCGAAACGAATTCCACTTCGCCAAGTTCGATTCGCTCATCTCTAGTTATTATTATTATTATTATTATTATTATTGGGAAGATCTTAAACCACTGGTGCCAGCCTATTCCTTAACATTAGAAGGCAATTAAAGGGTTAACTGTGTGATGGGAGTGTTTCACTAGGGGGCGGGGTGTGTGTGCTTCACTGTAAGCAAACTGATCCAAACTGACCCATTCGGACCAGTGTGCTCAAACTGACCGGGAGGAGAGCTGCATTGAAAACAATCAGTGATTGCCGATAATCGCTGGGCTCTGACGGGTAATCACCGGCGGTGCAGGTAGGGCGGTCACGCGCCTCGTGAATGCCCCCTGCCCAAAATGCAAAATCACGTATATGTATGTGATTTTGCGCAGCGATGCCGCCCTGCCACAGTTTATCTACTGTGGCTGGTTGGCAAGTGGTTAACCCCTTCATCCCCAGTGCCATTAGTACAATGTCAGTGTTTTTTTTGCAGTGACCCCAAGTCAGTTACCCCCCAGTGTCAGAATTTAACTACTCCCATTGATTTTTTGAAGCTGATTTTCACTGAATATCTGTATGCATTGATAGTGGATCAAAGCAATTTGTATGCACAACAATTTATCGCTGCCAATCCAAATTCAAACATTTCCAGACCATTCGCAAGGAAACCCATTACGGTTTCCGAATTTACATTTTTTGGGGGCCTAACCCTCAACATGGGCATTACTAAAAAAAATGAATTCAGGTTGTATTGGTTCACAGACCCGATTCATCATATGCCCGTGTTCTCTGCTGCCATGGCCAGGCATAGATGTGAGCGTATAAAGTGTTTTACGCATTTCAACGACAATACACTCTGTCATCCTTGGGGTGACCCTGAATTTGACCGGCTCCACAAAATTCAGCCCTTTGTAATTCACCTTAACCAAAAATTTGCAGATGTCTGTACTCCCTAGCAAAAAATTCTGCATTGATGAGTCCCTCATTAATTTTTCTGCATTCAAACAATTTCTCACCAGCAAGCATGCCAGATATGGGGTCAAGAGGTATAAGGCCTGTGAGAGGGCAGCAGGCTATACATATAAGTTTTGGATTTACGAGGGAAAAGATAGTCACATAGAGCCCCCCGGATGCCCAGACTACATGGGGAATAGTGGCAAGATAGTTTGGGACTTGGTGTCATCCTTTTTCCATATGGGGTACCACTTATATGTGGATAATTTCTATTCAAGCCACTACTTAGACATTTGTTCAATCCTGGAACTGGCGCATGTGGCAAAGTGCGACCTAATGTGTGCCCACCATTAGAAGTGGGTGGATGCAGGTCGGTATATTCTAATGGTGGGAATACCACACACTTTTTCTGGCAGAGATTTATTCTCTTATTTTTTCATTCAGCCCACAGGCTACATACCAAAAAAAAAAGAACATAGCATATATACCCAACAAGGACCAGCAACGTACTGGTACATCACTGGACTTTGGTTATACCAGGATGATTCCTACAGCTGCAGACATCATCCTGGTATCATTTTTTTCAGCCGGCGATTGGCTTTTATGTAAAAGTAATCCTAGTGCCTAATTAGCTGCAGGATTGCTTTTACAATCAGTGGAATATGATGCACCCCCTCTCCACCTGCCTTCCACGACCTCATTGGGCAGTCCCGTGCCATCGGGGGAACCTGAAAATGCAGCCGGTGTTTCGGCCAGCTGACCACAGAGCTGATTGGAGACCAGAATGGTGCCAATCATCTCTATAGTCTAAGAAGCTATGAGCATTTCATCACTTCAGTTTTTCAGGACATAAGCAGCGCCATTTGTAAATTGGGAAAGCATCTGATCACACTGATTTTTGTTTAATTAGATAATGTAAGGGCAGATGTCAGGGACCACCGCGACGCATGGGTCTACACATGCGTAGGTGTCTGTCAAGACATGCAGGCAGCAGGGCACTAGGACCCAGGCGCACCTGTCATCTATGACAGTACTGGGCAGGCACTAGGACCTAGGCTGCGCCTGTCAGGTGCAGGGTGGGCCACTTAAACCAGCCCTGCACAGACACTTGTTGCCGAATGGTCTTTGCGTATCCTGTTGCCTGTGTTGTGAGTACTCTGATCTGGATTGTCTGACCTTGTTGCCTTCTCCTGTCCTGACCCCTTGGCTTGCCTGACTCTGCTCCTGGATGCTCCCTTATAGATCTGATCTTCTGGTATTGACCCTGCGTGTGACCCGACTATCCCTTGCCTACCGTATTGTTCCGCACCGACCCACTAGTTACCGACACGGCCTGTTTGACTCTGATCTTGCTCATCCATCCATCCCTCAGGGATCCCCGGGCTCCCTCACATCAGACTCTTAACTCACAGGAGCCTCTGGCAGACTCCTCTACCTCTGGTAGAGATACCCGGTAGCTGCGACCTGGTCCCGGAGCGCTCCAAGTCCATCTCCACCATCAGGGGCCCTGGTGAACAAGTGTTCCGGTACTTAGACTCCGCACTCTGGGGAGGCTCTATCAGGGGACTGATAGAGGTGCTGTCAGGTGGTCCGTTACAACAGAGGAGATATCTAGAATCTGATAGACCGCAGATTTCTCAAAAAAGAATATATGACAATGCCCATTGAAGTTATAGGGGATATTTGCATTCCCTGTGATAGCATTAAAAGTGATAAAAAAAATTAATGGAAAAGTGTAAAAATAATTAAAAAAATCAAAATAACTTTAAAAAAAAGGAACATCGCCCTGCCACGCGAACACACCTATGTGCGTGAGCATTGACCCCTGTGCCGATATGTAAACAGCAGTTGCACCATGCATGTGAGGTATGGCCGTGAATGTCAGATCAAGGGCAGTAATTCTAACACTAGACCTCCTCTGTACATCTAAAATGGTAGCTTGTAATGGCTTTTAAAACGTTGCCTGTGGATATTAAAAATGTATGCTGTTTCTCGCCATTGAACGGGGCATACACAGTTTTAAAGCATGTCATGTTTGCTATCTATTTACTCCGCATACCATGATCTTTTATCAAATAATTGGCCAATATATTGTGTTTTTGTGCATTAAAAGTAAAACATTTTTTTTTTAAAATTGCGTTTGAAAAATCGCTGCACGAGTACTATGCGACATAAAAAATTGCAGCACCCACCATTTTATTCATTGGGGTGTTTGCTTTAAAAAAATATATAATGTTTGGGGGTTTCAATTAAATTTCCTAACAAAAAATACAGATTTTTTTTTATGTGAACAAAAAGTGTCAGAAAAGGCTTGATCTTCAGGTGGTTAGAAGAGTGAGCGATGTGTGGCATAAACTTCTAATGCTGGGCATAAAACGCCCCCACCCCCCAAAACGACTCCTTTTTGGAAAGTATGCACCCCAAACTATTTACTGAGAGGCATGTTGAATCAATAGAAGAATTTATTTTTTACCACAAGTTTTTGGAAAATGACAAAAAAAATATTTTTCTTTTTTACACAAAATTATCATTTAAATGATTTATTGCTCACACATGCCATGGTTATATGTGAAATTACTCCCCAAAATACATTCTGTTACTCCTCCCGAGTATGGGGGTACCACAAATGAGAGACGTTTTGGCAGTTTAGCCAAGTACAGGACCCAAAAATCGAATAAGCACCTTCAGGCTTTTAAAGGGCTTTATTTCCTAATCACACTTCCTGACTACCTATCACAGTCTCGGAGGCCCTGTAATGCTAAGATAGCACCAAATCCCCTCAAATGACCTCTTTTTGGAAAGTTGACACCCCAAGGAATTTGATAAGAAGCATGATGAGTATTTTACGGATCTCGTTTGTTGCCACAAGGAAAATGAAGAAAAAAACCAAAAACATATTGTTTTCTTTTCTTTTTTATATTTCAAAACCTTTTGAGAAAAAATGAGATCTGAAAAATACTCACCATGCCTCTTTTTAAATTCCTTGGGTGTCTACCTTCCAAAAAGGGGTCATTTGGGGGGGAGTTGGTGCTATCCTGGCATTTCAGGGCCTCCGAAACTGTGATAAGTAGTGAGGAAGTGGAATGAGGAAGTTACGCACCTTCAGGCTTTCAAAGTGGTCATTGGATTTCAGGCTCCTGTATGTGGCTAGGCTCCCAAAAAGTCTCACATGTGGTATCCCCATACTCGGTAGAATTTAAATGACAACTTTGTGTAAAAAAAAATGTTTTTGTCATTTTCCAGAAACTTGTGGAAAAAAATAAATCTTCCATGGACTCAATATGCCTCTCAGCAGATAGCTTAAGGTGTTTACTTTCTGAAAAGGGGTCATTTGGGGGTGTTTGTACTATCCTGGTATCTTAGCACCTCAAGAAATGTGATGGGCAGTCAGAAAGTAAAAGCTGTGTAAATTACATTATCTATCCCATAGTTTGTAGATGCTATAACTTTCATAAAAGCAATCAATATACACTTATTGGGATTTTTTTAACCAAAAACATGTAGCAGAATACATTTTGGCCTAAATTTATAACAATTTTTTTGTTTTTTTGGATATTTTTTATGATAGAAATGAGAAAAAATCGTTTTTAAAAAACATTTTTTTTTCAAAACTTTTTTCGTTTATAGCACCAAAAATAAAAACCACACAGGTGATCAAATACCACCAAAAGAAAGCACTATTTGTGTGAAAAAAAGGACATAAATTAAATTTATGTACCGTATTGCATGTCCGTGCAATTGTCAGTTAAACTAGTGCAGCGCTGTATAGCAAAAAAATGGCGTAAATTGCTGTATCTATATCATAGTTTGTAGACGCTATAACTTTCACACAAAGCAATCAATATATGCTTATTTGGATTTTTTTTTTTTTACCAAAAACATGTAGCAGAATACATTTTGGCCTACATTTATAACTAACTTTGAGTTTACTTTTATATGTTTTATAGCCGAAAGTAAAAAAAAACTGTTTTTCTTTAAAATTTTTAATTTTTTTTGTTTATAGTACGAAAAAGAAAAAGCGCATAGGTGATCAAATACCACCGAAAGAAAGCTCTATTTGTGTGAAAAAAAGGACGTAAATTTTGTTTGGGTACAGCATTGCATGATCGCGCACTTATCAGTTGAATTAGTGCAGCACCGAATAGCAAAAAGAAGCCTGATCATTAAGGGGGGTACATTCTCTGGAGGGCAAGTGGTTAATGTTGGTGCTTTCCTGTACACAAATTTAGGCTGGGGAGTTAGAATCCCCTCCAGGACCCTATTTCTCTGCAATATACCCCAATGTCTCTTTATGATGCTCTCAATCTTTTTACTTTGCACATTATAATCTAACACTATCCTTATGTCACCTTCCTTATCTATTATCTTATCCTTATCTTTAATTAAATCATTCCTGTCAAGACATCTTACCTCCTCTACATCTATCTGTATATCTTCTTGACAATATCCTTTCTGTATAAAACTCTGTTAAAATTTCAGATTGTTGTAAGAGGTGAGTGTAGCCGTATTAGTGCATTTGCGACGGAAACAATTGAGTACTGTCCGTGATACTTTTTTTATTTGCACTAACATACAATTTTGAGGACAAGCTTTCGGGGAGTGTCCCCTTCTTCAAAGTCCAAACAGTACTATTACAAATCACAAAGTTTAAGCAGAATGTCAGAAGGGATTGAAAAAAAAAAAAAAGGCTACAGATAAGATACATCAAAAGCGAGGGGGGGGGGATACTACACTCACACAGAGGGGGTCAAGCTTCAGCTAATAGATAGTCATAAAACTGTTGGATAATGGTTGAGGAATCCCATGTCCAAGTTAAGGCCGCTATCTTTTGTGTCAAATAGAATTATCATTCTTAGCTCAAATGTTTTTCTTTTCTGGATGGATTTGAATTTTCCTTTCAGAACTAAAACATTGAGGTCTTCCATATTGTGGCCTGGTTGTGTGAAATGGTGTCCTACAGGTGTGCAGAGGTCATCTTCTTTATGTTCCTTGATGGTATGTCTGTGCAAATTCATCCTTGTTTGCAACTTCTGTCCTGTTTTCGCCAACATAAGATCCTTTGCTGCATTTTCTGCACTGGATAAGGTACACAACATAACTGGAGGTGCAGCTGTATGATCTGGAAATATTGAAGATCCCTTTTGAGTGTCTGACACTTTTTGATGGATTGATTTGGTTGCACAGCTTGCAGCGTTTCTTATTGCAGGGTGTGCTTCCATTATTTGTGACATCATAATCAGAAGGAATTTTCCTACTGATTAGTTTATTTCTGAGGTTGGGGGGTTGTCTGAAAGCCAGTATTGGGGGTTGCTGGAATATTTCTTTCAGAGTTCCATCCTCTGTTATGATGGGTTGTAAATCTTTGATTATTTTTCTTATTCCTTCTAGTGCTGGGTTATATGTAGACGTACACGGTTGTTTGTTTTTTTTCTCTTTGTACTGAAGTAGATTTTCCCTTCGGGTTCTCAAGGCTGTGTTTATGCTGGTGTTGATAGTTTTGTCCTTGTAACCTTTCTTATGGAAGGAGTCTGCTAGTGTCCCGAGATGTTTATCTCTGTCTCTTGGGTCAGAACATATTCGGTGGTATCTAATGGCCTGACTGTGTATGATGGCACGTTTCGTGTGTTGGGGGTGGAAGCTGGAACTATGGAGGTAGTTGCTCGGTGAGTGTATTCATACCTATTATGATGGGTCTGCCTGGATTTCCTGGCTTGTGGACTTTGGGCAGCATGTAGAAGTCCCCGATTTCTGGATGATCCGGAATCGCATTTATAAGTTCTGAATGTTTTATATATAAAAAAAGTATCACAGACAGTACTCAGATTGTTGTAAATAATCAACCATGGTTTATAGTGGCAGCTATCCAGAGGTATAAAACTATTATGGTCTGTAGGTTTAAAAAAAAATTTGTAACTAACTGACCGTTATTAACTGCAATTTCCAAATCCAAAACCAATTGCAATTCCAATCTGCTTTACTCTTATCATTGTGCCAAGACAGAGAAATATTCCTTTTATTACCATCTAATCTGTTCATGAATTCCCAGAGGCTCCCCTTATAACCCTCCCAGATCATGAACAGATCATCTGTAAATTTATTATAGCATACCAATTGACTTGGCTTGTTATTGAAAACTACTTCTGATTCCCAGTGGGCCATAAATCTGTTGGCCATGCTGGGTGCAAAACTAGCTCCCATCGCCACATTGGTTATTTGATGGAAGTACTGGTTGTTAAACTGGAAGTAGTTATGTTGTAGACTATAACTCAGACTCTCCTACAAGAAACTTTTATGTTTCCTAGATAGGTTAGCCAATGACAATATCTATTTTACTGACTCCATAACGTCTTGGTGCTTAATTATGGTATACAGTGAGCTGACGTCCTCTGTAATCAGAAAGCATGCAATAAGGTTGGACATCTCATCCAATATCTGTAATAAGTGCTCTGTGTTTCTCAAATACAGACTATAGGTTGTAAATGTATATCTATGTATTGCT
Organism: Staurois parvus; assembly: GCF_062004578.1. Lineage (NCBI taxonomy): Eukaryota > Metazoa > Chordata > Amphibia > Anura > Ranidae > Staurois > Staurois parvus. The sequence goes on along the minus strand of NW_028317949.1, from coordinate 6,986,499 downwards.
CCAATCTTGATGTTAGGGAATCTACCCAATTCACTATAGGTCTACTTAGGGGGTTAACACGTTTGTGTATTTTTGGGGTACTGCATGAGGAGGGGAAAAGGTATTGCACCCCCCTTCTCAATCTCCTACATTTTTTTTCTAATTCAACCTTTTATTCTTTAATGGTTTTTTTATTTAATAGTCTATATGTGTTTCCATCTTCCAATAACCTGTTTATTTTATTCTTATAAAATGTTTTGGTTATCAACAAAATGCCCCCCCCCCCCATTGTCTGCCAGCCTGATTCTAACTACTTTCTTATTTCCCAGTGCTTGCATTCCTTTTTTAATAAACATAGGGTCCTGTACCGTTTTTACATCCAACCTCTCTACATCATGAACAACCAAATTATTAAAAAAAGTCTATGTATTTACTATCCACATTGGGGGGGATTAAACTTTGATCTATTCCCAAAATAGGTATATTGCCCATCATGTGTGGAAGAAGATTTAAGAATTGGATTGGGCACAAAATATTTTTTAACATTTAAAGTTCACATGAACCTTTAAATTTTAATATGTTATTATTCTAATTTTTAACAGGGTCAAATTTCAGCCCTCTAGATTTTTATAATTTCCCACATCTCTTAAAAAGTTCTTCTGTTTTTTAATTTGTGCTTCCTTATCCCATTTTGCAACTTTTGTTTTTAATTTAATCGAAAGTTTATTACACTCTGGACTGTCTTTAAAAGGTTCCACTAATCCTTTTATTTCCATAATCTGTGATTCCACCATTCTCATCTTCCTTTGTTTACTTTTTAATAAAAAAATTTAATAACTCAACACCTTTAGCATTGAATAACTCATACCACTCCCTCAGTGACTCATCATCAGTCAAGCACTATGATAAGAGTAAAGTAGCATTTTTTTATTAGGAAATTTCAGTTAATAACGGTCAGTTAGTTGCAACATTTTTTTTTAAACCTACAGACTGTAATAGTCTCATACATCTGTATAGCTGCCACTATAAATCATTGTTGTTTAACATTCCGAGAGTGCAGTTTGTTCATTTATGGAGAAATTGTACTATAGAAAGTAATTATTTACAACAATCTGAAATTTTAACAAAAAGGTATATATAGAAAGGATATTGTGAAGAAGATATAAGGAGAGATGTCGAGAAGGTAAGATGTCTTAACAGGAATGATTTAATTAAAGATAAGGATAAGATAATAGATAAGGAAGGTGAAATAAGGATAGTGTTGCATTAAAATGTGCAAAGTAACCAAAGTAAAAAGATTGAGAGCATCATAAAGAGACATTGGGGTATACTGCAGAGAGGTAGGGTCCTGGGGGGGGGGGGGGGATTCTAACTCCCCTGCCTAAATTTGTGTATAGAAAAGCACCAACATTAAGGAATAGGCTGGCACCAGGGGTTTTAGTTTCTCCCATTAATAATACTAATAATAATAATAACCTCTTTACAGCATTGAAAGGTTTTCATGCATGTGGTAGGTGTAATGCATGTAAGACTAGTTTGCATAACAACAAAAGAAGAAAATAATTTTTAGCCATAGCTACAGGCAAAATGTATAAAATTAGAGATTTCATCACGTGTATAACAAAGGAGGTTGTGTACATGATGTAATGCTCTTGTGGTATACAGTATGTCAGAAGGACTTCTTGGCCTGTATGTTAGGATTAGAGCCTACATTAATAATATAAAACAGGGTAAAAAGGAACACCATGTGTCAAAGTATTTTAGGCAAGTACACAATAAAGACCCCAAAGAGTTGAGTTTTGGGGGAAGAAAAGGTGGTCAAATATTGGGGAGGCAGGAATTACATTAGGCAATTAAGAAAACGAGAATCTTTTTGGATTTATGAAATGAAGGTCCTTTCTCCATTACAATTAAATGTGGGATTTGATTTCAAACTGTTTTATCAGTAACTGTTAACGTTATTAGGTCATATTTTGAATGAATTGCCCTTTTATTATTAATGTGCTTTTTACAATGTAATATATTGTCTGGTGATATGATAATATGGCACTCGGAAGATTGAGTGTCTGTCACTTTTTAGTGTGTTCCCAGCTTGGAAGGATCAGGTTTTCCCCACTTCCTGGTCTGGAGGTGTCCCAAGATGGCTGATGACATCACTTCTGGGTTCTGAGGTGATCCAATATGGCCAATAACATCACTTCCGGGTTTGGAGGTGATCCAAGATGTCTGATGACATCACTTCCAGGGTTCGGAGGTGATCCAAGATGTCTGATGACATCACTTTCGGTGTCATTTCTGGGGGTAGGGAGAAGGGATATATGGGTTATTTAAGGGCTCCACAGTTGCCGGCTTCCTGACTACTGAGGTAGCTCGAATCTGGGGCGTAATGTGTATAGGAAGTAGCTGATGCCTAGACATTTTGAACTGATGACCATCTGGGAGAGCGTGGTGGTGAGCCATGTAACAAAATTATACATTATATGCTGGCTTGTTTCTTACATTTTGTAAGAGTTTTTAATTTGGATAAATCATTTTATAAATAGAGAGCACTATGGTTCTACTTTTCTGTTTTCCATAATACATATTATATGAGAGCATCAGCTGGAGGAGTGTATATTGTGGCGGTGCCGGGAGAGGAGCTGGAGGACGACCACAGAGGGTGTACACAAGTCTGTCCATATGTAGAGCGCATAATGACCTATTGATGAGGTGAGTAGGTTTTTCACCTAATGGTGGTGGCATGGTTGGCACAGAAGAAGAGAGAAGATTTAAATTATTCACATTTCATAGTGGTGTTATAAGAGACTTATTCTTGGGACTTTAATTATTTTTTTTATTGCTTTCTTTATAAGACATTGGTTTGTTGTGCTACACTTTATTGCTATTCATTTTGGTACAGGTGTTGTGAAGTCACAAACAGTGTTTTAGCACCAACTAGAGCACTATCATATTATTTTAGTGTGTGTTGCTCTGATTGAATAGAGGTTTAGTAAACCTTTTGTTTTTCCTTTTCCTTTGTCGATGGGCATTTGTTCACAGCAGAACTGCTTCTCTTTTCAAACAAGTCTTTAACCATTTGACGCCCGGCCAATACGGTATGGTGTCCGGAAAAATGCACTAGCTTTCCGGGAGGCCGCCATATGGCGTACTCCCGCACATGCGCAGTTCGCGCGCTTGCAGAGCCGCGCAGCGGCACAATCTGTCACCAGCCGTGTACACGGCCGATGACAGATCTGAGTATTGGCCCGGTTGCCAGTACCATGTGACCTGCTGTGACCAATCACAGCAGGACACATGACAGTTGTATAAAATGGATAGCTTCATTCATGCCATCCATTGTATACTAGTGTCTAGCTGTGAATGGTCACAGCTAATCACATGCACATGTCATGTGATTAGCTGTGGCCAAATCACAGCTAAGCACAAAAAAAAATAAAAATCGATGTCATTCAGGTAAATGCTTGCTTATAGCAAAGTAATTCTTTGCTATAAGCAAATTGTGTAAAAAAACATTGTACTACTTTGGACATAGTGAAATATGAAAAAAAATCTTAAAAAAAAGAAAAAAAATGTAATAAAAAATTTAAAATAATTAAAAAAAAAAAAAAATTAAAAAATATATATATTTTTTTTTTCACACTGTCACCAGTCAGTGTCCCTGATCACCGCAATGCCAGTTATATGATGACACTGTACTGCACTGGTGACAGTATTTAAAAAGAAATTGTGAAAATTATTTTTTTTATTTTTTCATTTTGCAAAAAATTATGACAAAAAAAATACAACTTCAAAAAACTTGCCATGCCTCTTATGAAGTACATCGGACTGTCTACTTTGCAAAAAGGGGTCATTTGGGGGATATCTGTGCTATTCTGGCATTCTTGGACCTCAAGAAATTAGATTGTCAGCACTTCAGGATTGATCAATATTCAGATCTATACCATAGTTTGTGAACTCTATAACTTTCCTACAAACTAAAAAATACATCCTAATTTGGGTTATTTTCACCAAAGACATGTAGTAGAATACATCTTGGCCTAAATTTATGAAGAACAATTATTTATTTGCAAACTTTTATAACAGAAACAAAGAAAAATGTGGGGTTTTTTTTCAACATTTACGGTCTTTTTTTGTTAATTTAGCAAAAAATAAAAACCCCGGCGGTAATTAAATACCACCAAAAGAAAGCCCTAGTTGTGTGAAGAAAATGATAACATTTTAGTTTGGGTACAATGTTGTATGACCGCGCAATTGTCATTCAAATTGTGAGAGCGCTGAAACCTGAAAAATGGCCTGGGCAGGAAGGGGGTAAAATGCCCGGTATTGAATTGGTTAAAAAGGCAAAAGCAGTCTAAACTAGGTCAAACTGCAGGTCAAAAACATCTGCAAATTCTTTCTGGATGTTCTTAGAAGCTGATGTCAAAAGCATGTTGTATTGGATCAGGCCAAGCTGTCCAGTAAAAACATCAGTTACAACAGTTTGTACAAGCCATTTAACTCTTCCAGAGGTACTTTCAATGTTCCACTTTTACTCATAGTTTTTTGAAAAACATTTGTTTTTTCATTTAAAAGCTACATGTCTACCTAAAACCATTAGGCACTATCTAATACTAGGTCCTATCCTGGCCACAGGGTCAGAACACTGCTGTGCAGTTTCAAGCAGCATTGTGACTTTATTACAGGAATTGAAGACTATTGAATATACTGATAAGATAAACAGGAAATAAAATTAGGTTACAGCGGGAGCTAAGAAAACAAAAACTTCTGGTTTAAAACTGAACTTTAGATCTATACAAAAAGCAGTTTTACTTACCGAATCCTCCTCTTTCACAGGCTTCTTCAAGTTTTAAGACCAATCTTTGTAGCCCTTTCTCTCTCATGGTCACAGGTCCTCTGACATCCTTGACATCATCAAGACCAACACAGACCCAGTAGCCCTGCATTGGATGTAAGAATGTCAGGGGATAGTTCACTGCCGGAGTATAGGGGAGTAAAGGAGATTGGAGGATGTGTTAAATTAAAGTGCCCCCTAGACATAAATGGTCATTTAAACCTTGCAGGTCAGAGGAATTCCAACTGCAAAGGAGCATTTTTGTTCTCCCCAGAGATGGGCTTTAATGCCATTCACAGACAGCATCATATATTGTATGCAATCTTGGTTTTGCCCATTGTTCCACTTTACATTTGTCAGAAAGAAGTTATATAAAACAGTTTAAAGCTAAATGGAGTAGAATTTGAGTTAATGATATTGTTTGTTGCCATTTATATAGTTTGCTTCTGACAGTTTGTTGAGAATTTTGACATATGTGAAATGTGATGTTTAGATTTGAATTTATGGAACATTTGAAATGCTTTCTTTACTTCTTTATCCAATAAAGTGAAATGCACAAAAGCCCTAAATTCTAGCAATATTATTGTTAATGGTATACTGGATTTATATATTGCCAACAATTTGTGCAGCACTTTACATTATAAAGTGGACACAGTACAGTTAGAATACAATTTAATACAAGAGGGCTAGCAGGGCTCTGCTCCTGAAAGCTTACAATCTAATAGGGAGGGAATAGTAATACAAAAGGTAAAAACTGCTAGGGATGGTTTTCGGGAGAATTAAAGTTCAGTTGTTAGGTGAAGGCAGGATAGGCCTACCTGAAGACATGCATTTTCTGGAAAGAGCAGAGAGGACAGTTTGGGTAATATGTTGAGACAAAATAGATAGTACAGTAATGTGTGGTAGAGTTATAAATGACTTTGTATGTTGTTGGTATTTTTATTATTATTTGTTGGGCAAGGAGTTATTGGCAGAGAGTGGTGGAGGACACTGAGTAGTTGGTAAGGTGGATGAGTCTGACAGCAGCATTCATGATAAACTGAAAATGGGATAGCCTATGTAAAGGTAAGTCTATGAAGCGGGAGTTGCAATAGTCAAGGTTGATGTTTTCTTTGGTTAAAATGAGTGTATTTTGGAGATGTTACAGACATCTACACAGAATTGGACAGTGATTGGGTTTAGGGCAGAAAGGACAGATCAGAGTCCAGGATTGCACCTAGCATCCTGGCATGAGGGGAGGGACTGACAGTTGTATAATTGATCTTGATGGAAAAGTCAGGAAGAAAGGCATGGGTGGGTAGGGAATATTATAAGCTCAGTTTTACAATTATTGAGTTTGAGGAAATCGTTTGAAATCCATACTGATATGTCAGCTAATAGATTAGTATTGCAAGATGAAACTGAAGGGCAAGGTAAGGAGAAGAGAGATAGATTTAGTTGTCCACAGCAAAGAGATGGTATTAAAAGCCATGGCAGTTTTTTCAAGTGACGAAGGGAAGTGGTGCAAATAGAGAAGATAAGAGGTCTGAGGACAGAGCCTTGGGGGACCCCAGAAAGAGGAGCGTTATAGGCAACATTAAAGGAACACTGTGATAGGTAGGAGGAAAATCAGGAAAGAGCTGAATCTTGGAGATGAAGGGAGTTGATTTTTTTTTAAGGAGTAGCTGGTGGTCAATGGTATCAAAGGTAGCAGAAAGCTTTGGTAGTAGAGTATAGAGTAGTGGCCATTGGTTTTACTTTTAACCCTAATCCGCAAACAACATAATTATGTACAGTACATGCACAGCCCCAATGGAAAAGCCACCAGCTGCAAACCCTAGGCTTCCTTCGGTTGTCCTCCATGGGCTTCTACAAACAACTAATAGGATTTGGATTCCCATTGTTGGAACAAAAACAATTCCTAGCTCTCAGACACTGCTTCTCTTCAAGTAAAAGAAAATATGTACCACCAGCATAGACATAATGCACTCTCACTAGAATACAAATCACATCAGATTTTAAAGGTCAACAGCACAAGTAGATGAGATGTAAATGCCAACTATCCTGAGGATCCATGCTATACCCTTTGTGCAATTCGGTCCTGGCACAGATTCTATAATGAGATTGGTGGCAGATGCCGAAACACTTTGCTTAGCTGTTCTGGGCCTGTTATCTACACAGTATCCCTCTACTCTACTTTCAGTGTCATCACTTACCAACAAAAATACTCAGTCACCATTTTCAGACAACAGGAAAAAACAGAAATCACTATAATGATAATATTTTTAACAACTGTTAAAAACCAAGGGCTTTGTTGTGCATATACATCACAATTTATAAACCATGAAACATGTCACTAAACTATCCTGCATTTATTTAACAGCCATATATTGTTAGTCAAGCTGTTATTGCAGTGGAGAGGGAAATGATTTTAAACGAAACCATTCCAGGGAAAGCACACAGGTGCTGCCATATCTGCAAATTGTAGCTGTATGTCGTCTCATTTCAATACTCACTAACCAAGAAAAAGTATACAGATAAGGATTTCTGACTTTTCTGCAATATGTTTGATCTACATACTCTATTTCATTAACTCAAACAGTATTGAAGTCAGTCGGTAAGCAAAACAACAAGCCAATTATGATTTTGAAAAGGTCAGCAATGGCAACCCCTACATTTCTTTTATCAAAGATTTACTTTAAACACTACATGATGTTACATGTTGCCTTTTGTTGGTAAATAATAGCTGAAATTGTAACTCAGTAAAGTTAGATATAATTTAGGAATAAATGTTTGTTTAATGTTTTCTAGAAAATATTAGATTGATATTAAGAGCTGAGACATAGAGGTTTTTTTACTAAAACTGGAGAGTGCAAATTCAGGCTCACTTCTGCATATAAACCAATCAGCTTCCCGGTCTTATTGCCAAAGCTTAATTGAACAAGCTGATGTTAGAAGATGATTGGTTTCTATGCAGAAGTGAGCCTAATATTGCACTCTCCAGCTTTAGTAAATAAACGTCTGGTGTCCTCTAACTTATTTATACTCTGTATTCATATGAAAGCTATTCACATTTGAGGCTCTACAGTGTAAGTCTGACAATGACATACATTTCAAATGGTGTGACTGTACCTTTGCAATGAGCCCAGTAAGCTGTTTATTGCAAAGAACTACATTTCAAGTATTAAACTTGTTGTAAATATGAAAACATCTAAGGAGCTTTCTGTATTTTAATGAAAATGTAAACTGAAAAGTGTTCTGCAGTGCATATTAAATACTTAAAATGTTTCAGTGAGTGATTAAGTAAGGGAAGTGTGCAGAGTGGGGGCACTTGGCTTTATCACTATTCAGGTCCTAAGGAAGATTTAATCTGCCACTGTGTAAGATTATAATTTTCTCTCCACATGTCTCCTTCTTTATAATCCTTCAGTGATTATTTAAAGTAGCTGAAGCTTTGAAATTACTCTGCTGAAATTCCTGTGACACTGTCCATCATGAACACTATTTGATTATAATAATGTTGTAATAATGTTGTATTCAGTTTTGTAGTAGTCGTAGCTATGGTAGTTTGTAAACGGTAACTGGTTGCATGGCTTATCTTCTGTCCCTTGGTCATATTAAAACTACTCTTTCCATACATTTATGATTTAAAAAGAAATTTCAGATCAATATGTAATAAAGTAAATCTATACCTGCTAATAATCAACCCTAAATAAAAATGTTCTTTACTGTTACTTTACTTATAGCTTCACAAGCTCCAGCTCAGTAGCCATTTACTTCACATTGTTATAGATATACTACTATATGAAAGTGGTGACTAATCAACATCATTTTGCCATTTTCTGCTGCTATTTATGCTAGTTTTACTCCTTGTTAACGTGCTTCTTAAAATTGGCATGTTGTAGAACATGTACTTTGGTTCTTTTGCTTGACATCTTACCTATCCCAAAAAGGCATTTCCTAGCTACTGAAACCTATTGAATCTACTGAAATCAGTGACAAAGAGATCCATTATGGTAATTAGTTTGTATGCACAGCTAAGATGCACTTACAGGGTCTCCCCAATTGTTGAGGGCTTGGTTTCAAAGGGAAGAGGCAATGGAATTCACATATTCTGTAAGGTGTGGAGTGAAAACATCTGATGCCAGGGTCCAGGAGCATTTTTCCGAGCCTTTTCCTTTTCAATCCAAAAGGTAATACAACTTGCCTCTAGAGATCTTAGAATCTAGAACTTGTTGGACTTGTATTCTTGTGAGGAAGATGCTCAATAAGAAACAACTTGAGTGGGACCATAAAATTGAGAACTGACTGTTTACAAACAGGGGCATAAATGGAATTGAAAAGTAGAGATGAAGTGGAAGCTGCAATTTGAAAGACACAGGACTGATCTTTGCTGAAATTTCAAAAGGGCTAAAATAACATGGAGGAAACGTAGCAGAGGGCATCTTGAGGCAAATATTTTTGTAGAGAGCCAGATTCTATTCTTAGGCTTAATGGCAGTGACGTTTGGTGTGGTGGTGATCAGAAAGTATCTGTAAACAGAATCAAGAGGATGATTTTGTACACGGAACCAAATTGTGTTGAAATAAGTTTGCATGGTTGCATGAGTAGTGGAATAGCAGCCTGGTTTCAGGGGTACTTAGCATAAACTACAAACAATGGTGATTTCCTGGAGCTTGAATTAATGAGGTTATAATGACAAACTTTACCCAGGGCAGGGGAGAGCAGGGACAAAGGAATAAAGGTATGATTCAATAGTCTGGTTAGTTCTCTCCATTTGGCCATTTGTTTCAGGATGGTAAGCAGACAAAAAATGCTCTTTTAAAAATTGGGAAGTGAACTGGACTCCCATGTCTGAGACAATATAGAATGGCATAGCATGCAGTCCAAAAAATCCTTAAATGAAGATTTGTGCCAGGGCTGTGGGGTAGTTCTCTGCCCATCCTAACTCAATCAAATAGTCTTTGCCAAAATGTGGCAATTATGGGCTTGTTGTTTCTGTCCAGTTTAATCTCCATGGTCTGAAACTGTATTGTATACAGACCTACTATCATGCTTTCTTTGGCAGCAGAGGAGGCATGGAAATGATTGAATGTGCAGTGAAAGGTGAATTTGAACTTTGAACTGAGGGCCAACTTTTCCTCAAAAGAAAAATGAAGGGGTCTAGACCCAGACTTCCAGGTAAATCCCGGAAGTGCCCGCGAGTGTGGGAGATGAATATACAGTATAGATAGATAGATAGATAGATGTTACACAGTAACTACACAGAAAGTGAGACCACACACTCACACACATCTTTACTACCTTGCATAGGTACCTATTATGTGTATTATGGGAGGCTATGGCTTTTTATGCTCTTTTCAGCCATATATTGTTTTATTTACAAGACAATACAACTTCTCTGAGTCTTTTGTTCTATAACTTACTCTTTTTTGCTACTAATTTATCACTTTGATGTGTAACATCAACAATGATCTTTAAACCTGATATAACCCAGAAAATACAGTCCTTGAACTCAGATGTTATAAAAGAAAGCTCTCAAGTCCAGAATAAGTATTGAACTAATACAAACTGGAATTCTGAAAGGAGGAATACTTTATTTAATGTGTAGACATTACAAAATATAAATATAAGCCTAAATAATGATACAGAACTTGGCAAGGAAAAAGAAACCAAAAACAAACAGTTTAAATTGCAAACATTGTTTCAGATACCTGAAAATGACACTTATGCCAGCACTAAACTTTTCATGGTATTCTTTTTCTTTGACATTTTTTAATTTTCAACCCCCACAGTATCAAGGCATACTATACATTAAATAGGAAAAGAAGTAGGGTATTTAGCTTTGATAGAACAGGAACAGGAATACATCCCATTACATTGTGCGTATTCCTGACACTAAGATAAACGTATTGCTCTTTAGCAGATATGCAGGGTGCGATTAATTCCTAATACAATTTCATGCAGCATGATTTCAAAAAGAAGAGGGCCCAGGATTTATTTACTCACATTTCTACAGGTAGGACAGCCCATTGAAATGAATAGGCTTCCCTACCCACTCAGGTCGCACAAGGGTGAACGCAGCCTAAATGCCTGAACACAATGTTGGCATGTGTTAGTAAAATTGTATATATTGTTGCAACTACTTACTGTAGTTCATCCAGGTGAATATACCTTGTTTTTTCAGGATAAATTGGCCTTCATTTGGTGGTACCCATAGTACAAAGTCTACTGAAGTCTTCAGTCTTCTCAGAACAAAATTATACTAACAAGTTGGGAAATCATATTGGCTGTAGTAATGATGGTTCAGTTTCAGGATTTCTGGAGACAGGTAGCAGAGGAACTGGCTTGGTTAAAGATTAATAAAGCAATGGGCCCTGATGGTATTCATCCCAGAGTTCTAAGAGAATTTTGAGCTATAGTTGTTGGACCATTAAATGATCTTTTTAATCAAGCTCGTCTAACAGGAGAAGTTCCCTATGACTGGCGGACAGCTCATATTGTACCTGTGCACAAGCAGGGCAGCAAGGTTGAAGTTGGCAATTACAGGCCAGTGAGTTTAACATCATTTGTAGTCAAGTTAATGGAATCACTCCTGGAAAGAAGGATCATTAATCACTTAGAAATACACAACGTGCTGGATCCAAAGCAGCATGGCTTTTCTGAGGGCAGATAATGTCAAACTAATCTGATTGGATTTTTTTACTATATTACCATTGTTTTGGACAATGATAGTCCTGTGGACATAGCATATCTTGATTTCAGCAAGGCATTTGATACAGTTCTACACAATCTAATACAAAAGTTGGACAAGCTAGGACTTAGCCCTTGGGTGGTTCAGTGGATATGCAGTTGACTAAAGCATAGATACCAAAGTGTGATTGTAACTGGGGTTTACTCGGAAAAGAGACAAGTCACTAGTTGTGTACCACAACGCTCTATACTATTTCCTGTTCTATTTAATCTTTATGTAAGTTATATAACTAAAGGTTTGTTGGGTATGGTATGTCTTTTTGCTGATGACACATAGGTGTGCAATAGGGTTGATATGCCTGGAGGTATATGTAACATGGAACATGATTTGGCATTGCTGGAAGATTAGCCAAAAAAGTGGAGATTGCAGTTCAATGTTTCTAAATGTAAAACAATGGACCTAGGGAAAAATAATCCCTTGAGAGAGTACAACATTGGGGGTACATTGTTGGCCAGCACTTCATAGGAAAAGGACTTGAGGGTACTTATTTCAGACAATTGCAAATGAGCAAACAGTGTGGCCAGGCAGTGGGGAAAGCAAATCACCAGGGGTCACCAGCAGGAAGGAAAAAAAAAAAGCACCAACAAAACACACCAAAAAATGGACCACTCAGTATTTTTCTGCTGTCACTTCTCTATGTTTCTATTAGTAGGACCAGGGGCGGACTGACTATTCGAGCACTCGGGCACTGCCCGAGGGCCCGGGGTCAGTAGGAGGCCCCATGAGATGCCCCTGGTACCTTTCATTGGCTTTTTCATAGGCTTTTTTGGGTGTGGGAGAGGACACAGGGGCCCCATGATCTCCTATAGCCCAGGGGCCCCATGGGTTGTCAGTCCACCCCTGAGTAGGACCAAGAAATAATAGCGTGCATTCTATTCTCTTTTTGTTTTTTTATCCTACCTAAACACAAACCCAAAATTAATCCCCAATCCAGCTAATTTAATAATAATAATTATTATTATTATCACCATTTTTTTACACACATGTTTTACCTCTGACTAAGAGAAAGAAATATAATGTATCTTTTTCTCCGTTCAGAGTTGAAAGACATTACAGGGGTGGGTTTTAACGAGTGATCACTGAAAGCCATTTACAGGCTATCACAGCTATTATGTGATCAAGAGCCAGTCCTCCCATCTACCGTCCATTAGTATGACACCAGGAGCTGACAGTGACAGCTTGGTCTCTATGCTGGGAACATGCTATGGGAATGTTTCCAGCACAAATACTGGTGTGCATACATTCAGCGCCTTTAGAAAAATGGCTATCTCTTTGATACAGTATATATGTCTGACACAAACAGGATTTTGTTAAATTAAAGGCAAGATTCGTACTGAACTTTAATTAAATTAGTTGTAGATGCCACTAATTATCATTTACTAATCAATGGTAAAAGTGAGCTTAAAACGTATGAAAATCTATCAGCAAGAAAAGCCTTACATAACTATCAGAATGATCATAAAATGATTAGCCATTATAGAGAAATTAAAAAATCTTTCAAAATCTATTTTATTGGCAGTTTACCCAGTTCAGTTTAATGATGTTGCTAGATTTGATCCTCCTGATCCACCTTTTTTTTTTTTTAATTCATCAGACCAAGGATGTACAAATCTGTTTGGGTTCAATTTGCAGAGGGTTCAGCAAATCCTGTTTGAAATCTGGCAAACCTGAACTTAAAAGCAAAACCTATTAAGTCTGAGAGGGAAGAAGATGTTAGTAAATTTTGTCTAGGGGCTTTAGGGATAAAAGACAAGAAAATATTAATAGACTGTAGAGTGGAAAGAAAGTCTTTTGCGTGTGACATAGTGGTTAGCACTTCTGTCTGGAAGCACTGGGGTTATCAGTTTGAATCCCAACCATGGCACTACCTGCCTGGAGTTTGCATGTTCTCTTTGTGTTTGTGTGGGTTTCCTCCCTCACTCCAAAGACCTGCGATAGGTCAATTGGTCCTAGTATGTGTATATATGTATGTGAGTTAGAGACCTTAAACTGTAAGCTCCTTGAGGGCAGAGATGTATGTGAATCTACAATAATATGTAAAGCAATGTCTAAATTGTATATGCTATATAAATACAGTATCAATAATAATGATACTAATAAATACTGTAAATAACGTGGCTTTGGGAAAAAAGGTTCATTTGAATTAAAAGTTTGATGGATGCCTTAAAGAAGAATTCCAATAATTTTTTTCCCATGCAGTGGGCTGTGCCCGCATTGTATGGGTAACTGCTTGTTTTTTTCTATGGGTGAGGAAAGCAGAGGTATGCTTACCTAATCTGCTGTTCTTCTGAGCGCAAGAACAGTCCCTGATGCTCCTAACCCCCCCCCCCCCCCGCATGCTAGAGGTCTTGTGCATGGACTGTTCCTATCATGCCCATCTGGATGGTCCCATACACGGCCCCACTGCATGGGGAAAAAAATCCCTGATTTCTGTTTTAAAGCTGAGCTGGTTTTACAGAACAGTACAGTTTTCATGCGCATCATCAGCCACTGTGTTCTCTAGCAGGGCATATTTGTTTGTGAAATTATTTTCTTTTTTTTACAATTAGCTTTGCTTACATACAACACTTCAATCTCAATCATTTTAGTTAAAAAAGCCTTTTTTCAGGTAGTGTTAGCAGTAATACATGCCAGTGGTTAGCTAAGGCTATCCCTGTGCTTGTTAATGCCACAAGGCTTTCTCACTGATCAATTTCTATTCAACTCTCATTAAGAAGTAAGATGCCACAGATGATATGGTCTTGTAAAATTAGCAAGCAGCAGGGCATTTTTAATAAGCAAGACTGGGCAAAAATTTACAGGAGACACAAGGCGCATTCAGCAAAAATTAGGAGAAGATGATAAAGTTGTGTAAATTGACCACCAGTAGGACTATTAATTAATGAAGAAAAGGTCTAACAAGTATTTTCCTAACTATTATTTTTATTAAGATGACTGGGAGTTGTTGTGAATGTGAGTGATACAATTTGAGATGGTTTAGGTGCAAACTCCTCTTCCACTTTTTTTTCTTTTAAACATTGCACCAGCATGCTGCTAACAGAACCCCAAAATGCCACCAAAACAGTTTGCCATGAATGTGGCAGCAGCTAAACATAACTTCTGCCCTAAAATCAACCACAAAAAAAATGAAAACCCCCCCCCCCCCCCAATAATAAGAACTAAAATGGACAGCAAAGGGGTGGTTTCTTTAAGAGCCAACAATCACAAGTAAAGTATAGTTTCTTAACTGACCTTAATCTCTTCTTAAGCAGTTTGTCAGCTTTTCCAAATCCTCTGTCTGGAGCAACTTTATATACTGACATTATGGCTGCTGTAAACCTACCTTTTATAGTTAGAGGGCTGGCTTTTCCAAAAGCCCCCTTACTGGCTAGACTAGACTGATGGCCATGGTTCAAAGTCCATCCTGCGCATTTTCATTAAAAAAATGTGGCCCAGCACATGTGCACATTCACTAAGATCACTATTTTTGAAACAACAGGATTTACAGTGAATAAATGGTTGTGGTGAATCGGAATGTCATCCCTACATCTGACATGGCTTATCCATAATAAGATCATTAAAAGCATATCAATTCAATAGTCTAAAAAAAATTGTAAAAAGTCTGGTGTCCAGGAGGAGGCATGAAAATATCATCGGTAGAAGGAACAATTTAGCTGTTATTGCCTGATTGTATCTGTCTTCATATAGGGATTTGAGCCTGCATTCTTGGTATGTCAGGCTGTTGTTGTTTTTAAGTCAATAAATACTTTTTAAGGTTTTTGGGGGGTTAGAGATTAATTTATTCCTCTGATACGGTATACTGGCAGTGATTTGTGACCACTCCCCCCCCCCCCCCAATGCCAGCTCCTTCGGAAATCATGAACTTTGCTAAGAGTATTTAATTTGCTGCAATTTGGAGTATGGCATACCTTTGTTGCTGACATTTTTGCTTGATAACTCTACAGCATATGTCTGAGATGTCTTTATGCTCTTCAAATATTTACAGCATAATGGAATTATGCTGGAATTGTTGATGTGCTGCTATTTATTTATATATTCATTGTTGGTAGAAATTTATTTTCAAATTAAACAACCTTGGTGGACATCACTCAAATATGTGTGCAGGATGACAATGCTGCTGTTTCTTTCTTGAGTCTATATATAGCTCTTTGTGCCTTTAGACTTCTTTGATGGAGATTCTCTTTTGGATATACTAAATATCAAGACCAGCACTCCAATTCCCAGTACAGTAGCATGCAGCTATCAGACAATCCTAGATGGTACATTCAAGATTGATAATTGCATCCACACTGGATTGTCAAAGCATAGAATATACTGTACAATTGAAACATTATAAATACATGGCGTGACCAGATCCTAGAAACTCAGTCCTTATTTAAATATATAAAATTGAATGATGGATTAAATCCAACATGAAGCATGTTTGCATTGAATTTACTCATATATTTTCAGATATATGAAAAAAGGTTCTGTTTGGAATATACTCACTCATATATATGGGCATTAGTGAGCAGGAAAAAAGATGCAGGAGAGGTGGAGTGATCTATGTTTTGTTTTGTTTCAATTCCTTTTCTTAGCCAAGCTTCTTAATTATGGTACAGTTCTTGTTATTTACTTTAGTATTTTTCTAGATCTATACTCATATTGTTTTATTTATAGTTGATGTACACTTGTTTATACTTAAAAAAAAAAATGTTATGAGGTCTAGGAACAGGGTGATTGTTTGAGTCTTATACAGATTGTTACTCTTTTTGATTGATTTACAGATAGCTTTATCAGTGACTCCTCCACCATTATGAATGTATTATAAATTTGGGAACATTGCGGACATTGAAATTTGTTTTCTGATTACACACTGGTTTTTTTAATTATATTGCTTTATTCTTAAAATAGAATGAATGTTTATTTGTCAAGAAACAGGTCAAACCCTGTAAATGTAAGCATATATATATTGGAACTGCACATGTGTAGCACAGTTTTTTATATTTTCTCTTTGTAAGGCATGATGATGGTTTAAAATAGTATCTCAATAGTCACAAAAGTGTCTTACCTCAGATGAGGAAGAATCCTCCAAGCATATATCTAGTTTTCTGTAGTTAAAAATGCACTTCAAGATTGCTGTCACCTCTGCTGTCACATTCTACAATGCTAAAACCACATCTCTTGCGTTCTTAAAATGTCCATTTGCAATGTGGGGATAGTTATTAGTGGACAGAAAGCCTTAGTCAGTGCCATAAATTTCTCTAATTTTACAGACTCTCAAATCCGTAACATTCACTATGACAGCCATTAGCTATCAATAGAGTGATACACTAGCTCACCTGTAATGGCATGTATTAGCAGAGAACTGGAAGTCTACAAGGTCATCCTGCATTATATTTATGACAGGGTAAGATAGATAAGTGATTAATGGAACTGACTGACATTCTGTAGGGCTACATAATGCATTACTAGCATGACCGGCAAATATAAAGTATGATTATTTAGGGACTTAAGGGATTTAGGGCTCAATTTGGCAAATTATGAAGTGTAGTGAACTAAATTATGACGTGCAATAAACGCTCTTTATATTTTAGTAAATCGGGACTAGGATCACTTCAGTTCATTGCACACCGTCTGACTTCACTGCACATAACACTTTATAAAATCAACCTTTAAGCAGTTTGTAGTTTATATTGTCAAACCTGGGTTGTAATAGTGGAAGAGGTCTTTTTTCATACAGTTCTACAAGGCATAGATGCATGCTTAAAACAAAGAGATTTACCAAGCATCTTATAATCAACTATGAACTTGAAGCTCTTTTGTGAGTAAAACAATAAAATTATATCTAAACAACCAAGGCCTGTACAGCTTTTGTCATTGACCACATTTGTTTGCTTAAACTAATTTTATCTGTGTATTTCATTTAAAGCTTAGAAAATATAATTCAATAAAAGGATAAAATAAATGCCTTGGTAAAAAATGGAATGATTATAAGGGATTCTTATGTCATGAACAAGCCTCTTTTCTTAAAAGACAGATACACCGCTTATTGCTTTTCAGATTGTTTTGTAATAGGCTTTTGTGGATGTCAGAAAATAAACACATTTAAAAGTATAGCTTATACTTTTTTAGCATTGTTCCTTTGACTTTTCATTTACTGTATTGAAAATAACTGAGGGCCTCCTTGTCAGTCTGATAGTTAACTATTGCTCCACATACCGTACTTATAGGAAATCATGGCATAGTCCTCAGAAAGAGTCAACTGCTAAAACTTGCAGTTAAAAAGCAATAAACTCCATATTTATTGAAGTTGCAGTGTCAGTGGCCGCTCTGTGGAACTTTAAGTCAGCCAGACAGTTGGGGTTTACTCATGTTCTATTCACTTGTGAAGTATCTGTGGATACTTTTTTCTCAGGTCTAGCTTTATAAAATTCTGTTGCTTGGGTCCTACTACACTTTGGCTACCTTGCAGATCAAACCACGCATATCCATGTTACAATTCATCCTAAATTAATCTTCCTGGCTTTTCAAGGATAGACTGTGTCACTGTCAAACTGATCTGTTGTAGAATTTTTTTAAATTTGTTTTGCAAATCTTATTTATATTTAAAATTTATCCTAAAGTCACCATAGATGGATTAAAATCAGTTCAGAAGGGACCAGATGAATTTCAATCCACATGTAGCCACTGCAGTTGAACAGAAGTCGATCTACCAATCAGTTCTGTTTAACTGGCTGTCAGATAAAAGCTGTTCAATCATTGGCTGCTGCCAATGACTGCAACACTGATCTGTGTATTCAGTAAGTGGGGGGGTCTTCCCACTGTTAGAATACAATAGCACAGTGAGAAGGACTCCTCCATTCACCTTGAATGTGTGCATGGGAAAATCCATTCCATTGTGTTTGTTCAGTCCACTGGCTGAAGAAAAAAAACTGCTGAACCATGTATGGCCAGCTGTAGTTACTGTCCTTGTTTGTCTGATCTTGTTTGTATTTCACCCCTGCTGTGTTTTTTTTATTACATGTTTTTGGTTTTGATGTTGATGTTCCGCTCTGGTTATTTTCAGCAACAGTTTGTTGCACTATCCTTCTGTCTCCTTCCCTGTCACTGACTCAACCTGGTTGGATATGCCTGGGGCTTTTTCTCTCAGAGAAAAGGTGCAGGAACTTACCCTTTCCCCTAGATCATTCCTGTTGCCACCTCTTACCCACCCTTAGAACTGCCCCTACGACCTCCTCTTGTCTCCACCCCTACACACCTAGCACCACCCCCTTTTAGAGAACTGGGGACCAAGTATAATTTGGGAAGCTATACAAGTAATTTTTATGGAGTTTGTTAATAAAAATAAATGCAGTAAAATGTACAAAACATTAGAAATATCTAGCACTTAGCACTCCAACAATTAAGCTCAGAGGCACTTCCAGACAGGCCTATATCCAGCAAAGAGACAGTCTCCAATATCCAGCAAGAGACATCCCCCATATCCAGCAAGAAACATCCCGATATCCAGCAAATATATTCATCAAAATACAGCCCCAATATCCAGCAAAGACATTCCTCATATCCAGCAAGAAACATCCCCAATATCCAGCAAGAGACATCTCTAATAGCCAGCAAGAGACAGCCCCATGTCCAGAAAGAGACAACCCCATATATAGCAAGAGACATCCCCCATATCCATCAAAGATACCCAGCAAAAGATGGTCTCAATTTCCAGGCAGCAGTAATAACAGACAGCCAGGCAGCTCCTATACCCACCTAGCAGCAACACAGATATTTAAAAAATTACCAAAAGAAATGTACTTAGTCTCGTTAGGCAGTGAACAATCAGGAGTCTCAGGACAGGATAGGACATCACATGGGAGATCTTCCTCACAGCTGCCACTGGCATCAAAAAAGGAACATTGGGTCTGCTACAGGGAGAGGCAGAGCACAGCTGTTATCACTCTGCCTTCCACTCTCTTAAAGCTGCAGCTGGAACTATATAAAGTTTTATTCCACCCTCATTTTAGCACCCTGGGAGTCTGCCCCACATAGTCCTATTTCTTCCTTATGGAAACCTGGTGTTAACTAGGTACGCCCACAGTTTACTGTTATAAAGATAATCCTCCAGTGGATTTAAAGTGGTTGTAAATTAGATTTGTAAAATAATAAATATGTTATACTTACCTGCTGATGGTATTGCACAGAGAGGTCCCAAACTTTCTCTTCTTGGACCATCCACTGGTACTCTCTCTGCTCCTTCTCTTCTGTGTATTCCGGAGTCACTCCTGAGCCAGGCTGTGTGCATCCATAGACACGCACAGCACAGCTCGGCACTGCACCCCACTCCTCCCACTGCTACATCTGTACTTTGTGAGGAGAGGAGCACAGACCAATGTTGCTGTAGATGGGTACAGCGCTGGATCAGGATAGGACTTTACATTAATACATTAAGGTAAAAAATGCCTTGGCTTTAGAACCACTTTAAGTATCTTCCCCAGGTTGTGCTTCTCTGTTTGGAACCAACACAATAGCCTTATAGGCAGAAGTACCAAAGATAACATTGCAAAGGTGGTCCATCCCTGTTATCAAATGACCGCAGAAAAGCAAAATATATCTTAGTAAAAAGTATAATGAAAAGAAAGTAAGCAAACAGGCCATCTTAAAATAATCAGCATTAAGCAATTTCAGAATAAACTGGTAAAAACATCTCATATCAAAACTAAGCACCTAACATAATATATAATGATGTATAACTATCCACAATAAAATGAAATAAAGTAGCAAAATCTATACAATTTTCAATAACAATACAAGATAGAAGTATTGCATAATAATGTTAACTTGTTCCCCAGCAGGATCCTAATAGTTTCAAAGCTATACATTGGAGAAGATATGATGTTCAGCTGAGCTAGAAAACTACCAGTCTATGCAAAAAACGATGCTTTTGCCTAGTTTGTCATATGATAGTCATAATAAATGCCATAGCAATGGAATAAACAAAATGAGTCAATTACAGTCAGGTCCATAAATATTGGGACATCGACACAATTCTAACATTTTTGGCTCTATACACCACCACAATGGATTTGAAATGAAACGAACAAGATGTGCTTAAACTGCAGACTGTCAGCTTAATTTGAGGGTATTTACATCCAAATCAGGTGAACGGTGTAGGAATTACAACAGTTTGCATATGTGCCTCCCACTTGTTAAGGGACCAAAAGTAATGGGACAATTGGTTTCTCAGCTGTTCCATGGCCAGGTGTGTGTTATTCCCTCATTATCCCAATTACAATGAGCAGATAAAAGGTCCAGAGTTCATTTCAAGTGTGCTATTTGCATTTGGAATCTGTTGCGGTCAACTCTCAAGATGAGATCCAAAGAACTGTCACTATCACTGAAGCAAGCCATCATTAGGCTGAAAAAACAAAACAAACCCATCAGAGAGATAGCAAAAACATTAGGCGTGGCCAAAACACCTGTTTGGAACATTCTTAAAAAGAAGGAACGCACCAGTGAGCTCAGCAACACCAAAAGACCCGGAAGACCACGGAAAACAACTGTGGTGGATGACCGAAGAATTCTTTCCCTGGTGAAGCAAACACCCTTCACAACAGTTGGCCAGATCAAGAACACTCTCCAGGAGGTAGGTGTATGTGTGTCAAAGTCAACAATCAAGAGAAGACTTCACCAGAGTGAATATAGAGGGTTCGCCACAAGATGTAAACCATTGGTGAGCCTCAAAAACAGGAAGGCCAGATTAGAGTTTGCCAAACGATATCTAAAAAAGCTTTCACAGTTCTGGAACAACATCCTATGGACAGATGAGACCAAGATCAACTTGTACCAGAGTGATGGGAAGAGAAGAGTATGGAGAAGGAAAGGAACTGCTCATGATCCTAAGCATATCACCTCATCAGTGAAGCATGGTGGTGGTAATGTCATGGCGTGGGCATGTATGGCTGCCAATGGAACTGGTTCTCTTGTATTTATTGATAATGTGACTGCTGACAAAAGCAGCAGGATGAATTCTGAAGTGTTTTGGGCAATATTATCTGCTCATATTCAGCCAAATGCTTCACAACTCATTGGACGCTGCTTCACAGTGCAGATGGACAATGACCCAAAGCATACTGCAAAAGCAACCAAAGAGTTTTTTAAGGGAAAGAAGTGGAATGTTATGCAATGGCCAAGTCAATCACTTGACCTGAATCCGATTGAGCATGCATTTCACTTGCTGAAGACAAAACTGAAGGGAAAATGCCCCAAGAACAAGCAGGAACTGAAGACAGTTGCAGTAGAGGCCTGGCAGAGCATCACCAGGGATGAAACCCAGCGTCTGGTGATGTCTATGCATTCCAGACTTCAGGCTGTAATTGACTGCATAGGATTTGCAACCAAGTAATAAAAAGTGAAAGTTTGATTTATGATTATTATTCTGTCCCATTACTTTTGGTCCCTTAACAAGTGGGAGGCACATATGCAAACTATTGTAATTCCTACACCGTTCACCTGATTTGGATGTAAATACCCTCAAATTAAAGCTGATGGTCTGCAGTTAAAGCACATCTTGTTCGTTTCATTTCAAATCCATTTTGGTGGTGTATAGAGCAAAAAATGTTAGAACTGTGTCGATGTCCCAATATTTATGGACCTGACTGTATATACGTGTGCAAATAGGAACATAAGTTGCCAGTCACTCTAGCTAATATGCTGCTGTGCCTCGTGTAGTTCATACTTTTAGTTGGCCAATTTAGAGACTATGGTCTTTAGTAAATCCTATCATCAGATCTGATGTTTTTAGCCAAGATATTCTTAGCATATGAGACAACCAGATGAATTTCAACCAGTACACTGAAAATGATAATCTGCTTTCATAACCAAAGTTATCACTGAATCAATGTACGCATAGCTAAAATGTAAAAACTGCTCTGGTCCATAAGGGGTAAGTTATACTGTGCCGTGGCTAAAGCACAAGGAATAATTAGGCAATTGTTTATACAGAACTGGGGGAAGAGAGGAGTACTGGAAATAAAAACTCACTTTTAATTGTGAATTGTGATATGGAGACCAGCACCAGGTGGTGCATGATAAACTTTTGTTTTATTTTTTCTTTCCTAGATATGTAAATATGAAAACTTGAATATTTCAATTTTAAGCCATCTGGTAGTGCTTTTTGCTCTTTTTCTTATGTTTACTAGTCTTAGCTGCTTTGCTGAAACAAAAAAATATGTTGTTTACACACCACCATTATGTAGTTTAATTTTAAAGATAAAACTGCTTGTGTGAAACATCCCACTTTCATCCCACCCCCCTACGGGTAAGATGTGGATAATTATTGTTTTAAGGAGACAGACTGAAAGAATAAAAGCTTCTTCTCTTTAGAAATTCCATACTAACACCATGGTTATGGGTGCACCCTGTGGTAATTTGTCAAATAAATATTGTATACAAATAACACAGAAATGTTAGTTTAAACACTCAGTTTTTTTTGTTTATGTAAAATAATATTGATTTCCAACCCATGATAGTTTCCTTTTCACAAAGCTGTGGGGAGATATCAAAAGCAAAATACATTTTAAGCTTTAATTTAGCATTTTGATATTCCGTTTGCCAATTAATTGGTCAAAATTTGATACTGACTGTACTGAGAATGGTGGAAGTTAATTATTCTCACATAATACTGTAGAAGATGTTGTCATAGTCCATAAAAATTTTGACATTCATTAAATATGTATGCATTACTGTATTTTTATACATGTCTAGGAATATTTATTTAAAAAGAGGGTTTCATTCTGCAGTTTTTGGGCCACTGTTAATATTTCATAAAGTATCATTTGGAAAATGTAAAAAATATAAGTTAGGGGGTATTAATATTAAATCTTCATAGTAAAATGAATCTAAAATATTTTTTGACAAAATTTTCACATTTTAATGCTTGTGTCATTTATTTCTGCATTGCTATTAACAAATTTTAGGTGTTTCCTTGAAGATAAATACTATGTAAACCTAACATTACGGCTCAATGTACATCGGCTTAAAAAAACACCAGTTAATTTTGAGCATTTTTGTGCTAACATTTAAGAGTGTTTAGCAGCATTTAGGAGTGTTTAGAATTTTTTCTGCTGAAAAAAACGCTCTAAAAATGCAAAACAGAAGGGTTTTTTTCTTCCTCTAAATGCTGAGCTTAAAAAATGCATTTAGACTACCTAATGTACATTGACACATGGGATAACATTAGTTTCTTCTACAGGCAAAACATTAATCTCCTCTAGGAATAGCAATTTTTAAGCCAGTGTGCATGGAGCCTTAACCTCTTGGTGCCGGCACCTCCCGGCCCTTTAAGAGTTTCAGAAGCTGGGAGGCAGGGTGGAGTTTTAGGGTTATGTGACCACTGTGATTTGCCGTTGCGGCGATCACATGATCGGAAAAAGGTCCCGATCGCAAGGGGAGATCGGAACCTTTCTGGGAGTAGCGGACATATATGCTGGGAGAACGTAAGGTGCTGACCCCTCCAACCTGCACAGGAATTCACTAGGAAGACCAATGTACTGTTGTTTCTCATTTCTCCTCCCCCTGCTCTCTGAATTCCTTATTCAGCTGAGAACAGAGAGTAGGTGAGAAAAAGGGAAAAAAGATATTTATAATATTTTTTTAATGTATGCACAAATGTTTTGCCTTTCATTTCTTTTTTAACCTGAATGGGCTATTTTACAAAGTGAGGGTTCACATATACTTTAAGGTCAGTGTAGTCAGTATGCTTGTGAATAGATTGCTCTGTGAAAGCTACAGGATAGGTTACTGATTGGCACTGAAATAGGTCTCAGGACAGTGCTCTGATAAGTAGCAGGGAGCACAGCATGCATAAGTAGCAAACAAATATAATTATCCTAGTTTTATAGATATTTAATAAAGAACACACAAATACGTGAGGCTGTTTAAAGCTAATACATACACCAATACTGATTACTTCTTCTGTAAATTATATAAATGGACCTACCAAGTTAAAAGTATGGGAGTTATCATGTCTGTGGACTCCCATGCTTTCTTTACTAGTTACTCAGTGAAAACTGTACATGTCATGTGTTCCCACATGCATGTATGTTAGCATGTTTGAATTTGCTTCTTTAGGGGCTGGTTCACACTAGGTATCACATAGGAACACCCTACACATTCCTGTGCAATTCACATACGGTTCAGTGCAGTGCGGTTTGAGTCCATTAATTTTGAATGGGCTAAAATTGCAGTACACCGCACCAAAAGTAGTGCATGCACTACATTTGGAAATGCATTTCAACTGGATTGCATGATATTTCTGCATTTGAGACCTGCTTTAGGGGTGTTATTAACCTAACATTGACACTAGCTGCAGATTGCAACTGCAGTGCGTTTTGAACGTGGTGCTTTAAACATGCATGAAACATGGGTTTCTAGCACTGCCTTCTGGTGTGAACAGGGCCTTAAACCAAATGAGCAAGCAATAGCGACTTCCATATTTCTATCCTGAAACATTCCCTTTTAAAAGTAGACTGAGAAAATACAGAGTAAAACATGGTTGCAGTTGTCATAAACAGTGTTCCTCACAGTGAAGTCCAAGGTAGCTCTACTAACACAGGTGAGCAGCTGGAGGAACCTAAGACCCAAAGGACAAAGAGTATTCTGCTAGCATACATGAAGGTGCACCCCAACATAGCTGGGTCTTACAGAAACTCCTCCAGCCTGACTGCCCACATGCCAGTTCTAATAGGGGAGGGCCTCTCATCTGGCTGCAGATCACTTGCTGAGAAAGGGATTCTTATATATTTCTACTCCCTGGATTTTTCGAGGAACCCAGGCTTGAAGATGCATCTGAACATAACGAGTACAACAAACTCTGCCACAAATGTAAATCTGTCAAAAGGAATGAAAAATAAATAGAAAAATAACAAATCATTGCTATTAAGCACTTTTAGAAATAAAAAAGAGCATGATTAATCGTTGTTGTAGAGCAAATCCAATTAAGCAACCATGGTTGAGACACATTTGTGATAAATGGCTATGTTAAAAAAGGTTTAAGTGTTTCTCAATTTTTGTATGCTACTCACTCTTGCTGGGAGTTACAACTGTACAGAATAAGGAGGGTGAGAACATGACAACAATTTATGAAAATGCATTTTATACTGTTAGGCTATTTGTATTTCAGCATTTCCGTGACTTTAAAGGATAAGTTCATCTTTAGTAACATGTTACACCCATATTTAGGCATCCCTCCTCACCCCCTCCTTGTGACATCAGGCTGGGTTCCTCTCCCCTGCAGCTGCGGTCCCATTTCATAATTGTTGTGACTATGCAGGGCACCACTCAGACATCCATGTTGTCCATTTACAAGAATCTGCAAGTTCTGTTGGCCTCCACAGAAGATGGTTTGTTGTTCTCAGTGAACTGGGAGGGTGCTGCTGAGCACTCTCATAGTTCATTGACATCTCCTTCAGCTTTATAACAGAAAGCCCATATGGAGGTATGGGTAAGAAAGCTGAATGAAACATCTACAGGAGCCTTACATTGCATCAGCAATCCACTGATCACAGGTGCAATGCTCTGCAGGCTGTTGTGAAAAACATAGTAAAACGTTTTTAATTTTTTTGCAAAAATATGCGCAATTTTTATTTTTTTTACAAAAAGTTGATCTTAGCCTTTAAAATTATGTGAAACAGTTCAACAAATGTATGAACAGACGTATTTCACTATAGTCTTCAATGCACTTTCATACAAGTGCAAGCAGTATTAGTAAACTTCTCCTCCCATTTCCCTCCTGCAAGCCATCTACCATCACCAACCATCAGCCTACAAAGCAAATGCTCCCAATGCATATCTGATTTTAACTAATCACCTCGGTAAAAAAAAAATCCATTACATTAGTAGGGGGAATGTGAAGGAATGAAACCATGTTTTCATATATTTCCTTGGAGCTCTTCTTTTTTATAGTCTTTCCTACAGCTCATTAATGGAGGCCTATTTAAGATTTAAATGATGCAGGCCTTCATTTTCATCTAATTTTTTTATACCATTCTGAGCTTTGATTGGTTGACCATTGCAATTAGCAAATCTTTTTAGATCAAATCTTGATATCCATATCTAAATATTTTGGTTTTCATGCACATTTGTCAAAATGGTCCAGTAGATAACAGCCATCATTTTACACCCATGCTGTCTGATCAAAATCAGCTCTTTGGGCAGAAGTATTTATATTTTTAGCAAATTAGACCAATAATTACTGATTTGTATTTCTTCAAAGTCAAATTGTTATTGAATTTTTCTAGTAAAACAAGTGACATAACTCAGTGTTTAACAAAATACAATTAAGAATAGAGGTGAATGAGGTTGTTCGGGGAAATACAATCTTGTAATAATTGGAACAGAGTACATTTTGTATCATAAGATGATATAGGTGTTTGGAACCAAATAGTGCCATATTGAACAGTCAGATTCAATATGGCATAGAAAGACTCAATTTTAAGCAGGGTTGCGTTATTATAAAATAAACCTCTGTATAAGTTCAGTTTGATGTCAGTCAATAAATCAGCAGAAGAGAATAAAAGGAAAAAAATATTTAAATAAACAAGACTATAAGTCAGGTTTGTATGGCAACATTAGATCACAAAGACTGGCATAATAATAAAATACAGAACATACATTTAAATCATCTGTACAGATGAAACTGAGAGTCAATACCGTATTGTCTAAAATACTGTCAATAAGTATTGCCTCAGGTACCCATTAATAGTTTATATTCATTTATATTCATGTAAATAAAGATAAATCAGACATTCCAAATTTTATGATATTGAACCAAGTGGTAATTTGACATTGCTAGTCTCCTCCATAGAATAAATATGGTCACTCTCACAAAGCCTTTCCTTAATTTATGGAACAGAAGTTGATTTCCAAAACCTAGGAATCAGGGCTTTAGCTGCATTTAGCATATGTTTTACCAGAGATAATTTGTATCAGTGAAGAGAATGAGAGGAAATGTGCAGTAAACAACAAGCGGCATCACGCTTCAAGGTGGTCTCTGTGATTCTCAAAATTGAGGTCACATGCCTGTTTCCAAAATGTAGTGATTAAGGCACATTGCCACCAGATGTGCAGCATTGTGCCTCTACTTTGCTTACATCTCCAACATAGATTACTAGCTGGTGGGTACCATCTGTGAAGTTTGTCAGGAGTAGCGTACCAGTGCATAAGTACCTTATATGATGTTTCTTGGAGTCTCGTACTAATGGAACATTTGTGTGCCAATATACATTGATTGTTCGAGATACTTGTATCAAGAGTTCATTCCTTGTGAGATTTAAAGGTATCACTCTGCAAACTGATTGTCAGTTGAAGCCATAAATATACCAACAAAGTGGTTTTCCGTGCTTCTGTATCTTTAAGACAGAATGTTTCAAATTGTGTGGGAGCTTTGGAAAAAAGATGCTTTTGTTTATGATTAGTAAGATAATTATGCAACTGTAAGTATGTCCATTGAGGGATCAGATGGCCAAGACAAACCTCTTGTAAGGCTTCTCTAGTTATCATCCCATCAGTTTGTACACAATGAAAGGATAAAAGGGAGGAGTCAAATAAAAGTTAAAAATTATGCCATGGACAAACACAAAGCAATTGCCCTATCATCTGGTAAGGAGTCTATTAAACCCCATGTGATGAAGCTGACTCCCCTAAAAAATATAGCAAGTGAATGGTGCGATCCACCAGGGCTAAGAAAAGCAGAAAGGAGGTTACAAGGCCAACCAAGTGGCTTACACAAAAAACAGGCTTTATTACAATCAAAAAAATACACAAAAAAAAAAAAGCAAACTATTACCATCACACCATATAAAAAGTTAAAATAGACAAAGTTGTCTAATCAAAGTGGAGGGCTGTACAGCCAGCACACCACACAAACACCATACTCATCCACACAATCTGGATTGAACTATTGGTAATAGGCAAGGGGGACTAAAGCCCATGAATAGTTACCACTATGGGGCAATAGATCCATGTCATAAATGCAACCTCCGCTATCTGGAGGTTTGAGTGCTGTGTAAGTAGTCCTAGGTCCAGTTTTTTGCACAATCCAGTCTGGTAAATGTCAAAGTAGCAATTAAGCTGTCACTGAGATAAGGTTGCTCTTCCCTGTGATAGTGAGCTCACCATAGGAAAGGTTCAGGTGGCCATATGATATAGTAATAGGCATGTGTGTGTCATACATATAGGCTCACCTATCCCACTTCGGAGCACCCATAGCGGTGGTCAATCCATCCAGGGCATAGTGTCTCTTCTCCTCTCCAGTCACTAGAGCATCTTGCCCTTAGAGGGGTCACAGGGAAGCGTGCCGATGTGCAGCCTTTAGTGGCTGTGGCTGATGAAGGCTCCTCAGACCATAGTGATGGGTGTGCTAGCTGACACCACCATCTCTGTGATGATGTCAGCTATGTCAATGATGTGGTGACATACACTCCTACATGTTTCGCCCAATGATCTTAGACTTCTTCAGGTAAGGGAGTGGCCACTTAGCTATTTGTCATGCAGTTACCTGCTTCAACCACTAGATGCCACTCTCCCACTCACATATGCACCTACACTCAGGTGATTCACTGCACCTCACATATTATTATTCAAGTCATCCGAATAATGTTGGGGAAAGAGGCAGTAGATTTATTATATATAGGGAGAATTACAACCAATAAAAACCAGAATAATAGATAGGATATAAGGGAATTCTCTCTTCAATGGAGGGGCCTGAGTTTATCATGACCAACCAAGCCCACCATACCAAGTCAATGGCCTATAATCAGAGATGTATGGGTATTTCCTACACGTCTAAAAACATGTGCAGATTATACTCTGTATTCAAGCCTTTAGGGGCTAATCTGACAGATGGCATGCTGACAGAAGTGCAGGAACGGCTTGACAGATGACACTCTGGCTGAAGTGCAGGAGCAGACTGACAGATGGCACACAGGCAGATGTGCAGGAGCAGGATACTGGGAAGGATAAGCCGGTGCAGGAGCAGAGTAAGACAAAGTCAGGCGGTCCAGGTCACCAACTAGAAGGCAGAGTAAGCATAAACGGCAGGCAGAGCAATAGTCAAAGGGCAGGCCAGGGGTTGGTACAGGCAGCATTCAAGCAGGGTCAATAACAGATCAAATCAGCAACGTAATCACAGGTAACAGGATGCACGGGTGTTCAAAAGTATTAGACCAAACGGCACTAATGCAAGGCACTAGCCCAGCTTAAATAGCTCTCCTGGCACCAATGCACCATCACGCACTTGTGCACACCGATACGCTAATCGGCCACAAGCAGGGCTAACAGGGGTTCTGCGCCTGCACATAGATATGCGCAGTCCCTGACACAAACCACGAGCACATCCTCAATGTATCTCATCCATGCTGTAGCATGGTTGCGATACATAGTTGACTCATACACTGTTTCAGCTTCTCATAGCCCCAGATGGAGACATGCATACACGGAAGCCCAAGGAGCCCCCATAGAGATGCCCCTTATCTGTTGATAGTAATGACCTATGAACTGAAAAACGTTGTTGTCCAGGGCAAACTCCAAAAGTTCCAGCAGAAATTCATTGTATGCTCTAAAGGTGGGAAATTCACACTCCAGAAAAAAGGAACCCCCCCCCCCCCAAAACCCCAGTGGTGGGGAATCAAAGTGCAGAGTGATTCCACATCGATGCCCACCAGTAAGGCCCCCAGAGGAAATCTCAGTTGTGATAACTTACGCAATATGTCGGATGTATCTTGTACGTATGAAAGTAATTTATATACTAGCCCCTAATGAGTGTGTATATATATATATATATTTCCCTGTTTTTTCTAGGGAGGCCTTTATGGCTGATACAATGAGCCTACTTGGAGGGTCCGTAATAGATGTACGGAGCTTAGTTATGATATAGAAGATGGGATCATTATAGTCATTGACTCATTGATGTTCCTTCTCTTTGTGGGATAATAGTCCTGTCCCCTAAGCTAGGTAAAGTTTTTTGTTTAAAGTTTTTTTCAGAGCTGGAAATGGGTCAGAGGGAACCCTCACATACGTAGAGCTCTCTCTAAGCTGCCGAGCTGCTTCATTCTGATACATTGTCTCAGACATCAAAACTACATTCCCTCCTTTGTCACTCTTTTTAGTCACTAAGTTGGGTGCTAGTTCTAGCTCATCTAGAGCCACCCTCTCTTCTCTAGTTAAATTATTGAGACCCCGCTAGATCCAGTCTATCTTGTGCAAATCTTCTTTAACCTGCTCTAAAAACACCTTGATCTAGTGATATTTGTTCAAGGGGGGCATTTTTTAGATTTAATTCTCAAATCACATTTCCTTTGTAAGTCAAAAAACTGAAGATCTTCCTCTTCTTCCAATCGTATATTTTAGTAAAGATAGTAGCATATCTAATGCTTCCTGATCAGTCTAAATGGATTTTTGCAATCAGTGGTACCACAAGGGTTAAACATTTTGACATCAATTGCTTCATAGAATATTTTTAACATTATGATGTATAATATTTGATTGCTATCAGGCACTTGATGGTGGTTTATTATCCAAATCATAGGGCAGGTGAATTGTATCGTAGAAAAGCTTTGTTTATAATGTATACTATGCATGTTCTATTATCATGTCATTTGAGTACTAATATAGGTGGGGTTTATATGTATTGCCCCTATTGTATAGAGAGTTCATCATGTATATTGGCACACTGGTCGCAACAAGTGTTTTTATTTGAATTATTATTTTATTGTATTATAATTTTAATTTTATAAAATAGGTGGGGTTTATTGTCTTTCTATGTGCATTAGTTTTCTCTACTGTAGAGTGACCGGCAGAGTTCATTATGTATTGATAATTCCTCACAAAATGAGCTCTTGAATTATGGTGTTGGGCTACAGGAAAATGGTGCTCATCAGATGATTGTGGGTGGTTACTGTGACAACAATTATGGCAATGACCATAAATAAGCATCAGAACGTCCAATTACTATCCACTAATGAAGTCACGCATTGTGACGTAACGCATAGGGTGGGCTGTTGACGTCAAACCGAAGTACTGGAAGTTTGCGAGCTGCCATCTTGTGAGTCACCTTAGAATGCCAGATTTGAAATGTGAATACAAGCTGTTCAACTGCAGTGTCCCAGTTGGGCACTCTTTATGTGAGTGTACTTACCTTTTAATAAATGTTGGTGGATACAACTGATACACTATGATGTGCATTTTTGGGGGATTTGCTGTATAAGGAATAGGAAGACCAACCTGAATTAGTGTGTAGAGGAGATTGGAGGTTGGCGAGAAAAAGAAAAACATACCTACCCAGGTTATAAGGGAAAAGCGCTTTTTGATCTAAAGACTTATAGGTCAAATCCAGGAGGTGAGAGTATATATGTGTGCTGGTGGAGGAGGAATACACAAGGGTGATTTTCAACATGGAAGGAAGTTGCATGAATATCTATAAGAATACATTGACTTTCTGAAGAAAAATTTGCACATTTTATAAGGATTTGAATTATCATGTGGGAGTCATATATTGCAAAATGATTACACTGTATATGTGATATTTTGCACATTGGTTATTATATGCACTTTATAAGGAATTATGTGGGAGTTCAATTATGTCAGATGATTATATTGCATATGTGATATTTGCACACACACTTTATCATTAGGATTGCACATATGTTATGCACTCTATTAACCACTTCAATACAAGGCATTTTTACCCCCTTCCTGCTCAGGCCAATTTTCAAGTTTCAGCGCTCTCACATTTTGAATAAAAATTGTGCAGTCATACAACACTGTACCCAAACTAAATTTTTATAATTTTGTTCACACAGCTAAAGCTTTATTTTGGTGGCATTTAATCACCACTGGGGTTTTTATTTTAAATTTTAAAAAACACAAGTTTTTCTTTTTTTCTGTTATAAAAGTTTACAAATTAATAATTGTTCTTCATAAATTTAGGCCAAGTTGTGTTCTGCTACATGTCTTTGGTGAAAAAACCCAAATCAGTATTTTTTATTTAGTCTTTAGGAGAGTTATAGATATCACAAACTATGGGACATATCCGAAAATTGATCAATGCTGAAGTACTGACAGCCAATCTAATTTCTTGAGGCACAAGAATGTCAGAACAGTACAGATATCCCCCAAATGACCCCTTTTTACAAAGTAGACAGTCCAATGTATTTCATAACAAGCATGGCAAGTTTTTTGAAGTTGTAATTTTTTTGTCATTTTTTTTGGAAACTGAAGAAATTAAAACAATTTTTTCACAATGTTTTTTCTTTTACTTACTGTCACCAGTGCAGTACAGTGTATTCATATAACTGGTGTGGCAGTGATCAGGGACACTGACTGGTGACAGTACAAAAAAAGATAATTTTTTTAATTTGTATTATTTTTTTAAATTTTATATTAAATGTTTTTAGCTTTTTTTTTTATAACACTATGACCAAAGTAGTATAATGCTATCATAATAACATTGTACTACTTTTTTGGAAGTGATCAGTATTTATTTTTTTTAACACAATTTGATTGCTTATAGCAAAGAATTTCTTTGCTTTAAGCAAGCATTTAACTGAATGAAATAGATTTATTGAGGTTTTTTAGTTGTGATTAGCTGTGATTGGCCATGGCTAATCACATGACACAGATGGGCTGTGATTGGCCCAGTCTGTGCATGTGAACACTGTGACTAATCACAGCTAGTGACACAATTGTATACAATGGTTGGCATGAAAGAAAGCCATCCATTGTTTACAACTGTCATTCGACCACAAGGCGTGGTCCTGGAAGGACATCATATGATGCCCACCCGGATTGACAAGAGTCCCGCCCAGATGTCATTTTCCTATTGGCTGGGCGGGAAGTGGTTAATTTGCTGCACTGTTTATAGTACAGAAGCATTGTGCTGTGCATGGTGGCCAATCTTCTAACTTCAGCTTGTTCAATTAAGCTCTGGCAATAAAACCTGCAAGGTGATTGGTTTCTATGCTGAGCTGCACCAGATTTTGCACTCTCCACTTTTCGTAAATAACCCCCAAGTGCTTGATACCATGCCAAAATTAGGTACACACACTTGCATTAACCTCCATGGCAGTATTCCCGAGTGTAGCTCGGGGTTATCAGTGTCAAAAGCGGTAACCCCGAGCTACACTTGCGATTACCCTGCAGCGTTGCTCTGGGATTCCCTGTTTCACTTACCTTGTCCTGCACTCCAGCGATGTGTCCCCTGCAGCATCCCCGGCCTTCTCCTCCGGCCGATGCCGGCATCCGTCTTCCGGTTTCTGGTTCCTGTGAGCGTCTGGACGTACGGGGGCCGGAACCGGTGGGAAATTAAAAAATTTTAAAAAGTGACATTCACTAATACACTAAAATCACATAGTAAAACATTACTGTTTCAAAGCATTTCACATACATTTTGTCCCTAGTGCTTTGTCCTGTGCCCTGCCTACATTTTTACTGTTCTTTCTGCCTGGAAACTGAGAAATGTCCATGGCGTCCAAAAAGCATCCCTTTAGGTCAAAAGCGGTTTTAGACCAGCTAGAGAACAGCGATAGTAAATTAGAACTACTTTCAGAATTGAGTGATAATGATTCGTGGGGAAATTCGTCATCAGACACTGAAAACGATTTTGCGACTTTGCTCAGTTATGTGCAAACTTGGCGCTATATTTCAAATTTCAGTGTTTTTGGTTTGATTATATTGTTGAATTAAATTAATTATTATATTATTATTTTTTATGATTATTTATTATATTATAATTTATGATTTTGTGTTTCAAATTTTAACATACCCGGGATGTTTACTAGACTCTTGTTCGGACAGATTTCAGTGAGTTATTCCTAAAAATTACAGGCCTACAATAAAAAAAATACATATTTCCATGCAAAAAAATGTACCGATTTGAGCACAGAAATACTGACATAATCAGACTGCTAGGGAGGTTAAAGATATGTATTAATGAACACATAACTGCAATAATTTGTGTATTTTGTATCTTCACGGCCCAAATGCATATTTATTCAATGCATAAAATGCAAACCATAAAGTCTTTGTTATGGGTCTAGATTAAACAGTATTCTGCATTGTGTTTTGAACTTTTGAGCAGTTGTTTTTTTCACTGTCAGCTGGTTTCATTCCTAATATAAAGTGGTATAAAATGAGGATTTAGAATGAGGCTGAAAGATTGATGGGATTCTGACTAGCAGTAGCACTAATGAATGTAAAGGCTGCTGATTACTGACCTTTTTTTTATCTATACTTGATATTTCTCTGTAATTGGGGAAAGGGGGGATTTCATATTCTTCCTTACACTGGACTCTTAATATTTAGACTTCTCGTAATATAAGAGCACATGTGGAACTATATTGTAGATTGTTCTGTGATGTTTAATAGAGGAGAAGATAGTAAGTAGACTGAAATACGTATAAATCAATTTGTCACAGCTGACCTACAGAAAGAAATGGCACTAGAGAAAGGCTGAGAATGTTTTAAAATACATTTCCTACCTCATTACACCAGAACTGCTGAACTTTTCCAGTGTTTCTTAACAATGCTTTGAAAATAGAATTATTATAAGTAAAGCAGATGAAAGAGACACGAAGAGAAAAACATTTCAAGATTAAAATATATACTGAATATATATTACTACCATTTTAATACTGTTGAAGGTCAAAATTGATATTTTTTTGAAAGTAAGGAATACATGTCTCTTTGTGTGGGTAGAATGGAGTAGGCACCTCTTTGGTATAAGCCATTCAAACACATTGTACAACTGATCTGAAATAAGTTAAATATTTAGATACATAGAGATGCATGCTGTGTGGTGGTCTTACTATTTATAACAATTTTCTGAGCTTAGTTTCTGTAATTCTACAATTGAGGCTGTACATTGTGCAATACCACTAAAAAGTCTGTACATTGTGTATATTCAGTAGTAACAGACAGTTGTAGCAGCAGAAAATAATAATCAATTGTCATGCTGTAATTTGACCTAAAGGCTAAGTTTACCTTTTTTTCTTAATTCTAGCTCAACTATGTACCAATATGCCATTAGTGTGCCTCTTTTGCAAAAAAAGAAAAAAACTTTCTCTGTCTTTTAGGCCAGGCATTACCTCAGCCCCTATTGTATTCATAGAAAACTCTTACTTCCTCATCCATCCTGGAATTAGGTAGTTAGCAATAGGAAGAAGGGTCAGTTACACACCGGAGGATAGATATACAGTATATAGTGGGTATTTATTGATCCATAGGACACACAAAATACCAGGGCATAAATACAGGACTTGTTAATGCATTTCACACGATCTCGTGATTAAACATAACCAATCTCGTGCTTAACCACTAGCCTACAGCACACTTATTCCCCCTTCCTGCCCAGGCCAATTTCCAGCTTTCAGCGCTGTTGCACTTTGAATGACAATTGCGCGGTCATGCAACACTGTACCCATATGACATTTTTATCATTTTTTTGTGACAAAGCTTTATTTTGGTGGTATTTTAATCACCTCTGGGTTGTTTATTTTTTCTTAAACAAACCAACCGCATGCGCGGTTAGAATGGGAGGATGTCATATGACGTCATCACAGAACGAGAGAACCACCTTGCGTCCTTCATATTACTATATGGTGGGCGGGAAGTGGTTAAACATAACCATAATTGGTTAGGTTTAAGTGCGAGATCTTGTGAAACGCGTTAACAAGTCCTGTATTTATGTCCTGGTGTTTTGTGTGTCCTATGGATCAATAAATACACACTATATTCATCTCTCCTCCTGTGTGCGGCTGACCCTTCTTCCTATTGCATCGTGTGTGGTGGTGAGCCAGAGACTGCACCTGTTGTGAATTGATCTGGATTGTTTGCCTGAGTGGTATACCTTTTGTTAATTAGGTAGTTAGGACATGAAAACCAATAGAAGGCAATAGAAGTGCTGACAGCCAATCTAATTAACCACTTGCCCTCCTGAGGATTTACCCCCCTTAATGACCAGGCCTCTTTTTGCTACTCGGCGCTGCACTAATTCAACTGATAATTGCGCGGTCATGCAATGCTGCACCCAAACAAAATGTATGTCCTTTTTTTCACACAACTAGAGCTTTCTTTCGGTGTAATTTGATCACCTGTGCGCTTTTTATTTTTCACGCTATAAACAAAAAAAGACCAAAACTTTTGAAGAAAAATGATATTGTTTACTTTCAGCTATAAAAAATATATAGTAAACTCAAAGTTAGTTATAAATTTAGGCCAAAATGTATTCTGCTACATGTTTTTGGTAAAAAAAATCCCAATAAGCGTATATTGATTGCTTTGTGTGAAAGTTATAGCGTCTACAAACTATGGTATAGATACTGCAATTTACGCCATTTTTTTGCTATACAGCACTGTGCTAGTTTAACGGACAATTGCGCGGTCATGCAATACGGTACATAAATGAAATTTATGTCCTTTTTTTCACACAAAAAGAGCTTTCTTTTGGTGGTATTTGATCGCCTGTGCATTTTTTATTTTTTGCGCTACAAAAAAAAAATGTTGACAATTTTGAGAAAAAAAACAAAATTTTGGTCTTTTTGCTATAAAACATGTACAGTAAAAAAAAATTAAAAATCAAATTTCGTCATAAATTTTGGCCAAAATGCATTCTGCGACATGTCTTTGCTAAAAAAAAACCCAATACGTGTAAATTAATTGGTTTATGTGAAAGTTATAGCGTTTACAAATGGCGGTAAAGATACTTGGATTTTTAATTTTTTTTTATTATTATTATACAGTATTTATAAAGCGCCAATAGTTCGCTCAGCGCTGTACATTATACTAATAATGGCGGCGATCAGCGACTTATGGCGGCGATCAGTGACTTATGGCGGCGATCAGCGACTTATGGCGGGACTGCGGCGGACATTCTGACACTGGGGGGGAACTGACTTGGGTCACTGACATCCCCAGTGACACCAATACAGCGATCAGTGCAAAAAAAACACTGACACTGTACTAATGGCACTGGGGAGGAAGGGGTTAACTTTTTTATTTACTGAAAGGGTTAACTGTGTGAGGGGAGTGTTTTACTAGGGAGCGGGGGGGGGAGGTGTACTGCACGGGGGACAGATGATCGGGAGAGATAAACTCTTCTCTCCGGCTCAGCATGTCAGGAGCTGACAGTGATTGCCGCTAATCAGCGGGACACAGCCGGTACCAATCGGCTGTGACCCGGCGACTGATATCCGCGGCCGTGATCGGTGGGACAGGTAGGGCGGTGGTGCGCCTCGCGCAGGCCCCCTACCTGTTTTGCAAACACGTTTTAAAACGTGGTTTTGCCCAGCTGTGCCACCCTGCCAACGTATTTCTACAGTGGCTGGGTGGCATGTGGTTAATTGAGGCCCAAAAATGTCAGAACAGTACAGATATCCCCCAAATGACCCCTTTTTCCAAAGTAGACAGTCCGACGTATTACATAACAGGCATGGATGTATGTTAGTGACCTCATTAACATACAGCCTGCACCTGTCCTCACCCTCCAGGAGATTGCTCCAACCCACCTCTGTGCTCACATGCAATCATTATCAGTCTATACCCCATTATCTGTTCTTACGAAATACACAGCCAGTGATCCATTTTTTTTGTCCCTTCATCTTGCACGGAAATGCGCTGCAAATGCACATTGCAGCACATTTAAATGTTAATGGAACCCCAAGCGTAGGTAGCAGATCTGCAACAAAAATGCTGCCATGCAGCAAAAATACTGCAAGTGCACCAAAAAATACGGTGCACATACACCACACTCCACACTTAAAGTTCTGGAGCTTCTTTGGGGCATTTGTTGCATTTAGGGCAGTTAATTCAAGTGAATGGGCTGCCCTATGTGTAATGAGAGAAAATGATCCAAAACACCCCAAAAAATTGTGTGTGGGAACATGAGTTCCTGCTGCGTGAAGATGTGAAGGGGGCCTGACAGCTGAGAGGTTCCATCCACTCTGTCCTCCTATGGATTTGCATAAAGATGGCCATACACTATGCAGCCGCATAGTTGGAGGATACCCAATTACAGTGGAG
Organism: Staurois parvus; assembly: GCF_062004578.1. Lineage (NCBI taxonomy): Eukaryota > Metazoa > Chordata > Amphibia > Anura > Ranidae > Staurois > Staurois parvus. The sequence goes on along the minus strand of NW_028317949.1, from coordinate 6,947,917 downwards.
CGAGGTCTGAGTCCTACCCCAGGCTGGGGAAAGTATATTTGACCTGGTTGTCTGCAGGTCACACCTCACGATGAGCACATTTATGAACAGTGGTGGGAGTCACTGTGTATGGATATAGTCCATAACATGGATGGTGGAATGTGTTACAATGAACTAATTATTTGAAGCGTATTGCTATTTATGAACTGGGACTATGCACTTTTAATACTTACTATATCAATATTTGTTGTTTTTTTATTCACATTAGCAGTCTTTACTGTACACAGATTACTATTAATATTATTGATTGATTTATTATTTGTTGTTTTGATTCACAGTATCAGTGTTACGCTATTGTGACAGTACACCTTTTTGATTAGTAAAGGTGCAACCAAAACATTTATTTATCCATCCAATTTTAAGATATCAGAACTGCGTCCTGCATAAGCTGTAGTGTCTTGTAAAAAAATGCCCAATTTCTGTGCTAATAGGCAAAAGGTATGTAAAAAAAAAATGGAACGGGAGTGATCTCTGCTCTAGGGAACATGTACAAGTGCAAACAAATGTTTAAAAAATTCAATTTTACCAGGAGCTTTTTGAAGCACTGATATTTACAAACGGATAATGGTTTTAAATTGCAGGCAAATGACATTTCCCTTCTGGCTTCTCTTCTATTAACCACTTCAAATCCAGACATTTTTACCCCCTTCTAGTCCAGGCCAATTTTCAGCTTTCAGACACATTTGTTTTGTCTGAAAAGCTGAAAATTTGAATTTTACAATAATTTTACAATTTAAACTTTATACATTTTTTTCCTTGTAAATACCACTGTTGCTGTAGCACACAATTCAACAAGAATTATAACACAATTGTGTACAGCCCCCCAAAAATGCATACCAAACCCCTTAGGGTTTATTTAGTAAACCTGGGGAGTGAAAAATCAGGCTCACTTCTGCATAGAAGTCAATCAGCTTCCAGGTTTTATTGCCAAAGTTTAATTGAACAAGCTGAGATTAGAATTTGATTGGTTTCTATACAGAAGTGAGCCTGATTTTGCAATCTCCAGCCTTACTAAATAAACCCCTTTGAGTCTGGTATGGATTTTAAGCTGAAGACATGACAGGATCAGTTCTGTCAATCCTTCTCAAGCTGTCATCAGCTATATAAAGGAAGTACGGGGAGAGTAATTACTCCATTGATTCCATTGGGACAGCACAGTGGCTAAGTGGTTAGCACTTCAACCTGGCAGCAATAAGGCTGCCGGTTTGCATCCCAGCCATGGTACTACCTGCCTGGAGTTTGCATGTTCGCTCTCCCTGTGCCTGCATGGATTTCCTCTGGGTACTCCTGTTTTCTCCCACACTCCAAAGACCTACTGGTAAGCTAATGTGGCTCCTGTCTAAATTGGCCCTAGTATGTGTATTTATGAATGTGAGTTGTGGACTTTAGATTATAATCTCCTTGAGGTCAGGGACTGATGTGAATGTACAATATATATTATATGTAAAGCACTGTGTAAATTGTTGGCGCTAAATAAGTACCTGTAATAATAATAAATATGGCCAGTGATCAAATTTGGGCAGTGATGGCGCTGCTTTCCATATCCCTTTGCTTACATGGCTAAGATTCATGGTCATATAGTATACTAGTGATGGCAGAGGTTAGGAATCATTGGCATTTGGAAGCTCTCATATATAAAAGTAGAAGAAATACTGCTTCTATATACACTGGGAAAAGGAACACTTTTAATCAGAGTATAGCATAACTCCAGTTAAACTCCTGGGATATTGATCTGGTCAGTTAAGTAGCAGAGGGAGTTGTTAATCAGTTTCAGCTGCTTTGTTGTTAATGAAATGACAGGTGCACTAGATGGGCAACACTGAGATGACCCCCAAAACAGGAATGGTTTTACAGGTAGAGGCCACTGACATTTTTTCCCTACTTATCTTTTCTGACTGTTTTTCACTAGTTTTGCATTTGGCTGAGGTCAGTGCTAGCATGGACTCTACAGAGGTTGCACAGGCAGTCTAACTCCAGGATGGCACATCAATACGTGCCATTATCAGAAGGTTTGCTGTGTCTCCCAACACAGTCTCAATAGGATGGAGGAGAATCCAGGAGAAAGGCAGTTACTCTAGGAGAGCTGGACAGGGCCGGAGAAGGTCCTTAACCCATCAGCTGGACTGGTATCTGCTCCTTTGTGCAAGGAGGAACAGGATGAGCACTGCCAGAGCCCAACAAAATGACCTCCAGCAGGCCACTGGTGTGAATGTCTCTGACCAAACAACCAGAAACAGATTTCATGATGGTGGCCTGAGGGCCCAATGTCCTCTAGTGGGCCCTGTGCTCACTGCCCGGCACCAGAGCTCAATTGGTATTTGCCATTGAACACCAGAATTGACAGGTCTACCACTTGTACCCTGTGCTTTTCACAGACAAGAGCAGGTTCACCCTGAGCATATGTGACAGATATGAAAGGGTCTGGAGAAGCTGTGGAGTTATGCTGCCTATAACATCATTTAGCATGACCATTGTGGTGGTGGGTCAGTGATGTTCTGGGAAGGCATAGCCACAGAGGGATGCAGGCTGGACAATGGCACCCTGACTGCCATTAGGTATTGGGATGAAATTTTTGGACCCATTGTCAGACCCTAACTGGTGCAGTGGGTCCTGGTTTCCTCCTGATGCATGACAATGCCCGGCCTCATGTGGTGAGAGTATGCAGGCAGTTCCTGGAGGATGAAGAAATTGACACCATTGAATATCCCCCATGCTCGCCTGACCTAAATCCAATAGAACACCTCTGGGATATCATGTTTCGGTCCATCTGACGCCACCAGGTTGCACCTCAGACTTTCCGGGAGCTCAGTGATGCCCTGTTCCAGATCTGGGAGGAAATACCCCAGGACACTGTGGGGTTTATTTACTAAAGCTGGAGAGTCCAAAATCAGACTCCCTTCTGCATAGAAACCAATCAGCTTCCAGGATTCATTGCCAAAGCTTCATTGAACAAGCTGAGGTTAGAAGCTGATTGGTTTCTATGCAGAAGGGAGTCTGATTTTGGACTCTCCAGCTTTAGTAAATAAACCCCCATCTGTCATCTCATTGGGAGCATGCCCCAATGTTGTCAGACATGCATACAAGCCCGTGGGGGTCATACAAAGTACCATTTTGAGTTGCTGCAATGAAATTTCAGCAAAATGGACTTTTATTTAAAATATAGCTGTGACTCATTTTATTGTGGCTTAATATAAAGTAACATTGATTTACATGACAACAGTTCTAGTGTTATTATTACACATATTAACTCAGCTGCAGTACTGCACAAGCCTACAGGTTTATTATGTGTAAGCAGCAATGACAATAGTTAACATAACATCTGTAAATATGTTATTCAGGTTTATATTTTTACCATGCAGATGATTAGAGGAGTTGTGAAAAAAGGGCATGCACTGAAGACTTTGGTTTTGCCATTCAATTTTCTTGTGCAAACTATCCATCGTAGCACTATAACCGTAGTTCAAAGGTATCAACATAGGCATATGAATTAGGTGTTTTCTTTCTGTTGATATGAGAAATAGTTTTATGGCTTAAGCTGTAGTCCAGGATATTACACCATTCAAATCAATGATGTGTTTATTAACTACTTGCCGACCGCAGATAACCGAATGACGGCTGCACTGCGGCCGGCCAGTTCTGGGTGGACGTCATATGACGTCCTCCCAGAACGCGCTCTCCTGCGCACCCCTCGGGGGCGCGCACCTGGCGATCTCCGTGATCGCTGTGTCCTACGGACACAGCTGATCACGTGACGTGGTAAAAGGCCAATAACAGCGGCCTTTTACCACGTGATCAGCCGTGTCCAATGACGCGCTGATCACCGGGAAATGCTGTCAGATCATGAGGAAAGTACTGCCGAAAACCAGCAGTTGTCAGAGCGGGGATCGGCACCGATCATCAGGGTCACTGATCATCAGTGCCCTGATGATCGGTGCCCAGCAGTGTCATACACAAGTTCCGCCCACCTGTGCCAAGCAGTGTGCCCAGCAATGCACCCACCTGTGCCCAGCAGTGCACCCACCTGTGCCACCCAGCAGTGTCGCCACCTGTGCCCAGAAGTGCCACCTACCTGTGCCCAGTAGTGCCACCCACCTGTTCCCACCAGTGCCACCCACCAGTGCCCAGCAGTGCAGCCCAGAAGTGCTGCCAGTCAGTGCCACCAGTCAGTGCCCAGCGGTTGTGCCAGTCAGTGCCCAGCAGTGCCCCCAGTCAGTGCCCAGCAGTGATGTCAGTCAGTGTCAACTATCAGTGCTGTCTATCAGTACCCATTATCAGTGTCGCCTATCAGTGCCGCATATCAGTGCCACCTATTCGTGACACCTCATTAGTGCTGCCTATCAGTGCCGCCTATCCGTGCCACCTCATTAGTGCCGCCTATCAGTGCCGCCTATCAGTGCCCATCAGTGCCGCCTATCAGTGCCCATCAGTGCTGCCTCATCAATGCACATCAGTGAAGGAGAAAAATTACCTGTTTGAAAAATTTTATAATAGAAACAAAGAAACTTTTTTTTTTTTTCAAATTTTTTTGCACTTTTTTTGCTTATAGCACAAAAAGTAAAGCTCCCAGCAGCGATTAAATACCACCAAAAGAAAGCTCTATTTGTGAGAAAAAAATGATAAAAATTTCATATGGGTAAAATCTTGCATGACCGCGCAATTGTCAATCAAAGTGAGACAGCACTGAAAGCTGAAAATTGGCCTGGTAAATAAGGGGGTATAAGTGCCCGGTAGGCAAGTGGTTAAAAAATTCTTAAATGCATTTTTAAATATGAAAATTATAGGAACATAATCTGCCTTTATATAACTTTTCTGGAATCTACTGAGTTTTTTCATAGTGTCAGCACAGTGAACCAGACAACCTCAACTTCAGTGAAAAGTGCTTTCCCCTTACAATGAGAGCTTGCTGATAGTAGGAAGGAGCAGAATGAGCAGTGTGGTGACTTCATAAGTGTGGCGATCCTTCTTCAAAGTCCAATCAGCAGGCTCACAGTGGGTTATTGACTAAACTGTATTTTAATTTTAGGCAAAGCAAGTGAAGCATAGCTTTTTATTTTCAAACACAGAATTTTGCACTTAAATGTTTGCACTTGGACGGCACTGTATTCAAAAGGAAAAGGCTGTCTTTGGTAAGAACACCTCTCTACATGAGCCCCAAGTATGTTCAGCCACACTTGGGACAAACATATCTCTGTCATGTTACATATTGAGACAACACAAATATGTAATACTGCATACTCAAAACTTTTTTTTTATTTTCACACTGCTGAGTTCTCCTTTCTCCTGTAAGCTAAATAAAATCCTCCTCTACATTAAACCACCCTTAAACATATTTTTGATTTTTCAAGGCAGGAGTCTTTTTGGCCATACATGGAAATTTGAAACAATAATGTAAAAATAGGTTTTAGAAAATTATATTAGCAGCATGCTAAAATACACTTTATTATCATTTTAATTAACAAATGGACTAAAGATGCTTTTATAATTTAATTTATTTTGCTTTCATTTGTATTTAGTTCCACATAGTAAAAGTATAAACAATATATTTTATGTTGATGAATTCCTGGTTTGCACTGGTTAGATTTTAGTATGAATTTAATTTGTACTTTTGATCAATTTATCATCAAAATGATATGATAATGTAACATATTTGGATATATCTAGTTCAACTGGTAATAAGAGTTGTAAGTGTAACCAAAGATAAAACTTTTTTTTTTCGTTTTAGAGGGATTAGAACACCTGTCAGTTTCAATAACTGTCTGTGCCCCCGTTAGGGAAACTCACCCTCTCTATTTGTCCTGTTTACTGTTATCATCGAAAGTGAAAGTAAAAGAAAATCCCAAATTATTTGTTGACATCAGAACACTAATAGAGGAGAAATCTTCCAATGGGAACATTGGAAAAAATGATGGCGGTTATAACCCCCCCTTACTCTATCTAAAATGAAAAAAAATATATTATTTTTTAGTTACACTTTAATGACCTTCAACCTACAGGGGAAAGCAGTAGTGGAGGCAGAGTTTGGCAATATAGGCAGTTGCATGAAGTGGATGGGGAATCCTGCACTTAATATTAGATCTAGTAAGGATAATGTTGGCATCCAAATTCCACAAATGAAAAAAGTTGCTGGTTTGACAGATTCTACATTACTGCTGTGCACTCTGTCAGCTTAGCTATGGGAAGGACAATTGGTAATTATGCTGCTGGCTTAGGTGGCCTGCCGCTTCCTCTCATTCAGTGCTCCTAAAGCCCCATTATGAGGTGTGTTGTGTTGTATTACATGACTCCCTCACAAAAGTTTTCATTCTTTTCTTCCTCCAAGAAAAACTCAGCTCCTCGCACAAGGAATGGCCATTAGTGCTCTTTGTTCAATTGCAGAGGCAGTCATCTTACTGTAACTGGGGGAATAATCTGAGGAGAGGACATGTAGCATAGAAAGGCTGTTATATAGCTGGGGGAAGAATTTTTGTGGCTTGTAGAAAGGGGTCTGTTTTATGGGACTGATGTTGCTTCAGGTGATAGTGAAAGGAACCTTAGTCACAGGCAATGGAACCAGCATGCTATAGTAATAGGACATAGGGACTGACATTTAACACTCTGGACCCATAAAAGTCTTTTACTTTTGCACATATCCTAGAGAAAACAAAATGCTTTAAAATACCTTTTTTTTTGTCAAGTGACCCACCCCCCCACCTTCCCAAGGAGATATGTATGGGCGATGTTCAGCAATGTTCTCTTATAAGGTCCAGCAATGAGCTCCTAAACTTCACTACAATTTTTCTCAGTCTGGTACAACAATTTACAGTGGAATACAATATGATAAAACCCATTCTCAACCCAAGGACTTACTGGGTCCCCATTGTTTACCTTCACATTTTCCATGCTTTCTTGAAAGTGGGATCACATAATTATACATTCTAAAGTTATTCCAAGAGATCTCTAGCTATGGCATACCAGGCTCCCTGGAGGTCTCTGGGGACACCTCTGGTTCACTAGCAAAAACTGCTAGGAGAAGAGCTACACTTGCATCAGTTGGTACCACAACAGCACTATCAACTAGAGTTTTAGTGAAATGGGTCAGGTGTCCATGCTGAAGATGCCATGGTATTTTTTAGGTTTTGGCCTTTTTCTCTCTATTGCATATTTCGTGAAAAGTGGAAAGTTTCCCTTCAGGGTTTAAATGTGCAACAGTAATTGGGATATAGCCACTTTATGACAGACAGTTCCACTGCTGGTTTCAAAGGCTACCAGCATTGTATACATACTGTTCCTACCAAGGGTCAACTGTTCAGGGTCACTGACCTCAGTATGAAACAAAGTAACCAGGGTTCTAGAGTCTAGGAGGGAATGTACATTTTTCTATATCACATATACATGTCACATGTAAGGATCTGTGACCAGGGTGTATAAATAAGGACAGCCATCATACCAGAACACTCTTTATAGGTTTTTGGCTCAGATTGCCCTATATGATCCTACTCGCTACATCATAAACACTGGGGAGGCCCGGGGGTTCTGTCATTGCCTTCCAAGCAGAGCCCCCAATAGGTGGTGGCCATCTCACTATTTTTGCAAGTCACATGGTGCCTTCCCTTTGTGGTTTTACTGGTTACAACCTTTACATTGGTTGCCATGGGAAATTGCCTCTTTATTGACAGGAACTTTGAGACTATAGATTTATCAAAATGGTCTTTGGTGGCAGAATAATGCTCCACCAGCTCCACCAGTTACTTTGGCGCAGCTTGGTTCACCCACCTTCACAGTTCTGGATGCCCTCAGGAACCAGTCCATTATGACCCTCTCCACAATATGTGACTCTGATAGAACCCTGGGCTGCAATTGCCATTTAACCAGGTTGATCAGGTCATACATTTGGAGCAGGGAGACCCCTCTGTCTGGTAAATTCAGCTGTGTCTCCTCAGAGGCTGTCACCCCCAAATAGTACAAAAATGTCCCCTGTTTTTAACACATACTGTTAGGCTAATTCGGTTTGTTTTCAAGCAGATTGGTAAATTGAGCTGGGAATTTCTCTTTTACTGCTTGTCACTCCAAGATGCCTCAGGATCCCTGCTTTTAACTTTTCATAATCTATAGCATCATCTCAGGTCTGATCAAAGTATGCCTATTGGGAGTTTTCCTCTTAACAATGGCTCTAGAAACACTGCCCATCACCTGCCCAATCCTGTCAAAAGTACATAAAAAGTCTTTTACATGAACTTAGGCTGTCATCCTCTGTAAAACGTAGCTTACCGTGACTGCAGAGGTGTCATGGGGGGGGGGCAGTGAAACCACCTGAAGACTAAGCTGGAAGCTGCTGTATCGCTTCTGGTAAGGCCTGTCATCTACCTCTGCTAAGCTTCTGTGGCATACACCAAAACAGTCAATTGAATCTCACTGCTTACCAGCAGGGCTGCCAACAGACTATTCATTTTTGATACGCTGTCCTTTTAAACAATACTGACCCATATGAAACCCAGAACAATGAAAAGAGTATTGCTCAAATGCCCCCCCAAACCTGTGTCAGTCAGATGAGCGTGCAAAATAAATTGCTACAAGACAGACAGACTCAGCTTGTCAAGCTCTAGTAGACGTCAACAAAATGGCAGCCATCTGCACACAGAAACTGACTCCCTGTTGCATAAATGTGAATGAAATGAGCAAAAGATGGCATAAGCTCCTTTTCTCCACCTGTAGAGAATTCCTCAGACACGTTTTGCCCTTTTTGGGGCTTAATTGTAGAGACACACACCTTTTATGGTTTTTAATTTTAATGGCACTTTAACAAAATATACACAAATCTCACAACAAGAAACCTCACATTTCAACAGGGATCATCAGAGTAATTTCCACTTTTTCCCCCATCCTCCACTAATTGTAGGGGGTCATAGTGAAGCGTATAACTTTCAGAGGTAGTCCAGACTCCAAAGTGCATTTGACAGCTTCCTGTTTTTCCATAAGCATTGCATCAAACAGACAAAAAGAAGGTCCCTTACAGGGGTCTTTGTCAGCACAACCCATACAACAATCTAGACAACAAAAATTAAGTCTATTTATGAGGCAATTGGTTTAGCTTGGACCTGCAAGCTGCTCCACCTCATCCTGTATCTAGTCTTCCTTTTTTAACACCATACCACACACAATGTTCATCCCAGAGAATATATTTAACCATATGCCAAATTACTAACATTCCTGGAAAACAACAAAAGAAAAAAAATCTTTGATACATTTTTTCTTTTCATGCTTTGCTATTTGTTAGCAGTTACAATTTATAAAATGTTCAAGTTGATAGCTACATGTCTTTTTATACCTTGTTAATTGCATTACATTTATCATCAAAATCTAATCTTAAACCACTTTAGGCACTTGCCCACCTGTTTCTTTAATTTCAGTTTTTCCATTTTTCTCCAACAGTTCTGCACGTCTTAAGCTGATTTTCAAAATTATTATTCAGGGGAGATATAATCAAGATTGCCATTATTACATGCATTTGAATAATCAGAATTGTGTTTTATTGCACACTTTTGAATGTTTTACTGTGTAGGTGAAAGCGTGTTTGGATTATGCCTCACCCATATGGAGAGAGAAAAACCTTCTTACTAGCAGCGCAGTTTATTAATAGTTTAGAATGTCTTTTCACCTCCAGTTAGTATTCCAAGCTTTAGCTCAGCTTAACCTTATAATGAAATCTATGTGAGTTTTGGACTGTAACCTGTTTTTCAAGGTGGTAAGAGTCATAACCCAATGCTAATTAGTCTTTCTAATGAACAGGATTTTACTTCCAGGGAACTACTTACATAGCTAGCATGTCCTAGGTCCAGTATTGTGTGATGTGCAAGCAGCATGATGTGGATGTTATATTGAATATTTCTGAAATAGAATGTATGACATTCATCATTGTGCCATTATACATACAGTACATGGTGGGTAGCTTTACTTAGTTGCGTAGCAACCAAACACCTTAAAAAAAGGTGATTAAAGAAAAAAAACCGATAGGTACATACACAAAAGTAGCACTAATCACAAATTATTTCTGGGTTGTCAAGCAACCAATGTAATTTTTAAAGAAGAAAAGCTTGCTAATCTACAAGTAATAGCACTAATCCCTTAAATCAAATCCAGAACAATATAGTGATTAAATCATTCATCTCCTAGAAATGTAACCAAATCGGTCTTGTCATTAAAGCCCCAAGGCTCCGACTCTTCAAAATGCATATTGCTTTAGCTTGTAGTAATGAAATGGACCCCCTGCATGTTTTTGTTTTTTAGCACTATTTCTACACCTCTGGACATTAAAGGATTACCAGTATCTTCAAAAGTCTTACCAAAGTGCAAGGTCAAAATAATTATTCAGGTCTCAGACCACTTACAGTATACTCTAACCTTTAGTTTTAAGTCTGTGATGAACAAATATTCTCTACAAAAAATTATTATGTATTTGCTGGCATGACATTTAAGTTACTAAAACAATTAGAGGTGGATATGTGCACTCCAAAAGTACTCCACCAGAAGTTGTAAGCTTTCAAAAACTGATAAGAAAAAAGTGCTTCTGGGGGCTTCAACCACTTGCCTTATACCCCCTTCATGCCCAGGCCAATTTTCAGCTTTCAGCCCTGTCGCACTTTGAATGACAATTGCAAGGTCATGCAACATTGTAGCCATATGAAATTTTTAGCATTTTTTTACACAAATAGAACTTTATTTTGGTGGTATTTAATCACCACTGGGTGTTTTATTTTTTGCACTATAAACAAAAAAAAAAGCAAAAAACTTGCTAAAAAAAGTTTGCAAACGAGTAATTTTTCTCCTTCACTGATGTGCGTTGATGAGGCTGCACTGATAGACAGCACTGATGGGCACTGATAGGCAGCACTGATGGGCACTGATGAGGTGGCACTGATAGGCAGCACTGATGGGCACTGATGAGGTGGCACGGATAGGCAGCACTAATGGGCACTGATAGGTTGCACTGATGAGGCGGCACTGGTGGGCATTGATGAGGAGGCACTGATGATGATGCACTGATATGCAGCAATGATAGGCACTGATAGGTGGCACTGATAGATGAACTGATAGGTGGCACTGATGGGCACTGATAAGAGGCACTGATGGGCGACACTGATGGGCGGCGCTGACTGATGACACTGACTGGCGGCACTGCTGGGAACTGATGGGCAGCACTGATGGGCATTGATGGGTGGCACTGCTGGGTGGCACTGGTGGGAAGCACTGCTGGGCACTGGTGGGTGGCACTGCTGGGTGGCACTGCAGGGCACGGATCATCAGGGCACTAATCATCCTCTGTGACAGCTGCCAGTTATCGGCAGTACTTTCCTCACGCTGTCACAGAGTGAGGAAAGTGCTGCCGATAACCTGCAACCACCACAGAGGATGATCAGTGCCCTGATGATCCGTGCCCTGATGATCCGTGCCTTGCAGTGCCATCCACCAGTGCCCAGCAGTGCCTCTCACCAGTGCCACCCAGCAGTGCCACCCATCATTGCCCATCAGTGCTGCTCATCAGTTCCCATGATCTGCTGTGTCATTGGACACAGCTGATCACATGGTAAAAGGCCGCTGTAATTGGCCTTTTACCTCATTACGTGATCAGCTCTGTCTGTAGGACACAGCGGTCACAGAAATCGCTGGGTGCATGCCCCTAGGGGAGCGTGGGAGGGCGCATTCTGGGAGGATGTCATATGACATAACGGCTCTGTAGCCATCATTCGGTTATAGAACAGTTACCAAGTGGTTAAAATCAGGAAAGTTGACAGAAGCTGGGATTGTACAGCATATGTGACAGCTGACGATTTTTGTACATAAGTGTACAAAAATCTCAATTTCAGTCTTCACGCGACTAAGATTGTGTTTTGCAGTCACTTTTGTGGCTGTTGTTTTCCTTATTCCAGGTCACAATTTTGCACAATGTCCTTTTGTCTCTTTCAATCAGTTGACCATGTCAATGATGCCAATGCTTATCAGATGATGTATTCCCTGAAACTGTATATGCCGTCATAACCTTTGATACTGTACCTCATGGCACAGCAAATAAATTGGCAACTTCAGTCACAGAGGTACAAGCTAAGCGGGCACCAACAATTGCCCTCTTTGAAGTTCAGTAAACTCTGACATTATTCCATATTACTAGCAGTGCACGCAGTGAATGATGAAAGTGAGGCTTCCCACCAATTAGCTAGATGTCTCATCACACAGCGAAAGCAAAAGAATGTTATATCACTTCTACTTTCAACACAAAACAAGTCGTCAATTTCACACCTTCAAATCATGTAGTGTTTCCATTTCTTTGCCTAACCCCTGTATATGAAAGGAGACTTTCTGGACTCTGTAGTACTTCCCAGATAGAAAGGTGATATGTAAGACTGGGCAGTTATTGCCGTGGAATTAAACTTTTAAAAAACTGTTTGCTACACAGATTCCACAGTTGAAAGTGGTTGCTACCATCAAGAAAATCATGTACAGTATAGATACTGTATGTTTGGTGAAAGTATATATGTCACTTTTGGTGTCTAAAAGGACTCCTTTTCTTATTACATCTAACTTCATTATAACCCTTATTTAAAGCTTTACTTTTTGCCATTTTACAAAAAGGTACAATTTAAAATTTTAAAATATGTGTTATTTATTTACTTACTACCAGTTAACTTTTAGATTTAGTAGGAATTCAGTAAGGATTGTGTAAGTTATGTCATGTTTTTGAGTGCTAATAATGATCTTAGTGTACTTTAATCAAAAATACCATTTTGTATATACATTTTTGCAAATATCAGGGGATTTACAAAATCAGCAGCATCCTCGTTTTTTTCTACTAGTCCTATTATTTCAGAGAATGTTACAAATTCTGAAAGCAATAAGTGAAAAATAAAAAAAAGTGAAAAATTGCTAAAATGCTCTGACCAACTGAGATTTAAAGTGAAACACAGGACCTGGCAGTGAAAGTGTTACACAACATGCAGGTGTCATGCAGGAGTTCATTTTGTGCTATGTATATGGTAAATGTTTATCTGTCTTTTTTGGAGCCCAATATTATTTTGGTAGATTAGCACTCTTTCAACAGCTCCAAATAATCAAGTAATACACTGCTAGAACATTTAACCACTTGCTGCCCCACCACAGTACATTTACCGTTGCAGGGAGGCACATACAGGCTCAGTCACATATATACGTGATTATGCCTGCTCTGGTTTAGGAGCACGCAGTGCACCCCTTCTGTGACTGCTGTGTTCACCGGAAACAGTGGATCACTGCTACCCATAACCAGGTATCATGTGATCACTATGATTGGCCATAGCATTCACATGATGGCAATGTAAACAACCTGTCATAAATAGCTTTCAATTCATGAACAGCTTGTTTACTGTTGTGATCTGTAACTGGTCCACAGCATATTATGGTATGTGGCTACCTAGATCATGTGATTAACTGTAGCCATTAACAGATCACAACCACAACCATAAGCAAGCTGTTCATGAGTGGGAAACCCATTCATGACAGCTAAAGCTATTGCTTATAATCATCACTGTATGAGCAACAACAGTGTTTTTTTGCTTCAAGGCTTCCCTTTATAAAAAAAAAAGTGGGATTTTATTTTAGTTCAGGGGTGATATTTTGTGGTTTTCATTTATTTGGGGTTTTTTAGACTTTTACAGTTTTTATAAATTATATAGTGCTCAGAGTTTAGCATTCAGTTTTGACTGACAATAAGTTCACCTTTTGTGCACTAAACATATATCATTCACATTTACCACACCTCTATTCCCATAGATACAATAAAAGTTAGGTATATACAGTAACAGGCCTATTATCCCTGATTAAAATTGTCCTGTTGCTGGCCAATGTTACACTGCTGTATCCTCTTCAGTGTTTTATTTTTTGTAAAGTCCCAGCCTGTGCTCATTGTCTCTAGTAAATTTGGACCTAGCATTGCTATTTAAAATTGCCATGCTGCTGGCGTAAGAGTTTAATAGAAATTATCCAGCAGTATGACTGTTTTGCATCAGTTAGAACAGGAACACCCTTAGGGAACTACTTTGTCTGTGTGTAGTTATCGTCATTTGATAAAACAAAACATGTCATTGCAAAAATTCCTGAAAAAAAAATAACTTTTGAAGCTAAAATGAATCAGGTTGGGGTACTGCTGCTGTTGCTACTATTTGTAAACCAAGCTAATTGTGAAAGAAAATAATATATTCCATAGGCAAATATATGCTGTTGCTGAGACAGTCTGTGAGAGTTATATTGTTCTGTAACACCATGTACAGCTTTAAAGCATTCCCCAAGCATATAAATTTGAAGGATATGTGTATTTTCATAAAAAAGACCCTCTGCTGTACAGTATTGAAAAAAAATTTTTCATTGGTACACAGTATGTCACCCATGGGGTTCTCCTGCTTTCCGTGCTTTTTACAGTAGTTTTACCTATTAGCCCTAAACATTTCCAGAATTTAACAAGAGGATTCCCCCTAATTGGATTTGCTGCTAAGTTCAGGCTCACTGAATTTTGAACAGGATTTGTTTAACCACTGCTGAATTGAACCTAGGCATATTCACTGATCCCTAGCCACAATGTATCATACCAATATAGTTTTTTCATCGCTCTACCTTTTTATAACAAAAACAAAGCAGTTATTGATCTTCAGTCAAGTACCTAGGCTAGTATAATGTGATCATTGTGCTGCAAGAAGGAGGAAATAATTTCCCAGTCTCCACTTCCCTAGTGATCAGACTGAAACACTGTAATTTTGTAGCAGCTTGCATGGTAAGAGATTGCATCAGAGGGCTGGTTTGTGTCACATATTTGTGAACTCTGCCACACTTCAAAACTACAACCCTGCATTCCCCAAACCTCCTCTCATTCTTCATAGCCTCAATTATTCCCAAATTAATTTTAATGTAGACTTCAGTTATGCGTTCGGTAGAAATTAGCTAGCTCCAGCAGGAACACCAGAGGAATTATTAGGTAAGCCCTCCCTTGCCGCAGCTGATAATTCTGGTTGCTTTTTGAAATGCTGGCAAGATGCTTCATACATCCTGAATCAGGGGTTTTTTCTCTTCCCATATTCACACAAAAACTCATTGATGGCTGTTGTTGGATCAGCTGCAGGTTGGCCAACATTGAGTTTCAGTGTGTTTGTGTATCATATATCAAGAAGTTGGCAGGCAGCTTTTAATTCCGCTGCATTTTAGTATGGCAAACACTTGCAGGGTATTTTTACCCAAGTTACGTGTACATGTGAATACACCGCAATCACTGTATGATTATTTATATTTTATATACAGTATATACACATCTAGATCTGAGAGTTCTTACACAAAAGTGATAGTTCCACCCGCAATACACATTTATTGATAGGGTATATATATATATATATATATATATATATGTATGTATGTATGTATGTACAAATTACACACTAAACCATATTTACAACACAATGTACAGAATAAATCCCCTGGTTTATATGATATTTACAAATTACCCACAAAACTATATTTACAATACAATTTATGATTCAAGTATGAAGTTAGTTTACCTCTCAATTTCAGGTCTTGTCATGGTGACTGCTGTGTGTCCCAGCAAAAAATACAGTGCACAACTTGGTGACAAATCCTTATATCCCCCCTCCTTTGTGGCCTGTGCCTTATAAAATGCTCCCTAATTGGTCACTGTACCTAGCAAATGTATATTGGGCACAGACTGGTTGGAGGATTCTAAGAAGGCTGCTGCTTACAACTCATGTGAGATGTGATAAAGGAAAAAAAAGACCAGACATTTGAAGTGGAAAACTATTTACAGTAACACCAATATAGAAACTAGAAATAGCTTGATGGCGAAACAAACTCAGTGGTTTAAATATTGTACATTTCCATCTAACTAAAGTATATTTCTAATTATAATATCACTTACATCTGTTAATGGAGATTTCACATAAACTCATTATGTAGCCCTTGTGGCCAGTAAAACTAGGCCACACATAAAATAATGCTGTATGCGTAATCTTTAATTCACAGATTTTGTTGTATTATTAAAAAAATGCTTTGAAAAGGCTCTTTAACCACTTGCCCTCCAGAGGATTTACCCCCCTTAATAACCAGGCCTCTTTTTGCTACTCGGCGCTGCACTAATTCAACTGATAATTGCGCGGTCATGCAATGCTGCACCCAAATTAAATTTACATCCTTTTTTCACATATATAGAGCTTTCTTTCGGTGGTGTTTTTCATCTATGTGCTTTTTATTTTTCGCGCTATAAACATAAAAAAGACCAAACATTTTGAAGAAAAACTATATTTTTTACTTTCGGCTATAAAAAATATATAGTAAACTCAAAGTTAGTTGTAAATTTAGGCCAAAATGTATTCTGCTACATGTTTCTGGTAGAAAAAATCCAAATAAGTGTATATTGATTGCTTTGTGTGAAAGTGATAGTGTCTACAAACTATGGTATAGATAATGGAATTTACACAGCTTTTACTTTCTGACTGCCTATCATATTTCATGAAGTGCTAAAATACCAGAATAGTACAAAAATACCAAAATGACCCTTTTTGAAAAGTAGACACCCTAAGCTATCTGCTGAGTGGCATATTGAGTCCATGGAAGATTTGTTTTTTTTCCACAAGTTTCTGGAAAATGACAAAAACATTTTTTTTTACACAAAGTTGTCATTTAAATTATATATTTCTCACACAAGCCATGGATATATGTGGAATTACACCCAAAATACATTCTGCTACTTCTACCGAGTATGGGGATACCACTTGTGTGAGACTCTATTGGAGCCTAGCCACACACAGGAGCCTGAAATCCAAAAAGCCTTATAGTGTGTAAATTCCTCTTTTCACTTCCTTACTACCTATCACAGTTTTGAAGGCCCCGAAATGCCAGGATAGCACCAACCCCCCCCCCCCTCACCCCCAATGCTGTCTTTTTGGAAAGTAGACACCCCAAGGAATTTAAAAATAGGCATGGTAAGTATTTTGCAGATCTCATTTTTTCTCACAAGGTTTTGAAATATAAAAAAAAACTTGTGGCAACAAATGAGATCTGCAAAATGCTCACCATGCTTCTTATCAAATTCCTTGGGGTGTCTACTTTCCAAAAAGGGGTAATTTGGGGGGGTTTGGTGCTATCCTGGCATTTCAGGGCCTCCGAAACTGTGGTAGGTAGTCTGGAAGTGTAATGAGGAAATAAAGCCCTTTAAAAGCCTGAAGGTGCGTATTGGATTTTGGGGTCCTGTACTTCGCTAGACTGCCAAAACGTCTCTCACATGTGGTACCCCCATACTCGGGAGAAGTAGCAGATTGTATTGTGGGGAGTTATTCCACATTTACCCATGGCATGTCTAAGCAATTTTGCGTAAAAAAAAAAAAAATTGTAATTTTCCAAAAACTTGTGGTAAAAAAATAAGTTCTTCTATTAATTCAACATGCCTCTCAGCAAATAGTTTGGGGTGTCTACTTTCCAAAAAGGGGTCGTTTTGGGGGGTGGGGGCATTTTATTCCCAGCATTAGAAGTTTTTGCCACACATCATTCACTTTTCTAACCACCTGAAGATCAAGCCTTTTCTGACACTTTTTTTTTTTCACATGAAAAAAACAGTATTTTTTGCTAGGAAATTAAGTTAAACCCCCAAACATTATATATTTTTTAAAGCAAACACCCTAGTGAATAAAATGGTGGGTGCTGCAATTTTTGTATGTCACATAGTATTCGTGCAACGATTTTTCAAACACAATTTAAAAAAAAAACACTTTTTTTTTACTTTTAATGCACAATAAATTGGCCAGTTATTTGGTAAAATATAAGGTTGACGGAATGCCAAGTAAACGGATACCAAACATGACATGCTTTAAAACTGCGCATGCCCTGTGCAATGGCGACAAACTGCATACGTTTTTAATATCCATAGGCAACGTTTTAAAAGCCTTTACAAGCTACCATTTTAGATTTACAGAGGAGGTCTAGTGTTAGAATTACTGTCCTTGATCTGACGTTCACGGCAATACCTCACATGCATGGTGCAACCGCTGTTTACATACGTTTGATGCTGTCACAGGGAATGCAAATATCCCCTATCACTTCAATGGGCATTGTCATATATTCTTTTTTGAGAAATCAGGGGTCTATCAGACTCTGGATATCTCCTCTGCCCTTACATTATCAGATTAAACCAAGATCGGTGTGATCAGATGCTTTGCCAATTTACAAATGGTGCTGGTTATATCCTGCGAAACTGAAGTGATGAAATGCTCGTAACTTCTGATTTCTTAGGCTATAGAGATGATTGTCACCATTCTGATCTCCAATCAGCTCTATGGACAGCTGGCAGAAACACAAGCTGCATTCTCAAGTTACCCCGACTGCACAGGACTGCCCGAGAAGGCCGTGGAAGACAGAGAGGTAGAAGAGGCATCATGTCCTGCTGCTTGTAAAACCAATCCTACAGCTAATTAGCCACTAGGATTGCTTTTACATGAAAGCTGATCGCCGGCTGAAAAAAATGATACCAGGATGATGCCTGCAGCTGTAGACATCATCCTGGTATAACCATTCAAGGTCCAGTGATGTACCAGTACGTTGCTGGTCCTTGTTGAATATATATGCTATGTTCTATTTCTTTTTTGTATGCAGCATGTCGGCTGATTGAAGAAAAGAGAAGAAAACTCTGCCAGAAAAAGTGTATGGTATGCCCACCATTAGATTATACCGCCCTGCATCCACCCACTTCTAATGGTGGGCACACATTAGGTCACACGGTGCCACATACGCCAGTTCCAAGATTGTACAAATGTCTAAATAGTGGCATGCCCTATATAAAAAGTGTCCACGTATAAGTGGTACCCCATATGGAAAAAGGATGACACCAAGTCCCAAACTATCTTGCCACTACTCCCCCATGTAGTCTGGGCATCCGGGGGGGCTCCACGTGACTATCTTTTCCCTCATAAAAAACGAAACTTATAAGTATAGCCTGTTGCCCTCTCACAGGTCTTCTACATCTTGACCCCATATCTGGCTTGCTTACTAGGGAGAAATTGTTTGAATGCAAGGTGGCCAGAAAAATTAATGAGGGACTCATCAACGCAGATTTTTTGCTAGGGAGTATAGACATCTGCAAATTTTTGGTTAAGGTGATTTACAAGGGCTGAATTTTGTGTCAAATTCAGGGTCACCCCGAAGACGACAGTTTATTGTCGTTGAAATTCATAAAATACATTATACTCTCATATCTATGCCTAGCCATGGCAGCAGAGAACACGGGATTTGATGAATCGGGTCTGTGGACCAATACAACCGCAATTCATTTTTTGTAGTAATGCCCATGTTGAGGGTTAGGACCAAAAAAATGTAAATTCAGAAACCGTAATGTGTTTCTATGTGAATGGTCTGGCAAGGTTTGAATTTGGGTTGGTGGCGATAAATGGTTGTGCATATATATTGCTTTGATCCACATTCAATGTATACAGATCTTCCGTGAAAAACAGCTTAAAAAAATCAAGGGAGTAGTTAAATTTGCTGTTTCCACTTTAATTCCGAGTTGGGCAGTGGATGGGGGTAGTACGGGTGCTGCAGAATTTGTTGGGCTGCCAATCGAGATTTGCAAGCACATCCGGAAGGATACTAGGTGCTCGACAGGCCTGTGTGCGAATTCTTGGTGGCTGCAGGACAATACGTGTGCTCGCCACCGCACCAGTTTGTACTGCACTTATGGGACTCGTCACATCACCAAGTGATACTGCAGTGCCGGTATTATTATTATTATACAGGATTTATATAGCGCCAACAGTTTGCTCAGCGTTTTACAATATAACAGGAGACAATAGGGATAGGAGGGCCCTGTTCCTTGGAGCTTACAATCTAAGAGGTATGTGAAAGACTAGGATGTACTAGGCCGCTGGTGCTCACCAGTTCACCAAAAGGTAGCTTGGCACTAGTACTGCCACTCTGCTGCATATGAGAGTCATGAAAATTTACCGGCAAGTGCTAAAAGAGATCAGGTCTGATTCTATGAACGCTGGTATAGTACTGATCTGATCAAATATATTGATCCGTTCGGACACTATCCTAGCAAGAGAGGTTTATTGTGTATGAGTGTGTTCCTGGCAATCAAGGGGTTAAATGTGATTACTGGAGCGCGAATCACATGTGTGTGTGTGTGTATATATATATATATATATATATATATATATATATATATGTGTGATTTTACGCACCCGTGCTGCCCTGTAGTAGTATTTCTGCTATAGGGTGGTCAGGAAGATGTTACATAAGCGGTTTCTCCCAAATGAAATTGACATCCTTTTTTCCCCACAAATTCAGCTTTCTTTTGGTGGTATTTGATCAGCTGTGCGTTTTTTATTTTTTGCGCTATAAAAAAAAGACGAACAATTTTGAGAAAAAAAAAAATATTTTGGACTTTTTGCTATAAAACATGTCCAGCAAAAAAATTTAAAAATCAAATTTCGTCATAAATTTAGGCCAAAATGTATTCTGCGACATGTCTTTGCTAAAAACAAATCCCAATACGTGTAAATTAATTGGCTTATGTGAAAGTTATAGCATCTACAAATGGCGGTATATATACTGGAATTAATTTTTTTTTATACTAATAATGGCGGCGATCAGTGACTTATGGCTGCAATCAGCGACTTATGGTGGGACTGCGGCGGACATTCTGACACTGAGGAACTGACTTGGGGTCACTGACATCATCAGTGACACCAATACAGTGATCAGTGCAAAAAAAAACCACTGACATTGTAGTAGTGGCACCGAAAAGGAAGGGGTTAACAATGAGAGGCAATCAAAGGGTTAACTGTGTGAGGGGAGTGTTTTACTAGGGGGTGTGTGTTCTTCATACTAACACACTGATCCGGAAAGCTGTGCTCTGCTATCCGGATCAGTGTGCTCAAACTGACAGGAAGGAGAGCTGCAGTGTAAACACTGCAGCCATGCTCCCTGTCAGTGATTGCTGGTAATCACCAGGCTCCGGCGGGTATTCACTGGCCAGGACCCAGAGATTTACACCTGTGGCCACGATCGATGGCGCGGGTAGGGCAGCCTCGCGCATGTCCCCTACCCAAAATGCAAAATCACGTATATATATGTGATTTTGAGCAGCAGTGCCACCCTGCCACAGTATATGTACTGTGGCTGGTTGGCAACCAGTTAAACTCTCCATCTCTACAGTCAACATTTCTGGATCTCAATATTTGTAGTCCATCACTTTCTCTGGGTGTAATACATCCATAATATTAATAAGAGACAAAAGGAAAAAATGAGTATCTAGAGTCTCAACATTTCAATAATAATACTAATAATAAAGTCCATAATGCAGATATGAGCATGTTTCACTTGCTTCTTGGACATCCTTCCATGGCAATTTTAATTAGGTATGGTGCATTCAGTAGAGGCCTTTGGAACAGCTTTCCTAGCATTCTGAAAATATACATTGTTTATTGTGGACACAAAAAAAAAAGAAAGAAAAGTATTTTCGAAGACGTACTCATTCAAAATTATGCTTATCTTGAAATTCTGAGTATTATGAACCTTTGTTTTAAAACTGCTATAGATGTAGTGCAACACAATCATGAGACCCTTTCACATTGCCACATTAACAATTTGGACGGTTATCACTTTCAGCCAATTATCTCTGGTTCTCGTTGCAAATAACTCTGCCATGCCTTCTGCTGGTGACTGCTGTGTGTGTGTATGGCCCTTCAAGTCTCCAACCGAGATCTTGTTGCCATCGCAACTCACTACTAGATCTTTTTACTGGAATCTGTGTCCAGCTATACAAACCCTGTGTCAAGGTCCTACCTTTTCCCTGAGGTTATGTTACTCCATGTGCTGGCGTCCATCTTGGATTCTGCTGTGCATGATGGGAATCCTTTTATGCCTTCAGGTCTCTGTGGTCCATCCCCCAGAGGGGTGTGGCTGATGACATATAAGCCTGTGGCCCGCACATGCTCTTTGCACTTGTGTCTTGTGTCTTTGTGTTGCTATTACTCTGTCCTGACTCTCGTGACTCTCCTGAAATCTGATTCGGCTTGTGACTTGACTATTCTTTGTATTCTCCCTTGATCTGACCCTCTGTTGCTGAACCCGGCTCGTGACCTGTGATTCTCGTCTGCTGTCCTGTACTGTTTTGTCCTGTGGTTGTTGACCCGGCTTGTCTGACTACTCTTTTGTCTCTTCCACCAGCTACACGCCATTGGCGGCGGCCATTACCGCAGCTGAGGTGTCTCGGGGGCCGCGACCTGGTTCCTGGCTGCGTCAAGTCCATCCCCACCATCAGGGGCCCTGGTGAAGGGCAGCCTGGGACTTAGACTCCGCGCCCTGAGGGACTTCGGTCTGTGGGTAGTGGTTGTCGTCAGCCAGTGCGTTACATTGTTAGGCCTGCCTGTCCGTTCCTCGGCCCCTGCCCTGACATTACACAAGTGCCATGAACCCTGACGGTGCAGGCACGCCTTCGCTCCCAATGCTAGTCGCCAGACTCGATCAACAGGATCACCTGTTGGATCAATTCGCTCAGGCGTTGCAAACTCTGCTTGCACACACTGCACACCTTGATCCTGGTGCTATTAGGCCGGTAGTCACTCCGGTGGTCTCTCCCGCAGCTTCTCCGCCTATTGCGTCCACCACCTCGACGGCTGCATCAGTGGCGCCCAGAGGTATGACTGGTTCAGCCCCTCTTCCACAGTGCTTTGGGGGTGAGCCTAGTCAGTGTCGTGGGTTCCTCAACCAGGTGGGTATTTATTTTGAATTAATACCCCACGCTTTTCCGTCTGAGAGGTCAAAGGTGGGGTTCCTAATTTCCCTACTCTCAGACAAGGCCTTGGCCTGGGCAAATCCCTTATGGGAGAGGAACGACCCGGTGATTCAAGATTTTTCCGGTTTTGTCGATGCCTTCTGTAGGGTATTCGACGTACCGGCTCGTTCCGCCTCGGCGGCCAAACTGCTCATGACCATGCATCAGGGTTCACGGACCGTGGCCGAGTACGCTATAGAGTTTCGTACCCTGGCGGCAGAGGTCGGTTGGAACAATGAGGCTCTGGTGGCTGCGTTTTCCCATGGTCTTTCTGACACATTGAAGGACGAGATTGCAGCTAAGGAACTGCCTGTGGTGTTGGAGGAGCTCATCTCTTTCCTGATCCTGATTGACACCGGGCTCAGGGAGAGGCCTTCACTCAGGGAACGCCTGCGGAGGCCTTCCAATCGACTGGCACCTGCGTTTTCTGTCCCACCCGTTCCTCCCTCTCCTCCCACGCCTCCTGGGGATAGCTTGTCTGGTGGGGAACCCATGCAGCTGGGGTTTGCTCGCCTTTCTGAGGGGGAGCGGGCCGCTCGGCGTCGGGGGGGGTCGCTGCCTGTACTGTGGCCTCGGTGGGCACTTTCGGCAGTCTTGCCCGGTCCGTCCGGGAAACGCTCGCACCTGAGATCATGTCGGGGACAGATCTTGGGTGGAGTTTCCTCATCCCCGGCGTTCCACAAGGATAAGCCTCTGATCACCGTGGTCCTTTCTTGGACGGAGGGCTCGGTGACGGCCCAGGCGTTGGTAGACTCTGGGGCCGGTGGGTTGTTCTTGGACAGCTCGTTTGCTGCACAGCACTCCATTCCCCTGCAGGCTCGCGCTACCCCATTGGTTCTCGAAGCTACAGATGGCAGGCCCCTGCAGCCGCCGCAGGTTACCCACGAGACTCTGCCGATAGAGGTAGCCATTGGGGCTGTTCACAGGGAGTTGGCCTGTTTTCAGGTGATTTCTTCCCCACACTATTCGGTGGTTTTGGGGTATCCCTGGCTCCAGAGGCACAATCCAACCTTCAATTGGCAAACAGCCGAGATTCTCTCATGGTCTCCACAGTGTGGGGCCGGGTGCATCCGGGGGTCGGTTAAGGTATTGTGTGCCTCCTCGGACTCTGCGTTGCCCACCGACTATGGGGAGTACCGGGACGTGTTTGATAAGGTACGCGCTGGTACCTTACCGCCGCATCGTCCTTACGACTGCGCCATATCCTTGCAACCCGGGGCCACTCCTCCGCGTGGCAGGGTGTACCCTCTCTCGGTTGCGGAGAATAAGGCCATGGAGGAGTACGCTGTGGATGCGCTTTCCCGGGGGCACATTCGTAAGTCTACTTCTCCAGCAGGAGCAGGTTTTTTTTTCGTAAAGAAGAAAGGTGGGGAATTGAGGTCCTGCATCGATTATAGGGGTCTCAATCGGATTACCATTAAAAATGCATATCCGATTCCTTTGATTTCTGAGTTGTTCGACCGCCTTAAGGGAGCAACAGTCTTTACCAAACTCGACCTTAGGGCGGCGTACAACCTCGTACGGATCAGACAGGGGGATGAGTGGAAGACCGCGTTTAACACCAGAACCGGGCACTACGAATACCTGGTGATGCCCTTCGGATTGTGTAATGCGCCCACGGTTTTTCAGGAATTCATAAACGATGTCCTTCGTGATTTGTTGCAGCAGTGCATAGTGGTTTACCTGGATGACTTCTTGATTTACTCTACCTCCATGGAGTCTCATGTCCAGGATGTCAAGCAGGTGCTGCAACGATTGCGTGAGAACGGACTCTTTTGTAAACTCGAGAAGTGCGAGTTCCATCGATCCCAAGTTGCCTTTTTGGGCTACATAATTTCCGCGGAGGGATTTTCCATGGACCCTCAGAAGGTTGCTGCGGTTCTGCAGTGGCCTTGTCCCAATGGTCTTCGGCCCATTCAGCGCTTTCTGGGTTTTGCCAACTACTATCGGAAGTTCATCAGGAACTTCTCCACATTGGCAAAGCCTCTCTCTGACCTAACCAGGAAGGGGAGTAACCCTCACGAGTGGCCATCCGAGGCCATCATAGCTTTCGAGGCTCTGAAAGCCGCCTTTACTTCGGCTCCGATTCACATCCCAATCCTGGGTTGCCCTTCGTCCTCAAGGTTGATGCTTCCGAGACGGGAGTAGGGGCTCTCCTGTCTCAGCGTCGGTCGCCCGATGGACCCCTACTTCCCTGCGGGTTCTACTCCAGGAAGCTTTCCTCTGCAGAGTGCAACTACCAGATTGGAGATCGGGAGTTGTTGGTCATCATCCTGGCTCTCAAGGAGTGGAGGCACCTGCTCGAGGGTTCCGCGGTTCCGGTCCTCATTCTTACCAATCACAAGAACCTGACTTATCTTTCGGAGGCCAAGAGATTGACACCCCGCCAGGCCAGATGGGCTCTGTTCTTGTCACGCTTCAACTATGTGGTTTCATATTTGCCTGGTTCCAAGAATGTCAGGGCTGATGCGTTATCACGGCAATACTCTGAGTTGTCCAGGGAAGACTCTGAGCCAATCTCACTTATACCTCCAGATCAGATCCTGGCTGCCATTCGCACCAGTCTGACCTCTCCTCTTGGGGAGCAGATTTTGGCGGCTCAAACTGATGCTCCTCCCGGGAGGCCGGAGGGTAGATGTTTCGTACCCGAGGGATTGCGCACCCGCCTGCTGCGTACCTACCATAACGCCAAAACTGCCGGGCATCCGGGGAAGAACCAGCTGTGTTGGGTCGTCTCTCGCTTATTCTGGTGGCCAACCCTCCGTGCCGACATTGCCTCTTATGTAGCGGCATGTTCGATCTGTGCCCAGAATAAGTCTCCACGGCATCTCCCTTTGGGTCTTCTGCAACCCATTCCCAATGGGGAGCGTCCTTGGTCACATCTAGGTATGGACTTTATTGTAGACCTCCCGGTGTCTCGGGGTCATACGGTCATCCTCATGATCGTCGATCGGTTTTCCAAGATGTGCCATTGCATTCCACTCAGGAAATTACCCACAGCGCAAGAACTGGCCACGGTCTTTTCCAGGGAGATTTTTCGCCTGCATGGGTTGCCTAAGGTCATTGTCTCAGACCGCGGGAGTCAGTTCGTGTCCAGATTCTGGCGCGCCTTCTGCTCCCAGTTGGGTATTAGTCTCTCCTTTTCTTCAGCCTACCACCCGCAGTCCAATGGGGCTGCGGAGCATTCCAATCAGGCCTTAGAACAATTCCTTCGGTGCTATATTTCAGACCATCAGGACGATTGGGCCGATCTCCTGCCTTGGGCAGAGTTTGCCAGGAACTCGGCGGTCAACTCCTCCTCCGGGATGTCTCCTTTCATGGCCAACTATGGGTTCCAACCCGCGGTATTACCTGAGAGGTTCTCACCACAGGACATTCCGGCTGTGGAGAACCATCTTGCTGCCCTGCGTTCTTCATGGGGGCAGATCCAGAGGGCCTTGAGGGACTCAGTTCAGCGCCAGAAGTTCCAGGCTGATCGCAGACGGTTGCCCGCTCCGTCATACCAGGTCGGCGATCGTGTGTGGTTGTCTACTCGTAACCTCAATCTTCGGGTGCCCACACCCAAACTAGCTCCCCGTTTTGTCGGTCCTTTCCGCATTCTCCGCAAAGTGAATCCGGTGGCCTATGCCCTTGCCCTTCCGTCTGGGATGCGGATCTCCAATATCTTTCATGTTTCCCTGTTGAAACCTCTGATCTGCAATCGCTTCACTACCTCTCTGCCTCGGCCCCGTCCTGTCCGGGTTGACGGTCATGAGGAGTATGAGGTGAGCCGGATCCTGGACTCTCGATTGGTGCGAGGTCGATTACAGTTCCTGGTTCATTGGCGCGGTTATGGTCCCGAGGAGCGTTCCTGGGTTCCTTCCGCGGATGTTTATGCTCCTGCCCTCCTCCGCGCTTTTCATACCCGCTATCCTCAGAAACCTTTTGTTGAGTCGCGGAGGGGGAGGGGCCCTTGAGGAGGAGGTACTGTCTAGGTCCTACCTTTTCCCTGAGGTTATGTTACTCCATGTGCTGGCGTCCATCTTGGATTCTGCTGTGCATGATGGGAATCCTTTTATGCCTTCAGGTCTCTGTGGTCCATCCCCCAGAGGGGTGTGGCTGTGGCCCGCACATGCTCTTTGCACTTGTGTCTTGTGTCTTTGTGTTGCTATTACTTTGTTCTGACTCTCGTGACTCTCCTGGTATCTGATTCGGTTTGTGACTTTACTATTCTTTGTATTCTCACTTGATCTGACCCTCTGTTGCTGAACCCGGCTCGTGACCTGTGATTCTCGTCTGCTGTCCTGTACTGTTTTGTCCTGTGGTTGTTGACCCGGCTTGTCTGACTACTCTTTTGTCTCTTCCACCAGCTACACGCCATTGGCGGCGGCCATTACCGCAGCTGAGGTGTCTCGGGGGCCGCGACCTGGTTCCTGGCTGCGTCAAGTCCATCCCCACCATCAGGGGCCCTGGTGAAGGGCAGCCTGGGACTTAGACTCCGCGCCCTGAGGGACTTCGGTCTGTGGGTAGTGGTTGTCGTCAGCCAGTGCGTTACATTGTTAGGCTTGCCTGTCCGTTCCTCGGCCCCTGCCCTGACACCCTGATGGGCTAAAACCTTGGCTAGCACTCCACATTTCAGGTAGTTCCGTCCTTGGCTACTGTGTGTAGCTACTGCATGAATCATGCCTTTAGCAGGCTAAGGAAGAGGTCATACCTTTAATGGGCTAAAGAAGAGGTCTCAGTACAGATAAGGCAGTGTCAAATAAGCAGAGAAAATAACTTGATTTCAGAATTTGGATAAGTGTGATGTCACCAGTTCCTTGTGGTCTCTGGATTAATTAAACTAACTTACTTAGGTGCAATTGTGCTATACTATGCCTTCTATTTGCCAATCACTATGAATCTCATACATCTCAGTATATCTATATGATACTCAAGCAATGCCCTTTCAACTTGCTTTAAAGTGAACTTTGAAAAAAAAAAAAAAAAAGACTGTTTATGAGTTTATGACTGATACATTTTAGGACTATAGAGAGGAATTGATATGAGATATAGAAATAGAATGGATACACAACTGTTTCTTAAACATGGTGTTACTTTTACTGTTATCATAGTTGGCAATAACTAAATGACATAAGGGAGCTTCAATACGTGTATATAAAACAAATATTCAATGTTGGAAGAGAAAATAAATGTTGGAAATTTTCCCAAACACAAAATACTGTAGGGGAGCTTTAATATTCTATATTAAACATTTTAAATGTTCTCTATGTGAGATTTCAAAATGTGCTCCAATGTTCTCCATATCCCCTCCCCCTTTTTTGTTCTCTTCTTCTACTTTCTTCTTCTCCTGTTTGCAAGAAAGACATAGCAGTCCATTTGGAATTACATTACAAAACTCATTATCTAACAGTATGACTGGTTTCACACTCATCTGGCCTGCTGAAGGGCAGTCAACAGGTTGTTTAGCAAAAGCTGGAATGGGGTCAGCTACCTCTTGTCCTGCCCTAGAGAATCTCTGGCCTTGCATGGCTTCTCTTCCCCAGGCATTCCAGCTGCAAAAAAGCTTATCAGCAATATA
This sequence comes from Staurois parvus, assembly GCF_062004578.1. Classification (NCBI taxonomy): domain Eukaryota; kingdom Metazoa; phylum Chordata; class Amphibia; order Anura; family Ranidae; genus Staurois; species Staurois parvus. The sequence continues at coordinate 6,919,493 of NW_028317949.1, read as the reverse complement.
CCTGGGTTGTTGCATATGCTGTGGAGTGCTTGAAGGAGACTGGTAGTTCTGAGGAGTCAGAGGACAAAGCCTTTGAGGAGGAAGATGTAGTGTAGACTGTGCTCTTACCTATACCAATGTACAGGACACAGGACTGCACCACCAACTATAGTGCTGTGCTTAGTCTTGCATCTTTCTTAGCTGCCATTAAATTGGTCCAGTGGGCCATAAAAGAGATGTATTGTTCCTGCCATGCTTGCCGGACCATGTGACTGTGGTCATGTAGACACTGCTGCTGACAGTGTAGTGGAGCTACATAGACAAATTACCTTCCATATGCTGCTGAAGGACAGAGGTAGCCTTCTGAGAAGGAGAGGAACTGCCATCTGGTGGAAAAGGATAGCTAAATCCTTCGGTCCACCAAAAGCTGTCCCTGCCCCTGGATGAAATGTTCTCTCACTGCTGTTTTCCTTCTCTTTAATTTTCCTTCTCTTACCCATATATGGTCTTCCATTTCATCACCCCTACCCTCCTCATTGTTGTATTCTACTTGACAGCAAACTGCAGCTGCAGGAACATCACTTCCTCTTGATACTCCCTGTCTGATGTTCCTTACTTCTATGGTCCTGGCATTATATTCCTCGTACTTTGCATCTTATGTGAGGAATTATTTTACATATACCTGAAGTAAGTGACTGATGGTGTGCTAAACTAATTCAGATGACTCCTCCATTGCCATTTGTGTGGGTATGGTGGGAATAGAAGAGGCAAAGTAAGAAATCATGTTTACAGCAGCTGGTAAAAAACTGTCTGCTCTACATCTGGGAGCTGGAAGATGAGGAAGGCTTTGTTAGACAATTAATTACCTCTTCCACATGCTTTTGCTGTGTAGCATGGCCACTCTCTGAAAGTAAAGGCAGGTGTAGCCTGCTTCTCAATGCAGCCCAGCTACTATTTTTTTCCTGCAGAGCTTGCTCGCACCCACTACCTCCTTGTGCAGAACCTCTGCTTCTTCCTTTCAGACTGCCTGACATTTTGAATACAGGAGATTACCTAACTGTAATGTTAGCTATGGCAATAGCGGTAATATTGCTGTGGTGCACATAGCATGTAGTGATTTGTCGCAAAAGCCTTCACTGCACGAATTGCAGTGTTGCGAATTGCAGTGATGTTTTGCAAAAAAAAAGCAGCTTTGCCAGTGTCAGTAACAAGTTCAACCTACTGCCCCCCAAAAATGAAAAGCAAAGAATTCCCTCCCTCCAGCCCAGCCCTATATTTTGTGTTTATTTTTAATCCTAGCTGAAAGTAAACCATTCTAAGCCACGTGACTGAAATTCAGAGGCCAAAAAGTACATTACTTGCAGTTGATTGCTATAGTTGCGAAAAACTGCATTAGCTCACACTGTCCATGAATTTTTATTACTTTGAAGTGAATTTTGAAACCAATTTTTGACTTAAACCCAAAGCTTATTCCTTCTGCTGGTCATGGATAATGCCTGAACAAGGCTCTTTTTTTTTTTTTACAATATTTCTTTATTAAGAAAAAAAAGAGTAGGTGGTGTACAATAGCTTAGTGTAGAAAAGTAGTAGACAATAAACATTAATATCAGATCCTTAATAACAGCACAGTAAAGAAGTGACTTGCTGTAAGCAATGCAACAGAATGTTATCAAAACTAAAACAATACACAGCCTGGTGAGGGCAGGCTAAAAGTAACTGAATCGTGAACACGATATATACAAATGAAACCGAGGTGGTGAGGGGGAATGCTCAGGAAGACCTGAAGGGTTAAGGAGTGGCATAAGGTTGAGCGGGGCATCAGGGGTGGTACTTCATGGTAAAAGATGAGCTCCTGGGATCATATATCCAGGGGACCCAAGTGTCTTAAAATTTGTAGGTAGGAAGTTTGGATTTAGCAAAAGCGTATTCCATTTTGAAATGGACATTGAGTAGTTGAAGAGTTGAGGGATACATTGATTTCTATCATCTATCCAAAGCTAGGCAGGCTGATATAAGAATAAGGCTATTATTTGGTATTTTTAGGCCAGGAATTGAATGTCAAACCCATCAAAAATCCAGTGGAGTTTTTGGGAGAGGAATGGGGATAATGGAATTAAAAAAGCTGTTAACCTGAGACCAGTATTGTTTGAGAATGGGGCTTTCCCACCAAATATGGTACAATGTGCCAGGAAGACCACAGTTTCTCCATGTACAAGACATATTGGGATATATTGAAGCCAATTTGGTGGGGGTAAAATACCATTTGTGGAACAATTTTTGAACAGACTCCCAATTAATTATACAATGAGAAGTTTGTAAAGGTAAAGTAAGGGCGTAGCTGATCAATTGGTGGAGTGCTGTGCGAGGCCAATAATATAAAGAAGATGAGATGGATTCCGAAGGAGACTTTGTGAGCAGTTCATACATAAACTATATACCATTGGAGACTGGTTTAGGTCAAACTAGATCAAGGAGCATATCATTATCAGACTATTGGAATGTAGAGAACAAAGACTGGATCCTGAGATACATGAAGAAGGATTTGCAGCAGTTGATATGTATCTTTAAGGTGAGTAAAGGAGTGGAGTTCATGAGTAGCAATCAAGGCCCCCACTGTGCAGATTCCTGAACTGAGCCATGGTTGAAGGGATAAGTCTGGTAATAAAAGCTCTAGTGAGCAGAGGGATAGATTTAAAAGTAGAGAATGTGGAATCCCTTTAGTGAATTGAGGGATTGCAGACTAGGTCTTTAAAGTCGCTTTAATAGTGTCCAAGTGGTAGCACCAAGTGCTAGCAGGGTGGCTTGAGGCTAAGAAGTGAAGCGCTAAGTATTAACTTTGGGTGGCTCTCCAGTACCTCAGGTTCAATTTGTTTCCATGTTGGGTGGTGTGTGGGTGACCCCCATGCTCTGGATTGATCCAGGATCACTGCCCTGTAATAAGACTGGATATTTGGTACTCTCAGTCCTCCATTAAGTGTTGGAGTATTGAGAATAGAGCGTTTAAGTCTAGGATATGTCTTATGCCATATATAGGTGTTAAGGATCACCTTTAATTTATTTAGATGGGCAGGAAGAAGAGGGAGTGGCATAGTAGAGAAAAGATACAGAATATGAGGCAATAAATAAATTTTCACTTCAGTTCTACCTGCCCAAGAGACACAGGTGTGACTCAAGTCTTTGACAGGAAGTTAAAGTTTTTCTGTGAGGACTGTGAGATTAGTATGCAAAAGATCTCACACGGGGGATGTAAGCTGTATGCCTAAGTAGGTCAGGAGGGGGTAGGGGTTCATGAAAATTGAGACTGTGCAGTGATTTGTCAATGAGTGTGGGGATAGAGGCAACATAAAAGATATAGTATGGTTGATTTTATAGAGAGATATGGAGCTTAAGCAGTCTAATATATGCTATAGGGCAGGCAAGAATTGGAGTGGATTTGTTAGGGTGATTATAACGTTGTTGGCATAAAGATAAATGTTATGTTTCATATCTCCGATTGTAATACCGGTGACTATGGGAGTGAAGTGAATAGTTTGAACAAGTCTTTCCATAACCAGGGTAAAAATTAATTGGGAAAGTGGGTAGCCCTGCTTCATATAATTCAAGATTGTAAAAGTGTTTGACAAAATACTCGCTGTCCACACAGGGCATTTGGGAAGGGATGTAAACTGATAATGGTGGATAAAAAAGTACCTGTAATCCTAAATTCGAGGAGGACAGAATCCATATAGCTCCAGTGGACTGTATTGAATGCCTTCTCTGCATCAAGGGAGAGGAGCAGAGAAGGCCATCAATGTGTTCCTGCCCATTGTATAAGGTCGATAAGGTGACGAGTGCCATCTGAGGCCTGATGGGCTTGCATAAACCCTACCTGATCTGCATGAGTTAGAGAGGGGAGCATTTTAAAATGTGACAAAGGTGTGGAGCAAGTATATACAGTAAGAGAAATGCTCACAATATTCATTAGAAAAGCCATCTGGTGCTGTGTAGAGGTAAAGTTTTTATAACTTTATTCAATTCTTCTATGGTATGGGGCACAGATAGGGTTGCTTGTTGAGCGTGAGCAATTGAGGGGAGTTGAATAAAAGTCATTAATATCCTCCAATTTGGGGGGGTTCAGAAAAGCCAGAGTTCATCAGATTATACAAAGTTGTGTAAAATGTACTAAAGGCATTTGCTATGTCTCGGGGGTTGATCAGGTCTTTGTGGAGGATTTGTGAGGTAAGGAATTTTTGTACAGACTTGGATACATTTAAATTGTCTAGCCAGAAATGCACCTGGTTATTTATTAAATGAATAATATTGCCATTTCAGTCTTTTAATGTAAAAGTCTAATTTTTGGCATAAGTGATCACTAAGGAGGTATCTAAAGTCTTTGCGTTTGTTCGCAATAGTGGGGTCAGGTGACGCTCTGTTTCGGTCTTCCAATGTTCTAATTTGAGAGAGGAGGGAGATGGTGGTTGCTGTGTGTTGTTTCTTTGTGTGAGCTCCCATTTTAATTAGCAATCCTTGCAGAAAAGCCCTGTGAGCATTCCAGTTCATGGGTTTGTCAGGGATAGATCCTATGTTAAGAGTAAAGACATTTCAAGTTCCATTCTGATCTGTTCATCATAGTAAGAATTGGTAAGGAGAGAAGAGTTTAGTCTCCAAAGGGTATGGCATTTGGGATGAGGGTTCAGGAACAACTTGATAGAGATTGGGGCATGGTCAGACTATGAGATCAGGCCAATAGACATTTCTGCAACAGATTGGAGGAGGTGTTTGTCTGTGTGGAACAAACCAATCCAGGAGTAGGAGCCGTGGGATTGGGAATAAAATGAGTAGTCTCATTCAATATCATGCATAAAGCTCCAATGGTTATATGCTGTAAGTTCTCATTCTTTAAAAAAAGGCAAGAGCAGTTGTCCTATACTTTGAAGGGTTTTACAAATTTAGGGTCAGATCAATCACCTTGTTAAAGTCTCCACAGATAATAGGGAGTGCATTTTTATAGGGTAATCATTTTAAGTTTAGCAATTTGTAGAATTTTTGTCGGGAGGAGTTAAGAGCATAAATGTTGGTTAATGCGAGGGGGTAATTATTAAGAGTAGCAGAAAGGATCAAGTATCTACCCTCAGTGACCTTTTCCAAGTAATGTGGCTCAAAGGAGACCAAGGCCTTTATAGCAATCCTTATTCCACAGCATTTTTTGTGAGCACTAGTGAAAAAACAATGAGGATAAAGTTTATGAAAGCAGTGTGGGGGTTTTTCAAATTTAAAGTGAGTTTCTTGCACACAAAAAATATGTCTAATTTTTGTTGAAGGGCTTCTTTCCATACGAAGTTTCATTTATAAGGAGAGTTTAGTCCTTTGATATTGAGAGATGTGAGCAGATGGACTGAGGCTGAGCTCCCAATGAGAATCCTGTAATACCCTTGATCCTGAGGCACCCCCAACTTCTGACCACACCCTGATCTCCCGCAGTGTACCCACACTGTGCCTAGCCTGCCTGTGACCCATTTTATGGCTCCAGCTCGATGTCTAAACGTGTTAAAGATGAGGGAGGACTGAGCGGCATGACTCTGCAATATGGCGCTGGCTCCCTTCCACAGCCACAATGGCTGGCCAGGGATAGAGCAAAGGACATTGCTGGCAAGCTGGAGAAGTATGTAAGCACCCCATCCAGGACTCGGGATTTTCAAACAGTGATTGATTCTGCAGGAGAACATGAGCAGCATTAGCCTGCCTCTCATTCCCCCCAGTATGCTGCAGAAGGAGGGGTGACTGAACTGGAGGTCATGCGGAGGGCTGAGAGGGATGGAGAAAAGCAGGCCAGCTCTGCACAGATTACTGACCCACTAACACTAGCAGACATTTTTGCAGCAGTGCAGACGTGTACTGTCTCACTACATGCCCTCTCCAGTCAAGTGCTTGGCATCAGAAAGGATATTGCCTTGGTTCAGCAGGATATGCAAAATATTTGTGAAAAAAAACACAGCTTTAGAGGGGAGGGTCAATCACCATGAAAATAGGCTGGAGGATATGGAAAACAGACAACGCAGAAATAATATTCGTATTCCGGGACTAACTGAACAAGCAGAGGACAAGCAACCAGCTGAGTTCATTGAGCATGTCTATTGGAGGTCTTTGGGAAGGATAGCCTTACTACCCTGTTCACTGTTGAAAGAGCTCACAGGATTCCTGCTAGGCCCTTGCCTCCTAACAACCCTCCTCGCCCATTCATTCTGAAATTGTTGAACTACAAGGACAGACACAAAATCCTCACCTTAGCAAATAATAACTTTTCCCAACTTCTCTACAGTGTATCTTAGAAAACCAGACCTATATACTGCCAAATATCTATGTACCACCACCATACAAAAATGAGGTTCTTCATGCATTGTTCTGCCTTATGGCACAATGCCCTAGTGTCCCTGTTGTGGCTGTTGGAGACTTTAATACTGTTTTAAATCTGAAAATGGATAGATATGCACAAATTGGGAGTGGTGAATTACCTGTAATCACAGGTAATTCATTCTTATACATTTCCTACTGAAATTTATAATAGATATGCTGCCTGAGTTGATGGAGGTGCTGCAGGAAGCCTTTTCTGAAGGCTCTCTCTCTGATACCATGCAGGAAGCATGTAGTGATGATTCCCAAGCCTGGTAAATATGCCATACTCCCAGAGTCATATAGGCCAATCTCCCTCTTCGATACAGATGTTAAAATTCTTGCTAGGTCATTAGTCAACAGACTCACAAATTATGTTTCAAAATTGATTCATAAAGATCAATCTGGCTTCATCCCATCTAGATCTAGCATCACGAATATTTCTTAATTTGAAATACCTGCTGATAATTTGGGCGGGAGAGCAGTGTTCTCACTGGATGCCGCTAAGGCCTTTGACAGTGTGGAGTGGCCTTACTTGTGGGCATATGGAATAGGCCCCATTTTCATTAAATGGATCCAATTGCTATATTATTCCCCAACAGCTAGGATCAGGATTAATGGGGTGCTATAGGAGCCTTTGATCCTTCATAGGGGCACGAGAAAGTGGTGTCCGTTATCTCTGCTGCTGTTTGCTCTGGCAGTGGAACCACTTGTGATCGCGGTCAGACAGAATACCAACATTATTGGTTTTAGACGGGGTACCAGGGAAGACAAAATTAGCCTTTATGCTGATGATACTTTATTATACTTAGGTGACACACAACAATCTCTGATTACCCTTATGGAATTGATCTATTTCTTTGGTAGATTCTCGGGCTTTAGAATCAATTGGAACAAATCTGTTTTGCTTCCATTAGACCCATTAAACCAAGAGCTACCCCATGTCACCTCTAAAATTAACATTGTTGACTCTTTTATATACTTAGGAGTTATTATTCATCCGGTAGTGTCTAGCTACTTGGAGTTAAATTTGTGTCCTCTGTTAGCCAAAGTTAAAGAAAAGTCTGCTTGCTGGTATAAGCTCTCCCTAACGATAATTGGATGCTCTAACTTAATTAAAATAATCTGAGCCCTTCAATTACTATATATCCCGCATAACTCTCCCACTTGGGTATCACAAAAATTGTACAAACAGGTTGATACTCTATTCCGAGAACTTATTTGGAAAAAGAAATCTCCCCGAATTAAACTATCCACATGTCAAATGGAAAGGGATGCTGGTGGATTGGCCATCCCACGCCACACAATGTATTTTTTTGCCACTCAACTTCAGCATCTTCTGGGCTGGGATAACCTTGATTTTACAGACCCTATTCAGGTGATTTTACAGTCTATTAGGTCTAAATACTCTTTGCTTTCCCAGATGGAAGCTGAAATGTTTGCATCATCCCAACACTTTCCCACACTGTTTCTTTTTCATCAATTATGGTCTTCTGTTAATAAAATACTGAAATGGGAGGGTTTTATTGATAGTACCCCACTCTGGAATAACTTGCTCCTTTCGGAGGTCAACAAATTAAAAGGTTTTGAGATGTGGCAGGAAAGAGGGTGATATATTTACCCCAATTGTATGATGGCCATGCCTTAAAGATATTCCAGGCTCTTCAGATGGAATTTAATCTCCTAACACAGATGTTTTTTCAATACTTACAGTTGAGACATGCCCTAACTACCCAGGCTCATACATATAATCTAGTAGAGAAAAAAAAAACAATCTTATTGTTACTTAAGCGAACCGGTTCTAAAAAAGGTCTAATTTCTCAATTATATGGGACTCTGATGATGGAGATACACTCAAGCATATCTATCCCAGCTAGATGGGGATGGGAGGAAGATTTAGGACCACTGGCAGATAAACTATGGAAAAAGGCATTGCAATCCCTCCCTATGGTGTCTTTGTCACCAACACAGAGACTCACCCAACTCTTCATACTTCATAGGGTTTATCATACTACGATTAAATTGTATAGATGGACACAGAGGACAAGGGGGAACTCTTTACATCTGGAGGAAAAGAAATTTAATTTCCAAACATGGAAAGGTTTCTTCACAGTGAGAGCTGTGAACATGTGGAATAGACTCCCTCAAGAGTTGGTTCTGGACAGCTCAGTGGATTGCTTCAAAAAAGGCCTGGATTGTTTCTTAGATACACAGAATATAACTGGATACTAACATTTATAGGTAAAGTTGATCCAGAGAATATCCGATTGCCTCTCGGGGTATCAGGAAGGAATTTTTTTCCCAGCAGGAGCAAATTGAATCATGCTTTGCTGGGTTTTTTTTGCTTTCCTCTGGATCAACTGTGGGTATAGAATTATAACTTTTTTTTTTCTGTGGTTGAACTGAATGGACTTTTGTCTTTTTTCAGCCAGACTAACTATCTAATTATGTAACTATGAATCGTAGAGACACAGATTTGTGTCCTAGATGTGACAGAGGTCTGGCGGATCTTATACATATGCTATGGAGATGCCCGAAACTTCATCGATATTGGCAAGATATTGTCTCTCTGATATCCTCCATTTATCAGGCTACCTTGTCCGCAGAACCTAAAATATGTCTTCTTAATATGTTTGATGAGTCTATTGTACCCATTGAGCTGATGCCTTCTGTCACCAGGTTACTCTATATAGCACAGAAATTGATAGCAAAAAATTGATATCGCCGAGCCCTCCATAACAAAGTGGAACACTCAGTTTAACAATGTAATCTCCAGAGAAAAACTAATATTTAAACACAGAAACTGTATTAGAAATTTTTAAATTATATGGGGTCCCTGGCTGGCAACATCTGGTTTGGCTCTGCTCCATATGATAGGAAATAGATTGTTCTCTCTGTAATTATGTGGGGCCCTTTGTTGTATGGTATAATAGCTGGAATTTACAAGTTTGTGGAAAGACACATGCAGCTACATACTATTGGAAGGAATAACAGACTTGGGTCAACTTGTGCTAGTTTAACAGTTTTATTGTCTAGGATATATGTTCATACGGTGTATACAAAATGACCCCCCTTTTTTTTTTTCTTTTGTATGTGTGCTATTTACTGATTGCTATTTTATCGCTGTATGACCAGTGTCCTTTGATTTTTTTGTAGTGTGTTGTGCACAAGTTGTGCGTTTGTTTGCTTGTTGATGCAGTTCCTCTCCATGGCGATCATGGGCATCTAGAAGTTTGTTATGAGCTCCAGTATATTCACTGATATGTTCCTCTAAAATGTCAGTGCATTCTTCCTAAGCATCTACTCTGTTATGAATCTGTACAATAGAGCCCTGTAGCTCTCTATGGAGATACTTTTGCAAGGTAAGAAGCATTGATTTTAGATTGGCTTCAGTGACAGGGGTATCAGTTATAGGCAGGGAGACTAGAGATTGAGTTTTCCACATTCTCTGTGAGATGCCTAGAACTGAACTAACCCAGTGCTGCTTCATAGCCAAAAGAGCTTTTCCAGGGGAATGTACAGAGGGTAGAAACCTGTGTCATCCCTGTCTCCAGGGATGCCACTGCTGGAGGAGGGAGACTGTCCATGTCTTCCTTGGGGTTTGCTGTATCAACCTCCAGGGTTTCTGCACAGAGTTGTGGAGGAGTTACCAGGTGGGTGCTGTGTGAGGGCAGAGCACTATCTCCAAAACTGGTGCCATCTTCAGTATTCTGCATGACCGCTTGTGTAAAGTACTGCGTGAAGCGGCGGGAGCTGACAGCTAAGGTTTTTTTTGGACATGCCACTGAGTGTCCCTGAAGTGTCCCCCACCCCCCCACTGCAGGGTAGTTTGGGGTAGTTTGAAGAAGAACCAGGGTCACTGTGTATCCTTGCCTGTGAGCGGAGCTCAGGACTCAGGCTTCCATCCTGGTCTGTGGCTTAGCAATCCCCCAAAAAGGCTCTGTCTTTTTGATGAGAAAAGCACATGACTGCATTGCCAGGAGGAATACTGTGATCTTTGTTAGTGGCAATAAACAACTGTAAGGATTACCCTTAAACAATATTTACCCTGCATGCTCCTGGCATGTAACAATATATCTGATGCTCTATCCATATGAACACTTTCACTGCAACCCATATAAGACCTCTATTTCCAGTAATGAAGGTATCTGCACACACTCCTGGCTGCTTCAGCAGCCTGAAGTGTTTGTGTACTAATCAAGGCAACTGTTGTATTTCTGATAGTATGGTTCTAGTGGCTCTAAAACCTTTCTACAACCACCTGAGCATAGCATTTTAACATTTGACATGTTGTGTCGCTATTTACTTGACACAGCCTCATCTTCTAAATTTTACAAAAAAAATGGGTTGAATAAACATATGTGGTAATACCACATGACCTAAAGAATTTGCAGCTACTACCATTTTCTTCCTCAAGGCCTCTGCTTTCAGAAAATATATAATATTGGCAGTTAAATAATCTTTAGGCCTTTGCATGTGTGCAAAAATGCAAAAATTACACTGAAGGGGGTTAATGGATTCTTAAAGTGCTTTTGATACCTCAACCAGTACCACTTTTTGCTTGATCAGAACTGGTTGGAGGAAGTAAAACTGCTGCATCTATGTTTTCATGTCTGCTTCAATTGGTTCCAATATTTGTCTAATAGTGGGGAAATGGCAGTGGTGTCAATAGCACAACAATAAAACACAAACAGGCCACCCAGAATGACACGTATAGCTGGTGTCATTGACTTATCTCCGACTCACTTGTATAAGTGTGGATCCATAAACCCAAAAGGTACATACTAAGCAAAATGGTAGTGTGACAAAAACACTCCTACCTGGAAAAAGAAGGATCACCTAGTAACCTTCTTTTTCCAGGTAGGAGTGTTCTTGTCACACTACCATTTTGCTTAGTGGTGTCAATAGGCCTGGGCATTGGGGGTACTTAGCCTGAGACTTTTGCTGGGTGTCTAAGGCCTCAGTTCTGCTACTGCTGTGTTATTATCTAAGCCACACTATAATTTGATAATTTAGTTTGCCTGCTGGTTACAATCTTCTGTGTGGTTGGGCTAAGGTTGAGACAAGTTATCAACCAGTTCCTAGTTACAGACCTTTTAGTGGGGGAAAATCTGTGACTGAAGCTACAGGTTATTGGTGCAGATGACTGCTGAGCTTGTTCACATGCTGGACTGTTCTTTTATTTGTCACTGCTCTTGTAGAAGAGACAGGCATATTGGCAATAAAGGAAGCAGGTGGGAGTTTTCTTGGTTCTGAAAATACTATTCTAAATATTTCTGGCTCCTTTCAGATATAGCTATCACTGCACTGCAGGAATATTACTTTTTTGACTAGAGATGGCTGTCTTATTTTTCTATGTTAAATGTAGCTATCCTGCTCTGCATACTTGTATAACATATCTGTATTTATTGTCAGTGATATTATTCCTTGTCTATGAGTCTGTATTATGTGCTTGTGGTTTTCCACTGTATTCTATGCAGTGACCATTGTATATACAGAATATATACACATATATATTATATCCAAAGAAATATAAAGAGAGTATAATATAGAGTCTATTTAATCACACTCCTGGAAGCTACACCTAAAACTAGGCAAGCTAGTAAGCAAAGATCGCTTCATTCAATCCTTCAATAATTTTCCACGGTTCCCGTCGTCTTTTACGATCTTAGAAACTACCATGGAAAATTAACATTATCTTTCTGTATTTGTGAGATACTAACAGAGTTTACTTTCTATATTTCATATTACCCTTGACTGCAACTGTCTAAAAGCATGTTTTTTACTAGATATTTCCCAAACCAATATTCTAGGAGTAGACAGTATTGTTGTTATAATATAAACTCAGCAGAAAGGCAGCTTTTCCTTTCACTCCTCTTTAAAAATATTTATTTTTGTTATACTGACTGAAACAGCACAGTGTCTTATTGATCAGCGCAGCTACTGTATTTTTTACCAAATTGTCCAGTTTACCCTTACCCTTCATGAGGGTATCTGTTATGGTGTCAGGTGTGAATTTTGCATTACAACCATATAATCCCTCGTAGAGCAGAAAAGACAATGTAACAATAATGTTGGTATACTTTTTGGAATAAAGCATCTGAACAGTTTTTCAAACATTGTGTAGAACTCTGTTTTACATAGCAATGGCCACAGTCACAAATCCCAACTTTATTTTTGTTTGGCAGCAGAGGAAAAGGGACAGGGCATACCAGGTAGAGCCCTGTTGAAGTTTTTCAGGACATACATTGCATGCCCAAAACCCATTTGCAGGCAAATAACAAATCAGAGCTCTATGTAAATGGTTGCAAGGGAAGGGGGGGGGGGCTTTGTTCACAGAAAAGGCAATTTTTTAAAATAACTAGTCCTTTAGAGTCGAGGAGTATGGAATTTAGTTGACCCCCTTAAATAATGTAATAAAGCCCAAACCTTTTTGGTTTAAAGCTTTTGTCATGTTTTACTGATATTTGGGCTTTCTTTGCTTCAATATGCAGATAAAAATATCTCTAAATATAATTCAGTAATAAATGTCAATGATTGACCATTGTGTTCTAAACTCTTTTGGTACATTTTAAAAATACTGGTCCTCAGACATGCTACAGCCCCTCTCATTTTGGTTTGCTTGTGGTTGTTGCAGGGGACTACCTGGCTGTGTGCACAATGTTTCTATTTACCCTTAAAGGACAATTTCACTTTTGTATTTAGGGTGTAACAGGTAACATTTTCAGCACACCATAACCCACCAATCCCCCCTTTCCTATGACAGTAGGAGGGAGGTTCTTCTCACTGCAGCCACTGTCAGCTGCTCTTCCTCCATAGCTGCATCATTCATTCAGAGGAACCAGTGATTCAATGATCTACAAGGCTTGTAGTTCTCATTGAACTGCAACAATGCTAATCAGCATCCTCAAAGGTCCTTGACTCTTCTTGAAGCTCAGTAACTGTGAGCCTGCTTCGAGGTATGGGCAAAGAACTGTATTTAGTGTCTGCAGGAGCCTGACATTGCACCAGCAATACACTGCTGATTGCAGGTAAAATACTTTGTATGCTTAAGTGTAAAAAAAATAATGCATGCATTTCTTACCTGCAAAATCATGTGCTTATATATATATATATATATATATATATATATATACAGGGAGGAACAGAAATATTTGAGCACCCTGCGATTTTGCAAGTTCTCCCATTTAGAAATCATGGAGGGGTCTGAAATTCACATTGTAGGTGCATTCCCACTCTGAGAGACAGAATTAAAAAAAAAAAAATTCAGGAAATCACATTGTATGATTTGTAAAGAATGTATTTGTCTTGCACTGCTGAACATAAGTATTTGAACACCTGAGAAAATCAGTGTTAATATTTGGTACAGAAGCCTTTGTTTGCAATTACAGAGGTCAAACGTTTCCTGTAGTTCTTGACCAGGTTTGCACACACTGCAACAGGGATTTTGGTCCACTCCTCCACACAGATCTCTTCTACATCTGTCAGGTTTTGGGGCTGTCGCTGAGCAACACGGAGTTTCAGCTACCTCCAAAGATGTTCTATTGGATTTAGGTCTGGAGATTGGCTAAGCCACGCCAGAACCTTGATATGCTTCTTATGGAACCACTCCTTGGTTATCCAGGCTGTGTGCTTCGGGTTGTTGTCATGTTGGAAGACCCAGCCACAACCCATCTTCAATTCTCTGACTGAGGGAAGGAGGTTGTTGCTCAAAATCTCACAATAAATGGCCCCATTCATCCTCTCCTTAATACAGTGCAGTCATCCTGTCCCCTTCGCAGAAAAGCACCCCCAAAGCATGATGTTACCAACCCCATGCTTCACAGTAGGGACGGTGTTCTTGGGTTGCAAGTTATCCTTCTTTTTCCTCCAAACACGGCGCGTGAAGTTTAGACCAAAAAGTTCTACTTTGGTCTCATCTGACCACATGACTTTCTCCCATGCCTCCTCTGGATCATCCAGATGGTCATTGGCAAACTTCAGATGGGCCTGGACATGTGATGACTTGAGCAGGGGAACCTTCCGTGCAATGCATGATTTGAAACCATGACGGCGTAGTGTTCTACCGACAGTGACCTTTGAAACTGTGGTCCCAGCTCTCTTCATGTCATTGACCAGCTCCTCCCTTGTAGTTCTGGGCTGATTCCTCACCTTTCTTATCAGTGATACCCCACGAGGTGAGATATTGCATGGAGCCCCAGTCTGAGGGAGACTGACAGTCATCTTTAGCCTCCTCCATTTTCTAACAATTGCTCCAACAGTTGATCTATTTTCACCAAGCTGCTTGGCAATTGCCCCGTAGCCCTTTCCAGCCTTGTGTTGGTCCACAATTTTGTCTCTGGTGTCTTTTGACAGCTTTTTTCTTGCCCATGGTAGTAGTTGGCATCTGACTGACTGTGGGGTGGACAGGTGTCTTTAAAGAGCTCAGACAGGTGCTACTAAGTTAGATTAATGAGTGGAGTAGAGGTGGACTTTTTAAAGGCACAGTAACAGGTCTTTGAGAGCCAGAATTCTTGCTGTTTCTTGGGTGTTCAAATACTTATGTTCAGCAGTGCAAGAGAAATAAATTCTTTAAAAATCATACAATGTGATTTCCTGAATTTGTTTTAAATTCCGTCTCTCAGAGTGGGAAAGCACCTACAATGTGAATTTCAGACCCCTCCATGATTTCTAAGTGGGAGAACTTGCAAAATCACAGGGTGTTCAAATACTTCTGCTCCTCACTGTATGTATATATATATATATATATATATATATATACTGTATATACACATTAGAAAATGAAAATTTTACCCAAAGAAGCCTGAACATTTAATTCCCATAATTAGTGAACGTGTTGAATGAAAATTGGCACTAAACTGAATGTCTTCTTTAAATTCTAATTTGTAGAAATATATTTAGATGTTAACACATTTTTGTGATAAGCAAATACAACATTTTGTGTATTTTTTAACAGATGGTAATCCTTAAGTGGCTGTTATTTCTACTTTAAACGTATAAAGAATCTGATTGCGAACAACATAAAAAGCAGTGCTTTAAATTCTGAAGAAATAGAAATAACTTTTGAAAAGTACACCTCCATGCGTTACCATTTGTGCCTGAAGCACACTGCTCTGTTTTTATTTCTCTTACTTAGGGCAGTTTGGCATAGGAAAAACTCTTAACAGCTTGGTTAAAAACAAACTGTTTAGCATTGAAAAACTCACCCTTAACATGACTGAGATTAACTCAATACATCCAAGATAAAAATCTTCAATCTGCAGAGCTCTGATATGCAGACATCTTCTCATGTCAATGGATGGAGTACCTCTTCCAACATTCTGTTCCTCACCAGTCTTTTGTCACCTTAATGAGGAACAGGAAGTTTATGTGCATGGAAAGAGGTTATGTTTCAGCTATAAAAGCTACAGTTGTATGCTGTACAGAAACTCACAAATTATCTTTAAATATGTAATCTCTTAACAGATAGTATTTAAGTGCCCACACAATAGATATTAAAGTGTTTACATATTTTTGACAACCATTAAAAGTTTTGTATAACTGCTTGTACTGTGAAATAATTAATTCTTAAAAGTTTTCAAAAATTGCAACAATAACTCTAAAGTCAGGTTTCTGACTTGCGTTAACATTAGGAGACTGTCAGACTGCAAATTTTCTGTTGGAAAAGAAATTAATAGGAAAAGAGAGAAGCTTTTTAGTGCTTCTGCTGTGAATGTTGAAGATTATTTTTTCCACAATGCCTACAGCTACATAGATGATTGAGAATGATTGAGAGCATCTTTTGTTTTTGTTAGACCTGCTTCATCAATGTACTGATTTATCGGAATTTGACATCCTTTAGTAAGTGCTATTCTGTACTAATGTTGTTTATTTGCAATAAACTGAGTCAGCTTTAAATCCAGACTTTGTGCCTGTTTTCTTGGGACTGCTGATGAAAACAACTTGTGTTGGTGATATTTGTCCATCTGTGATCATATTGCACAGACATAGAAGTGTTGAGAATAAAATTCCAATTTTGCATGCTGGTTAGAAAGCCCACTAGCAAGATGATGCTTGGTTGTTGGGCAGCAGAACTACAGAAAGATATCTAAACATTGCTGTTATGTATACATGTGTGGGAAAAAAACAAGAATAAAAGAATTTCAGTCTAAACTTATTTCTTTTGAATCTTAAGCACATTCAAATTCCTGCAGATCTATTTATCAGTATGGTCAAATGTGACTATACAGTACTTTTTACAGATCTCAACCAAAAGGTTTGTTTAAATCAAGTACAGGTAGAAGAAGAACTGTAATTATAGTAGGTACACTACTAGGGACCAATGCTGTGGATATGTCACCAAGCAAAAGGAGGTGGGAAGGAAGCAGCAGTGCAGGTATTTAACTTTTAAAGAAAGTTCACCTTTACACAAAAAAATAATAAATGCACATATTTTTTACAGAAAAAATGTGCATTTGTTATATTTTTTCCAACAGGAGCCTGAAGAGTATTGCTCTCTTGAGCCCATGGGTGCAATATTGGCTCATACAGACATGACCTCCGACTTTCATCCTCTGTATGGGCTTTCTATTTGAAAGCCAGAGAATGTCAGTGGACTGCAAGAGCAGTCAGCAGCACCCCTGCACCCCACTGAAACTACAAGCCTGTCTACTGTGGTGTTGAAGGGCACTTGTAATATATTAATTTACAGGAATCTCTGAATGAATGATGGGGTTGTGTGAATGGATGGGTTTTTAACAAGTGACAGTGGGTATGGGGAGAAGATCGACTGCCCACTGTCACTGGGATGGGGAGATCAGGAGGAGAGGGGGCAGAAACTGGAACATGTTTCTTCCTTAACCTCCCTGGTGGTATTCCCGAGTGTAGCTCGGGGTAAAGTTTCAGTACCAAAAGCGGTAACCCCGAGCTACACTCGGGCTTACCATGCGGCGCTGCATAGGGAGTCCCTACAACGCTTACCTTGTCCTTCGCTCCCGCAATGTGTCCCCTGCAGCGTCCCCGGCCATCTCCTCCGGCCGATGCCGGCATCTGGCTTCCGTGTTCCGGTCCCTGTGACATTGGGACGTACGGGAGCCGGAACCGGCGGCAAATTTGAAAATGTAAAAAAAATGAAATTTTTTTTAAAACGATTATTTCATAGCACAACATTCCTGTATCAAAACATTTCACATACATTTTGTCCCTACTGCTTTGTCCTGTGCCCTGCCTGCATTTTGACTGTTCTTTCTGCCTGGAAACTTAGAATAGTCCACGGCATCCAAAAAGCGTCCCTTTAGGTCAAAATCGGTTTTAGACTGGCTAGAGAACAGCGATAGTAAATCAGAACTACTTGCAGAATTGAGTGATAATGATTCATGGGGAAATTCGTCATCAGACACTGAAAACGATTTTGCGACTTTGCTCAGCGATGTGCGAACTTGGCGCTATATTTCAAATTTCAATGTTTTCGGTTTGATTATATTATTGAATTAAATTTATTATTATTATATTATTATTTTTTATGCGTATTTATTAAATTATAATTTATGATTTCGTGTTTCAAGTTTTATCATACCCGGGATGTTTACTAGACTCTTGTTCGGACAGATTTCAGTGAGTTATTCCTAAATTACAGGCCTACAATAAAAAAAATACATATTTCCATGCAAAATAATGGTACCGCTTTCAGCACCAAAAATCTGAAATAATCATACCGCCAGGGAGGTTAATATGGGTGGAACATGTCCAATGTTCCTAAGATAAACTTAGCAGTGGTTCACCAATGTCTTTTCAACATCAGCTTTTCTTTTTAGAGGTAAATGATCTTTGGGCTCTAGGAGTAGTAATCGTAGTAATAATAATAATAATATATTAGTACATTATAATATGATAAAATGATTATTTCTTCCTCACTCAATTACTCTGTGACCCTCATACAAATTCCTTTAAACTGTGGCTTTGTTTTTCAGAACTACATGTCAGCTGTCTTGTCAGTTTTTAGCCGAGGAGAAATGCAGCTATTTTTTAGCTGAAAAGAATGTCCAACCTTAGTCTTCCAGCTACTCTCTCCTCAGTGGCTCACAAGTCTTTTTTCAATATTAATATTGATTACAAGTAATAATAATAATGCTATACACCTACAAACTTACTTATACAAACTTCTGTAAACTGTGTTTCTGCAGAGCAACATATAATGGCTGTTTTGTAGCTGAATGCTAGGATTTTTTAATAGCCTTTGAAAAAATATCTTAGGCATACAGGATTGATTTTATAGTGTTGGCTGAACTGTAGCAGAAACTTTATGAACAACAATCTATTAAATGGGGAGGAGGACTGCTATATACTGTTTAGACACTCAATAGGCTTAACAACAGCCAAACAAATGTTGCTTTCTGCACAGAGAACAGAGGTATGTTGTGACTAGTAACAAATCCACAGACTCCTTCTATGCATTCTATGTCAGCTGAGGATGAGTTAATAGCAAGTGTGGCCAAAGTATGCTAAAGGAGGGACAGCTTAACAGAATTTGGATGACTAAAATCTGAGACTAGTCTATCCTTGGTCAAGAGTGTATAACCCAGATTGGCAGGAATGCATAACTTATGGAGTGCAGGGCTCAGGAAAAGGCAAAGCACAGAATGCCTCCCAAGCAAAAAAATGACCCTCTCTTCTCAATACATCCTTTATCCCTATGACAAAAACATCTCAGCACAACTTTCCTCTTCCCTCTCTGAACTGGACCTTGGTATTGCATTCTGTCCAGACTCTATGAGGATGATACTATAGTGAACCATTGGTGGAGGGGACACTTGATTGTCTTGGATCACACAGTCTCCAAATCAGTGTGACTTGTTATAACGCTGCAATTTTTGTTTATGGCACCTTAGGGTTTTGGTATATCTTTATCCGTTGCGTTCAGCTTCATGTAATATTGTTCTTTGTTATTAGCGATGACCTTTTTCTGATTATTGCATTCTGTCTGCTGGTGAGTTCCTCGGGTCCCGCTCCACAGCAGCCCATTTTCTTTCTTCTAAATGTCACTAATGCTGACATTTGTAGAATACATGGGTACAAAATTATAATCTTGACAATACATGATCAACAAACATGCAATTTGGTCAATAGGAGTCAAATGGGGGATATTTGGGGTCATGATAACACACTGTCATCACTGAAGGCTCGCTGTGGATTGGTAAGAAATAAGGAGGAGCTTTGATTGCATGGGTTAGTAGTAAGTAACACAAAGTTCAGAGATCAGCAGTATGTAACAGTGCAGGGGTTACAAAGTTCAGAGGTCCATAGTAAGCAATGCAGATTGCAGGTATTAGTAGTAAGTAATGCAGAATTCAAGTATCGTAAGTAAGTAAGTAAGGCAAAGAGCAGGAGTCAGTAGTATCTATTACAGAGTTCAGAGGTCAGCAGTAAGCAATGCAGAGTGCAGGGTTCAGTGGCACATAACCTATAGTGCAGGGAAGAAATGAAAAGTACACGGTTCAGGAGTAATAAACGCAGTAAGTAACACAGAGTGCAGGGATCAATGGTAAGTAATGCAGAATGCGGAGATCAGAAGGAAGTAAGGCAAAGTATAGGGGTCATTATTATCTAAGAGAGTTCAGAGGTCAGTATTAACTAATGCAGAGTACAGAGGTCACTGATAAGTAACCCAGAGTGCAGAGATTAGCAGTAAGAAATGCAAAGTGCATGATTTAGGAATAAGTAATGCAGTGTGCAGACATCAGGAGTAACAGAGGGCAAGGCTTCATAGTAAGTCAGCCAGAGCGCATGGATCAGCAGTAATCAATGAAAGGTTTTGCAGTCAGGTGTAAGTAATGCAGAGAGTGGAAGACAGTAGTAAGTAACAAGAATCAGCAGTAAGTAGTGTTGAGTGCAGGGGCCAGTAGTAAAAAATGCAGAGTCTGAGTATGAGACACTACAGGTAGTAGTTACTGACCAGTTAACCCCTTGCAAAAGAAGGTAAAATTAGTAAAACTCTTATTATTTTTGAACCAGTAACCCAGTGGAATATAACTGCCTGGGAGCCAATTCAGACCCCCCACCTTTCCCTTTTACTCCTAATCAAAGTATAGGCATCCAATTAAAAGACAAAAAATAAGTCAAAATGTTTCCAGTTAGATGTCATGAGCCAAAGACACCATTTGAGAAACTAGAGGAATCTGGGAAAAACTTTTTTCTAGAAACAGCACCCTAAAACTGGGGACTACTGTATGTCCAGAAACCTGGGCTGTCTGGTCACCCTACTTAATAATACAATAGTGGACCTATATTATAGCATGCACTTTAATTTGCAACAATAGCGGCCCCACTGAGGCCCTCTCCCCCCGACCCCATAACAGCCACATATACTTACTGTGGCTATATTTTTTGATAAATTAATCCAATACTGATTTCAAACCTCCATAACCCTGTATGCTTTTTTCATTTGATCTACTTTCATCTACTAAATAAGTAAAAATATGTGTAGATTTTGCCATCTTGAAATCTGGTGAACTGATCACTTCTATTGTTCTCTACCTGTGCACAAGGAGGGGTTATGGAAATGAGGATGTAGGAGAATAAGGAGAGAGCTGTGTTATAAGTAATCCATCAGAAATTATGTAGGCAGGGCTGACATCACATTTGCATCTAAATACTGTGTTGTCATGTAAAACAGGAAGCTAGGAGCACGCTATGGGGGTGATTTACTAAAACTGCAGAGTGTAAAATATGGTTCAGCTCTGCTTACAAACCAGTCAGCATCCAGTTTTTTTTTCCAGTGCTTCATTGAAAAAGCTGATTGGCTACCATGCACAGCTGCACCAGATTTTGTACTCCCCAGTTTTAGTAAATGAACCCCTATGTGTATGTGCAGAGTATTTAAAGGCATAATATGTATTTTTTTTTATTTTGCCTTGATATACAAGATTAAGGGGGGAGGTCTAGGAAACTCTGGGTTATTGTAAATTATAGCAAGTCATACACATACACAGTTCCCACAGACCCATCCTTTCACTTAAGGAAAAATGTACATATTTTTTGCTAAAATTATAATTGCCAATGATTAAATGAGGCGATACAACCCCCTCTGTGACTGTTATCCCCCCCCCCCCCCCCCAATCTATAGCCCTCCCTCTGTCTAATCACCTGAAAATTTGTAGGTTAGTGCAAATAAAGAAGTATCACGGACATTACTCAATTGTTCAAATGATTAGATAAAACTCTTCACGATCCAATCTAGCTTCTGTAGTGTCTTTACATCTCATAGGAGGATTATCTCATAATTATTTCCTAATCCTACTATGAGAAGTAAAGACACCAGAGAAGCTAGATTGGATTGTGAACAGTTTTACTGAATTACACAGTTTGGTGACTGCTGATTTTTCTTTAGTTTTTTTTTTTTTATTGTAAGTAACAATTGGGGTAGTATATTTTTCTACCTGTAACCCAGGGGGAGAGCACATGCTGTCATCAGTTTATTATCATTGCCCATGATTGCTCTGCACTTGAATGCTAGCAGCTAGTGAATAATCACAACACACATGGAAGAAATGAGTATAGCATGTAATATTGAATAATTGCTATTGATAACATAGTCTCCAAATCAGTGTGATTGGTTGCTACTACGTGCAACTTCATATGCATTGACTTCTAGTGATTAATCACATATACAGTAATTGCTTACAGGTTTAGTAGTAGAATCACACTAAATCACTTGTGTGTATTTTTTAGAACATATTATTTAGAATAAGCTGATAGCCCTAGTGTAGGGATACTGCAGTTATAGATCAGAGAGTGATATCCAGTGTTTCTGCATAAACAAAATACACAAATATAGATAATATGCTGAAGTTGTCATGTTGGCATGCAGAGTACAGAGGTAGTATCCTTCTCTGCTAGCTATTGCTTGGTTCTAAGCTCAGAGGCATGTTCATATGTGTTCTTTGTGGCTATCATATGACCTATCATGTTGCCTCCAAAGCTCCAGGAGACATGCAGGAAAGGGACCCTGCATTCTGTACAAAGTGGTAACCAGTGAAGGCTGTTGCTATCTTGTATGTTTATATGCAAGTTTATTGGCGTTTTTGCACCAGGTAAGAGTAATACATTTAAATAGTAATTAAATGTTGTGCTATGTGTCAAAGAAATATTCTGTTTTAACAAACATAGTAATCATGTAGACAAGTATAAATACACAATAAAATGTGAAAAGTGATACATATAAGTGATGTGATATATACATTCCATGTGAGGAACAATAAAGTATTCAAAGTCCACGTGAGTGACAAATTCTGCAGTAAAATATCAATAATGTTGATCTTCTTTTCATGCAACAAATTACCAATGTGAACGGACCACCACCATACGTGTAAAATGGAGGCTTACCAGATAAAAATACCCCTTATTATAGGGGGTCTTATTAGGCTCTATAGAGATGTAGCTCCATCCAGACCTCTATATCATAACCAGGACCCAGATTCCACTTAGGCCAGTAGGCCATTCCTATAGCTGTATCAGGACAATGTCGTGTAAAATAAAAATGCCTCTCATAGTGCAGTAAAACTATCTGGGTCCTAGTTATGATATAGAGATCTGGATGGAGCTACATCTTTATAGAGCCTAATAAGACCCCCTATAATAAGGCGTATTTTTATTTATTTTTTATTTATTTATTTATTTATTTTTATTTATTTTTATCTGTAAGCCTCCATTTTAAACACATAGTGGTGGTCCGTTCACGTTGGTGATTTGTTGGATGAAAAGAAGATCAACATTATTGATATTGTATTCAAGAAACAGATGTCTTTTTTCAAGAATTGTTTGTGGAAGTTGTCACTCACTTGGACTTTGAATACTTTATTGTTCTACACATGGAACATACATGATATCACTTATATGTATCACTTTGCACATTTTATTGTGTATTTATAGTTGTCTACATGATTACTATGTTTGTTTAAACAGAATTTTTCTTTCACACATAGCACAACATTTAATTGCTGTTCAACTTTATTAAGACTGGATGTCCTCTTAAAGTGTTTGCAGCTTTGTACATTGTGAAAGTTGGGAATTTAATGTATTTGGTTGTTAAGAGTAATACTTTTACACTTTGCATATCAAGCCATCTCCTACTAATCCAATAAACAGAATATACAGTTTAACCTTAATATACTGTATGCATAATTTACCTTTCATAATATATTTTGATGTTGAGGTTTTAATATGTTTTCTCTTTCAGGAGTTATCAGGACAGCATTACCTAATATGGATAGAGAAGCAAGAGAGCACTATTCTGTTGTTATTCAAGCCAAAGATATGGCAGGTCAAGTTGGAGGACTATCTGGATCAACTACCATCAATGTTACACTCATCGATGTCAATGATAATCCACCAAGATTTGATCAAAGTATGAAGGTCCTTTTTCTTTGTTTTACTTAATTATTTTATTTTATTTTTTTTTTTTATATTTCAATCATTTTTGAGTTTTTCAAGGGTAAACAAGGAAAAAACAGGGAAAAGATAAATGGTTCAGTCATACAATATTACGATAGACAAAATATCATCCATCATGTTGTTGTAATTCCGTTCTTGGGCGGACGAGATGTTGGTCTTGTTTTAGCAATATCATCAGAGGTATTCGTATGTATTTGATGAACTTTGGTGATGGGATTTCGGGGGTTAACGGGGGGGGGGGGGGTATTGGAGGGGAGGTGGGGGAGGATAGGAATGAGGGGGGAAGAATATAACTGGGAAATTGAGGAGATACCAGTCTTGGTATGGGATGTGATTTCATCTCTTGAAATGTCATCAGGGTTGTATAAAACATTTTGGGTGATTTAGCCATCGGGTCCACTAGGTATTGAATTTGTGGTAGGAGGAAGTGTTAATTACGGATAGTTTTTCCATTTGACATTGGGTGTTAAGGTCTATAATTAATGAAGTGATTGAGGGGGTATTATTCGTGTTCCATAATCTAGTAATATTAATTTTTCCTGCAAAGAGTATGTGGGTAATAATTGTTCGGGAATGGGTAGGGAGTTTCGCTATTCCAATGTGAAGGAGTGCTAATTAGGGGTTCTGGAATATCAGAGTTTTGTTTATTTTGGATATTAATTGGAATGTAGTAATTCCAGAAGGATCGAAGTGACTTGCATGACCATAAAATATGAATTGTTGAGCCTAGTTCGCCACAATATCTCCAGCATGTAGAAGAATGTGTCGGCTAGTAGATAGAGAGTTTACTCGGGGTCAGGTACCATTGGTGGAGTATTTTTAGATATGACTCCCAGTGGGAGCTACATCAGGTAGCTTTATAGGAGATGTTGAAGGTATTTTCCCAGCATTTTAGAGTGATTTGGGTTGAAAGGATTTTTCCCAATTGCTTAGGGAGGTTGTTTGTAAAGTGAACTGTGAGTTAATGAGGTGTGCATAGAAAGTGGAAATACCTTTACTTGGGTATTGGGGTTTGGTGAAAAAGGTGTAGGTTGTGATTGGTAGTATGGTGTTGTGGGGTAATTTATTTGTTTGTAAACAATGAGCGATTCTTAGGTATGTAAAATTTTCAGTAGTAGGGATATTATATTTGGTTTGGAGAGATTGGAAGGAGTGTAAGGATTGATTAGAATGGAGATATGCTAATTTAGTTATTCCTTGTTTTGCCCATTGAGATAGGTCCAAAGAGGGGATGAAGAGGTGTAGTATGTTGGTTGGAGTAGGTAAATGTTTAATACCTTTGAATTTAGTGGATAGAAGGTCTCGCCAAGCTTGCAGTGAAGCTATAATGCTGGGATGTTTTAGGTGGGTTTCTATGCTTTTGGACGGTGGGGACAAGAGTATATTTTGGGGTTTAAGTGATTGGAAGGGAAGGGTTTCCATTATGGACCAGATTTTTTCTTTCAAAGGATTCCACCAAAAATATAATTGGTCTAAGAGGGTAGCTGTGTAGTAAGATTTGAGGTGCGGGAGTCCTGCTCCTCCTTAAGTTGTAGGTCTTATTAGAAGATTGGTGGCACATCTCGGTTTTTTTGAGTTCCACTTTGTAAGGATTGATTGTAGTTTAGAGAAGAATGAATTAGTGATTGGTAAGGGGAGTGTACGGAATATGTACAAGATTTTGGGTCAAATATACATCTTTAGTGTTGCCAATTGGCCTAGTTTGGAGAGTTCTGAAGCGCGTAGAGTGTTTAGTTCTTGGGGTATATTTTCAAGTACTATTTTGTGATTTGCTGTGTATAGGTGGTCTATTACTGGTGTAAGTCTGATTCCTAGGTATGGGATGCTACTTTTTTCCCATGAAAATGGGAATTGTTTGGCTAAGATGTGAAGGTTGAGTATGGAGGCTTTGGTTTAGTTAAGTTTGTAGTATGAAACTGTTGAGTAGGTATGTAGATGTGAGCGGATCGCTTGGAGGGATTTTTTAGGGTTAGTCACCATTAATATTATATCATCTGCAAATAGGATAATTTTGTGTTCCATGTTAAGATGTGTGATTCCTGTGAATGTTCTGTCCTCTCTGAGTTTGGAAGCTAGGGGTTCAATAAGGAGTGTAAATATTTTCGGGGAGAGTGGGCAACCTTGTCTTGTACCGTTTGAAATGTCGAAAGGATCGAATAGTGTGCCATCTGGCGGATGGTTGAGAATATAATGACAAGACGGCTTTCAGCAAACAACCAAATTTTTGAAGCGTGAGGTGTAAGAATTGCCAGTGTATCTGGTCGAATGCTTTCTCTGCATCCAAGGATAAGAGCAAGGAGGGGGTCTTAGTACTTTCTAAATTGTGTAAGAGGGATATAATTCTTCTGGTAGCATCGGGTGCTTGGCGACCTGGGATGAAACCTACTTGGTCCGGGTGTATCAGGGTGGGTAGGTAGGGGAGAATTCTTTAGGATATGATTTTAGCGTATAATTTTACGTCGGTATTGAGTAGCGAAATTGGCCTGTAGTTCTGAACTAGTTGGGGGTCTTAGCCAGGCTTTATAATAGATTGCAACATGTCTTTGGGGAATGAGCCTGTGGAGGCAGCGTTATTAAAGAGTTTTGACAGATGTGGTGACAATTCTGTGGCAAGGAGTTTATAGTATTCGTTAGTGTATCCGTCATTTCCTGGTGATTTATTAATTGGGAGTGTTTTAATGATCGTTTCTATTTCTTTGGGCGATATTTTGGACTAGAAATTGAGTCAAGTTGGTCTGAGGATAACCGGGGGAGATTAATCGTTTGGAGAAATTGTTGTATGGATGTGGTTGTTGGTTGAGTGGTGTTAAAGTCGTTTTTGAGGTTGTAAAGATTTTGATAGTATACTGCAAATGCGTTTGCTATGTCTTGGGGGTTTGTGTTTAGGGTATTCGTAGATGGGTGTTTAATTGAGGCTGTTTTGGATTTCAGCCGTTTTTGTGAAACTGATTTGGCTAACAACGAGCTGGCTTTGTTACCAAGTGAGTAAAATTTTGCTATCATTTTCTGGAGATTCAGATCATATTTATGGAGTAGAAGGGATCTTAATTTATTTCTATCTGCTGTCAAAGATGCAGAGGTTGTTGGGTCTGGAGATTTTTTTGTTTTTTTCTTCATTTGTTTTGATTGATGTTAGGAGATTATCTATTTGTCGGGCTCTTTTTTTGTTGATGCGGGCGCTTAGCTGTATCAGAATACCTCTCATGTATGCTTTATATGTTGACCACAGAGTGGTTATGGATATACCACGGGTGTCGTTAACTTTGAAGAATGTTCTGTGTGCATCTATTATCTGCTTGTAGTCTTGGTTTTTCAGCAGGAACGAGTTCAATCGCCATAAACGGGGTATCGACAAATGTTGTTTGCTGTCAAGAGAGATTGTGATCGGAGCATGGTCTGACCACGTGATAGTGCCAATCTTGGAGGAGGTGATGTGTTGCAACGTCCATTTATCGGTGATGAAGAAGTCGATTCTAGAGTAGGTTGAGTGGGAAGGAGAGTAGTAGGTATAGTCTTTTTCTGTACTGTGTTGGCATCTCCAGATGTCATAAAGATTGTTGGAGTGGAGAAATTGGTTGAAGGCTTGTTTTGAGGATCTTTTGTTGGATGAGGATTACCGATGATGTTAAAATCGCTGCCGATGAGTAGTCTGCCATTTCTGTGCCGATTAATGGTGGGGTTAAGTTTGTTGAAGAAGTGAATTTGATTGGTGTTAGGGCCATAGACATTCACTAATGTATATGTAGAGTCGTTGATTTTGCAGATTAGTATGTGGTAGCAACCTTGTGGGTGCGCTATTTCCGCAATAAATTGAAACTTCAGGGAGTCTCTTATGGCTGTAATGACGCTGTTTTTCTTTTTGGGATTCGTTGCCATATATAGTTCTCTGTGGAGAACTGAGGAATGTTGAATTTGGGGAATTTGGATGAGGCGAAGTGGGTCTCTTGTAGGAATATGATGTCAGGTTAAGTGGTGCGGATTTCTCTCGAAAGCAAGGACCTTTTGAAGGGAGAGTTGAGACCTCGGACATTTAGCGAAGATATAGTAATCATTTTGTTGATTATAGATGGTTTGAATATCGTAGCTTTGGTAGTTCAGATGTCAGAAAGAGGAGTGGATGTCCTCGTATTGGAGAAGGTGGACCATCAGGTGTGCGGTTTTGTGAGCATGGGACTGCTGCTTTTGTTGATTGAGAGTTCAACTTTGTGAAGGGGGTTATTGAGAAGGGAAATTTTAGTGAGCGATGACTGGTAGCTTGGGGTAAGAACCAGGGTAATAACAGGGGTAAAAAAGCCTTGCAAACAACGCAAGTAACGTGTAGCAGTATCTGCTACTTTGTAAAGTGTTGGCGTGAGAAAGCATGAGTCTTCCGAGAGCTCATGCTTGAAACGGACTTGAGCGATCAGTATGTTGGATTGATCAGGGGTCGATTGCCAGCTAGTGTGTTAGAGAGTGGTGTCCAGGGAATTGAATGTGGAGGTAATATGCTTGAGTGAAGGCTATGATCTTCCTGTTTCCATCTGCTGCAGATGGTTGGATGTTGATTGATGGGAATCTGGTATAATGCTCCATGATTTCAATAATTCGATGCCTGCTTCTAGGGAGTTGATTGTGAAAAATCTGCCTTGGTGTTTGACATTCAGTTTCGTAGGGAAGCCCTATTGATATGCGATGTTGTGGTTTCGTAGTGCTTTGGTTATGCTGATGAGCTTCTTACGATTGGTTAGCGTTGCTTTAGAGAGGTCTGCATACAATTTAATGTTTGCTTGGGCTGGAGGAATGGAGGTCGGATGTCTGGCTGCAACCTTTAGTTTTTTCTTTACGTGGTAAAAGTGTATGCACGCCAGTATATCTCTGGGAATCGTCGCAGGTAGAAATGATGGTTTGGGGATTTGATGTGCTCGATCTATAGCCAATTCCACGTCAGTGAGGGTGGGAATGAGATTTTTCATATATTGTTGTATGAATGGTACTGTCAGGGCTCCAGGGTATGACCAGAGGTGTGTGACTGACGCAGGGAAACGCAGACTTCAGATATGTTATAAACAATATAATTTATTAACACTAACAATACAAACATAAACGCAGTGCAATACTAAAACATAACACAGTGCAAACAAACCAAACCAAACCACCCACAGATAACAGTACATACAATGCAAGCGTCGTCAGGCAGGCCGGGTCAATATCAATCGGGCAGGTAGGTACAGGGGGAGCAAGCGGAGAATGGTCGGGGTCACAAGCCAGGTTCAGCAGGTAGCGGGCAGCGTGGTACAGAGGGTCAGGCAGAGGGATGGTCAGGAACGAGCCGGGGTCAGAGCAGGAGAAGTCAGCAGAGGTCCAGATCAGGCAGGGTCAGCAACAAGACAGGAACAGGAACAGGATGCAGGAACAGGATACAGGGCCCAGGAAAAACACACACCAAGGCAGAGTCTGCAGGTCTGACCATCCCTTAAATACACCAGTATAAGCAGTTTCAGGTGTTTGGCTGGCTGCAAGGTTGAGTCTCTGATTGCTGGGAGCACCCGCTGGCCAGCCCTGGTACTGCAGCCCATAAGGCAGGTGAGTCCCACCATTGCTGGCCAGTCCATTCCTGACAGTACCCCCCCCCTCAAGGAGCGGCCTCAGGACGCTCCAAACAGTCCTAGCTGGGCAAAATGTTCCACCGCCCGGGTCTGGTAACTGGCGGGATATCAAAGACTGGCACACCGGGCAGGACTCCGGGCAGCGGCACACCGGGCAGTGGCCCATCGGGCAGCGGAACACCGGGCAGAGGCACACCGGGCAGAGGCACACCGGCAGAGGCACATCGGGCTGGACTCCGGGCAGAGGCACATCGGGCTGGACTCCGGGCAGAGGCACATCGGGCTGGACTCCGGGCAGAGGCACATCGGGCTGGACTCCAGGCAGAGGCACATCGGGCTGGACTCCGGGCAGAGGCACATCGGGCTGGACTCCGGGCAGAGGCACATCGGATCACCAGGGGAAGCAGCAGGCACCGGGCCACCAGGCGGAGCAGCAGGCAGCGGGCCCCCAGGCGGAGCAGCAGGCACCGGGCCCCCAGGCAGGGCAACAGGCACCGGGCCCCCAGGCGGGGCAACAGGCACCGGGCCCCCAGGCGGGGCGACAGGCACCGGGCCCCCAGGCGGGGCGACAGGCATTGGGCCCCCAGGCGGGGCGACAGGAATCGGGCCCCCAGGCGGAGCGGCGGGCGCCGGGCCCCCAGGCCGAGTGGCGGGCGCCAGACCCCCAGGCGGAGCGAAAGGTCTCGGGCCCCCAGGCGGAGCAGCGGGCGCCGGACCCCCAGGCGGAGCGACAGGTCTCGGGCCCCCAGGCGGAGCGGCGGGCGCCGGACCCCCATGCGGAGCGACAGGTCTCGGGCCCCCAGGCAGAGTGGCGGGCGCCGGACCCCCAGGTGGAGCGACAGGCACTGAGTCACCAGGCACAACAGTGGGCTCCGAGTCAACTGGCATGACCGCTGGCACTGGGTCAGACATTGGATCGTCTGGCTGGACAGCGGGCATCGGGTCACCAGGCATCAGGTCATTTGGCTCGACAGCGGGCACCGCGTCATCTGGCAAGGCAGTGGGCTCCGAGTCAACTGGCATGACTGCGGGCACTGGGTCAGACATTGGATCGTCTGGCTGGACAGCGGGCATCGGGTCACCAGGCATCAGGTCATTTGGCTCGACAGCGAGCACCGCGTCATCTAGCAAGGCAGTGGGCTCCGAGTCAACTGGCATGACTGCGGGCACTGGGTCAGACATTGGATCATCTGGCTGGACAGCGGGCATCGGGTCACCAGGCATCAGGTCATTTGGCTCGACAGCGAGCACCGCGTCATCTGGCAAGGCAGTGGGCACCGAGTCACAAGGCACGACAGCGGGCTCTGAGTCAATTGGCACGACAGCGGGCACCGGATCAGGTACCGGATCGTCTGGATCAACAGCGGGCATCGAGTCAACTGGCCTAATAGGATCATCAGGCTGGATCAGTTCATCAGGCTGGGTAGAGGCATCAGGCTGAATGGAGGCATCAGGCTGAGTAGAGGCATCAGGCTGAGTAGAGGCATCAGGCTGAGTAGAGGCATCAGGCTGAGTAGAGGCATCAGGCTGGGTAGAGGCATCAGGCTGGGTACAGGCATCAGGCTGGGTACAGGCATCAGGCTGGGTACAGACCTCAGGATGAAGTGCGGGTGCCGAGGCACCAGGCTGAACCACGGAAGGCAGGTTCTCAGATGGCAGGCTCACTGGTTTGGATACTGGCAGGATGGTATTGGTTGGAAAGAATTTTCGCTTTTTTCTGGTTTTAACTACTGGAGCACTGTAAGTAAACGCAGGTCTGCAAACGAATGGAGCAGCTGGAGACAGAGAAGAGCTGGAGGATGGAACAGGGGAGGGAACAGTTGCTACAGAGGGCTTTTTTACAGGGTTAAAGGCAGGATAGGTGCAGCGAGTGGGAACAGGGTACTGACATGCGGTAGATAGCAGGGCAGGAGGAGCTGTTGGGAAAGCAGGAATAGAGCTTTGAGGAAATAGATTAGAAGCAGGACTGGGTTTTTGTAAGCTGACTGAGGCTGGGTGCAACAAATCTGACCATGTCTGCAGTATGGGTTGAACAAAGCTCAGCTTACAAAAAGCCTGTCTGACCAAAGACTGCACTGCGTTTATACAATCCCTTAATACCTGTGGTGAACATGCAGAATAACGCTCCAGAAAGTAATCCACATCATCCTCTAATAACCATACCAGGGACTCTACCTGGTCGGCACTAAATGGCGGCAAAAATTCATCCCTGCATTCTAGCAGTTCATCCCTGGGATACTCCTTCAGAGTCTGATAAGCATACTCTCTGTCATCAAACACTAGCAGATATAAATACTCAACCTCATCAAGATCCATCCTTCCCATCAACAAACCAAGATGGCTTCCCTGTGCAGACACTTCTGGTCAGGTTTTGGCCTTGGTGTATTGTCAGGGCTCCAGGGTATGACCAGAGGTGTGTGACTGACGCAGGGAAATGCAGACTTCAGATATGTTATAAACAATATAATTTATTAACACTAACAATACAAACATAAACGCAGTGCAATACTAAAACATAACACAGTGCAAACAAACCAAACCAAACCACCCACAGATAACAGTACATACAATGCAAGCGTCGTCAGGCAGGCCGGGTCAATATCAATCGGGCAGGTAGGTACAGGGGGAGCAAGCGGAGAATGGTCGGGGTCACAAGCCAGGTTCAGCAGGTAGCGGGCAGCGTGGTACAGAGGGTCAGGCAGAGGGATGGTCAGGAACGAGCCGGGGTCAGAGCAGGAGAAGTCAGCAGAGGTCCAGATCAGGCAGGGTCAGCAACAAGACAGGAACAGGAACAGGATGCAGGAACAGGAAACAGGGCCCAGGAAAAACACACACCAAGGCAGAGTCTGCAGGTCTGGCCATCCCTTAAATACACCAGTATAAGCAGTTTCAGGTGTTTGGCTGGCTGCAAGGTTGAGTCTCTGATTGCTGGGAGCACCCGCTGGCCAGCCCTGGTACTGCAGCCCATAAGGCAGGTGAGTCCCACCATTGCTGGCCAGTCCATTCCTGACAGGTACAATGGCGTCTGTGGCGATGGATTCTGGGATCCCACGGAATTTAATGTTGTTTCGCCGGGAGCGATCTTCTAAGTCTGTCAGTTTGAGCTTGATTTGTTCGATGTCTGATGTATGATCTGTGTGTGCATCTATAAGATCGTTATGTGTGGTGCACACTTCTCCCAATTTGTTTTCGATATGGAGGATACGTTTCTCTTGGTTTTGGACCGTATTGGAAATTTGGGATAATGAGGCAGTCAGGTCATTATGTAGCGTCTGTCGCAGGGAAAGGAGCATGTTCTTCATGGAAATCTCTGTGATAGGTTGGTCAGAAGCAGGATAGGATTCAATTAAAGATGGAGCAGAAGCAGATAGTGCAGTGGTTGAGAGAGAAGATTGAAGGCTGTCAGGGGGTGATCCTAGGTCCAGTCTGGGTCTGGATTTTGCCGGGTTGCTAGTTGTGGGAGACAGGGGGGGAGAGGACTCACCAGGGTCTCCTGGATAGAGCTGTCCCTTCAGCCTGGGGTCCGGATGGTATGCAGCCTGGTGGTCTGTGTTCTCTCCTTGCTGCTGTTGCTGGGCAGACAAGCCTGTCAGCAGGGGGGTGGTGCCATCTTGGGTGTGAGTGCTGAGTAAAAGCTTGTAATTTCTGTGGGGTGACCCGGCGCTTTCCTCCTGCGGGTCATAGCCCTTTCAGATGGCAAGGGGTTAATGGCTCTAGCGAGCTGTTAATTACTCCCTGGTGTCGTAGTGTGCCGCGATCGTGCTGGCGGGTGGATGGAGCTCTCCTCACTGAGCGTCCATCCCCGGAGCCGACCGCGCATGCACCCCCATACTTAATTATTTTAATATTATATTGTATTAGTTAAAAGGGAATGCCTTGTGGTACTATGTAGATCAATATATGAAAATAATACACACATAAGAAAGTACAGTATATTGCCTAATTTTAAAGTCAGTAATTGGTATCTGGTATTTGTAATTAATCAAAAGCTAAATGATCCAAATCGGATATTTTAGATTTGGTGATATGTGGTGTGATAAACCAATGGCATAATGTTTATGAAACTATAGTTTTAAGATTTTTCCCCTAAGCCATTGAAAAACTAAGAAAAGATGTCTGAGTTCTGCAGCTTCATTCTTATAATGTAAAATAAATGGGGAATCCAATAGAGTCTCTATTTTATTGTATCTACATTCATTACTTGAAAAATAAAGCAAAACCCTAGCTGAGTCTTAATTACATATTGCAAATATATTTTCATCAGAATTCACCATCTGTTTTGGAAGGATTTATCATTTAATCTTGATAAAACGTAATTGTCTTCAAGTATAGCTGTATTGTACAAGATGGTCTATATTGAAAAAGAGATGGGTGCCTTTTAATCAAGGAACTGATACCTAGGGATCCCAGGAAATACAAAATGTGAGGCAGTAAAATCTGGACATGCAGTGCACCGTGGATACTATAAATTTTACCAGGTACAGTACCAGTACTTTACTTATAAAAATAAACAATATCTATAACTATTAGTTTCCCTATAAGGTAACATGTTTGTTTCCATTTGTAAGCCATTTATGCTTTGAAGCTAGAGTGTTAGATTCTACTGTTTCTGACATGGTACCAGATGTTCTCCCTCTGTGGGAAAGTCAACATCTTCAGGTATCCTGGACTGCAGAAAATTAAAATATAGCAAAGCTAAGACCTGGCAAAGCAAATGATACAAATAGCTTTCTGGGGTGAAAAATATTTAATTTATCATATTTCCATCCATCCCTCAGAAATGGTTTCTAGTAATGCATACTGTAGCTACATAGCTGTATCCTTTCTGCCATACTATTATACTAGTTGTTCTTTCAGTAGCTGGCTGCAAGTGCTTGATGTCTATTTCTGATTAGGCTACTCTTTGTCTTTAATGCAATGAAATTTTGTTAAGGTGGTCCCAGCAAAGAAGAAGGTTAATCTCCCTATGCATCCAAAGTACATGCAATCCCATTCAAAGACAAGCAGTCAGAGGGGCTTCATTGGTTTGCTAAGGTGTGATATAAAAAGCTACTAAGGATGAGCAGAGTTATTTGTAAGAATTTTATATTTAAATTACCTATTTTGCTTTAACCAACATATTATTGAAACTACCCTCAAATTTTACTATGTAGGCTGTTGAAAAATGTTATACCTTTACCAAAGCCTCATCATGCTACTTTGCAAAGTGGTCTTTATTGGTTTGGGGCTTATATTATCTTTTGGTGTGGTTATTGTTATTTGACTTATTCACAGTAATGTTTGTGTTACTGTCACTCTTACTTTTTCTGTGAAAAAAGTAAATTAAGAATAAAGTATACAAAAATGGAAAAAACACAAATACACTTTGTCTTCCACTTGTATCCTCCCACCACTACCCATAAAAACACTTGAAATAGTACCTCAAAAATTATATTCAATATCCATAATGGTCATTCTTCATTATCACATAAAGGCCATAACCGAATATAACTCTTGATACATTTAAAGTCATGAAATGTATTATACATGCAATTGTATAATTAGCATAATAACCTACATTCATCTTCATGTAAGCCTCCTGTAATAATCTGCACAGCAGCTTGATTGTGAAAGTCAGTCAGACTCTCCTGTATTGCAGTAATGCACAGTACTGTCAGTCTGAAAGCTGAGTGGTAAGCAGTGTGTTGGTCTCAGCAATGTTGTTCAGTTCCTTCATTATTTATTGCCAGGCTGGGATATGTACGTCTTAGATTTAGCTGTATTGCTCAGCTGCATTGTAGTCTCAGGATTTCAAGAGCTGGTTTGTGCTGTTTGAAAAAAAAAAAAGCAAAACAAAGCAGGCGGTCATCCCAAAATCCATACCAGACCCCTCTTGTCCAGTATGGATTTTAAGGGGTACCCATGCAAAAAAAAACATGTGGTCTCTTTCAAAACCAGACGTACTGTATATCCGAGCATGAAGACTGGTTGGTCATGGTAGGGGCAGAAAGTGGGTCAATAGATGTGTTTTTCACCATGACTCACTTGTGAATACATAGTTGAATGACGTGATTGATGATGGATTTACACCATGGGGCTTTTTTAATGAAGGACTTTATGTATACTCTATCTTTTATACAGTGCTATTGGTTTTTGTTTAAACATGTGCAATAAACAAGTACATTCTCTATAATGCTCATATCCTTAGATAAACATTAAACTGGATTCAAGTGTCCTTTGTGCTTCAATAAAGTCTCCCTGTGCATATAAAGTGTCCAAGTGCTTTCAGTTATTCACAGTATAATGCACAATGCCTTCAAACTTATTAAAGTGTCAAAAAAGTGCTCCATTTCCAAAAATCAGTACCATAGTTTCCCAAAATCCTCCACCATAAACACAAAACACTCAACAGATTTATATGACTACCTATCACAGGTGAGTCATACAATCCTTAGTATCATGGATAACCACCACCAGCCTTCTCCTTCTTGAGTCAGCTGCACTCTTTTAAATGTCTCACACAACATGTAGGGAGAGATGGAGGGAGACTACCATAGTGTGACATCTTTAAAAACTTTTATTCAATAAAAACCATTTTTACAATGCCCACTCACATTGTTAGGTGCATACCCTTGCACCAGGATAAAAATGCATGTTACGTCATAACTAGAGATGAGCGAATTATTCAAAAATTCAATTCGGCTGATTCGCCGAATTTCAGGAAGAAATTAGATTTGATGCGAATTCATTCGCTACGAAGTTAACTTATAAAAAGGGTTTCTAGGCTTCAGAGAGCCTTTAAATTAGTGCAGAACACTGTACCTTTAATTTAAATGCCCTTGGAGATGAGGAAGGAGAAGGAGAAGGAGAAGGATGAGAAGAAGGAGAAGGAGAAGGAGGAGAAGGAGAAGGAGAAGGATGAGAAGAAGGAGAAGGAGAAGGAGGAGAAGGAGAAGGAGAAGGATGAGAAGAAGGAGAAGGATGAGAAGATGGAGAAGGAGAAGGATGAGAAGAAGGAGAAGGAGAAGGATGAGAAGAAGGAGAAGGAGAAGGATGAGGAGAAGGATGAGAAGAAGGAGAAGGAGAAGGATGAGAAGAAGGAGAAGGATGAGAAGAAGGAGAAGGATGAGAAGATGGAGAAGGATGAGAAGAAGGAGAAGGAGAAGGATGAGAAGGAGAAGGATGAGAAGAAGGAGAAGGAGAAGGATGAGAAGAAGGAGAAGGATGAGAAGAAGGAGAAGGATGAGAAGAAGGATGAGAAGAAGGATGAGAAGAAGGAGAAGGATGAGAAGAAGGATGAGAAGAAGGAGAAGGATGAGAAGAAGGAGAAGGATGAGAAGGAGGAGAAGGATGAGAAGAAGGAGAAGGATGAGAAGAAGAAGGATGAGAAGAAGGAGAAGGATGAGAAGAAGGAGAAGGATGAGAAGAAGGAGAAGGAGAAGGATGAGAAGAAGAAGGATGAGAAGAAGGAGAAGGAGAAGGATGAGAAGAAGGAGAAGGATGAGAAGATGGAGAAGGAGAAGGATGAGAAGAAGGAGAAGGAGAAGGATGAGAAGAAGGAGAAGGAGAAGGATGAGAAGAAGGAGAAGGAGAAGGATGAGAAGGAGAAGGATGAGAAGAAGGAGAAGGAGAAGGATGAGAAGATGGAGAAGGAGAAGGATGAGAAGATGGAGAAGGAGAAGGATGAGAAGAAGGAGAAGGATGAGAAGAAGGAGAAGGAGAAGGATGAGAAGAAGGAGAAGGAGAAGGATGAGAAGAAGGAGAAGGAGAAGGATGAGAAGGAGAAGGAGAAGGATGAGAAGAAGGAGAAGGATGAGAAGAAGGAGAAGGATGAGAAGAAGGAGAAGGATGAGAAGAAGAAGAAGGATGAGAAGAAGGAGAAGGATGAGAAGAAGGATGAGAAGAAGGAGAAGGATGAGAAGAAGGAGAAGGATGAGAAGAAGGAGAAGGATGAGAAGAAGGAGAAGGATGAGAAGAAGGAGAAGGATGAGAAGAAGAAGAAGGATGAGAAGAAGCAGAAGGATGAGAAGAAGAAGAAGGATGAGAAGAAGGAGAATTCCAAGCCGGCAAAAAGTGTATCTGCAGAGCTCCGCTATTTCTTAGGCTATTTCTGACAGTTCTGTGACATTCACTCCATACAGCGGTTGAAACATTGTATCTATTTGTTTCCATAAATGGATCCATTTATGGAAACAAATAGATACAATGTTTCAACCACTGTATGGAGGGAATGTCCCAGAACTGTCAGAAATAGCCTTTTTCTGACAGTTCTGTGACATTCACTCCATACAGCGGTTGAAACATTGTATCTATTTGTTTCCATAAATGGATCCATTTATGGAAACAAATAGATACAATGTTTCAACAGCTGTATGGAGTGAATGTCACAGAACTGTCAGAAATAGCGGAGCTCTGCAGATACACTTAGCGGAGCTCTGCAGATACACTTTTTGCCAGCTTGGAATTATTCTTATTTTCATCCTACGTCTTCTTCTTCTTCTTCTTCTTCATCCTCATCCTCATCCTCTTCTTCTTCTTCTGAGGATGAGGATGAAGAAGAAGAAGAAGAAGTAGGATGAAAATAAGATTAATTCCAAGCCGGCAAAAAGTGTATCTGCAGAGCTCCTCTATTCTGCAGATACACTTAGAGGAGCTCTGCAGATACACTTTTTGCCGGCTTGGAATTATTCTTATTTTCATCCTACTTCTTCTTCTTCTTCATCCTCATCCTCTTCTTCTTCTTCTGAGGATGAGGATGAAGAAGAAGAAGTAGGATGAAAATAAGATTAATTCCAAGCCGGCAAAAAGTGTATCTGCAGAGCTCCTCTAAGTGTATCTGCAGAATAGAGGAGCTCTGCAGATACACTTTTTGCCGGCTTGGAATTATTCTTATTTTCATCCTACTTCTTCTTCTTCTTCTTCTTCATCCTCATCCTCAGAAGAAGAAGAAGAGGATGAGGATGAAGAGGAAGAAGAAGAAGAAGAAGAAGTAGGATGAAAATAAGAATAATTCCAAGCCGGCAAAAAGTGTATCTGCAGAGCTCCTCTATTCTGCAGATACACTTAGAGGAGCTCTGCAGATACACTTTTTGCCGGCTTGGAATTATTCTTATTTTCATCCTACTTCTTCTTCTTCTTCTTCTTCTTCATCCTCATCCTCTTCTTCTTCTTCTGAGGATGAGGATGAAGAAGAAGAAGAAGTAGGATGAAAATAAGAATTCCAAACCGGCAAAAAGTGTATCTGCAGAGTTCCTCTATTTCTGACAGTTCTCTGACAGCTCCTTCACATGTACAGCGGTTGAAACATCTGTTTCCGAATAAAAACATCTGTATCCTAAATGGAAACAAATAGATACAATGTTTCAACCACTGTACATGTGTTCCTTCTGTCAGAGAACTGTCAGAAATAGCGGAGCTCTCTGCAGGGACACTTTTGCCGGCTGATCGGGAAAAATCCGATTCGCGCACCCGAAGTAGGCAAATATTCAGATTCGACGCGAATCGAATTTTTCCTGAAATTCGTATCGAATTCCGGTTCGCCTGGTTCGATTCGCTCATCTCTAGTCATAACCATAGGGATAACACGGATCTGGCTCTAGACTCTCTCACTGCTACTTTCTCCTGTATTAACCACGTCTGGTGCTTGCTGTATGGGATGACTTCCCTTCCTGCTACGCTCCGACGCAGTATTTCATCTTCTTGGCATTCTCAAGGGGCACTTCAGGAAATCCTCATCCTCTTCTTAAATACTGCACTGTTAACCATTTGTTTACTCCTCGATCAGTTCATCCAATCTCTGCATGTATGGAATCCAGCTTCCTGATATGTCTATAAACTGGCTCAACCACCAATAAACCTCTCTAAGCAACTCTTCCACATCTCCTCATACATATTCTGACACCCAAGCATTACACATATCGATCATAATGTCATACCATAGACCATGTTATACATTTCATTAATTTGTGATAAAGCAATTAAGATCGATATCTATATTCAATCCTGCTGGAGTTAAAGGGATAAGAATAGGTGAACACATGTACAACATAAAAAAGGGATAAAAAAACAGTGTGTCAAAACATTTAAAAAAATGTCACAATAAAGATGCCAATAAATTGGTATTTTATGGTATTGATAAGCTCCAAGAAAACTGGAGAGGGAAAGATAAGAAGAGACAGATATCGCAAAATGAAACAAAATGGATTCAGTTTAACACTAGCAGGACTGAATATAGATATATATCTTAATCGTCGGAGTGTAGCAGGAAGGGACGTCATCTCACATCTCACAATGACATTGGTTAATACAAGAGAAGGTGGCGGTGAGAGAGCCTAGAGTCAGATCCATATTATCCCTATGGTTATGATGTAACATGCATTTTTATCCTGGTGCAACGGTATGAACCTAACAATGTGAGTGCGCATTGTGGAAATGGTTTTTAATAAATAAAATGTTTTAAAGATTTCACACTATGGTAGTCTCCCTACATATCTCCCTATATGTTATGTGAGGCATTTAAAAGGAAAGAGTGCAACTGACCCAAGAAGGAGAAGGCTGTTGGTGGTTATCCATGATACTAAGTGTTAAATGCAGTGGTCTATTTAGGTTTTGTGCTGCCGTAGGCAACACAAAAATCAGCACCCTCCGCAGAGAGAGCCTGACATTGACCAACAACACCCCTGCCTCCCACCCAAGAGAGCCTTCCACTATCACTGCCCCCCATACACCAGCCACCATCCTCCATGGCAAGAGAGAGAGAGACATTCACCTCCACAGCTCTGGACATCCCTGGGAACGAGAGTCGAGTTGTGCATACACTGTCATGAAACCCGCAGCCTCTCTTGGAACCCACCAGGTCCCCATGCCACGTGCGTCCCTTCTTCTGTCCCTTCTTCCGAGGGGAAGTGCTTTGCCCCCCTGAAAAATGCGGCCCTAGGCAAATGCCTTATTTGCCTTGTGGTAAATACACCCCTGGTTGTATGACTCACCTGTGATAGGTAGTCATATAAATCTGGTGAGTGTTCTGTGTTTATGGTGGAGGATTTCGGGAACACTATGGCACTCATTGTTGGAAATGGAGCACTTTTTTGAACACAGGCACTTTAATGAGTTTGAAGGCAATGTGCATTATGCTGTGAACAATTGAAAGCACTTGGACACTTTACATGCACGGAGAGACTTTATTGAAGCACAAAGGACACTTGAATCATGTTTAATGTTTATTTGAGGATATAAGCATTGTAGAGAATATGCTTGTTTATTGCACATGTTTAAACAAAACCAATAGCACTGAATAAAAGATAGAGTACTGTATATATAAGGGCTGATATGATTAGTATAGCACTTGGTACAGCAGCTGTGGTGAATTGAGGGGTCACATCCAAAGCGCTGGTTCACATTAGTTAAATTGAAGGACTTTGTCAGAAAATGTGTGTTTATTTATATCTTTTTTTTGGAATGAGTAACCATGGATATTATGAACCCTCTACTCACTCATATAGAGGTTATTGATATCTGGAAGGCTCTATTTTAAAGGGGCTTCCAGATTCTGATAATTTACCCCTTGCAGACCCCCACATCCATTGGGCCAGGGATATGGGAAAGAGGCTCTTTTTCTCATCAACATGGGTGCTTTTCCAGGCGAGCCCTCCCCATGTAAGAACATGTGGCTTGGTATAGTTCAGGAGGGAGAGCAAAGGCTCACTGCCCACCCTTTCCTAACCATCCAGGTTGCATGCTATTATAAGGATCTTGTGTGGATTTGGGGGGAACCCACACTACTCTTTTTGTGTGCTTTGTGTTCCCCCTTAAAATCCATATCAGATCTGAAGGGTTTGGTATGGGTTTTAGGGGGACCAATGCCAATTTTTCTTGTTTTTTTATGTGGAATCCCCCTTAAAATTTGTACCAGACCATTATCAAAGATAATCTGATATAAAATGTATTTTTATTTTGTGGGATCCCCCTTACAATTCATACTGATCTAGGATAAGGTCTAGTATGGATGAAGAGAATCCTCAGCCACTTTAACAAAGAAACAACATGGCTTTTATTGCCCCCTCTATATGTCATACGCCAGTGGCTGTGGGAGTTTTATACACATGCACAGGAGATTCAGCTTCTAACTTCAGCTTGTTCAATTAATCTTTGGGCAAAAAAAACTGGAAGCTGATTGGTTTCTATGCAGAGCTGCACCAGTTTTTGCACTGTCCAGTTTTACAACCTGGATAAACCCCACAGTGTGTGTAAATGTAAAAATCTTGACTGTCAGGTGAAAGTGTTGGGGCAGCTATGCAACCATCTAATTGCTTCCACGCATTCCCACAAGTGTCGTCCCCACGCATGCTCCCACACCATGTTTCCCAGACTCCTAATAGTGGATATGTGACCAGAATGGTGGGTCCCACTAGGTAGAGGTGAGGAAGATCAGTGAACGTCCATTGCTAATCATCCCTTCCTGCTTATGACCCTATAGCAGCATGTAAAACATCACTTCAGGGTCCTGGTGTCCCTTTCCCCAGCCAGTATGGCCAAGAAAGGAGCTAAGGGAGTATGGTTTGCACTCAATTAACTTCATTTGTGGGCAGGTGAGACATTAGGGATTTTTTAGACCCCTGATGTCTTGTTAAAGATAACCTGTCACCAAAACAAAATTACTAAGGGGACTTTTTGTCCCCTTTGTGCTGAAAAATAGAGTGTAGTGAAAAAAAATGTTAAAAAGTTATACCCCAGTACTTAAAGCTCCACAAAATATTTTTTGAGCCTCCCACATACATGCATGTACAAACCTAAACACACATGTTGAAACAGCTGCTATGCATGAAAACGCAATACACATGTTACATATCGCTGTGAATGCCAGCGTAAGAACAATAATTCTAAGCCTATTATTCATTGGTAAAGTAAAACTTTAGCCAGAATATGAAAGGATAAGTTAACCTTTAAAAAAAATAATAAATACACATTTTTTTGCAGGTTAAAAAATGTGCATTTACTATTTTTTTAGGAGCCAGGAATGCAATGCAGCAGTGATCAACAGCTGGTGCCATGCAGGATTCCTGCAGACTGTCGGTGTAAGTTACACTCTTACAGGAAGAATCAATGAACTACTAGAGCACTCAAAAGTGCTGTGGTAGTTCATTGAGAACTACAAGCCAACAGCCACAAAGGATGTTAGTACTTATACTGTAGTTAATTTATTCACGGAACTCTGTGAATGAATGACATGACTGTGTGGACTGAACCCCACACTGCCGTGCTCTTTTTAAAAATTGACAGCTGATACGGGGAACTTCTCCCTGTACGCCTGTTACAGGGAGGAGGGGGATTGGCAAACAGCTGCAACAGTGGGAACATGTTACATGTCACCCCCTAAAAATGGGTGGAACATGCAACATGTTCCCAAAGGTGAACTTATCCTTTAAGTCCTACTAGATCACTTCAGTCTGGCCACTTTTGTAGGTATAAGGAAAAAAACATAGGAATTGCCACCATCTAAGTGTAGATTGTAAGTAGAAAACCACGGAGAATTAAAAAATTGAACTCACATTTATAAAAAAAGAATCGTAAAATAAAAACATCCACATTAGAAGATAGCAGAGCTGGGCAGGGTCACAGCTGGATCAGCTGTGTTGGTTCTGAGGCAGCTGGAGGAGTGAGTAGAACAAGCTGAGGAAGCACCGCTGGTAGCAGTCAGGCAGTCTGATCCAGAGAGAGAGGCAGCAGCGGTGGAGAGCACAATGCCGGTAACTAGCTTTGGCCATGGCAGAGATGCGAGGAGAATTCAGAAAATGATGTGCATATGCTCAGGCGCATATACATTTCTTATTCCCCCTTTTCCAAACTCTGTTTACATTGTGTTTTAATTTGTCCATCTGTACAGGATGATATTTAATTTGCAATATAATTTACATAACCCTTACCCAATTTCTCTATTTCTCACTGTTCTGTCTCACACATTGTCCAACTATTTTTGTAAGAGTCTTTTCTTACGTGTCCTAATTCACCACGCTGATATGTTAAGTGTGCTATATACAAAGTATTAATA
Organism: Staurois parvus; assembly: GCF_062004578.1. NCBI lineage: Eukaryota > Metazoa > Chordata > Amphibia > Anura > Ranidae > Staurois > Staurois parvus. The sequence goes on along the minus strand of NW_028317949.1, from coordinate 6,876,107 downwards.
GAATAGTTTCCCGGTGACCTATCAAACATAATTTACATAATGTCCACTCAGTCACCTCCCCCTTTCTTTTATAAGTGATCCATAGAATCCATCTGTATGGTTTGACAAATGGGCAGTCCTTATTGGCCCAAAATACATAACCACTCCCCCACGCCCTTCACATCATCCTCTGGATTCCATCTGCATCTCTGCCATGGCCACAGCTTGTTACCGGCATTGTGCTCCCCAACTGTACGGGATTTCTGGCAAGAAGAATCGCGATTGGGAACGCGCATGCGCGAAAGAGATCCCGCAAAATAATTGCCGGTTGTGCGCAGGTGCGCAGGATCGCGCACGTGCACATGCACGGCGAAGATTGGCGCCAGACGGGCTATTTAAGGAGGGCCTTTGCTCAAGTTCAGTGCTGGCTGGTCTTCAGCTCCCCCCAGTGTCCTGCTTGCTTCTGTACGATTACTTTGTTGCTGACCCGGCTAGTTCCCGACCCAACTCCAATTACTCTCCTGCTCCTGGTTCCTGACTTTGGCTCTGCTCCTGACTTTGGCTTTTCCTTCTGACTCGGTACCGCGCTGCCCGGCTGTTGATGACCCCGGCTATCCTATGACTCTGCTCCTGTCCTGTGTCCTGGCTACCTACCTTGCTCTGCTGCACATCGGGCACTACACAGAACCTGCTCTGTCTGCTATTACGGTGCTCAAATCAGAGAATACACTGCCTACCAAGGTCACCACCTGCAAGAGACGCAAGCAACAACCACTGGCGCTCTTGTCCCCCTGGTCCCTAGACTCCCTCTGTTCCAACCTCAGCGAGGTCAGAGCTAGTGACACAAGAGAGGCCGACCTCGTCAATTCAGTCTCCCATCAGGTACGTGACACCAGCGCTGCTGCCTCTCTCCAGATCCTGGCTGCTTTCAAACTGCCTGACTTCTACCAGTGGCGCTTCCTCAGCTTGTTCCACACACTCCTCCAGCTGCCTCAGAACCAAAACAGCTGATCCAGCGATGACCCTGCTGAGCTCTGCAGTCTTCTGATATGGATATTTTTATGCTCTGCTTCTTTTAATAAATATGAGTGCAATTTTTAAATTTTCCCTAGTTTTCTACTTATAATCTACACTCAGATGGTGGTGCTTCCTATGCTTTTTCCTTGTACAGATTAAAGAGTGTTATCTAATCCTCTTTTAGAGAAGCTGCAACCATGTCCAAGTGATTTTCAGTGACTGATATGGATTTATTTATGGGACAATTTTAGAGACACTCCTTCCCATCCACATTTCACTATCCATATCTCTAATCCACCTCAGCTCACCTAGCGCCATAACGCTACTCTTCCTCTTCACTTTTGTAGGTATAGCTATTTAAACCATTTAAAAAAAATGTCTATACTGTTTAAAATCCAGTAATACACTGTCTGACACTGCTCCCCACATGCTCAGTTGCTCTCTTTTTTTGACATTATGCCAAAAATGTAGAGGCCAATGTGCTGACAGCCTAAAGATTTATGGTCAGGAGCTCTGGGCTGTAACAAAATGGCAGCCTCTATCAAGAAGTGACAGGAGCAATGCTGGAAGCAATTAACAGCGTACGCTAATTATGGTAGCAGAATTAGTTTAAAGGGAAATGTATATTCCTTCCAAAAAAAACATAATTTTTTATTAGGTAGTTATTGATAAACTTCCACTTAAACGCTAAAGTTGTACCAAAGTTTGTCACGTTATGTTTGTGTGCCCTAAAATTAACATGCATTTTTTGCTGAAATTTTGAAATTCATAAACCATTGCACTAATATCATGTGACATAAAAGTTGAAACAACCACTATTTATTCTGATTTCTGAAAATATAAAGTGTTTGAAAATTTTAATCTGCAGGCCTAAAAGGATTTCTTAAACTTGTGCTTAAAAATTGCAAAACGGCTCTGGCAGCAAAAGAGTTAAAGCATTAGGGCGTCCCCAAACATGTTATTTAAAGAAATTGTGTATTTTCCTACTTAAGGGTATATAAATGTTATAAGGAGACCTTGAAAAAGAGGCCCCTGCTTTTAAATGCATTGTCCTGGAGACTTTCAGATGCTCCTCTGCACTTGGGAGCGACTGCAGCAACATCAATTCCAGCGACATCATTTCTGATTTCCAGCTTGTGTATTGCTGGACTGGAGCAGGTTGCACAAACACTGTCTTGCAGTTTGCCCCCTCATCCTGCATGTTGAGCCACAAGTATCAGGAAGCATACGGGTCAACACTACAGCACAGTGTCATTATGGAGAAATAATCTATGTTCATGTGGACCCATGTTGCCATGTTGTCCTAAATATAGCATATACTATTTGATTTACCTTGGTTGCCTTCTGATTTACCCTGCTAGACCCTTACACATTTGGGGACAATGCAGCATACATGCTTAATTTGTTGTATCTTGTACTTTGAAGCACTGTCTTTCTTTGGTGGATTGTCCTTTCCAACTAAGCAACTCAGTTGGTAATTATAGCAGCAGAAAGTCTGGAAATAACTTGGTTTCCTATCAGGGGCGGACTGACCATTTGGAAACTCGGGCACTACCCGAGGGCCCGGGGTCAGTAGGGGGCCCCATGAGATGCCCCTGGTACCTTTTTCATAGGCTTTTTTGAGTTTGGGCAAGGACACAGGGGCCCTATGATCCCCTATTGCCCGGGGGGCCCATAGGTTGTCAGTCCGCCCCTGTTTCCTATGGTCTGAGTTGTTAGGTCCTGGACACACATGTTGACATCAGCCAACTGGTAGGCCTGATCACTGTGCTATGACCAATGGAGTGACATTACCATTCCCCCTAAAGTCTTACAAGAGCTGACAGCAGAGATTTTAGTGCCAGCTAGAACAGAGGAAAGATCAAGCGGTGGAGGGGACACAGGCAAGATTAGTATCAGTGGGTCCTCTTTCCAGCAATACTGTACTCTACACTGAATGGGAAAAGTACCAGAGTCTCTTAAAGCTTCATTTTTTAATTCATTTGATATGATACTGAACACCTGTTTTATGAACAATTTTTATTACATTTCAAAGAAAGTACAAAAGAGTAGCAAGGACTAAGAGCTTGAAAAGGCCTTGTGTAAGTGGCATATCAGCCTTCACAGAATAATGCTTACAAAAGGTATACAAAGTAAAAGGTTTCATTACACAATACAATACCCTTGGTGTTCAATTAGAATGAACATAAAAGGGTAATATACCACATGAGTAGCAGAATTAGACATTGTATATAAAGATAACATCATCGCCGGAAAGGAAGAGTGGATATACACATCCTAGCAAAAACAAAATGTAAATTAATCAACCATGACAAAATGGTAGATTTTGTACTGCATCATCAAAAAGAAAAATCATCATGCAGGAAAACCCTAGCACAGGAGTACCTAAACATTTGTAGCAGATGCTGATGGAGGGGTTGGGTCTAGGGGTTGTCCAGAGTCATGGATCATCAGTTTGCCCAATGTATTGGTGAGGTAGGCTTCCATATACTATTCTGTATATTGAAATAGTGTAATGAGGTGATATTCGGTCAACTTGTGTTGATTTATTGGTTTATGTGTTGGAAGTCATATGTCCACATGGTGTGGATTTTTTACTGTATGGCCACTGTTTTTGTAATACTGTAGTGTGCTGCACAAACATTGTGTGTTTGTTGTAAAAAGAAATTTTGTGTTCAAAACCAAATAAAAAAGATCTGATTAAAAACAGAAACAGCGTAACGAGAAGTGTAAGTTCTGCTGTAGTGAAGGAGTGTTCCATGAATTGTCTCCATTGCATAAATAATCATTTAGTAGATTTGAAATTCTGAACAATTGCATCCAGCTTTTCCAAGTAGAATAAATTCTTTTTCACAGCTGAAATATGTGGTGGTAAGGGTTGGATACATACCTTGAGGAACACCCTGTGTGCCACCAATATGCCAGATATGCGGCCATTGAGATAATCCCAAGGCTGGCTTTGCCAAGCCCTGTGCAGAGGAATCATCATATTCGAAGACACACAGGGGTTTATTTACTAAAACTGAAGAGTGCAAAATCTGTTATATAGAAAGCAATCAGCAACCAGGTTTTATTGCCAAAGCCTAGTTGAACAAGCTGAAGGTAGAAGCTGATTGAGTACCATGAACAGCTGCACTAGATTCTGAGTGCACCAGTTTTAGTAAATTTACCCCAGAGTAGCAGCTTCTTAAGGGGACAGACAGAAGGTCCCAGTGCAATGGGATGGAGTCATATGTCCATAAACAGTGGAACAAAGAAGCAAGGAAGAGATCACACCAGGTACGCACCTACTAGGAAGGATTACCCCTTTCTATCCGAAAGGGGTCACAAGAATTGTGTATGATTATAATTTTTTTCCTACCAAGTCTTGCAGATCATAGAAGTTTCTCTGGGACAGTGTTATCAGATACAATGGTAGCCCAGGCTTTAAAGGGCACATGGTGATGTTTCACTGAGATATGAGTGATAAGATGCGAATAAATATCCAAAATGGACTATCAAGAATGGTAGAGCAGTAGATATATAAAAGACCGTTGTAAAGGGTCTTGTTTGGAACTACAACAGGTTTTGAGATACAGTTGTGTTCAAAATAATAGCAGTGTGTTGAAAAAAGTGAATAAAGCTCAAAATCCTTCTAATAGCTTTTATTTTCATACACACAAATGCATTGGGAACACTACACATTCTATTCCAAATCAAAACATGAAGAAAAATATATCAAATTTGTGTTGTTCCTCTAAAAAAAATTGAAGAAAAGTGCATATTAGACTGTTCAAAAAAAATAGCAGTGTTTGTATTCTTCTTTACAAACTCAAACATTCACTATATAAACTTAAAAATGTTTGAAGATTTTGCTTTCCTTTGAATCACTTAATTAATATTTAGTTGTATAAGCACTGTTTCTGAGAACTGCTGTACATCTGTGTTGCATGGAGTCAACCAACTTCTGCCACCTGTGAACAGGTATTCCAGCCCAGGATGATTGGACTACATTCCACAGTTCTTCTCTATTTCTTGGCAGAAACTGCATTTTTGATGTCACCCCACAAGTTTTCTATTGGATTAAGATCCGGGGATTGGGCTGGCCACTCCATAACGTCAATCTTGTTGGTCTGGAACCAAGATGTTGCACGTTTACTGGTACGTTTGGGGTCTTTGTCTTGTTGGAACACCCATTTCAAGGGCATTTCCTATTCAGCATAAGGCAGCATGACCTCTTCAAGTATTCTGATTCTGTATTCAAACTGATCCATGATCCCTGGTATGCGATAAATAGGCCCAACACCATAGTATGAGAAACATCCCCATATGATGATGCTTGAGCAACCATGCTTCACTGTCTTCACAGTGTACTGTGGCTTAAATTCAGTGTTTGGGGGTCATCTGAGAAACTGTCTCTGGCCACTAGACCCAAAAAGAACAATCTTACTTTCATCAGTCCACAAAATGTTGCGCCATTTCTCTTTAGGCCAGTCAATGTGCTCTATTATGCTATTATTTTGAACATGCCCCTTTCAATTAGTGATTCAATTACACAGAATGAGCAGCATGCATGTCATGACTGTTGGGTCTGTTGGATTTCTATTACTCTACTACACCTGCTAGTAAATTATTTGCCATGTAGAAATATTATTTCTACCAAAAACAGTGATTGGTCAGGTTAGTGATGTCTGACTGCTATTATTTTGAACACAACTGTACATGGTTAATTGGTGAAAATGGAAACCATGAAACAAAGGCAGACCGTATTTCATAGAGAGTTCAGCAAACGTTTTTAGTGTATCAGGGTGGGCACTTATCAGGGCTGCAACCTCAGTCAGACCATAGGACTTCCATTGGTCAAACTCTTTGTTAATCGAAAAAAGGAAACACAGGGTTACCATGAATGGGAAGAAAGGAAGAAATCATTGAGAGCAAGCCCAGAAGCCTCCGCACCTCCCTCCACACTAGGACAATGTCCCGTACTAGTAGGTTGTGTTGTAGCACTTTTTGCTGAAACTTTACCTTGGAATGGAGAACCACCAGCAGGCTGTCTGGAGACAGCAGGATGCCCTCAAGAGCAAAATTAGTATAGCATGAGTTACCAGACAGCCAATCAACGCCTTGTTTAAGCAAGCAAGATAGACTATACAAACTGAGATTTGGTAAGCCAGCTCCTCATTTGCTCTTGGGGAGCCAGTTTCCAAAGTGCAATACAGGTTTTTTGTGGTGCAATAAGAAGGTTAATAAGGTTTTATGTATCTTAGTTACATCAGAATGCTCTAACAAAAGAGTTATAGTTTGCATAGAGTAAAGAGGCCTGGCAAAAGACACCATCTTAAACAAATTACATCTCCCAAAGAGCGAAACAGGGACAGCTCTCCACACTTTCAACTCCTAAATAATTTTAGTGATCAAGGGAGGGTAATTGAGGTGATAAAGTGAAGATGTTTCCCTCACCTGTTTTTATAGCTATATAACTGCAACATCTGCTTTCTGAAAACATATATCAGGTTTCCTTTAGCACAATATGTTATTCTGCAGTCATTAAAAATCTAAATTCGGAAGGAGAGTTTGATGTGGTGTTTGCATTAGTTTACTTTTTAGTGTTGTATATCTTTTATTTTACATCCTGTATACTTTACAGTTACTGGCTGGTTATCCAGACAGTAAAAATAAATGCAATTCTTCAAAAAAATCCAAATAAGTGAAAAATCTTCCTGCTGGTGATTGCACCCAAAGTCCCAGTGCTGTAAATCTTCAATACATGTGAATCCCCACAGTGAACATAAATTTCCAGATGGATTCTCACCTTCTCGCATGGACCTGTATGTGGACACAGGTCAAACAAAGCATCTCCCCTATTAGTGGGGGTAACACATAACTTGTTCCTCTGTGCACTCTTCCCCTTATGACTCACCACTGGACCTTCCCAAATGGCACCCAATTTCAGTACAGCCAGCTCTGTGGATAAAACTTGACAACCACAAAGCAGACCATAGTGCAGTAGGCTTCTTTAAAAGGCATATATTTATTAAAGCATATGAACTCACATGATAATAGTGTTAAAAACACATATAACAGCGGTCAGAATCAAACAATGGAGAGCAAGACCCTGCCTGTCGGAACGATGTAGGAGTGCTGACGTCACTGAATTCTCCCTCACGAGTATCGTCACACACCACGTGACTACATCAGAGGTAGCTTTAAAGAAGCCTACTGCACTATGGTATACTTTGTGGTTGTCGAGCTTTATCCACAGAGCTGGCTGTACTGAATTAGGGTGCCATTTGGGAAGGTCCAGTGGTTATTCATAAGGGGAAGTGTGCACAGAGGAACAAGTTATGTGTTACCCCCACTAATAGGGGAGATGCTTTGTTTGACCTGTGTCCATATACAGGTCCATGCGAGAAGGTGTGAGTCCACCTGGAAGTCTATGTTCACTGTGGTAATTCACATGTATTGAATATTTACAGCACTGGGATTTTGGTTGCAATCACCAACAGGAAGATTTTTCACTTATTTGTATTTTATTGAAGAATTGCATTTATTTTTTATGTTTTATCATCTTTTTGGGACTATCAGTCACATTTCTGTTCATATATTTACATGTATTAATTTATGCTAGCAGCACAACACTTTGATTTGTTTTAGTCTGTTTTTTATGTTTACACACATAACACGTGTTTCCAGCAGCTCATCTATTATTATTCTCATTATTTGGGAGCGTACAATATTCTTTTCCCTTTATTATCCAGGGAGTAAGTCTGTTGTTTTTCACATTTCTTTAACAGACCATGCTGTCCATCACAAATGGCAGTTAGAGAGTTAGAGGTGCCTACAATTGTCATCTTTTAGTCATTTATATAAAATTTAAAACTTGCTTAAAATGAATGTTATGCTTTTTTAGGTTTTTGAAAAAGCCTGAAAAAGAAAACTTTCAGCCACCACATTTAAGGATTGATAAGCAATAACATAATACATTTTTGTATTGGGGTTTAACACCACTTTTTAGAGCATAGTCAAAACTGTTTATTTTAAGGATGTTTATCTCTAACTAAAAGTTTCTTTACTGAGTAGACAGAAAGGGGCGAAGAGGGGGATGCGCTACTCCTTTGAATTATTTATCTGTGTGAGCAATATAAGCTTTGCCTACTGAGTTCTGTAACTGCCCTTCTTTAGTGAAGCATTTCTAATTTATGTGGAAAACACGTGGAAAGGCTGGGAAAAGAAGCATGATGTATTTATATGCTTAATTTTTAGAATTGTATTTTATGTCCTCACATAACAGATAAAAAAATACACATACACAAACAATTTACAGTCATATTTAACATGGTCCTGTTCCCAAGTTTTAAACAGTAAAGTATTTAAATATTATTAATAAGTGGTAATAGTTTTATCTTTAAACAGCTTGAAAACAAGCCCTTACAGACCTCTCTAGCTGATTGTACTGTGAAGTAACTAATTCTCAAAATGCCTAAAAGATCACAACAGAAAGGCTCAAAGTAGTTTTAAACTTTTAGGAGTTTGTACCCTAACATTCAGATCAAACACATAAACATTGCCCAGTAAAGTTTTTCTTAAACTGTCCCAACGCTGACAGATTTTTACTGTCAAACCCTCTTTCTTCAGTTCCTTCAGCACTGCTTCCCTGAACTTTCAGTCATGGAGCATGCATACCGAATGCTTCATATGGAGCAGTTAGCAAGGGAAAGTGCAATCTCCTGCAGCTGTCAGTCTGTTAGCTTGGATTCAGTAAAAAGGTAGGGGATTGGCTTGATGTGAAAGTCTTCGAGGCTTCCTGGGCAGCTTCCTGGAGCCTTCGGCAATCCTTGGGAGCGCTCAGTGATGACGTCAAGATGTAGGGGGGCGTGGTTACACATTTCAGGGCTCCACTCCTTTGTCAAACCAATGAAAGGAAGAGGGAGTCAGAGTGCTAAAAATTTTAGGGAAAGTGAGCAGGAGTGTGGGTTGTAACTCATCCTAATTGATCAAGACTGACTGATGTGGGGTAGACAAGTTTAGAGTGGTGGGCAGGGATATGGAGCTTGGTTCTTCCCTGATGCTTCAATGACAGTGTGATGGAAGGTGAGAAGCTGATCAAATGTCAGGAATTTCTTCTGTTAAGCAGAATGGGATATTGAAGGATGGGTGAAAGCTAGAAACACCAGCAAAATGGATATTGGCATCAGAAATTAAAACAATTGTGAAATATCAAATGTGAAAGTTTATTAAAACAGTAAACATATTCTAAAAATATAAAAAAATATATTTTTATATTTTTTATGAATAAAAATATATGAGAATAAAAATATAAGACGTAAATAATTAATTAAAAAAGAAATGAAGAGTGAACACGTGCTGTCACATGCATTAGTCAAATGGATCATTTTTTATGATAGATATTGAATAAATGTGTATAAAAAAAGGCTAGTAGAGAAACAGGGAGAAAAGGCTGGGGGGCGGGGGAGGAAAGGGGTGAAGCAGGTTCTGAAATAGATGCATGTAACTTGAATAGGAATGGAAGAATGTCACTGATGGAGTGGATGATTGAATTATAGGCTTCCATAGATAATAGAGTCAAATGATCGTATATAGATCAATCTCTTCATTGAGGCCATATGGAACTAGGATGTTGAGAGAGAAAATCTACAAAGTTTCTCTCACAGAGCCTCTTGAAGCATTCTGCTCTTGTGGATTCTGCTGGGATACTCTCAATGATCCCAACATGGAGATCCTAGGTAAACTTAGCATGATGATCCTTGAAATGTCTAGGGACATTATAGTTGGCACTACCTTGCTCTATGGCTCGACAATGTTCTCCAAATCTTGCTCTGAGAGTCCTTATGGTGCATCCAACATAAAGTAAACCATATGGGCATTTCAGACAATAAATTACAAATTCAGTGGAGCAACTGTGGAAGGTGGATATAGAGTAATATTTGTGGTTCGCCATGAATGATGTTTGTCCATATTGTACAAAAGGACAGGTGAGGCACTTGATTTTTTGGCACTGAAAAATCCAGACTAGACTGCAGTAAAATTGTATAGTCTTACTTGGTTTCTTGTTAGTTTTGACCTTACTTGGGGCTGTGCGACTTTTGGTTGCGAGCCCAGCGGTAAGTGACCTTTGGTCTTGGTGGGATCACTGGTTTGGAGACAGGATCTTGTAGTAGAATTTTCCAATGTTTGGTGAAAATCTTTTCTATAACATGGTATTTGGAATTGCGTTATGAACCAGATAGGGGCAGGTTCATCATTAGATTTGGTGGTGTTTATTTTCTTAATCTTGCGTAGGTGTGTGGCATAGACCTCTTCGATAAGATTAGGCTGATAAGCTTTTTGACTAAATTTCTTGTTGATTATGCTACTTTGTTCTGTGTAGTCTGTATCTAGTGAACAATTTCTACGTAGTTTACTTAAATTGGCTGTTCGGAATGTTCTTTTTCCACCTAGGATGATGGCAACTGTTTGCATGCACATATGAATTTTTGGAAGTGCTCTTATAATGATTTTTGAAAATAATGGAGTCTTTGTGGCTCATTTCTAGGCCTAGAAAGATAAGGAAATTTGTATCTGTCACAAAAGTAAAAGATAAGTAGAAATCATTATTGTTGCAATAGGCAACAAATTCTTGAATGGTGGGGTGGGGGGGCATTCCAAATGATAATTATATCACCTATATATCTACCAAAAAAGGTGATATATTGTACAAAAGGGTTGTGATGGTGGATGTGTCAGTGTTCCCACAACCCCATTGTAAGGTTAGCATGGCTTGGAGCAAAGCTAGCCTCCATTGCTGTGCCTCTGTAGATAGAAGTAACTGTCAAAGGTGAAAAATGGTGTTCCAGACAAAATCTGGTGGCTGCAAGGATGAATGCTGCTTGCTTGAGATTGATTTGAGATTGATGTGATCAAAAGAATTCAACAGATTTAAAACCAATCGAGTGTGGAATAAAGGTGTAGAGCTAGAAAATGTCCAGTGAATGGAGGTCAGTTCCCAAGTATAATTGACCAGAATATCCATGTGTTGGAGGAGTCTCAAATGTACGATGGTAATACTTGTACTATGGGTTGAAGGAAAGTGCCAATATACTGAGATAGACCATATGTGATACTGTCCTTAGACACCACTATAGGTCTGCCTGGTGACTTGGAAGAATTCTTGTGGATTTTCAGAAAAAAGTAAAAATACGGAATATGATGGAATTCTTTTAGAAAAAAAATGCTCTTTCTTTCTTGTTGAGGATCCCTTCTGTTGGGGCTTTTTCTATTAGGGACTGAAGTTCTAGACTAAAGGTACCAGAAGGATCTACAGTGGGGCAAAAAAGTATTTAGTCAGCCACCAATTGTGCAAGTTCTCCCACTAGTTCTCCCCATTAAAAAGATGAGAGAGGCCTGTAATTGGCATCATAGGTAGACCTCAACTATGAGAGACAAAATGAGAAAAACAAATCCAGACAATCACATTGGCTGATTTGGAAAGAATTTATTTGCAAATTATGGTGGTAAATAAGTATTTGGTCACCTACAAATAAGCAAGATTTCTGGCTCTCACAGATCTGTACCTTCTTCTTTAAGAGGCTCCTCTGTCCTGCACTCATTACCTGTATCAATGGCACCTGTTTGAACTTGTTATCAGTATAAAAGACACCTGTCCACAACCTCAAACAGTCACACTCCAAACTCCACTATGGTGAAGACCAAAGAGTTGTCGAAGGACACCAGAAACAAAATTGTAGACCTGCACCAGGCTGGGAAGACTGAGTCTGCAATAGGCAAGCAGCTTGGTGTGAACAAATCAACTGTGGGAGCAATAATTAGAAAATGTAAGACGTACAAGACCACTGATAATCTCCCTTGATCTGGGGCTCCACGCATGATCTCACCCCGTGGGGTCAAAATGATCACAAGAACGGTGAGCAAAAATCCCAGGACCACACGGGGGGACCTAGTGAATGACCTGCAGAGAGCTGGGACCAACGTAACAAAGGCTACCATCAGTAACACACTACGCCGCCAGGGACTCAGATCCTGCAGTGCCAGACGTGTCCCCCTGCTTAAGCCAGTACATTACCGGGCCCATCTGAAGTTTGCTAGAGAGCATTTGGATGATCCAGAAGAGGATTGGGAGAATGTCATATGGTCAGATGAAACCAAAATAGAACTGTTTTGTAGAAACACAACTCGTCGTGTTTGGAGGAAAGAGAATGCTGAGTTGCATCCAAAGAACACCATACCTACTGTGAAGCATGGGGGTAGCAACATCATGCTTTGGGGCTGTTTCTCTGCAAAGGGACCAGGACGACTGATCCATGTACGGGACAGAATAAATGGGGCCATGTATTGTGAGATTTTGAGTGCAAACCTCCTTCCATCAGCAAGGACATTGAAGATGAAACGTGGGTGGGTCTATCAATATGACAATGATCTCAAACATACCGCCTGGGCAATGAAAGAGTGGCTTCGTAAGAAGCATTTCAAGGTCCTGGAGTGGCCTAGCCAGTCTCCAGATCTCAACCCCATAGAAAACCTTTGGAGGGAGTTGAAAGTCCGTGTTGCCCAGCGACAGCCCCAAAACATCACTGCTCTAGAGGAGATCTGCAAGAAGGAATGGGCCAATATACCAGCAACAGTGTGTGCCAACCTTGTGAAGACTTGCAGGAAACGTTTGACCTCTGTCAACAAAGGATATATAACAAAGTATTGAGATGAACTTTTGATATTGACCAAATACTTATTTTACACCATAATTTGCAAATACATTCTTTCCAAATCAGCCAATGTGATTTTCTGTATTATTTTTCTCATTTTGTCTCTCATAGTTGAAGTCTACCTATGATGCCAATTACAGGCCTCTCTCATCTTTTTAAGTGGGAGAACTTGCACAATTGGTGGCTGACTAAATACTTTTTTGCCCCACTATATATGTAATATTGCATAGGTCTCTGTGTAAGATACTGTAGCAATCTCTGGGCTTCTGTCATGTAATCAGTTTTGTCTAGAATCACTATGCCACCTCCTTTATCAGCAGGCTTGATAACCAGGTTTTGGTTATTTTCAAAGGCTTTCAGAGCCAGATATTAATTTTTGCTGAGATTGCTGTGTGAACCGCTCGTTTACTTAGAGATCTTCATCAAATCGGTGCATACCAGGCTATAGAAAGTGTCTATGTAAGGACCTTTGGTGTGGGTAGGGTAAAAGTTGGATTTAGGCCTAAAATTGGTGTGAACCATAGAAAAATCAGGATAATCCTTGCCTAAATCCTCTAAAACAGTTAAATAATGAGAGTCTGGTAAAGGTTCAACTGTATGGTGTGAAGTAGTATCTGTCAACATCCGATTTGGGTAAGATTGTGGATACAATGATTTAGGTTCTTGAAGAGGAGAAAGGGATTAGGTATGTTGAGTGGAACAAAATTGAGACCTTTAATAGAGAATAATGAGATTCTTCTAAATTGAAGGAGGACAGATTAAATATTTTGATAGTGTTGAATTCTATCTTTTCTTTCTTTATCATTCTTGTTTCTATTTATTCCACCTCTCCATCCTCTTCTTCAAATTTTCTTTTTGTTCTGGGAGTGGCAGACAGGGAACACTCTAAAAAAAAAAAGTGCGAAGAAGGGTGTAAGGGATGTCTGGTTCACCTTTGGATGAACCATCAGCCAGAGAGGTGAATGCACAGGTAGCAGGATCTGTATTAATGTGGTTTGGATCATTGTGAGTTATGAGAGTCTCAGGTGAAGGTGGGTTTTGGGTGCAAACTTGTAAGTGGACAAGGTGCATCTTTGGTTTACTGTTTTTAATAAATTTTCACATTTTATATTCCACCATTTTTTTCATTTCTGATACCAATATCCTCTTTGGTGGTAATTCCAGCTTTCACCCATCCATAAATATCCCATTCTGCATAACAGAAGCAATTCCTGACCTTTGATCAGCTTCTCACTTTCCACCATACTGTCATTGAGGCATCAGAAAGGAACCAAGCTTCATATCCCCACCCACCACTCTAGACTTGTCTTCCCCACATCAGTTAGTCTTGATCAATTAAGAGGAGTTACATGCACACTTTCCCTATAAAATTTTAGCACTCAGACTCCCCCTTCCTTTCATTGGTTTGACAAAGGGGCAGAGCCCTGAAACATGTAACCACTCCCCCCTACATCTTGATGTCATCACTGAGTGCTCCCAAGGATTGCTAAAGGCTCCAGGAAGCTGCCTTACTATGGAAGGTGGCTTGAGGTCCACACCAGCTTGACAGCTTCTATGTCCTCCCTACACAGCACTCCAGCTACCTGGACCCAGCAGACACACCAGCCATATCCTGCCTATCCCTGCTTCAAGGCCAGTTTTATCCTGCTCAACACCTGCACAAAAAGCTAGGACATCAGAATCCTCTTAGACGCCAAGGTATCTTTTCCCTCCACCACAGCAAAGCTCAGCCTGCTGTCTCCTGCAAGCTGATATCCACCCTGGGATGCATGTCAAGTACACTCATCTTCTCTACATGTGAGTGCATATATTTTTATATTAATTTATGCTAACAGTGGCACATTTACACTCAGATGGAGGCGCCCTCTTTGTGTTTCTTTGTTTTATATGTATACTAGGTTACTCAAGGGGAGCTGCCACCTTTATCTCTGAGTGATCATCACATCACCAAACCTTCCCTACCCTGGAATTTTTCCTGCTGTGGGGAGGAAAGGAAAACATTCATACTGCAACAGTTAAAAATCATAAACATAAATGAAAAAAACATAGGTTTTAATATTACTTTAAATTGTGTTTCAGATTGTTTCTAATAGCTTAGATACCGTAGTTGTGGAAAGAATATGTTCTCTATAGAAAATAGCTGAGATTTTAGTTCCTCTGTTATAAACTTTAAAGATGCATGTTTAGAATATGTTAGTTGGTGTGTATAGTCTGGGCACAGGTTCACTTTAAGTTGGGGTTATAAATTAAGCAATCATTGTAGTTTTACTGACCTTATCATTTCAGACTACAGTTTACATAAAGATATTTTTAGGTTGTTTCCTTTTTCGTATGTTGTTAGTCTTCTCTACAGGCATGATGCTTACAGGACATACAACACATCATCTAAATATTCTTTATCATCAAAGAAGAGCTAATGCATTTGAAATTACTGACATACAGTAAGACATGAAGTGTAATTAGCCCTGTCATCCTACTCTGATAAATTTTTTTCAATGTGTGCAAAAAGTTTTGTGGTATTTATTAAGAACTCAAGCAGCTTATTTATAACCACTACAAATGTAGCGTAGACTAAACTTTTTAGCTATTAACAGCTAATGTGAAGTTTTCACAATTTTATTTGGGTGCTTTTAGCAATGAAAATGTGCTCAGATTTGTTTTGTTACAGACTGTTATTACTTTGTTCCATGGTTACAACACATTAACACATTTTTCTTTCTATCCTGTTCTTTGTAAAAAAAAAAAATTGTGGTGCGGAGTATGTGAAAGTTAATATATTTAGTGTATTTTGTCACCATTTGGTTAATTGAGACTTTTGCATTATTTCATTATACAATGGTATATTTTACTACTATCTTCATTCATTATACTGTACCATGATTATTTTAGTTCTAGTGTTATTTCCTTCTTCCTGAAGTTGGAAGCAACCTAAATGTGTCCACATATAACACCCTCAGGATGAAGTACATACAGTATTTGGTCTGCTTTCTCAGAGATGGTCCTGCAACTAAAAGCTAGTAGACAGGTCTTATAACTCTAATTAGTTAATATTGATGGCTGGGCCAGTGGTGTAGAATCCAAAATGGTAGATCATGTAACCAATTATAGAATCTTGTGAAGTCTATTAGTTGTTAATACTAGCTCATGGGTTTTATTTGCTATCAATAGGCCAGGCCTGACAAGGATGAGTAATAACACTGGAACAGAATGTTTTAATCAATGGTTTCTCTTAACACTCTAATAAAATGGGGGACATTTGTTTGCTGCAAAAGAAAATTAAACAAATAATGTATTAAGTGATGTTGTTCATGGCAACTAGTTACATAGTATCAATAATTTTCTCAGTAAATGTAACAGATGGTTATTATTATTAAATAGTGGTATTTTAAATTTTAATGAAAATTTAACTTTAAAGTATAACTAAAGGCAAAAGTTTTTTTGGTTTTTTTTGCCAGAGTGAAGACTGGACTATAACCCCTGTCAGGTTTTTATTGCTGTCTGTGTCTCCTTTGGGGAGATTCACCCTCTCTCTATTTTCCCTGTTTACCATTCTCATTGAAAGTGAAAGAAAATCTCAAATGATGGGTTGTTCCCAGAAAATCTTCCTATAGGGACACTGGTGACCTGGGGGTCCCAAGGTATTTATTTGTAGGTATTTCCTTTCACTTCTTGCTTTGGCTATAGGGCAGGAAGTGAAGGTGAATCTCCCAAATGGGATGCAGATGGCAAAAAAAAAACCTGGTAGGAGTTATAATCCTGCTTTACTCTATCCAAAATGAAAAGTTGTGCCTATAGTTTTAGTTTAACAAGAACATTAGGAATAAGGATTGTAGTTCACTATCTATACATCCTTACAGCCTAAAGCAATTTTCTAAAATTACTTTTTTCTGTTTAAATATGATTTTCAGCAACTTTAATAATAGTAATAACTTATTTCTTTTTGTATGCCCCTTCTCTTTCTAACTATAGAGTCATTCCACTAAAACAAGAACTTCAGTGTATGCTAAAAAGGCAAAAAACCCTGACATTTTCTTATATTCTTATAGTACTGTATATCTCTTGATACTATATTGGTAAGAATTTGTTCTTGATTTCCTGGGTCTTCTCAATAATAGGTAAAATTGGTATTAAAGCATTTCGACTTTATCTTGAGCTGTCCATAGATCTTTGAGTGCAGTTTCATCTGCAGGTACAATCTGATTTAAAAAATCTTCTCAGTGTAGCAAGTGCTCTTGAAATCTCAGCTCTGCTAAAATTACAAGTGTATTTAAAAAGAGAGGGACAATGAGGGGAGCAAAAAGCGGACAAAACAATGCTGCAGAAATCAGAGCAATTTTTCTAACATGAGCATGCTCAGTCTGTATTCTTGAGGAACCTTTAGTTATCCGACATAGCTTTCTATAGCAATGTAAACAAGAAGGTGATAAAATGATTGTTGTGTACATAAAAGAAAGTTGCATATCATTGTCAGAAAGCATATGAAAAGGGGTTGTATCCTTTTATAATAGAATGCATATACCCTTTAAGGGTTTACTCCATCTAAATAATGTATTTCTATTTTGAAGTGGATATGGGCCACATTATCCACCAGGTTATACTATTTTTGGCAACAGTGTTGAAAAGATTTCTGCAGCCAGAATGATCATCATAATGTGGTCTTATATTTCATATAATTTTTTAAAATGTATTTTGAAGAGTACAGAAAGAGCAGTACCCCCAATTTAATTTTAAACACCAGCACATTTTTTTTAACCATTTGTGCACCGCCCTATAGCAGAAATACTACTACAGGGCAGCATGGGTGTGCAAAATCATGTACTGTATATATACGTGACTTTGCAGTTCCGGGTAGGCACCCTACTCAAGTAAGAAAAAATGAGGGGGGGTGTATCAGCGCAAACACCGCTGGAAGTCCTGGGTAATCTTAGTCTGGGGTAAAACTACTCAAGCCACCATTCATGTCCTTGGCTGCCAATCACCGGGTCGTGGCTGGTGATTACTTGACATCGAATATCCCTGAAGGGGGAGAGACCTGTATGTAAACAATACAGATCTCTCCCTTGTCGGCTCCTGCATGCTGCTTTTGATGGCTCAGAGCCATACAAAGCAGTGTGCTTACAGTGGAAAGCACTCACACAGCCCCTATAGTGAAACAGCACACAGTTAACTTTTTGATTGCCTAAGATGTTAACCCTCTCATGCTCAGTTCGTATTAGCACTGATCACTGTATAGGTATCACTGGGGATGTCAGTTACACCAAGTCAGTTCCCCCCAGTGTCAGAATGCCCACCGCAGTCCCGCTATAAGTCACTGATAATCACCGCTATTACTGCTGTATATATATATACACATTCCATTATATATACCACCATTTGTAAATGCTATAGGTTTCTTGTAAACCAATTAATTTACACGTATTGGGATTTTTTTTTAGCAAAGACATGTAGCAGAATACATTTTGGCCTAAATTTATGATGAAATTTGTTTAATAGCAAAAAAGTCAAAAATATTGTTTGTTTCTCAAAATTTTGGACTTTTTTATTTATAGTGCAAAAAATAAAAAATGCAAAGGCAATCAAATACCACCAAAAGAAAGCTCTCTTTGTGGGGAAAAAAGGACATAAATTTCATTTGGGTGCAGAGTTGCATGACCACGCAATTGTCAGTTAAAGTAACTCAGTGCTGTATCACAAAAAATGGCCTGGTCAGGAAGGGGGGGTCAATCCTCTGGAGGGCAAGTAGTTAATAGTTATGGATAGAGTAAATACTTCCAAGTTTTTGTTGCAGCCTGTGTTTACATTTCCTGCCTTTCTAAGCAATAAATGAGAGATGAGGTTGTCATTGGGCCTGGAAGATGCAAGACTTAATTTTCAAAGCTAGCACATCAAGACTAGTGCCCTTATTTTTTAAAAAGTTAACATTCTCTACTTTTTTTCTTTAATCAGCCTCATAATATCTCCCCATATGCACACTGGCAGTTATAGGCAGCACAAGTAATTTTACAGTATTATACATTGTTTAAAAGAGAAGTTATCAAGCAAGCCAGCTAACCAGGTCAGTTTTTTATGATTTGATTTCTCCACATTACTGCTTTTTTTTTCTCCTATGTTCTTTTTGGGGGGGAATAAAGAACATCTTATAAGTCATTTTGGAAAAAATGTCCAAAGAGAGAACAGCATCAAAAAGAAACCATTTTGTATCAGATGCAAGTTCTAAAACATTTTTTCACTCAGCACTTTTATTTGAAGTAACATTTTATCATTTACAGTGTATGCCAGTTGAGCTCATTTTTCTTTATCATTCAGCAGCTGATGTCTGTGGTACTATATTTTCAGATAATAGTGCTCTAGTTTTTTTGTCAGGATTCAGTACAACAAATCCCAATATAATATATGCAGGCTCAGTAGTGGAAAATGATTTCATCTCATCTTGAAGAGTAATTCTGGTGCATACCTCACATAGACTTTAAGGCTTAAAGTTAATAGTGTGATTGCGATTCATGGCTAGTCACAGTGGGCATCAATGCTGATTTGGTGCTTTGTTCTTGGTTTAACTGTAAAGAGAGGAAGCTTTCAAGCAATACATCAAAATAAAAGTATTACCTAATGGCAGTTTTATTTTTTTTTCCTTTGTAGGAAATGGAAATGTAGCAAATAAAGGACAACTTGTTCTCAACTAGCAGCTTTTCACCAGTGAATAATACCTTATTAATGATAACATATCTTTTATCAGCTAAACATATAAATGATGATGATAATAAGTATTAGTATTATTTATATAATAATATTTTTAATTTGATTCATCAGAAAAGCATAACATTAATAAAAAAAAACTTAATAATTATATAAAGAATCATATGCAATAATATAAAACATAAAATCAGTGAATTTCCAATTTTAATTTTTTTATTTACAGAAATCGTGGTTAAAGGGGGAGTTCAGCTTTAAGCCTTTGTCCCCTGCTTCCTATTAAGGATTGGCACCTTTGAGAAGCATGGGGAAGTAGGTACCAGAATATGACAGGTACCCGCTCCCACTTCGGCTGCGATCGCCTAGATCAGTGGTGGGCAACCTTTTTTTTCAACTGAGCCAAATCTCGCCAAAACCACGATTGAAATTTATTTTGAGAGCCACATTTTTCAAACTGAAAATACATAGGATGGTACACTGTTTTTAGTTTCAATAAGTTTTTATAGTAATTCATCCCCCATAGTAATTCATCCCCCATAGTAATTCATCCCCCATATAGTAATTAATCCCCCATAGTAATTCATCCCCCATATAGTAATTCATCCGCCATATAGTAATTCATCCCCCATATAGTAATTCATCCCCCATAGTAATTCATCCCCCATAGTAATTCATCCCCCATAGTAATTCATCCCCCATAGTAATTCATCCCCCCTATAGTAATTCATCCCCCATAGTAATTCATCCCCCATATAGTAATTCATCCCCCATAGTAATTCACCCCCCATAGTAATTCATCCCCCATATAGTAATTAATCCCCCATAGTAATTCATCCCCCATATAGTAATTCATCCGCCATATAGTAATTCATCCCCCATATAGTAATTCATCCCCCATAGTAATTCATCCCCCATAGTAATTCATCCCCCATAGTAATTCATCCCCCATATAGTAATTCATCCCCCCTATAGTAATTCACCCCCCATAGTAATTCACCCCCCATATAGTAATTCATCCCCCATAGTAATTCACCCCCCATAGTAATTCATCCCCCATATAGTAATTAATCCCCCATAGTAATTCATCCCCCATATAGTAATTCATCCCCCATATAGTAATTCATCCCCCATAGTAATTCATCCCCCATAGTAATTCATCCCCCATAGTAATTCATCCCCCATATAGTAATTCATCCCCCATATAGTAATTCATCCCCCATAGTAATTCTTCCCCCCTATAGTAATTCATCCCCCATAGTAATTCTTCCCCCCTATAGTAATTCACCCCCCATATAGTAATTCATCCCCCATATAGTAATTCATCCCCCATAGTAATTCTTCCCCCCTATAGTAAGTCACCCCCCATATAGTAATTCATCCCCCATATTAATTCATCCCTCATATAGTAGTAGTAAGTAAGTAGCAAGTAATAAGCCAAGTCCCCCCTGTGTCAATTCACTTACCTTTGCTCCGCACGTTCTTCTCGCCGTGTTCCCGCGTCGTTCCGGTCTTCAGGGCGGACTGTGAGAGGAGCCTAGCTCCTCTCACGTTCGTCACGCTGCTCCGCCTACATACATCCTGACAGCCAATCACTGGCTATCAGGATGTGAGTGGCAGCGAGACTGGCCAATCATTGCATTTGAGCGCGCTGCCCTGGCTGTTTTTTTTTTGGATCACGCTCCGCGGGCCAGATTAAAAGGTCCGCCGGGCCGTAGTTTGCCCATTGCTGGGCTAGCTGCAGAGTCCTGACTTTTGGGGTGGCCGTCCGAGAGGAGGGAGGGGAGCGGGCGCCCGGCACACAGAAGAGCCGCATTAAAGTGTGTAAAGAGCCGCATGTGGCTCGCGAGCCGCGGCTTGCCGACCACTGGCCTAGATGATCAGAAGCAGAAGTTGTCCTCCCCCCTCCCTCCCCATTGTCTTCTGGGACACGCACATGTGCAGTGTGCACCGTGCTGTGAAGCTGTCGCAGCCGGGTGCCCACACTGAAGATGCCGGCACCGGGGAGAGAAGGCAACCGGTGAAACCAGCGGTGGTGAGGGACTAATGGACAGGTAAGTGGCTGTATTTTAAAAGTCAGCAGCTACAGTTTTTGTATCTGCTAACTTTTATTTTTTATTTTTTTCTGGTGGAACTCCACTTTAACTGTATTTCACCTACTTCAGCCTTTTAAGGCAGCACCTATGTAAAAAAAAATACTAAACTGGCATCACTACAGAAAAACTATTAATATTAAAATCAACAAGCAAAACAGGGCCCTGTGGATACAAAATTTGATCATAGTATTGTATGGAATAACCTGCAGAAAATAGGCCCTTGTAACAAATTAAAGTATGACCACTATATAATGATGGATAATGTGTAATACAATATTAGATGCTAACAAGAACTTCAACTTAATAATAGATTGTACAAGAATCACTGTAAAATTGTTAAATTTGTAAACATATATACTAATGGGATAAATTAGTATGATATTGAACTCCAAAATTATCAACCCAAACTGGATATAACTGACTAAAATATTTTATTCTTAATATAACAAAAAAATTAAAGATGAACTTCAGTAAGTATTCTGATTTATTCCCTGAAGTAGTAATTATTTTAATAGGTATTCCTTTACTGGGTCATCAAAAGAGAATATGGTTTGTTTCAGAAAAGCATGAAAATTAAAGTAGAAATAAACTCTCAAAAAATACTTTTGTAAAATGCTGCAAGTCATACAGAAGTGCTTTTTTGTTCAAAGATTTTTACCCTTAGTTTGCTCATGTTTGCATTTTCTTTGAAATTTGTGTGGATGTGTACACTCCAGCAAAGGATAAACATCATCGTTTTACTGTGGTGGCTACTGGAGAATGTTCCAGTGTGCTCTACATTGGAACAACAGTTTCTAGTCCAACGCATGAGCATGCAACAAGAGGTAACAACACTGCAGTTGTACTGACCCTCTGTCACCCTAGAAAATGAAGTGCCTAGGAATGCACCTTTTTGTTATGATAAAAAAAAAGGGATTATACTATTTGCTGTAGGTGTTTTGGTTAAGATATGCTTTTAGTCTGAAATATAAGCAGCATCACAGTGAGTAAGTGATTAGTTCCACCTGGCAGTGCTAGGGTCATTGGTTTGAATCCCAACCACAGTACTACCTGTGCCTGGATTTCCTCTGGGTACTCTGATTTCCTCATGTGCTCCAAAGAGAATATTAATTGGCTCCTATCTAAATTGGCTCTAGTATGAAGTATGTGAGTTTGGGACCTTAGATTGTAAGCTCCTTGAGGGCAGGTACTGAATATATGTAAAGTGCTGTGTAAATTTATAGCGCTATATAAGTGCCTATCAGGGGCGGACTGACCATTTGGAAACTCGGGCACTGCCCGAGGGCCTGGGGTCAGTAGGGGACCCCATGAGATGCCCCTGGTACCTTTTTCATAGGCTTTTTTGAGTTTGGGCAAGGACACAGGGGCCCCATGATTCCCTATTGCCCGGGGGCCTCATGAGTTGTCAGTCCGCCCCTGGTGCCTATAATAATAAATCCTTGATTTGACAATTTCTTTTGTCTGCCTGAACATACATTTACTGACCTCTTTACCAGGCACAACTGTTCAATTGCTTGGTAACGCAAATTGCTAATCAGCCAATCATATGGCAGCAAATAATGAATTTAGGCATCTAGATGTGGTGAAGACGACTTGCTGAAGTTCAAACCGAGCTTCAGAATGGGGAAGAAAGGAGATTTAGGTGACTTTGAACGTGACATTGTTTATGGTGCCAGAAGGTCTGATCTGAGTATTTCAAAAACTGCTGATGTACTGGGATTTTCATGCACAACCATTTCTAGGGTTTACAGAGAATGGTCCGAAAAAGAGAAAATATCCAGTGAGCAGCAGCTGTGTGGATGGAAATGCCTTGTTTATGTCAGAGGTTAGAGGAGAATGGACAGACTGGTTTGAGATTATAGAAAGGAAACAGTAACTCAAATAACCACTCGTTACCAGCAAGGTATGCAGTATACCATCTCTGAACTCACAAGACATCGAACCTCGAAGCAGATGTTCTACAGCAGCAGAAGACCACACCAGGTGCCACTCCTGTCAGTTAAGAACAGAAAGCTGAGGCTACAATTCGCACAGGCTTACCAAACCTGGACAATAGAAGATTGGAAAAATATTGCCTGGCCTAATAAGTCTCCATTTCAGCTGCAACATTAAGAAGGCGGGGTCTGAATTTGGAGTAAAAAACATGAAAGCATGGATCCATCCTGCCCTGTATCAATGGTTCAGGCTGGAAGTGGAGGTGTAATGGTGTGGGAGATATTTTATTGGCACACTTTGGGCCACTTAGTGCCAAAGGAGCATTGTTTAAATACCACGGCCTACCTGTGTTTTGTTGCTGACCATGTCCATCTCTTTATGACTACAGTGCAACTGTCTTCTGATGGCTACTTCCAGCAGGATAATGCAACATGGCACAAAGCTCAAATCATCTAAAACTGGTTTCTTGAACATGAAAACTGTTCACTGTACTCCAATGGCCTTCCACAGTCTCCAGATCTCAATCCAATAGAGCACCTTTGGGATGTGGTGGAATGGAAGATTCGGATGTGCAGTTGACAAATCTGCAGCAACTGTGTGATGCTACCATTTCAATATGGACCAAAATCTCTGAGGAATGTTTTCAACACCTTGTTGAATCTATGCCATAAACAGTGAAGGCAGTTCTGAAGGCAAAAGGGGGTCCACCCCGGTACTGGAAAGATGTACCTAATAAAGTGCCTGGTGAGTGTACAGTATACATGAAGTCTACAGAAATTCATATGAATCATGAATTTCAATTTCCTAGGCCAATAATTTGAGTTATTCTTTGCTAATCTGGCCAATTTGCATGCAGACAATAAACATGAACAGTAAACATAAACAGTTCTTTTTGAACATTCCACCTTTTAGGGAAATTTTATTGATTTTGATGTTGCATGATCCATTGCAGTAAATGGTTGGATATTCTCTATTTATTCAAGTACATCTCTCAATTTAAATCTTATATAAACTAGTCAAATAGCTACGAAATTCAAATAGGATTTACTGATCCAATGTGATGAGTGCATATTTCTAAGCTAACAACTAAAACCCAGCAGCAAACTGCTATTTGCATTGTACTTTAATAGACAGCAATTTAAACAAAGTCCCAAAAGTAAAAGTTCCTTTTTCTGTATGTGATTCAGATGACAGCTGATCAGCTTGTGAGTTATGAGTGTGCAGAGAAGTCCATTTTGGCCTCTTCATCAAGATCAACAGCATTTCTTGTGAGCTTTTACTGAGCTGTATGCGCTGACTTTCACCCCGAGAAGTCACAGCATGATTATCTGAGTTTGGTTTCAGATATTAAACAAGGATCTTCCTCTTTCTCTGTTAGCTGTGCAGAATTTGTTACACAGCAGAACATGACATATAGGATATAAATTAGTATTTTAGTGCAGTTCACACATCCAGCTCTCAGAAAAGAAAATAAATAATGTCTCTACAGCTCAGCCTAAAATATTTATCTGTATTACAAACTGAAAAGGTGAACTGCATAATGTAAAAAGGAGATGTGATGCTTAGGCTACGAATTTCTACATCAGTCAATTCCAACTTTGTAAACTTTTTTTCTTTTTTTGTTGCTGCACATCACTATAACTGTATAAAAAAGGGCATGATTTAATAAAAGAGCATGCATGAGTCCAGAAAGAAAACACTATGATAACTGGTAAATGCTTGCTGCAGTTTTGTGTGAGTGCATGGATGTTCACAAACCTATTGAATGAAACTCTTTAACCTCTCTGCTGAAGGGTACACGCATGGGCAATGCATCCACCTTTGCAGTGTACACTGAAAGAATGCTGTTTTTGTGCCCCATGGGCAGATAACATCAACTGAGTACTGTGTTAACATTTTGCGTTTAAAAAGGAATAGTATGGCAAGCACTTCCTATAGTATGAAAGGTATGCATAATGCAGCAGCACCAAAAGTATACTCTTTTCTCTGTTCAAACCAAATACTCTACTGATACTTATTATATTTAAAAGCTAGGAATGCAAATGCCCATAACTTTTTTTTTTTTTGCTAACAAAACCTGGACAATTTTCTAACCAAGCACATTTTTTACTATCAACCTCAAATACTGTATCAACTTTTATGAAATGCTAAAATAATTAATATTTAAATATATGACTAAAAATTGCAGTGCTAAATAGATAATACAATTTAAAAATGTGCATAAATACACACAATAATGTATGAATACCAGTGAAATATAAAATCCACCCAAAGCTGATTATGGGTCAAAAAAAAAAATATATATATACACATATATATATATATATATATGATATTCCACCTTAAATGAAGACAAAGTAAGTGTCCACAAATACTAAAAAAACAATTTATAAAAGGTGCACTACCCAAAACTGAAAGTTCAGTACTAATATAATATTCAAAGGATAGAGTCCAAAAAGAGTGTGTAAACATGATGATGATGTATACACTTTTATAATATAGTGATTCACATCACCACTGTTCCATATCAGACATCAAACATTTCTTACAACCAATAAGAAAGGTAAGCTCCAACTTACTGTTGCTATTAGACCTACAAGGTAATAGGTCTGACAGCTAACATTCAAGTAGTAGTATCTACATCACTGTATGGATAAGAACTACCAGCTCTGAGTGTGAGTTGCTGTATGGTATCAGCCCCACATTCAGCTTACTGGGATTGATTTACCAAAGGTAGATGGACCATGTGAAAGTTGGCCCAGAGCTTAGTAAGTATAATGATGTTTCACCCTTTAATTTACCCTTTAGTGAATGGGTAAGGAGTACAAGTACCCCTTACTCACTCACAAGAGTGGGCAGAATCAGGGTGCCCCCTTATTTAAAGGAGTACTATGATGCTAGTAAGCTCCCCTGTCCACAGACCCCTACAACCACCGAGCCAGGGGTGTGGGGAAGAGGCCTTTGCACATGGCTTGGTAAGCTGCAGGGAGGGGGCACTCATTTCCCCTCTCTTTCCTGCCCTGTGCTCAGATAAATGGTCTGGTAGGAATTTAGGGGGACCTATGCTTTTTTCCCATTTTTTGGGGGGTGGGGTTCCCTGTTAAACTGCCTACCAGGCCTAAAAGGCCTAGACTGCTTTTAGGGCCCCCCACACACTTTTTGTTAATTTTATTTACTGTGGAGTCCCTTCTAACCTTTCTACCAGACCTAAGGGGTCTGGTATGGATTGGGGGGACCCCACGCTTGTTTTTTAAAAAATAAAAATGTCATTTTTAAAAAAAAAGTTAGTCCTGCTGCAGCAGGTTCTATACATTGTACAGGTGTGCAACTGTACAGGTAGTTTAAGGGGACACCCCGTGCATATTTTTAGTTTTCGCTGCGAATGATCAATTATCCCAGGTATGTGGACTATTTCAGTTTGGTAAAGGGGGATCCTTCTGCATCATTGCCCATTATCAGCTACACATTTACTGGTTATTCAACGCACATGGCAGAGATCCTTGTGTCCTTAGATGTTGAACTTTCTGCAAAGAGTGACTTGAGGTTTATTGATGCTGTTTACAAGGTTCTCAGGGATGAGTTCCATTACAAGCCTATACTTACAAAGCAGCAATTTCTTCAATATGCTTTCTCTGAACGGAAGATACAAACAGTCTGTGACATTATTGATTGTGTGGGGAAAAAACATAAGGAAATCACAAATCAGACCAAGGGATGTGGAGATATGCCTAAAGAAAGTGGATATATGCTTAAAGGAAGTTTGAGAAATTTGGAGGTGCAGCCATCCACCACTTTGTAAAGCGGGTTCTTACCTCTATAGGGTAATTGTTCATTTGTTGCACTAGGTTGGAGTGGTCACTTTTACACCAATTGTTTGGATTCACATTTGTTTTATGGTATAATAGTAGTGGTTGCAGTGTGTTGAGTTCACTGTCACAATTAATGAGACATACTCTACACACATTTTGAGTTATCTTGTTGGTGCACATTTAGAGCATGTATATAGATAACACATTTTTTTTCTCACGGTTTGAACACCTTTTATGGAGTGTGACACATAGCGCACAATTATATGTAATTAAGATAATACACTATTTGCGGTTTATATTTTTTTGAGGTTTTCTACATTGGATCATCATATTTGAAATTCCATATATAATATCACAAGAAGAAGTTATGAAAGAGGAGAAAAAGTGATCTGACTTGGTTGAAAGACATTTTTGGACACTATAGCTTTTTTTTTTTTTTTATATATATATATATTATTCATCCAATTTGAGTGTTATTACACATTTGTGTTTGTATATTTGATTTTATTTACATATATTTATCTGAGAAAGGGTATTATAGGGATAAATGAAAAGAGCAATTTGTTTGTTATATCACTTTCAAGGGTGAAAGTATTTTATTTTTTCTTTCTTTTGTTGTAGTTATTTATACTTTGGGAGTGTTCACAATATTTATATAGCCATGTAGAACTGCTTTATGAGCTACCCATAGTGTGGCTGGAGATATATCAGGAGTAGAGTTAGACTGAAAATATTCCTGAATGGATGTAACCACCTCTTGGCGAGAGTCAATATCAGTAAGCATAGAGTCATTAAGTCTCCAAGAGTAGGGGGTAGGTGCCATGCCTATAAACGTGATAGATAAGGCCATAATATTGTGATCCGACCAGGGGCTCAAGTGAATACAAGCTTTCCTAGAATTAGCTAGTAAAATAGGGGTACAATAGATATAGTCTAATCTAGCATAAGAGTCGTAGGTGAGAATAAAATGAATAATACCTGGCTCCCGCATTATGTGCCCTCCAGGTGTCCACCAACTGGAGGGCATCTAGCTTTTTTGTAAGGGATTTTGGGAAAGCCTGGGAATATTGCGAGGAGGAGCTTCGGTCTAAAAGAGGGTTTGCTACTAGGTTAAAATCACCACCCACCAACAGATGGGGGGACAAAAACCTATCCAAAACACCAAAAATTTAGAAAAAAAGGAAGCTTGTGCCGAATTCGGTGCATAGATATTAGCAATCGTGAGTTCACGACCCAAGAGGGTGCCTTTAAGAATGATAAACCTACTGTCCGGATCACGATACACATGTTGAACCTCAAGGGGGAATGAATTATGTAGAAAATGGCTACTCCTCTACTTTTAGAGGAATGTAAGGTATAATACCCCTGCTTATAGGATTTATGAAAGTATGTCGGATGTTTTGCGGCTGCGAAATGCGTTTCCTGTAATAAAATAATTTTAGCCCCTACGATGCCTCTTTTTAAATTCCTTGGAGTGTCTACTTTCCAGAAAAGGGTCATTTGGGGGGGGGGGGGTGCTATCC
This sequence comes from Staurois parvus, assembly GCF_062004578.1. Lineage (NCBI taxonomy): Eukaryota > Metazoa > Chordata > Amphibia > Anura > Ranidae > Staurois > Staurois parvus. The sequence goes on along the minus strand of NW_028317949.1, from coordinate 6,847,365 downwards.
TGGCCTGTCAGGGCCTTTGAAACTGTGATAGGTAGTGAGGAAGTGTAATGAGGAAGTTACACACCTTCAGGCTTTCAAAGCGGTCATTGGATTTCAGGCTCCTGTATGTGGCTAGGCTCCCAAAAAGTCTCACACATGTGGTATCCCCATACTCGGTAGAAGTAGCAGAATGTATTTTGGGGTGTAATTCCACATATACCCATGGCTTGTGCGAGAAATAAATCATTTAAATGACAACTTTGTATAAAAAAAAAAATGTTTTTGTCATTTTCCAGAAACTTGTGGAAAAAAATAAATCTTCCATGGACTCAATATGCCTCTCAGCAGATAGCTTAGGGTGTCTACTTTCCGAAAAGGGGTCATTTGAGGGTGTTTGTACTATCCTGGTATTTTAGCACTTCAAGAAATGTGATGGGCAGTCAGAAAGTAAAAGGTGTGTAAATTCCATTATCTATACCATAGTTTGTAGATGCTATAACTTTCACACAAAGCAATAAATATACACTTACTGGGATTCTTTTAACCAAAAACATGTGTAGCAGAATACATTTTGGCCTAAATTTATGATAAAATTTTAGTTTTTGTGGATATTTTTTATGACCGAAAAATAGAAAATATTGTTTTTTTCAAAAAAAAATTTTTCTTCAAAAATTTTCTGGTTATAGTGCCAAAAATAAAAAGTGCACAGGTGATCAAATACCACCAAAAGAAAGCTCTATTTGTGTGAAAAAAGGACATAAATTTCATTTATATACCGTATTGCATGACCGCACAATTGTCCGTTAAACTAGCGCAGTGCTGTATAGCAAAAAAATGGCGTAAATTGCAGTATCTATACCATAGTTTGCAGACACTATAACTTTCACACAATCAATATACACTTATTGGGATTTTTTTTTACCAAAAACATGTAGCAGAATACACTTTGGCCTAAATGTATAACTAACTTTGAGTTTACTATATATTTATTATAGCTGAAAGTAAAAAATATTGTTTTTCTTCAAAATGTTTGGTCTTTTTTTGTTTAGAGCGTGAAAAATAAAAAGCGCACTGGTGATCAAATACCACCAAAAGAAAACTCTATTTGTGTGAAAAAAAGGACATAAATTTTGTTTGGGTGCAGCATTGCATGACCGCGCAATTATCAGTTGAATTAGTGCAACGCCAAGCAGCAAAAAGAGGCCTGGTCAGGAAGGGGGTAAATCCTCAGGAGGGCAAGTAGTTAATATTGATAAATATAAGGTTATGCATTTGGGGGCTAAGAATATGCATGTATCATACATACTAGGGGGGAGTTCAACTGGGGGAATTTAATGGAGGAGAAGGGTCTGGGAGTTCTGGTAGATCACAAGCTTAATAATGGCATGCAATGCCAAGCTGCGGTTTCTAAAGCGAGCAAAATCCTCTCTTGTATTAAAAGAGATATAGACTCCAGAGAGACCTCTGTACAAATTTTACCCTGTAAAAATCATAGGTAAAAACTCATCTGGAATATGCAGTTCAGTTTTCGGCACCAATTCACAAAAAGAATATTGGAGAACTGGAGAGAGTGCAGAGAAGGGCAACCAAACTGATAAGAGGCATGGAGGAGCTCAGCTATGAGGAAAGATTAGAGGAACTGAATGTATTCCCTCTTGAGAAGAGATTAAGGGGGGATATAATCAACATGTATAACTATATCAGTGGTTCATATAGTGAACTTGATGTAGAGTTATTTACCTTAAGGTCATCACAGAGGGCAAGGGCCACTCTTTATGTATGGAGGTACAGAGATTTAATCCCCAAATACGGAAAGATTTCTTCACAGTAAGAGCTGTGAAAATGTCGAATAGATTCCCTCGAGTGTTGGCTCTGGGCAGCTCAGTCCTGGAATCTTTCCTAGATACACAGAATATAACTGGATACCATTAACAATTATAGGTAAAGTTTATTCAGGGAATATCCAATTGCCTCAGGGGATCAGGATGGATCTTTTTTCCCCTGCGGGAACAAATTGAGTCGTACTTTGCTGTTTTTTTCTGCCTTCCTCTGGATCAACTGTGGGCATAGGACTATAACTTTTTTTATGTGGTGTTCGACCCATCATTAGTGGTAAGGGAGTTAAAAGTCCACCACTGAAATCTGTCAGGGTTAGGAAATGTGGGATCACCCAAATATGATGCAGCTGGTTGGGATTGAGAGAATAAATTATATTTATTTTTACAAGTAGAACACAATCTGAAGGATTGTGCTACAATGGAGTTCAATTGATTTGGACCACAAGAGGCCTGTGAGGTGGAAGGGTAGAATACAGGCAGCTTCAAATTTGATCCAAGGCACTTTGGAGTTTGGAATGTTCCTCTGAGCTAATCTGGCTAATAAATCATATAACCAAAAGATAGGAAGGCCCAAAGCGCCTGCTATATGTGGGCGATACGGATTACCTGCAGAGAATCTTGCTCTTCTATTGGACCAGATAAATGTATTAATTATATTTTGTAGAGCATCCAGAAATGCCTTGGGAACAAAGATTGGAAGCGCTCTAAAAAGATAAAGTATCTTAGGCAGACCATTCATTTTAATAGCTACCACTCTACCTAAAAAGATGTCTTAAGAAGGCCAGGTTTTCAGCATATGGCAGATTTTTGATACCAAGGGCAGATAGTTACATTGAAACATTTAGAAAAATCAGATGCACGTGAAATGTAGACATGTGCAAAATTAAATCTTTTGTTTTGTTTAGTTTCCTTTCGATTCATTATTTGACTAATTTAGGTTTTTTTTATTAATTAAATTTGTTTAATTTGTTTTTCGGAATTCGTTTTGCTTATGCAAAGTTGACCAAATTTACAATTTTGAACCATAGCGCAGCTCACAATTTTTTGTAAAGTATTTTAGTCTCTTCTAATCTATTCTATTCTTTGCTATTATTTTATATTCTAATGTATTCTGTTCGAATTCAAATGTATTCTATTCAAAATTTGAATTTCGGAAGGCAGTTATATTCTTTTTATTCTATTCTATTATTTTTCTATACTATTCTATTCTATTCTTTGATTCTCTATTCTAATATTTTCTATTCTATTCTTTGCTTTTCTATTCTGTTTCTATTCTATTCCTTTATTTTCTGTTCTATTTTGCTCTGTTTTACTCTTATTTTCTATTCTATTCTTTAATTTTCTATTCTAATCTGTTCTATTCTATTCTATTCTATACTAAATAATTCTATTATTTTCTATTCTATTTTTTTCTATACTATTCTTTTCTATTTTTTTATTTTCTATTTTATTCTATTCTTGTTTTCAAATTTGAATTGGTTTTCAAAATTGTTTTCAAGTATGAATTTGTGTGTTTTTGAATTGATTTGAATCTCAGCCAAATTTTGTTTAGTTTTTCCAGATTTGTTTAAATTCATTACTATTGTAATTAAGAATTTGGATACATCCGAATCTCTGAATAATGAAAAATAATGAATAATCAAATTTTGATTCAAGACAAAATTACCTGCACATGTCTAGTGAAATGCCCAAGTACGGGATAGCCTCTGGGGACCACATGAAAGAAAAAGAGGTTTGGAGAGTCTCGCACTGGGACCAGGGACCCTTATCGGCATAGCCATGGATTTCATAAAATTAACTGACAGACCAGTAAGGTTGACAAATTTATGCAGCAATGAGTTCAAATTAGGCATGGATATAAGAGGCTTTGAAAGAAATAACACCATGTCATCTGAATACATGCAGTGTTTAAATGAAAAGCCCTTCTTAACATAATCATAAATACCTGAGTGTAGAGTGATAGTGGTAGAGAGGGGCTCCATGACTATTGCAAATAGTAAAGGTGAAAGGGGACAGCATTGTCTGGTCCTCCATCTCAGCATGAAAAAGTCCAACCAGCCCGGGACCGTTATGCTGCTTTTGGGAGAGTGCCTGAAATTCATGTAGGAACTCACAAAAACCATATCCGGGTAATAGAGCTGATAGTTATTCTAATGTTACGATGTTGAAGACCTTCTAAACTCATAAGGAGAAGGACTCGGGAGTGCATATTAGTATCCTATAATATCAGATACTAGCTGAATGTTGTCAGTGATAAATCTTTTAGAAATTAAGCTAGATTAGTCTGGAGAGTTGTGGTGGGAATAATGGATCCCAGTCTGTCAGATAACAGTCTGCTAAAGATCTTTAAGCCATTATTTATTACTGAAATGGGTTGGTAGTTGATAATTATATTTTTAAAACTCTTTCATTGAAAAAATGTACAATTGAACATTGTCTTCTTCAAAGTATGCACCTTGCTGTATATTCTTCATAGCATCCCTGGAGGTCTTCAAGTGGGATGGCATTCAGAGCTGTGTAGGGGTTCTTTGGACGTTATTCACATTACCAAAATGGTGTCTTTTCAAACTCTTCTTCATCTTCTGATAGTGAGCCCTCGGTTACGGTTCAGAACAGACATCACTGCATCCATTCTGTTCCATTTTTGATAAAGAGGTCCATCCTGATCATTGTTTGTCTTCAACACCTTCTCATCTTTCCATGAAGACCTTTTTCCATTGGTATACTTGTGTAGATGATAGATAAGCTTCTCCATAACATTTCCTCACCATTTTAAAGGTTTCTGATACACTTTTACCTAATTTCACACAAAATTTGATTGAGTACCACTGTTCCAAACTCTCTTGCATTTTTTTTATACAAGGCACTTAAACAGGGTGTCACAAAAAAGAAAGTCTCCACTCTTGACAGGACTGGAATGAAACTAGTCAATGTTCTAATATATACCTGGCACCACACTTCAAGTGACCTTGATCAGATTCTCTCTTCACAGAGCCCTTCTCGAGTGTAGGAACTTCATTCTCATTATATTTTTGACACACCTGGCATACACTGTATGTGAAAGTAAACTTAATTTGTTAATGAAAAGGAGGTGCCTACTTAATGTTTACACTGCACATTTATTATACTCATCAAATACTGTAATTTCTATGCCAAAAAGGGACAGTTTCAGTGACACACCTTAACCTCAAGACATAGGATAATTATGAAAAAAATAAACTTCCATTACAAATATTTTTTTCTCTGCACAGACTATAGGTAGAGAGCTACCACTTTGTCTGACCCTACCTTGAAGAAGAACTTTACTAAAATATTTATGGAATACTTAGCAAATAGCAATACTTGAGACACCAAACAACAAAAAACACAGGACTGTTTGGCACCAACACAGCATACAAATTGTAGTGGCCAGGAGTATGTACAGTAACAGTGTCTCTTATGTTATTGATCACTAAGTGCAAAAATCTGTCCTTTTGTTGGTGTCAATGAACATAAGTTTAAAGCTGAAATGCAAAAGTCAATCCTTTAGCACACGGTAGTCAGCTTGGCTTCGACACCCATCTTGCACAGCTCATCCATAACAGTGGCATGATACTCCCACTGTTCTTCTCTGGGATTACATCCTGTATGTTTGTTTTTCCCTTCTCTTTGTCTTTAGCATCTTTTTCTATAATCTAAATGTACCCGGCTATAATTTCTTCTGGTAGTTTACAGTTGTGCTCAAAAGTTTGAATACCTTGGCAGAAATTGTGAAATTTTGGCATTGATATTGAAAATATGACTGATCATGCCAAAAAAATGCTCTTTTATTGAAGGATGTTGATCATATGAAGCCATTTAATATCAAATAGGCTAGATACAGAGCCATGGGGATCAGAAAAGAACAGTCAAAAGTTCTGCGTAACAAGGTAATGGAACTTTATAAAGATGGAGAAGGACATAAAGAGATGTCCAAAGCCTTGAATATGCCAATCTGTACTGTTAAATCACCTATTCAGAAGTGGAAAATTTGGGGATTTTTTAATACCAAGCCAAGATCAGGTAGCCCAAGAAAGATTGCAGACATAACTGACAGAAGAATTGTCCGGAATTCAAAGAAAAACCCACAGGCAACCTCAAAAGAAATACAGGCTGCTCTGGAAAAAGATGGTGTGGTTGTTTTTAAGGAGTACAATACGGTGATACTTGAACAAAAATGAGCTGTTTGGTCGAGGTGCCAGAAAGAAGCTTTTACTGCACCAATGCCACAAAAAAGCCCAGTTACAATATGCCTGACAACACCTTGACATGCCTAGCCAGGCCTTTTTGTGTCATTGATGCTGTAAAGGTTTCTTTTTGGCACCTCAACCATGCAGCTCATTTTTGTTCAGGTGTCATCCTATTGTGCTCCTTCAAAACAATCACACTGTCTTTTTCCAGAGTAGCCTGTGTTTTTCTTGTGGTTACCTATGGGTTTCCCTTTGTATCCCAAACAATTCTTCTGGCAGTTGTGGCTGCAATCTTTCTTGGTTTACCTGTACTTGGCTTGGCATCAAGAGGTCCCTGAATTTTCTACTTCTTAGTGGAAGTGATGAATGGCATATTCAAGGCTTTGGACATCTTTTTATGTCTTTTTCCATCTTTATAAAGTTCCATTATCTTGTTACGCAGGACTTTTGACAGTTCTTATCTGATCCCCATGGCTCAAAATCTAGCCTAGTCAGTGCTTCCAGGTAAGAGCTAACAAACTCATTGACTACTTATACACTGACACTAATTGCAATTTAAAAAGCCACAGATGTGGAACATTAACCTCTAATTGGCATTTTAACTTGTGTGTGTCACCTTGTGTGTCTGTACCAAGACCAAACATTCCAGGGGAGGGAAACTTTTGATCATGGTCATTTGGGTGATTTCTGTTATCATTATGATTTAAAAAGGAGCCAAACAACTATTTGATAATAAATGGCTTCATATGATCATCATCTTTCAAAAAAGAGCATTTTTTGGCATGATCGGTCATATTTTCAATATCAATGCCAACATTTCACAATTTCTGCCAGGGTATGCAAACTTTTGAGCACAACTGTATTTAATGTGTTGTATGTATTTAATTAACATAGGTGCATTTCTTGCTCCTTACTCACCAGTATATGTGAATAGCTCCCCAGCTAGTTTTCTCAATGGCACAGCATGTTTACTTAGTGTTGCTGCCATGTTCAGATTTAAACCCTGATGGTATTACAGGTTATAATAACAAAACCCTGTTAGTTTTACTGGACAAAAATTTTTAGTGGGCATCTGTGTCAGTGAGCGTAAAAAATTTTATTTGTGTCAGTATATTAAAAAAGCATAATTTATATCAGTGGGCATAAAAATAAACTCTATTGTTGTTCTCAGTAGGAGTAAAAATAAATGCCATTGTTGGTGTAAATGGGCATAAAAACTAATCCAATTGTTGGTGTTAATGGTGGTTTACTAAAGGCAAGTAATACAGAATCACACGCAAGGAAAACAACATTTTACCCGGGGTTATAATAAACCCTAATGTGTTTAAAATTAAACACAGTAATGAAGCATAATCATTGGTGTTATTGGGAGCTGTAACAAACCCTTATAATTGGTGTCAGTGGAAGAAACAATAAAACCTCATAAATGAGGTGTCATTAGGAGCACTGATAAAATACAATTATTCATTTTAGTGGGAGTAGTAATAAAACACAATTGGTAATATTAGTGGGAACAATAATAAACCATGATCATTGTTATCAGTCAAGGCAATAATAAAACACAGTTATTGGTGTCAATGAGGGCAATATAAAAGTCATTGGTGTCAGTGGGAGCAATAATAGATTATAATTGTTGGTGTCAGTAGGAGTAATAATAAACCCTCAGCATTACTGTTTATTGGTTTACTTACCTGAGAACATGCTGCTGCGTTACTGCCTCTCTGCCAGAGCAAGAATTATGCTGTCACCCTTGAACAAGAAACAAAATGTTGTGTTCCTGTACTTTGCTCTTTATAGAAGTGTAAGAAGGATTTGTACAAACCATACATAAAAAATATGGACAGTTGGCAACTCTGCAAACAGCATATGAAGTATTTGTAACCACTCTTGCCATGGCCAAAGCCTACATTTTAGCACATGTTGCTAAGCAAAGAAAGGACTGTGATTATTTTATTTCAGTGTTTTTTACAGTCACATTTAATATTATTAGTATTCACTTCCTATGGTATTTTTCTTGCATGAAATCCACATGCAAACTAGTAAAAAATTGTCAAAAAGTCACAAAAAACATTGGTGGGAAAAAAAAATTGTATTTTAGGCAGTCACCACTTTTCTGGAATACAGTCAGTCACTGGAGGCTATGCTGCTTAGCAAACCATGACATATATAAACTGTAACTGATGTTCTTGTCTCTGTGTGTGCATTGTGAACACTACGAGAAAATGATTGGTCCTATGGTCTTGCTTTTTGCTCCAACAGCAAACACGGATATTCTTTAAAACATGAACCCCAAAGACTTTTCTGTTGCATTTTATTTAGGATTGTTTCTGACTCTTATTTGTATGCTAATCATCCTTTTTTTAAACATTTCTCAACAGAACATTATCAGCTTTATGTTCCTGAATCAGCTAAAGTGGACTCCCCAGTTGGCAAAATCAAGGCAAGTGATGCAGACATTGGACGAAATGCTGACGTCAGGTACTCAATCATCAATGGAGATGGTGTTTTCTCCATATCTACTGATAAAGAATCAAGAGAGGGAATCATATTTCTCAAAAAGGTAAACTCTTCTATTTGAATATGACTTTTATTATATATGTTTGGTACTATTTGTGTTCAAGGTCATCAAAATATTTTCAGTAAATTGTGGTTCTGAACTATGCATGGATACTTGAATTCTTTGAGATTTAGGAGATTCAATGCAGATTGCTGACATTCTCTAGGGATCAAAGAAGGTATCCTTCAAAGCTAAGGCATTGGCCATTGTTAAACGAACATTTAAAGGATAAGTTCACCTTTTGGACAAAAATAATAAATGCACATTTTTTTGCAGGTAAAAAAAATCGGCATTTATTATTTTTGTCCAAAGAAGCCTGAAAAGCATTGCATCAGCGATCAGTAGATTGCCGATGCCATGCGGGTCTCCAGAAGACCTGTCAGAATATCTGCTTGCCGTACGGGATGTACAGTCAAGCAGATATACTGACAGGAAGCTTCAATGAACTACCACGGCACTCCACAGCGCCGTGGAAGTTCAATGAAAACTACAAGCCCTCAGCTGATAAGGCTGTTGGGACCTGCAGTTCATTCATTCATGGAAGTCCGTGAATGAACGACTTGGCCATGTGGGCAGAGCCCCACACAGATGTGCTGTTTTCAAATTTGACAAATTTCACACACAATTATGTTATGAAGTCACTTTTGGTCTTACAACTACTATCGGTGGATATGGATATACTTTGAGATAACAAATGGTGTAATGAGTCTGACAATTAGTATCTTCCTCAGTTCCATGGCTTTCATGAAACATTTTTGGCAGATACACTGGCAAACTTAATATGTGATCAAAAGCACCTCTTCTAGACTTTTAATTAAAAAAAAACACTAAGAAATAAAATAGAACTTTTATAGATTTAACAGCAGAGAGCCATACAATGTAACCAAATGAATTGACTGTTGGTTGAGTGCAATTTCTAATGCTCAGGAATTTTGACTAAGGTCAGTCAGCACAAATTGGGTAAAAGGAAAATTATGATAACCTATCCATTCAGCATATCTCATCAATCCATAAGTAATATTACTCAAAAATTTGCATTGTTGCCTAAATAGACCTTAGCATAAAAGAGAGATCCTGCTATTTAGCAGTCCCCCATCCAATGTGAAAACATTAAGCACATAGTCATAACATTTGGGATAACTAGTTTTCCCAGGATTCTACAGGAAGTCTGAACAATCAGGCCAGAAGCCAGGGTCTGAGGTAAGTATCTTTTTTGTTGTGATTTTTGTTTTTGTATTTTTTTTTTTAACCTATGCATTACAAGAGTGGTGGAGGGTATTAAATAGCAGATTAACCATATCATGTCAATAAATGTTAAATGTTAAAATACACATGTACTGATAGAAATATAGAGGCCAATGCTGTTTTCCTTCAGAAAATACAAATTTTCTGATTGTCCCTGGCTTTAGTAATTTTTTTTGGTCTCTGACCAAGAACAAGCAATCTGAGGGAAGTTAAAATTCCTTATTTGCATGCATATTTCATATTAGTGAGCAAGAAAGTATTGAAACAAATGGATCAGCAAGATCAGACAGTCAAAGGAAGACTAGCATAGACAGCCTTAATTTTTCTCTTAGCACAGATTTCCTTTATATTATCCACACATGACTAAGTCTTGTAATCTAATATTCTTTCAATATTCTTAAATATGAAAACGATCAGTGCATCTGGATTTTTTTTTAGCGTTTTGGTCTTGTTTTTTATATTAACCACTTCCAGTCTGGACACTTTTACCGCCTTCCTGTCCAGGCCAATTTTCAGCTTTCAGTGCTATCATACTTTGAATGACAATTGCACAGTCATGCAACACTGTACCCATATGAATTTTTTAGCATTTTTTTGAGACAGATAAAGCTTTATCTTGGTGGTATTTATTTACTACTAGGATTTTTATTTTTTTTGCTATGTAAATGAAAATGTCCAAAAATTTTGAAAAAAAGTGGTTTTCTTATAACATTTTGCAAATAAATCGTATTTCATCATAAATCTTGGCCAAAATTTATTCCATTATCTTTTTAGTAAAAAAAAACCAAATTAGTTTATAACCAAAAATAATTTTTAAACATTTTTTTTATTTTTTTATATTATTATTTATGTTTTTTTTTTTACATACTGTCACCCTAGCAGTACAGTGTCACCATGGTGACACTGTACTTCTTGTGGGGGGTGATGAAGATTTTCTTTTTTTTTTTACACTGATTGCTTTTACACCCATAAAGGCTGTAAAAGCAATCATTTCTCCTTCTCTCTAGCTGCATTCTTGCAGCCATTGAGAACTACTGTGTGAGCTGTGATTGGTTACAGCCTTTATTGGTGTAAAAAGCAATAATTTCTCCTTCTCTCTAGCTGCATTCTTGCAGCCATTGAGAACTACTGTGTGAGCTGTGATTGGCCACAGCTTGTCACATGGTACAAGGCTGTTGTGAATAGCCTTGTACCATGTGACCTCTGTGATCATTCACAGATTTCACACATAGTAAGCAATGATGTCAAAAGTGACATTTTGCTTACTACTCTTCATGTGATCACTGACTGGCCAATCAGTGATCACATTATCGGAACCTCGCACAGAGGTCCTGTCCAACGATCGGTATTCCACTGTGTCTGCAGGGAGTGCACACAAGCAGGGTGCGGGGAGACCATTTATAAACGGCCACCCGACCCTACACTGCCACCGTTTAGTCGTTTATATACATGGGCCGGACGGGAAGTGGTTAAATCAGAGGAAACAATCAGATGGGTTGAAAATGTTAGCTTATTTTCATATTTATTTACAGAGTATATGAAAGTAATTTCAATTCAGTATTTTTTTAGCTTGTGCCAAAAATAAATTAAATAAATAAATAAGTCCAAGCACTTCATCTCTCAAACTCTCTCTATATATTTTATGGACCAGACATATTTCTCCATTTCAGCTTAGGGCCTATTAACTTACTGTAGCAATACATTGTCATGATTCAAGTAATAACTAAGTAACGCATACATATTTTTTTCTCTTGGTAATATTTGCTTTAAAAAAAATATTCGCTTTCTAGGCAATTTATGGACAAAATATTTTGCCGAATGTTAGTTTTAAAATATCTAGCACTACTGTAAGTAAAAATGACATGCTTTATTAATATATTTTCATAAATGAGCCAAAGTACTTACAAAGTGGCAATGATAACATTGCAACACCTTACATATTATTTATCATTATTATTATTACTTTACATAGAAAAAGCAATTTTTGATAGACTGTATTTGCCAGTAAATGCAGACAGTAAACCATTGTGGAGGAGGATCATACATGCCCAAAGTATTTAGATTACATTTTTGAAGGCAGTTGGTTAAAGAAGATTACATTTTTTAGGGTTTGAATGAAAATATTCTAGTTACTTGATTAAAAATGTTGTTTCAATCTAAAAAAAAAATAAAACAAGCAAAATAATGGTGTGTGGCAACTGACCAGCATAAGTGTGATAGATCACTATTTTCTTCTACTAGGTTATATTTAAATATCATTTCAAACCAGTGGAATCAATTATTTAAAAAAGGAAATTTGGACAAACAGTTTAATACATTTGTCAACATAATTGTGCTTCTGCTCAGCTTACCATCTTGCATAGCTAGGAGGTTTACACCACTTTCCCTTATACAAATAGGATTTACAATGGGGTCCACTTACTTCCTAAAACAATGAAGGCATGGTAGCATGGTCCCTGTGTGAGACTAACAGCACTGCAATTAAATTATGTTTGATAGGTTCAGACTACTGGCATTTCTTCTCTCAGTCTGAATGGGCTGCGTTGCAAAACATCACAGTAAATTGACATAAAAACAAGATATTTATACTATTTTATTTAAAAATAAATTTAATGAGGTTTTAATGTATTTGGAATAAATTGTGTGCTTAGTACAAACATGTTCTACTCATTCCAGAGTCCTTTGTTAACCTCCCTGGTGGTATTCCCGAGTGTAGCTCGGGGTAAAGTTTCAGCACCACAAGTGTTAACCCCGAGCTACACTCAGGAATACCCTGCAGCATTGCTCCGGGATCTCTTCTTCACTTACCTTGTCCTCCGCTCCCTCGATGTCCCTCCTGCAGTGTCCCTGGCAATGTCCTCCAGCGGATGCCGGCATCTGTCATCTGGGTTCTGTTCCCTGCGACGTCAGGATGTACGGGGGATGGAACTGGCGGGAAATTGGAAAGTTGTAAAAGTGACATTCACTTAATTCACTAAAATCACATAGTAAAACATTACTGTATCAAACCATTTCACATACATTTTGTACCGAGTGCTTTGTCCTGTGCCCTGCCTGCATTTTTACTGTTTTTACTGTTACATTTTTCTGCCTGGAAACTGAGAAATGCCCATGGCATCCAAAAAGTGTCCCTTTAGATCAAAAGCGGTTTTCGACCAGCTAGAGAACAGCGATAGTAAATCAGAACCACTTGCAGAATTGAGTGATAATGATTCGTGGGGAAATTCGTCATCAGACACTGAAAACGATTTTGCGACTTTGCTCAGTGATGTGCGAACTTGGCGCTATATTTCAAATTTCAGTGTTTTTGGTTTGATTATATTATTTAATTAAATGTATTATTTATATTATTATTTTTTATGATTATTTATTAAATTATAGTTTATGATTTCGTGTTTCAAATTTTAACATACCCGGGATGTTTACTAGACTCTCTTGTTCGGACAGATTTCAGTGAGTTATTCCTAAAAATTACAGGCCTACAATAAAAAAAATACATATTTCCATGCAAAAAAATGTACCGCTTTGAACACAGAAATATGGACATAATCAGTCCGCTAGGGAGGCCTCAGTGGATATTGCTATTGCATGAAAATGAAAAGGATGCTTATCTGGAAGCCACGTTCCCATCTCCAGTAAATGAAACACTCATTAAAGGCTACATAAATAAACCATTGAAAGAAAAACAACTTAATTTAGACCCTGACTTTCAGCAGCTTTCTAAATGTTCCAGGGACATTATGGTGCCTTATGTTGCCTTCTGGAAGAGGTAAGTATGCCAAATCCCATGTAAATGCAATCCATTACAGTGCAAAGCACACTGGCAACCTCAGGAACTGGCATTAGTAAGTATTTTTTCTTTTTTCTTCTAATTGTTTAATTTGTTGTATCTTTTAATGAGTGTTTTTTTTTTTGTTAGTTTGGGAGTGGGTGAGGGGCTCCTAGATGAGTGGATGTTGCACTTTCAGGTAGGGACCCCTTTAAAGCTCCATGCAGTGATAAATGTTCCAACCCAGATGTCTTCCAAACATAGCTACAGTACAGATAGATTAAACACAACATGATACTTATGCAAATGTTTTGTTGTTATGAACAATAACTTAAGAAACTCTGGGACAGTAGTGCACAGAAAGGGGAGGACCAGTTTTGATGCAGATGGGACATGATGATTACATTTACTAAGTGCATTTCCAAAGGATATTTGCCTAAAACAATTATCTGTTTTTTCCATGATTAAACAAATCTTGCTGAGTAGGCTTGATTTATTATTAAATAAGAGATTGTTAAGAAATAAATACAAATAAAGATGTGTTTACTTCTCTCATTTAAACAAGGTAATATCCTTCTTTTTTATTATTAATTTCTCTACACATAATTGACTTTTTAAAGTGAGCACAGCTTCACTTTGTTTAGTGAATATATGCGACTTGCCTAATTGTACCAAAATCATGGCATTGTTTAGGGAAAATATCTTGCAAGAATGTTAATCTGTTACTTATTTAAAATCAAATGAGAACTTAGTAAATCACAAATGTTTGAAATTATTTTACTATATTATTTGTATGCCTGCAGTAATTATTTTCCTCGGTGTAAGAAATGTATCTAAATAGACTTTAAATGTATTTTTAGCAAACCTAGTTAAGTGTTAAAGCATTTACTCTGTCATGCTGAGTCTGTGTGTTGCTTTGATGATTTTTCTTTTATTTGAAAAGCTTAGTATGTAAAAAGATATTCACAAAAAAACTTGTATTTTGGGAAGGAAAAGTTGTAGAGGTTTAGTTTTTTCTTCCAAAAGTTCTAGATAAAAAACTATGGCATTTTGGTGTATACAATCTCTGTTTTGTGCATAACTTCATAAAAGCATTGCAAAGTCCTTTTTAGTAATCCATTTTTGATATATTACAGTCATTTATCATTTTATTGACATTTTTTCAAGAAAATAGGCATCCATCTGTTTCTATCTGCTTCAATCTATATCTGCTAAAAACCTGTATAAATGTACATTTTCTTATACAGATACAATTATGCTTTAATATTTCATCACATCTTTTTCATTGTGCTATGGTTATATACCCGGAATGTGAATTTGCTTTAATGAATTCAAATGACTCATTTGCTCAACCTTTGGCATCCTAATCATCTTCAACAGTGTTCATGTGCCTTACATCAAAATTAGCCAAATGGGCATAGCTAAGAAGTTTGAAATTTCGTTATGAGACATTATTTTATATAGAAAATATGTGAACATTCTCATAGATGAAACATTCAGTGAATAGATTATAAGTATAAAAAGGATGGTGATAATTGTGTTGTACACCTTGCATTTTTTTCAATAATCAATAGCATATTTTCTTAGTAAAAGGTGCCTGACTAAAGCATGCACACAGTTTTTATATGCCTAATTTAAAAATACTACTTCTGAATTTATTTCTTTTTAATTTTTGTTTTGTATTTTCTAATGTTTTTTGCCATATCTAATTTTAAAATCAAAGGGTGGCACTGTACTAACTGTGTAATTAATAAATAATAATATTTCTTAAACTGTGTTGTGGTGTACACCAAACCTTGCTGAGTCAATATAAAAATAAAAAAAATGAAAGTAAAATAATCAAAAACATGCACCTTCCCACTTACAATACAAAACAATCATGTGTCATACATCAATTCAGTCTCTGTAAATTAAATAATGACATGGAACACATATCTTGATACATAAATAGTCCCATGTGATAAATTATATAATAATAATTGCTAAAAAATACTAAATAAACTAACCAGAGGTACATGCTGGTATGTAAAACAGCCAACTTGCAGCACATTCCCCTCTTGGGGTAATAATATGCAGACCCAATGAATCCATAATAGCTCTCAATTGTCAATGACATCCTGATCATCAAAAATAGGGGAGGAGGGGGGCATGGATACCACACTGCAATATGGCTGCATAGACCCAGAGCTCCACTCAGTAACAAGGGAATCCTCTGAGCCATCACAGCCCAGAGGCATCAACAGCACCTACTGACTGACTCGTCCTGCTCTCCAGACCCTGCTGCACACGGTTATATGTGGAGGTACCATCCAGACCAACCGCAGGTGCAGAAACGTTCAAATTATTTTCCTGCCATGAGCCGCGGTCCTCAACAAAATAGCAGCCGGAGACCATCTCCACCACAGCCCCCTCTAGTTTCTGCACCAGCCAAACACACAGAGACTGGAGGTAGAAATACAGCAGCGGCTGCAGACACATATGAGTCCTACACCCCTGACTTAAGCCGTTCATCACCTTCCACACAAAGCCTGGTCAAATTAGAGACTAAGAGGGGACTCAGGCACTGCTGAGCATGCTCTGTTGGATATTGGATATTTCTATTGGATATGGAGGTGAGCAATCCATGCACAATTCCATCATTTCCAATGGCCTTCTCTGATCCTATAGTCCAATAATAGACTTAAAACTCAAAGCAGAAAAGTGAAAATTTCATATATCAAACACGCCACCACAGGGGGAGCTGATGCTCTTGCTGATTATTATTCCTCCCTGTATAACTTAAAGGAAACCTAAAGGAAAATATTAATACCTTGCAACCCTCAAACTCTTTAACAGAATCCCAACTAAGCACCCTAAATGCGAACATTACTTTGGAAGAGATAGAATATACTATCATTTCACTTCCCAATGGAAAATCCCCAGGCCCTGAAGGACTTACTAAGGAATTCTACAAAACCTTCAAACATATCTTGACCCCATACCTTCTCCCCGTATTCCACAAATTAATATCATCTGTCTTACTCCCACAAATCAAATGTGAACTTTATATATACTGGATATATATTTTTGTCTATCCTTAGAACATTATGATCTGTCTCTTTTACTGTTGGGGGGCCCTGCTGGCTTATCCCTCCCCCCATTATGCACTAAGTGACCTCAGTGAATGTGCATTGGGCTAAGGGGTTTGTTCCTGCATGGATCCATGGTGGCTGGAAGATGTGCTGGCAGCCTAGTCCTTTTAATTATCTTGTATCTAAATACTATTTGTATATTGCTGATGATTTAATATGCAAGTACAGCATTGACTATGCAGTATGATATGGAACATTAGTGTTTGATAACGTTACTGTTGTGATCTGTGTACTCACAAATATGATTGCTTTCCAGACATGGCATACCCCCATTTTATCTGCTGAAGAAGGAATCTCTCTGAAATTCATTGGGGTTTTGTCCTGCTGTTTAAGCCATGAAAGGCATACTGCCTTTGTATATCATGGACATATGGGATTTTTTAGAATGTTGCACATAATAGCCATTATTTATACAAATGACACTGACAGAGTATTATGTTTATATGTATTTTATTGTGTATTTTTCAAGAACTTTTGTCATGAAGATTGCACATTAGCATCTTATGAAACGTACATTATTTAATCTGCCTAAAAAATCCCATGGGGGTTTAAAAAATTGTTTCGTATAATAAGGGATGTTAGCAGTACAAAAACTAACTCATCTCTATATTCATTTTTATAAATGTATTAAATTTGCACTTTTTGTATTATATTTTCTTAGTTTTAGATTACTATACATACTCCATAAGCTCATACAAGCTTATCTATTTTATTGACATCTTATTTATAAACGTACAGACTCTCTTTGGGCTGAAATTCATTTATAGGCCTGTTAGTTAGCTTAAATGAACTAATTCATGAATGAGTGCACATTTGCTAGTTGTGCAAACAGTTTTTTTATAGCGATTAGGAACATAAAAACAGGATAATTTCTTATGCCTGACTTCATACTTTCAGCAAAGTCACTTAGAACCCAACTTCACTCTTTCTTTGTTTCTTTTTAGACAGTATTTTTTATATAATCACCCATGACTGTGAAAGCTAACCCATTCAAACGTTTTTCACTGCCTAATTGCCTGTTTTGGGAAATAAAAAGAGAAGACTCCATAATTAGCTCTACCTTGACTGCTTATTATATGTTGTGACTCATCATTACAAAAGAAGAATAAATGGTAGTGTCCTATTTATGTCTTTAACTTTCTATGTATATATAGTAGCAATATGTAAGTTAGTGTCATTGAAAAGGAAATGGATAGGTTACAGACTTGATTAGAAACAGCACCACTTACTGCTCTAATCACAGTAATTCTGCTGAGTAAGTCAAGGGACTTGAAGAAAAATATAATAAACATCCCTGCAGCCATTCACACTTCTATTTCCCTTTCACCGTGCTATGCTATAAAAAAAAAAGCCAAGACAAATGGCGACAATGAGAGATGCTTTGTCTGGAGAAATGATTATTAGTCAATTTTTCTGGTTCTCTTTTGTCTTATTTTGTGGTATGTCCCTAAATATTTGATGTTATTGATTATCTTTGGACTCCTGGTTGGTCACACCTACTCTTAGATTCTTCCAGTACTGTTTAGTTAAATTCTTTATTTTGTTCAAGATGAAGTCAGAATAGTACAATAATATATTTCACATTTGTTACATAGATATACAATATAGTTTCCATACATGTGTATATAGTAAGATACACAACACATAATTTAATTATCCATATTCAGATAGTATTTGATGGCATTACAAGCCATTATCATCAGTTGTGTTCTTCCAATGCTAATTTAAGTGGTAACTTTTGCTTCCTCTGAATTTATAAGCTTTTCAAAAAGAAAGTAAAGAACCAAAAATAAAGAGTGGGCTTTCCTATCTATAATGGGAAAGGGGGACAGCTCAGGATCCAGCATGGGTCCTGTAAGGAATGAGATCCAAAGGGTGCTAGGAAGTAAAGAAGAGAAAAAGAAATGGGGGAGCTTAGTCAGGAATGGAGGGTAAGCAGTACGGAGTAGAAAAGGAATTATGGTAAATGGGGTAAGGGAAGAGGGATAGTTGGGGTAGGGGTCTGGGAAGGGCCCCTTCCCCTTTAAATATCTAGGGACAAATGGTTTGACTGCTGAGTTCCCACTGAAGAACCTCTTGTCCCTTGGAAAGGGTATTTTTTGCAGTACAGTTTGCAACCAATGGTTGCAAATGTTATTATATTTGGCAGATTAACCTCTATGAACATATATCAATTTCTTTAGAGGGAGAGTGTTATTGACATCAGCTATCAACTCCTCCAACGTGGGAGGGAGTGCCTGCATCCAGTAGCAGGCTACCAATTTCCTGGCACTAAACACAGTTTCATGTAAGAACATAGTCAAATATTTATCCACATCTGGATCATGGATCACTCCCAATAAGCAGGGTTTAGGGTACAGGGACACAGGAGACCCCATGCGGTCATGCAGAAACTGGATCACCTGGCCAAAAACAAACCCAAATTACACCACCAGCCTGAACCGTTGATACAAGGCAGGATGTATCCATTAAAAACTTTCATGTTTTTTTTTTAGTTATTTGAGTTACTGTTGCCTATCATCTAGAACCAGTCTGCCCATTCTGCTCTGACCGCTGACATCAACAAGGCATTTTCATCCACACAACTGCCACTCACTGGATATTTTCGGTCCATTCTCTGTAAACCCTAGAGATGGATGTGTGTAAAAATCCCAGTAGTTCAGCAGTTTTTGAAATAATCAGACCAGCCCATCTGACACCAACAACCATGCCACGTTCAAAGTCACTTAAATCCCCTTTCTTCCCCATTCTAATGTTCAGTTTGAACTTCAGTAAGTCGTCTTCACCATGCCAAGATGCCTAAATGCATTGAGCTGCTGTCATGTGATTGGCTGATTAGCAATTTGTGTTACCAAGCAATTGAACAGGTATACCTAATAAAGTGGCCATGAGTGTATATATACACAGTCCTTAAAGCTGGAGCTCCACTTTAACTAGGATATTCTCTAGAGGTTGCTCCACGTATGGTCACCATCACCATCACCATTGAGATAGATAATCCTTGTTGTTTATGCCATACCACTCGAAGGAATCACAACAACGAAAAACTGTTCTAAATGTAGTATTTAATGAGGCAACAGCAAGAATTAAAACAAACTTGATACACTCACATGATACAGTGCCTGATAAGCCAGTACCAGCATGTATCATCTGTGTAATCAATTAAGATGTCCGACGTGCGTTCCAAGCCTCTGTCGTGGCCAGATGTGACGTCACTGGAGACCGGATATGATGCAATCACGTTTGTTCTTCGACGTCACTTCAGGAAGTGATACCCGCCATGTCCAGGCTAAATTTATAGGGTGAACCCCTTTTTTGATTGGATGACTACCATTAACTATTAGTGTCTTGATTGGATGGCTTCAGAATAATGGCCACCAAAACTGAATAGTATCAGGCTCAACATGCTGCTGCAGTGAATAATAGCATCAGCTTCATAGTATAGAAAACTAACAAGTTATCAATGCAGGCTGACCTTATTAATGCATTTCTTTATAAAATAAGTTGCTTGGTTACAGTGAATGTAAAAAAAAAAGCATTTAAAACGACACAATATTCAAACAATAATAAATAAATAAATAATAAATGAATGGACATAATGGCAAATTGACCTTAAGTTTATTCAGCATGTGGTGGAAGCACAAGGTCTTTCTATGGAAATAGGAGTATATAGTTATTGATTTTATTGTTTTATGAATTGTTTGGTTTGTGTATTGTTTGATAATTATTGATTGGTGTTCATTCACAGACAACTAATATCCTCTTGGGTTTATAGGGTGAATTTATATTTTATATAAGTACAACGCCTATCTATTCACTACTAGTCCACATACAAGTGTCACATTCACTTTTTAGGGGCATCTGTAAAACCCCCTAGGGGGCTAAATAATAAATTAACACCACTTATTTTCTACTTTTCAGTTTACTTTTAATATTTGGTGCCACAATAATTTATGTTGGTTTGGTATCAATAGAGTCCTGTCAGATATGCACTTTCTGACTATGCTTACCAACATTTACCCTTGCCATGACAATGCTGGCACTGCAAACATTATTAAAGCTTATCCATGATCAACATTTTAAATCATTACATTAATTTCTACATGGAATTTCCATTACTTCTAGGCTGCTACTATTATTAAGAACAATCTCGACATTTATAAGCTTACTTTGTGAATAATCTGACACACATTTATTTCCATAAATTCTGTGACACATGTTCACTATGCCCTGTGATTAGGCACTGCTGTGCCACACATTTCACAGAGCTTGTCTTCTGAACTACAGAAGTGCTGAGAGGAGGAGTTTCAGGAGGCAGAGTCACCATAAAAATCACACCTAGTAAGCAGCAATGTACCATGGGATATGTAGTCCTTAGAAATCAAGCATAAACAGCAGAGGAGAAGCTGCAGGAAATCTAGGAAGTTGATGAAAGAGATGGCCAGAAGATAGGTAACACACATATATAGTATGGCCATAGAACTGATTTAAATGTAAAATGTGCTTTTGGCTAAATAGTGCTGGAGTAACAGCAACACTTAAATGGATTTCACATCAAATTAACATGTTCTACATGATGTCATTTGCTAAGCAATCCTAATTCTCTTCCTACATATATGCAGAATTTTACAACCCCAACTACTTTGAGTATCTTCTGCAGTTGTTAACTTAAGGTTTTGTCCTTGTTCAAATGTTCAGCTGAATTTCCAAACATCTACTCATTCGGCTGGAGCCAAACATCATGTATAATAGCTGTATTACTACCACTGTTATACCTAGCAGTTCCCTGTTGTCAATGGCTAGGGATACAGGCAGGTGCAGGCACCACTGAGTCCTTAATAGCTAGTGACATCACTGACCCCATTCACTTACATGGTCAGAAATCCTCTGCATGTAAGCCGAGAGGCAGGGATATTTAAAACATGGTATGGGGGTTCTCCCTATAATTCATATTAGGCCCTTAAGGCCATGCAACCCATGCAAGTATAAAAAAGTGAGGTCCCCCAAAAATCTACAGTATACCTGCTCTTACCTACTTCTATCCTAGCATGCAACCTAGAAGACCGGGGGGGGGGTGTGAGTATGAGCCCCTTTCCCTCCTGAACCATCCTTGCCTGGGGAAACACCTTGTCCATGTTGATGAGAACAAAGACCTTTTTTCCACACCCCTGGTGCGGCGGTTATTGGGGTCTGTGGATAGGGGGGCAACTAGATACTGCCCTTCCTATGTGCATCAGTAAGAGGTACACAATAGCCTATTTATTCACAAAAGCAAATATAAAGTGTAAATAAAGATACATAGTTTAACAAGTCCTTTAATAAAAACAATGCAAATCCATTATCAATATGCTTTACAGTAATGTAGAGCCATGTTAATTTTTTTGTGAATGAATAGGGATAATGGGTACCTCTTATTCATTTATATAGGGGTGTTTTCTGGGTGTTCCCGTATTGGTAAAGGGACTTTCAGAGTCTTAAAGGCCCCCAACCTGCTTACCCCCCACATCCATCTGGCTAGGATTGTGTGGAGGAGTCTTTTGTCCTCATTACCCTGACAAAGTACCCCCATGTTGAGGCCTGATATGGTTTAGGAAGAAGGGTTGCATGTTTGTTTTTCCTCTTTCCTAGCTAGCCAGGCTATGCGCTTGGATAAGAGACTTCTGTGGATTCTTGGGGGTGAAACCTCACTCTTTTTTTATACTTGTGTCAGGTTATCCTTTAAAATTCACACTACATCTAAAGGGTCTAGTATAAATTAGGGGAGGAACCCCATGCCATGTATTCTTTGTGTGGGGGTGCCCACCTTAACATTTATATCAGGCCCAAATCTAGGATATGCGTCTGGTATAGATGTATGTAATTCTGGTCACTTTGCTTACAAACTAAATGAAGTACCTGGGATCTTTAAAAAAACACAATTTAAACTTTTTTGTATAAATGTTGCATTATTAATGTTTAACTTTAAGCATTGCTAAAATCAGTGTTCCCCAACCAAGAGAGCTTTCAGTTCTTTTTTTATACAGGGTACAGTTCCCTCGTGCTATTTATTTGACAATACCTAGCATAGTAATCTAGAAAATGGCCATTACTGTTTTTTTTAACATTTGGCCCCCCTTGACTTCAAGAGATTTTGGATTTGGCAGCCAAAGTGCCCTCACGCAAAGCCACACATTCACTGGCCTAAATGCTCAATCTTGGCCAGTAAGTGGGGGTAGTCATGTTTATTGAATGTGCCTCAATCTGAAACCACATAGGTTCAGCTCATCACTAATCTTCAGTTTTTTTTACTACTCTGCTCTCTGCCTCCTTATCCCAAATCCTAAAGGTTTAGTCACATTTTCACAAAAAAAAAAAAAAAAAAAGACTATAAAGTTTCTTCTCTGCTATACCTAATGGGTCAGCTCAAACAGTAACAAAAATGTACCATCCATTGTACCCAATGCTTCCGGTTCACCAACAAATTATTATGCTCTATTGCAAATGTGACTGTTGTTTGTATTTGAAGTGTGCACTGACAGATGTCCGAAGAAAGCTGTTGCATGGAGATGTCACTTTTAAATTCTTGTTACAGTTGATGTGGTGGTAGAAAGTGTATGTGACTTTGAAAGAAGGCTTACTTGCAATTTAATTTTGGTGCAGAATTCCTAGGAGCCTATACCCCCACCCCCCCATCACAGACACACTTTGCGTACTCATCGGAGCACTGCTGTTCCTACATTGTATGTGTAGGAAATAGTCTCCAGCAGTGCACTCTTTAAGCCCAACTTGTGTTTAAACCCACCTTGTCTAGGTGCCCATTCATATCATCTGCTGGGAGATCTTTAGACCTAGTTTCAGTCAGAAAACATAAATCAGAGTGCCTGGCCAAAATTGTCTGCGTCCAAAAACTAATGGGCTAGTTTTTAAAACTTGGAAAACCTTTCTTGTTTATAGCTTGGTTTGTGATTAGCATTTGTTTATGACAAATATTTGGCTCATTCTTGTGTATCTGCTACTTTTAGTAACCTTTGGTTAAAACTTAGACCAATTTTCTTTGTGGTTTCTGCCTCCCATCTATGTTAATATTCTGCTTGTTCTTCAGCTATGCTTCTCTCTGCAGGGATCTCTAGTCTCTCCAGAACTCATATCTGCTTAAAGTGTTACTAAACCCAGGCCCCTGCATTCACTATATCTAGATTCCCACAGCACACACAACATGGAAATGCAATTATATTAGTGAATACAAACTGCTAAATACCTTTTCTCATCAGCAGTTAGAGCAGTCTTATGACTTCTATCAGTTTCCAGCCGAGCACATGTTAAAGCTTGAAGGAGGAGTTTTCATTCTGCTCCAGGAGGGTGCAGAACCCCTGACCTCTGTTTAAACAGTGCTGATTGGCCCTGTGCTGATCATGTGCACTCTCTCAAGAAAATAAAAACCCTCTCTAGCAATACACACCAAACTTAGCATGTGCAGAGTGACTCCACATGATTTGTATTATCAGGAGATAAGAGGGGACACTGGAAGAAGGGGAAGATCAGAGAAATCAGACTCAAACTGTGTTTTTATACAATGCAGAGGATTAACCCCTTAACTTCCACTGTGAGTATAACAAGCATGCTTTACTGCATATACAGACTGATTTTACTGTTGGTGATTTAGTAACACTTTAACTATTTGGTGAATTATCACTACCTAGGGAATCCCAAGGTTCACACTCCAGTATCTGTCTGCAGTGCAACATCCACCCATCTACTTCTCTAGAGAAGACCAAACCTTGAAGAGAGCCTTCTGCCACTTACTACTTTCAGCTCAAGCCATTATTGCATGACCCACTTTTTGAACTTCTTTGAAAATGTATTGATTCTATTTGGTAAATTGACATCCCAGCTTGCTATTCTCCCTTAGCATGAGCTACCTTGTGAATGTTTATAATCTTTGTGTCTAGAGTACTAACCTATTGTTGTGGTATGCAATACTTTGCAATTTTTTTTCTGGAAATGTATTGCTTTTTTTTTGGTGCTCTAGAGTTGTGGACTAGTGTTCTGTGGTGGTTTTATCCACTTTGTGAAATCTTATGGAAAAGGGTTGGGGCTCTTAAGTCGTGGACTTGTTTTCACTCACCAGAGAGGCTTGAATTCTTTATAGTACCTAAATATGATGGGCATGGAATTTTTTCTTAATGTAACTATTCTGTGCACAAACCGGGAATAGTTTATTTAAGCTAATGTCTGGACTAGTTACCAATATATGTTTAGAATGCCAGACTGCACTCCCCCCCCCCCCCCCCTCCCCACACACACAAATAAAAATGTTAATTCCCACCCAAGCTTTTTTTTATCTGCATGGCAGGTATTCCTTAGCAAAGAAGGTCTTGAATCTGATTTATTAGGATTGGGGAAGAGAAAAATAACCTTTTTTCTATCATTTAAACTGCATAGATAAAGGTTCCTGTAATAGAGAGACTAATGTGTTCAATCAAGTCACATCTGACCCATGAGACAGGGGAGAATTGAAGCATAGTAAATGTGCAGTACAATGTAGTTGTATACATAGTGAGAAAATATCACTGGCCAATATATATATTGTATATTGACAAATGATTAAAAAAAAGTTTTTTTTAAAACAATAGCACTCATTGATAAAAGTATTTATTTTAGGATTATCAGATTCATTTGAAAAAAGGCCACAACATTCCTCTGTATTGAAGATATGCTTTTATATTCTGTTTGTTTTTATGTTATCTCTATTTTCTGCCTAGTAATTTTATTTCAGCAGTGCTCTTCTTTTTTGTTAACTATTTCAAAACACTGCACTGGATTTTGTATGTCTGATTTCCATGGTAATCTTACTAAGGGAACATCTTACTGATGCTTAATGAAAGCCATCCAAAACAAAATGGCATGCCTCCAGAACTTGGCAGCCAGGTTCCCATGTAAATTAAACAAATTAATTCGTTGGAAAGCTTTTCAATTTCTTCAAGGTGATTACTAAGAATACAGTGCTTAGGACATGACTTATAGATCAATGTATTGACAGGGATTTAAAAAGGAGACGTAGATAGGAGAAATGCTGTAGGCTTCATCCCTTGATTGAATATGGTGCTAACATAAAATCAAGGCGTGCTTTTATATTGTTTTGCATGCAGAACAACACCTATAAGACCTGTGTCAACAGATTTTGAGCAGCTGTTAATGACATCAGTTTAGTATCAGTTCGAGATACTTCTGAGGTCATTCAAAAATCATTGACAAGTGCATTAGACTTACAGTTGACCCCCCTTTTAAACTGCACTTGACCTATTTTATGTGGATTTTGTATTCCCACAGACTTATATGAGAATTCAAACCCTGCTTAAAGTGATCAAAAACCCATCAACACATGCCCTAGGAGGTCTTGGCATGTCAATACTACAATAGTTAAAGCCCAAATCCAGCTTAGGCAAAAACATCTGCAACCCCTGTAGCCTCAACCACTTAGTGACCTAGCCTCATTCAACCCACTTCCTGTGAGCCCAGGACATTAAGAGCCTGCCCCTACCCTGGACTCAAATAGGAATGCTTCAGAGAGCTACACTATTACATTATGCCACTCACTTAAGTATTCAGGACCTACCCACGGGTAAAGAATGATAGGACCTGTGATGTTACACAACCACTACGAATACACCTGGAAAATAAAGTTAAAGCGAAGTTCCACTCACCCTGTCAAAAAATAAAAGTCAACATCTACAAAAACTGTAGCTGCTGACTTTTAAAGAACAGCCACTTACCTGTCCCTCGGTCCCGTGGTGTGTCCCCCGCAGCCCGTTTCACCTGCTGTCCTGGATTCCTGAAGGCCGGCATCTTCAGTGTGGGCACTTGGCTGTGACTGCTTGCGGCTTCACAGCCGGGTACCCTCGGCCCATGTGTGAGTAGCGCTGCGCTTCATGAATGGTCCTGTAGTCTTCTGGGACCTGTCCCAGAAGACTACGGGAAGGGAAGGAGGGAGGACACCTTCCGTTTCCGATCGCCTAGGCGGTCCAACTGCAATTAGGAGCTAGTATCTGTCAAAGTCGGGTACCTGCTCCCCCCTGCCCCCCAAAGGTGCTAATCCTTAATGGGGAGCGGGGGAGCAGTCCTTAAAGTGGAACTTCCCCTTTTGGGTGGAGCTCTGCTTTAAGTATACAGATTTTTTTTTAATGAGTGGAAGGTGCTCAGAGCTGGTCTTTAAGAGCTATTGTAGAGGTGAGAGACAATTTTTAGCTTACTATGGGGTTAGAAGGAATAAAACAGGCTATCCACCTAGATTTGAGATATGTAAATATGCACATATCTGAACTTTCTTTAAAAAAATCATATTAAAGAAGAGCTCCAGGCTCCCCCCAAAAAATGTAAAGTCAGCAGCTACAGATACTGAAGCTACTGACTTTTAATATGACACTTACCTGTCCAGAGGTCCAGCGCCGTCCTCACCCAGACTTGTTCTTCACTAGCCTCTGGGTTCCCGGCGCCGGCATAGCAAGTAAGGGAAACTGAAAGTGAGGGGGGAAAGGGGGGGGGAACTTCCGGCTCAGTTTGCCACCGTAAACTGAGCCGGAAGTGGGAGTGGGTACCTGTCAAAACCAGGTACCCCCTCCCTCATCCCTCCAAAAAAATGTGCTAAATGTGGCACTGGGGGGAGGGTGCAGACAAGAGGATCTTCCCCTTTTGGGTGTAGCTCCACTTTCATATTTAACTTTTGAACTCTTTTAAGGAGCAAAACTATGGTAGCAGAATACGTTACATAGATTTCAATATGTAAGTGCATTATAAACATTCTAATGTTTTCATATTCTGGTACTGAAATGAAATCCATATTTACATTAAAAATACCTATGTACAGGTCCAACAAAGTAATGAAAATTATATGGCAATTTTTATGGCAAATGATAGCTATAGTGCTTACTTAAAATTGAATTTGGGGGAAGATGTTAAATATACAGTTGAAGTACATTTATATGAACTGTTTTACCTGTCAGAGGTAGAGGGGTCTGATGCTGAACATGTTACATGTTACACCCTAAATAGTGTAACATATAATGTGTTCAGAAAGGTAAAATTATCCTTTAATGGCTGCAATGAGCTTTAAATAGCTCTTGGTGGTAATGGAAGCTTTGTTTTTTTTATATACACAAATCTTTTTTTTAATTGTTTTTACACTTTCTTTATATTATTTAGGTGTATATGTGGTGACCACATAGATTTTTTTTTTTAAAAAAAGCAAAAGGTTAGGGTTCAATAGGGTTGGCTTTCTCTATCAATTAAGCCATTGACTATTTTTTATGGTGATTTGTCTGCAAAATCAATTTGGCAAATTCACTATGCTCATCCCTACTTTTGTTCAGAATCCAAAAGGTCATTCAGAGAACATGTACATTATACAGGGTGTACTTGTTAGAGCCCAACCTCTGTAGCTGTAGGATAAAGGTGTCAGATGGATATCAGGGATGGATGGATGGGAGCAGTAACATTGAGGCAGCTCTTCTTAGAGTGGAAGCAAGGCTCTAATGCAGTAACATGAAAAAGAGAGGAAGGTGCCTCTAAGTGCAGCATTGACAATTTATTAGTAAACAACAGATAAATTGCACTTACAAGATACATAGTTAAAAAGACTCATCGTGTGATGTAATAAGATCCAGGTGGGACATCCAGCCATCCAGCAGCAAACTCTGTCGATAGGATCAGGAAGTAGAGCCCAGGATGTGCCTGTGCATCAAAATGAGACTTGGAGAGCATAGTCGGATGTAGGAGGTGAAGGGGGCAGTAACGTGTTTCAGAGCATGCTCAGTAGACTCCTTCTTCAGACCTGAGCCCCAATAGAACCCTGACATTTTTATAGTGTGAAGGGAATGGGAGGGAGGCAAGTAGTTCCTGGGTCCTAAGGACCTACATGTTTCCTGCATCGTACAGGAATTAATACAGGTATAAAAACAGAAATAAAAACACACGAGAGAATAGCGCTAATGCTTTTGGGTTAAAAAGTATACGAGTGTGTATGTATACATATAATAACATATATCTAAAAAAAATAGCATATTCGATAGAAGGGAAATAGAAAATGGCAATTAAATTAATTCTAAAAATATATTACAATAGAACAATGGAGGTGAAGATAAAGGTTAATAATAATGAATAAATCAATGAGATAATGAAAAAGGTAGATTATTGTACCATAAATAAAAATGTAATAAAAATAAATAAAAAAACTAAATTAAAAACAATGTTAGAAAAGCGCATTTTAATAAATGGGCTTGCTATAATAGTATGTGAATTTTGTGTATCTCCTTATTATCGCTTTGTAAAGTACTAAAAGGGATCATAGTTAAATGAGTGAGGGATAAGGAAGGGATATATCTAAATTTGTTGGAGGAAAGGACTACTAGTGATAAAGTACAAACAGCTGTATAAGGATATTGTGTTGATATTTATAACCACCATTTGGAAAGAAGCGAATGTCTCTATAAAATGGAGCTTATTTCAAGCTCTTCATTTAAGTCACCAGGGGATAACACAAAAATTTTCCCTCTGACAGAGACGCAAAAGCGCTCTGCCAGAGGGAGGTCCCGTGACATTTCTTCAATGATCCACACACTAAGACCATCAGTGGATTTACCGGGGCATTCAAGGAAATGTCTGGGCACGCTATGCTGATCTTTTCCATCCTCTATAAGGCAACGGTGCTCGCCAAAATGTTTACGAAAGGGACATGTGTTTCTACCCACATAGTTCAGACCACAAGGACAAATTAGACAATAGACCATATTCAGAAGAGCATGTGTAAAATTCCTTAATCTGATATGATATCCCTTTGACAGTGAACTCCTTTTGTCCATGATGAATAAACTGGCATGTCTTACATAAGGGTTTTTTGCATTGATACATACCAACAATAGGGGAAAGGGTGAGAGGAATTGTATTCTTTGTCTTAGTTTTAAGTTTGCTAGGTGCTATTTTCCCTTTTAAGCTTTCCTGTATGAAAACTTGGGTTATTGTGGTAAAAGTGATTTGAAGTAAGGGTCTTGGTGTAAGATTGGCCAGTGTTTACATATTGTATATTCCATTTGCTTATGATGACTATGGAACTGAGTGACAAATCTAATCTGTGATGGCATATTGTCAGTAGAATGTTCTGATGTTGTAGGGTATAAAGTGTGTGGGCTTCTTCTACAATATCCAAGGGGTAACCCTTCTCGATAAATGTATTTTTAAGTATTGTACCTTGTGAAATGTAGTCAGATTGCTGGGTGAAGTTATGGCGCAATCAACAAAATTGGCTTTTAGGAATGTTTCTAAGCCAACGTGGGTGGTGGCAACTCTTATAATGTAAAAAAGAGTTTACAGCTATGGGTTTGGTGTAGTTCCTGGCATGGATCTGATTGTTACTGTGATAAATATCAAGATCAAGAAAGGCTAGGTGGTATTTGTCAACTACATGGGTAAATGCCAGACCCATATCATTGATATTACAGTAGGATACAAAATCCTAAATGTCAGTAATGTTTCCATCCCAAATATAATATTGTCAGTGTAACGACCGTAATACACAATGTGATAGATATCGCTCCCTTCACCTCCTACATGCGACTATGCTCTCCAAGCCTCTATTTGATGCACAGGCACATCCTGGGCTCTACTTCCTGATCCTATAGACAGAGTTTGCTGCTGGATGGCTGGATGTCCCAAGTGGATCTTATTACACCACACAATGAGTCTTATTAACTATGTATCTTGTAAGTGCAATTTACCTATGGTTTACTAATTGTCAATACTGCACTTAGAGGCACCTTCCTCTCTTTTTCATTCAGAGAACAGACAGACAAATCAATTTGTATATAACAGATAGTAGGCTAGAGGACTGAATTGGACTGACTGGCAAAGGAAGTGTCATAAGCAGATGTTGAAAAATTGAGACTACCGTATTTTTCGCACCATAAGACGCACTTTTTTCCCCCAAAAAAAGGGGGGAAATGTTAGTGCGTCTTATGGAGCGAATATGGAGCGGCCGGTCCGGTATTTCCACTGCCGCCGTGTCAGAATACCGGGCCGGCCGCTCAGCTCTACAGCGGGACCTTATAGAGATGACTGCTGACCTTTGGGGAGGGGGGGGAGCGGGTACCTGAATTTGACAGATACCCGCTCCCACTTCCGTGGAGTTGTTCTTTCATCTTACCCGTTCCTCTATCCAGCGGCGCGGTCTTCCCGGCTTCTGTAGTGTGGGCATGACAGCCGGGTGCCAAGTGCGCATGCGCAGGAAGCGGTGCTTTTTGTGAATGGTAAGGCGGCACCTGGGACACATGACAGATCCCAGAAGCCGCCGGACCAATCACAAAGCGCAAGTGCTTCTCGCTCATGCGCACTGGGCACCCGGCTGTCATGCTGAGCGCCATTACAGAAGCCGGGAAGACAGCGCGCGGCTGGATAGAGGAACAGGTAAGATGAAAGAACAACTCCGCGGAAGTGGGAGCGGGTACCTGTCAAATTTAGGTACCCGCTCCCCCCCCTCCCCAAAGGTCAGCAGTCATCCCCTGTACTATCCACAGTCTCTGGTCATCCCTGTGCTGTCCGCAGTCTCTGGTCATCCCTGTACTGTCCGCAGTCTCTGGTCATCCCTGTGCTGTCTGCAGTCTCTGGTCATCCCTGTACTGTGTCCGCAGTCTCTGGTCATCCCTGTACTGTGTCCGCAGTCTCTGGTCATCCCTGTACTGTGTCCGCAGTCTCTGGTCATCCCCTGCACTGTGTCCGCAGTCTCTGGTCATCTCCTGCACTGTGTCCGCAGTCTCTGGTCATCTCCTGTACTGTGTCCGCAGTCTCTGGTCATCCCTGTACTGTGTCCGCAGTCTCTGGTCATCTCCTGTACTATGTCCGCAGTCTCTGGTCATCCCTGTACTGTGTCCGCAGTCTCTGGTCATCTCCTGTACTATGTCTGCAGTCCATTAGTTCAGAATTTTTTTTTCCTGTTTTCTGCCTCTAAACCCTAGGTGCGTCTTATGGAGCGAAAAATACGGTAAGCAGTGCCTGATATTCACCAAAGCCGCCAATGGTGAGCGTCTCTTGGCTTCAGACCCAAGGATGTGTTCCTGCTGACAGGAGACAGACAGTAAACAGACACAAGCAAAAATATAGGTGGTAAGGCAGGCAAATAGAGTAGCACAGAATGCACAAAGATAACAAGTCAAGTCAAATATTTTCAATGAGTAAAGAGAGGAAAGGAATATGGAAAGAATAGACACAAATGTAGCTTAATAAGTAAACAGTTATTAACAAATGAGCTAGCTTTTGACCCAATAAGGAAGTATGAATAATAAAGCCTGGCCATAAGATGGGACCAGGCAGAAAGGAATCACATGGTAGCAAGGCTAGGATATAGTAAAATAAAGTAATGTAGTCAATGCCATTGATCTCCCTGTGATTTTATTTCTACACCATACATTTTTGTTCAAAATAAACCCAAACTGTTAATCGTAATGTAGAGACCCTTATATAAGTTATACATATGTTTTTATTTTTACAATTATAGTATAGGAAAGAGTTAAGCTGGCCATAGATTGCTCAAGTCCTGGTCAGTTCAGCGGGGACCAGACTGGATTCAAACCTTCTATGGGCAGGCTGATTGTACCCAAGGTGATTGCTCTACAACTTGGATACAATCAGCATGTTGGATTTATCATGCAATTTTTTCTAGTGGGTATTATAACTCACCCAATGGGGACTGCTTCCCCCCCCCCCACCAGGAGAACACAATAGTTCCATGGGAGGGCTTCCCCCATCATAATGACATGAAAAATCAAATATGCTGGTTGTACCCGTTTTGCAAAACAATCGACTTGGGTATATTCAAACAATTTTCTTTCCTGCAACCATTCACATCATGTATGGCCTCTTTTTTGGAAACAATACTGTTTAAAGCTGACCTTTTAGACTGTATCCAACCTAAGGCATGTGTACAAATGTGTCTAATCTTCTAGTGCTAATTTTTTGCTAATTTTTGTTTCTAGCCATTGTTAAAGTGTTACTAAACCCAGGACCCTGCATTCACTGTATATGGTCCCCCACAATACACAGAGCATGGAAATGCAATTATTTTAGTAAATACAAACTGCTAAACACCTATTCTCATCAGCAGTTAGAGCAGTCTTGTGACTTCCATTAGTGTCCAGCTGACCGTTGGTTAGCAGGACTCTCATTGATCCGGGTGGGCATCATATGACGTCCTTCTCGGATCATGCCTTGCCGTGCTCGTGAGGCTTCAATGTGGCGAGATCTGTCACCGGCTGCATATCTTGGACACAGCCGATGACAGATCTGTGTACTGGCCCGTTGCCAGTACCATGTGATCTGCTGTCATTTGTAAACAATGAATGGCTTCCTTTCATGCTGTCCATTGTATACAATTGTGTCACTAGCTGTGATTGGTCATGTACAGACTGGGCCAATTACAGCCGATCTGTGTCATGTGATTAGCTATGGCAAATCACAGCTAACCACAACAAAAAACCTGAATGCATCAATTTCATTCAGTTAAATATATTGCTATAAACCAGTGCTTCTCAATTATTTTCTGTCATGCCCCCCCTAGGAAGAAGAAAACATTTTGCGCCCCCCCGCGCGACTGTAAATAGTATTTTTGCAGCAGCACCTCTGCACTGCACACTTACCGGCTTTTCCCTCACTCGATTTTCGCGGGTCTGCTCGGCTCCGCCTCCTCGCCCGTGATTGGCCGCCTGTGTACCTTTCCTGAGCTACAGTTCTGGCGGCCAATCACCGGTGAGGAGGCGGAGCCGAGCGGCAGGAGTAAGGGAGTGGCCGGAGTGACGGAAGGAGCAGCGCTTCCTGGATGGATCATCGTGGGAGCCAGGTAAGAGACAGCAGCCCTCTGCCCACCCCTGTACCTAGTGTCCCTTCTGTCGGAAGGGGGGGACAGCGGGGGCACCGCGCCGCGCCCCCCTTAATGGAGCCTCGCGCCCCCCCTGGGGGGCGCGCCCCACTATTTGAGAAGCACTGCTATAAACAATCATAATGTGCAAGAAAATACACATTATGATCACTTCCCTAAAGTAGTACAATGTTGCTATGGTAGCATTATACTACTCTAATTACAGTGTATTATGAAAAAATCTTAAAAAAAAAGTAAAACAATTTAACTAAAAAATTTAAAAATTAAAAAAATTAAAAAAATATATTTTTTGCTTTTTGTACTGTCACCAGTCAGTGTCCCTGATCACTGCCACACCAGTTATATGATGACGCCGTACTGCACTGGTGACAGCATGTTAAAAAAAGTGAATTTTTTTTTAATTTCTTTATTTTCCAAAAAATTATGACAAAAAAAATTACAACTTCAAAAAACTCACCATACCTCTTACTAAATACTTCGGACTGTTTACTTTGCAAAAAGGGGTCATATCTGTACTGTCCTGATGTTTTTGGGCCTCAAGAAATTAGATTGGCCATCAGTACTTCAGGACTGATCCATTTTCAGAAATATACCAGTTTGTGAATTCTATAACTTTCCTACAGACTAAATAATAAACTGATTTTTTTCACCAAAGAAATGTAGCAAGATACATCTTGGCCTAAATTTATGAAGAACAAATATTTGAAAAATGTTTTAACGTGGTGATACCACCAAAAGAAAGCTATAGTTGTGTGAACAAAATGATAAAAACTTATTTTGGGTGCACATGGTTTGGGACCATGCAATTGTCATTCAAAGTGTGAGAGTGCTAAAAGCTGAAAAGTGGCCTGGGCAGGATGGGGATAAAAGTCTCTGGTATTGAAGTGTCTAAAGCTTGTAAGAAGAGTTTTCATTCTGCTCTCACTGCCCTGTGAGATTGCATAACCACTGACCCTCTGTCTGGACAGTTCTGATTGGCCCTGTACTGGTCACATGCAACCTCCCAAAAAAAGAAAAAAACTCTCTAGCAGTACACACCAAACTGAGCATGTGCCGAGTGTCCCTGTGTTCTGTCAGGGGATGAAATGGGGAATGTGGAAGGGGAGAATCAGAGAAGACAGGATCAAACATCCTTTTTATACAATGCAGAGGATTAACCCCTTAAGTTCCACAGTAAGTATAACAAGCATGCTTTACTGCATATACAGACTGATTTTACTGTTGTGGGTTTAGTAACACTTTACGCATACTGCAGTAGTCTGTGTCAGAGGGATTAACAGTTATGAATACTTATCAGTCCAGTCACTCACTGAGTAGGATAACCCAGTGGTGTGAACTTTGGAGTGATAAATATTCATTCAATAAACATCCAAGAAAAATCATTTTTCACTGGTCTTTTTCCCAAAGGGATTGTGTGCTGGGGGGGTCTCCCTTTAGGGCGATCTTTCATGAAGTCTTTTGTTGTCTTGATTCTGAAACCTAGTTCACCCTTGATAAAAATATTTCAGTTTTCCACCACTTAGAAGAAGTGTTGTATAACTGCCTAAGGGAGATGTTTATACATGAACATTTCAGATGACCTGCCTTAGGGAGATTACAGTTAAGATACAGAGGAACTTTGTTTACTAAGGAGCTGAATTTATTTGAGGGTCTTAGAGCTAATCAGTGTCCGCAGATACAGTTGAGAACAGCATTACAGAAGCCAATCTTGACTGAGAACAGATTATCTTGTGCTATCCTGTTTGTTTCACCCTCTTTCCCATGACTTTGTAAGTGTTAATAAATGAAACCATACTTCAACCTTTATAAAATGACTGGCACCTAGGTTATTGAATCTGCACCAGCAAATAGCTTGTCCTGAGATAGATGCAGCCTTGGAACAATTAAATGTAAGTAGACTGGAGCAATATTAGTATATCCTATCAGGCCATCTGAGGGTCATTTCCTATGACTCTAAGGTAAATTGTTTTACAGTAATAAAACTGCAGTCCATTGTGTTTAACTGGTGTAATGCCAGATATCTTTACTTTCTAATTGCTTTGCTGTACAATAAAATGCAGCTGATCAACTTTGTAATTTCAAAGTAAAGTCAATTCAATAATCTATAATGCAGCTTTTAAAATATTAGATTCAATTAAAATCAGATTAACTCAAACATTTCTATTTATGTGCAAAAATGTAAATCAAGACTGTGTTCCTTATATTTATCCTAGGTATTTATCTTTAGCCGTATACGCCAGTTATCAATGTAAAAGCATTTATCTCTATTGGTTCAACACTGTCAAACAATACTGCAATAACTTGATCTTAGAAATGCATTTTCATTTTATATTAAGAGTTTCTAATATCTAACATAGGTGATAGAACATAGTCAGGAAAAATGTTGCTTAACCACTTCAATAACGGGCACTTATACCCCCTTCCTGCCCAGGCCAAATTTCAGCTTTCACCGCTGTCGCACTTTGAATGACAATTGGTTGGTCATACAACTTTGTACCCATATGAAATTTTTATAATTTTTCTCACACAAATAGAGCTTTCTTTTGGTGGTATTTAATCACCACTTTCATTTTTTTGCTAAATATAAAAAAAACTTTAACCACTTGAGCTCCAGAGGATTTACCCCCCCTTAATGACCAGGCCTCTTTTTGCTACTCCGCGCTGCACTAATTCAACTGATAATTGCGCGGTCATGCAATGCTGCACCCAAACGAAATTTACGTCCTTTTTTTTCACACAAATAGAGCTTTCTTTCGGTGTAACTTTATCACCTGCGCTTTTTATTTTTTGCGCTATAAACAAAACAAGGCCAAAAATTTTGAAGAAAAACAGTGTTTTTTACTTTCAGCTATAAAAAATATATAGTAAACTCAAAGTTGGTTATAAATTTAGGCCAAAATGTATTCTGCTACATGTTTTTGTTAAAAAAAAATCCCAAAAAGTGTATATTAATTGCTTTGTGTGGAAGTTATAGCGTCCACAAACTATGGTATAAATACTGCAATTTACGCCATTTTTCTGCTATACAGCGCTGCGCTAGTTTAACGGACAATTGAGCAGTCATGCAATATGGTACATAAATGAAATTTACATCCTTTTTTTCCCACAAATTGAGCTTTCTTTTGGTGGTATTTGATCGCCTGTGCGGTTTTAAAAAAAAAGGCTGACAATTTTGAGGTGAAAAAAAAACAATATTTTGGACTTTTTTCTATAAAACATGTCCAGTAAAAAAAAAATGCAAAAATCAAATTTAGTCAAATTTCTGCCAAAATGCATTCTGCGACATGTCTTTGCTAATAAAAAAACCCCAATACATGTAAATTAATTGGTTTATGTGAAAGTTATAGCGTTTACAAATGGCGGGAAAGATACTGGGATTTTTAGTTTTTTTTTTTTATACTAATAATGGCGGCGATCAGCGAATTATGGCGGCGATCAGGGACTTATAGCTGCCACCAGCGACTTATGGCGGGACTGCGGGACTGCGGCGGACATTCAGAACATTGGGGGATACTGACTTGGGGTCACTGACATCCCCAAAAACACTAATACAGTGATCAGTGCAAAAAAAAAAACACTGACACTGTACTAATGGCAATGGGGAGGAAGGGGTTAACTTTATTTTGCAGGGAAGGGTTATAGGAGTGAGGGGAGTGTTTTACTAGGGGGTGGGGGTGTGTACTGGACGGGACAAGGCTGATCGAGAAAGAGAAACTGTTCTTTCTTGATCAGCTCATCCTCGAGCTGACAGGGAAGTGACAGACAGCACAGCTACTGCAGCTGTGCTCTCTGTCACTGTTTGCCGCCGATCGCCGGGACATAGCCGCTGAGGAGCGGCTGTGACCCGGCGACTGACATCTGCGGCGGTGATCCAGGGGACAGATAGGGCAGTAGCGTGCCTCACGCGCGCCCCCTATTTGTTTACAAAACACACGTTTTAAAACGTGGTTTAGCCTGCGAGTGCCGCCCTGCCGCCGTATATGTACAGTGGCTGGGCAGCATGTAGTTAAAAAAAAAAACGCACTTTTCTTCTTCGTTTCTGTTATAAAATTTTGCAAATAAATAAAATTTCTTGATAAATTTAGGTCAAAATGTATTCTGCTACATTTCTTTGGTGAAAATAATAATAATTGAATTTGCATTTTTTTTTCAAATGTCTCTATTTTTTATTTTTTTTTATTACATTTTTTCTTTTTTTACTATTTTATTTTTCAGCACTCTGTTACCAAAGCAATACACTATTACCATAATAACATTGAACTACTCTGGGCAAGTGAACGGCACCCATGGGACTGTGGGGGCGCACACGCCCCCCGGCCTGCAAAAGCAGTGGGAATGCGAATCACGTATATATACGTGATTTTGCGCACCCGTGCCACCTGTAGCAGTATTTCTGCTATAGGGCAGTCGGGAAGGGGTTAACGCAAGCAATGTAAGTTAGTACAGCTATCTCCCCCACTGTTCTTTTGTGTTCTGACAAGGGGACTGTCCCCCCCCCCCCCCAGAACACACAGGTCAGTGCTCACAGCCATTGGTAGCTTTTGTCGGACATGGAGCTGTAACAAACGGGCCAAAAGTGATCCAGTTTCTATTATACTGGATGATTTTGACTGATATTTAGCCTGTGTATACTTGGCATTAGTCCTTAATTCTTTATTATACTGTGTAGATGTATTGAGAAAAAATATTCACTACTGATCATCTATGTACTCTACATTGGAAAGATTTTAGTCTTATCTCCAGCTGATTCTGTTTAGATGGACATATGAATTCTACTCACTGCCTACTTCCTGCAATCTCTTCTTTGCTAAGTAGATAGATCTGCATGCTATAGACACATAATTAGTCACAGGGTTAAGTAAGAGACAAAACTGCTGAGAAATGCAATAAGCCAGTCACATGCACAGCTAATGACATTTCAGGGGTAAAACTATAGACAATGTACAGATTATTATCCTCATTGTTCTTATGCTGGTCTTTGATACAAGAAAGCAATCTGACGTTTTTGAAAATTATAGCTGGGCGCACAATAGAATGCAAAGGTAACTTTAATAATGTCACAAAAATGGCAAATAGGTTGTTCACTTTGAATACAGAGTTGCACTTTGCAAGGGAAATTGCTGCAGAGCTTAGTGAATGTGGTGAAGTTTCATTTTGCAAAGAACACCTATTTTTTCTAAGCAAGGAAAATTTAAAAAAAACAGCATTTTTGCTTGAACAAGATTGGATGATGACAGTCAGCAGAGCTTCACCTCATCCACCAAGCTCTGAGGACAATTTCCTTGAGAAGTGCAAAGCCCATTTAAATTTAGTGCATGGTCATTACTAACATCCAGGGATGTAGAAAAAAAGTTCTAATTCTATTTTTTTAAATGTTTTTACCAATATTTGGTCATTAGTACACCATAATTGGCCTAGGCTCCACTAGTAAATAACTTTGTTCTCTTTGCTATTATTGGATGCAGATTAATAAACAAGTATTAAACAGTTAAAATGATTAATCATTTGAAAAATATTATAAAATAATTAGATTTAAGTAAAAGTGTACATTTTACAGAAGACATTTCTATTTGCAGTGGTTACAGCCTGCTCTTTGTTTTACAAATAGCATAAGTGAAGAGGGTAATCCTTTATTCTACTAGAATTTCAGTCTTTTTAAGTGTAATAGAAGCTATTTCCTTTAAGTGAAAATGAACACCTTTATTTATGTACAAAAGCCAACTACAGTGTCACTAGTGTTACAATTCCTTTAATAGCAATATTGATCTGGTTAGCAGGATGCATGCAGCTAGACCACTTTACTCTGTCTCTTTTCTGTTTAGTGTAATCTATATCATGAGTATGAATATACTTATAGCCTTCTTTAATTCTTTTGTTGCATTAGTCACCTTCATCTTTAGTCTACTCTGTATTCCTACATTACAGGATTTTTTTTATGATATGTAGTGAAAAAGACAATGCATAAATTATAATATTCACATTAAAAAAGTGTTAAAATACTTACCAGTTCCTGCCCTCTCTGCCATCTATGCACTTCCAGAAAACAGTACATAAATTAATCTTCTATGTAGCAATAATCTCAATATTACGTAAAGCGATATGAACAAATGTGCATGACTGTCATTAAAATAGACTACAAAAATAACAAAGTATAGCTAAAGATATTTTTTTTTCTAGCTTTGGATAGAGTGGGGAGGAGTGAGAACCACTGTCAGATTTGTATTGCTGTCTGTGTCCCCAGGGGAACTTCCCTTCCAAAAAATATCTTCTCACTTCCTGTCTATGCTACAGGACAGGGAGTGTAGGAATCGCTCTCTAATAAAGCAGTTTTAACCTTCACTTTATCCAAAAAGAAAAAAAATATATTTTCTTTAGATATATTTGATTCTTTAAGGAACTTTAATGAACCATGTTCTGGGTAGGGGGTATTGTACCTAACATGTGCAGATTTGTGTTTGCATGTGCAGAAATGTAGGAAATTGTCAGAATACTAGGTTGCATCCTCTTACATCAAACACAATTCCAATAGTAAATACTCACACAGCCTGACTTTTTCATGTGAGATGATTGTGTACTTTTTTTGTTAAGCTTGGCACATGTGGATATGCATTTTTTTTGGGAGGGAGGTGTACATTCTGTGGTGTCCCTCATATGACTAAAAACACAGCAAACTCAGCAATGAGCAAGAAGCAGCTAAATAGGTTAATTGGTCACAACCATAGGAGTTCATAAGTTAAACTGCTTGAGATCTTGGGATAATTTTATTAAAAATGATTTTTACAAAATGGTAGGGACATATATTTATAGTTATTTCACTGTTATTCAGGGAATTAAGGTATACTTATGTGATTAAGGCATTCATTTTTATTGTGTTAAATAGATATACAAAACAAAGCAATTAAGAAGTCTTTAAAATGTTTTTGTCCAAAATAGTCTTGTATTTTCATGCCCTCCCCTCTGTCATTGTAATTGCATCTCATCTGCAAAAGCCCCTTTTCCCAACAAATTATAGTTACTCTTACTAAAGTTCCTCTGCCATGCTATTAATGGCTTGGAATACAAAAACGTAGAGTGATTGTTATAGCATTTGTTATATTTTGTTGCTATTTACTTATAGAAATAGGAAGATATTTGTGGAAGATTATAAATGCTTTCCTTAAAGTAAACTGCAGAAACCTGTAAAAGTTGCACTGAGCATAAACCAAATGAGTATACTGTATCTGCGGTTGTTACGATTAACATCAAATGTCAAAATGATACAGGCTGCCGACCTTGCATGCAAACCAAGTTACCAGAAAATTTTTCAGTTTTCTGTGCTTATATAGGTAAGCATGCAAAACTGTACCCAAGGGATTTTTTTTACTATTTTAACACGGATAGAGCTTTCTTTTAGAAATATTCAATTAAAAAAAGAAAAAAGACCAAACATTTTGACAAACTGTTCCCTTACTTTTATTTATAATACATAGCTAATAAAAACGGCAGGACAGTTGTCACCACAAGGAGATCTAATTTTTTTCACTTCTGAAATTTTCAATATTTTGAAGATGTCATGTGGGAGGGGCAAAGCACGTTAGGCTGAGACAAGGGGTGACATCATTTCTGGCCGGTTGAATGCACACTGGTACGTCACTTCCGGTCCTGTGATTTGTGCCTTTTCTATTGGTTTTATGTAAGTGTAACTAAAATTTTAATACAATCTTAATAAAAAATTGAATTACGCTATGTGGCACATTTTTGCCATTCCTTTCTATGTCAGCACACCAGTCTTTGAACTCAGTCCTTGCAGTGGAAGAGCAATCCATAAGGGGGAACACAAGTTCCTAGCAACACCTGATGATCTGCACTATATGCGCATTTTACTCTTAACATTATAGGTAAGAGTCCACAGATGCTGGTGAGTGTGGGAACACAGGAGGGAAGAACGGCAATGTTATTACTGCACTTTCTTCACTATAGACTGCATTTTAACATTTTATGTTATATGGACTTTTAATACATATGTGAATATACTTTGCACTGTTATTTAGAGGGCAGCACTTTGAGCTTGTATTTCATTATAAAGATGAACTTCAGTTTTGTCTTTTGTTTCATTTTTTTTTATGTCAGCAGGAACAAATACTGTAGCTGTTGACTTTTCAAAATCAGATGCTTGCTAGTACCTAGAGTTCAGTGCTTTTACACAGCCACTTCTTGCTGCGGGTCCCTTGCACTGCGATCTTGGATACAAGGACTGGCTGTGGCGTCCTGAAAAAACACAGCTGGCTCCACACTGTGCAAGTGAAAGCTCATGCAGTGCTTTGTGATGGTCCTACAGACTCCTAGGACAGGTGACATGCCCTAAGGGTTTTGGCAGGGAGAGGGCAGGGCAAGGGATGTCACTCTTGCCAAGGTGAAGATTGCATAAGCAAGAGTAGGTACTCACTGCTCTCCCCCTCCAAAAAAAAGTAACTTAGTTTCAGGCTGGGTTAAGGGAGCATACCAGTGGGACATCACTTTACCTACTATCAATTATTAACTAGTATTAGCAATGTCTTTTGCCTCATATAGCTGCTTGACAGAATTTGTGGGCTTAGTGGAGAAGGAACACATAAATCTGTGTTGACAGTGACCAGAAAAAAAACAGTGAAGGGGTGGAGAAAGTTCCTGTCATCGGTTTCATCTAGCTGCTGTGTGGATCATACAAACATCACCGTGGAGGAATAAAAATAAATCACAGCCATTAACAACAGCCCCAAAAGAGTGATGTTTGCAGTGCTGTATAGAAATGGCATTGCAAAAGTAAGTATCCACCACATCACAGTTTAAAGATGTCTATTGGTAGATCATGGGTAATATGATGGATAGACTCACCAACCTCTTGCTATTTGAACCTCTCTGACCTGGTGATGCCCATGACCCCCTTTATATATGGGTGTCACAGGGGCAGGAGTTCAGAGA
Organism: Staurois parvus; assembly: GCF_062004578.1. Classification (NCBI taxonomy): domain Eukaryota; kingdom Metazoa; phylum Chordata; class Amphibia; order Anura; family Ranidae; genus Staurois; species Staurois parvus. Next base: position 6,804,804 of record NW_028317949.1, on the reverse strand, counting down.
ATTTTTTTTAAATACGGTCACAAACAAAAGTTTTATCTCTTCCCCCCTTTTAATCAAAACTACTGTAAAGAAAACATTTTTAGCCGTAGTTAGGCTTGAATTTTATAACATTCTGGGGGGCATGGCTTGGTGTTCGAGGCAGATGGATGAACATTTACGGAGCTCCGGGCAAGTTTCAGCTTCCACAGCCTGCAATGACTTTTAGACACTATCGTACTAAGAAACTGGATTACGTTAGTACTTTTTTTTTTCAATTCTGAGTTAAGCCTCGATTTAAAGCTACATGTGAAAATAGGAGAATCACTTAAATTTGTTTGCACTAGGTCTTTGTGCTTAGGTTAAAAGCTATCAGATGCTCACTTAGAGACCATGCATTCTAAGATGCTGACCACACGAGGGTGCAGTTTTTCTGACATGTTTAATCCAAGAAATTAACGTCACTTAGACTTAGAGCTAAGTGAAGAAACATGAACGTTGAGGAGGAGAGCGGTCGAGGGGAGACTCATGGAGGGGGATTCCTCCTTCACACTTGCAATTATACTGGCTTCTTATACTATCTCAACACTAAGGTGGTTGATTTGTAACATGCAGATCACCCTATTAAGCTACATAACATGTTCTGTGCAATATAAAAGTTATTGAAATCCATGGAGACTGCTTCTCACAGCTTTTTTTTACCTTATGATACTAAGACATATCTGTTAGTGTCCACTGACCTTTAGAGACATACGTTATACACTCTGCTGTTAACATAACTTAGACTCTATACTTGCTAGCAAAATGGCATACTCCTTGTTGGGGGAAAAAAAACTTTTATTATCTCACATAACGTTAAAGGAATCAATATCCCTAAAAAAAGGTCATGCCTACTAAGAGAGCTTAAAAAAAACTAAACCCAAAATAGTCTTTCTTCAAGGGACACATTTTAAAACTGACAAAACACCTAAATTGACAGACAACTACTTTACTAAAGCCTTTCATGCAACAAACCCCTTAGCAAAAATGAACGGAGCCACTATTTTGTTGAGCAAAGATTCTGATTTTCAAGTGACAGACCAATTAATAGACCCAGACAGTATATATGTTTTCCTCAAGGGATTTTTGAAAGAAAAACCTACCACTTTAGCAAATGTGTACTTCCCCAATGCAGCACACATCTCATTCTATCAACGTATTGTAGAAGAGTTAAAGTGGTTTACTACATGATGTTTGATCTTAGGTGGGAACTTTAATATACAGTAACTCTCAACCCACTTCTAGATACTTCCATGGGCAAAACCTGTATATCATAGAGTATCCTCAAAAGAATCAAATGCTTATTAAATTCATTAATGCTGGTATATGTCTGGAGAACTGTAAATCCCAAAGAAAAAGATTTCACTTTTTACTCTCCCCCTCACGATCGCTGTTCGAGGATAGATTCTCTCTTTATTTCTCAAAGAGATATCCCCAATATATTAGATGTGAAGATTGGTACACAATCTTTTTCTGACCACAACCCAATATCCATTTCACTTGATATCAAAGAACACACTTCAAAGTCTTGCTCCTGGAGACTGAACCCCTCCTTGATTACTGATCCCGAGATCTTAAAATCAATAGATGAAGCTATTAAGACATATTCTCTCTTAATAAAAGTACAAAGCTTTCACGATTAATTTTATGGGAAGCACACAAATGCGTCATAAGGGGAGAATTAATCAAATTGGGCTCAAGATGCAAAAAAGATTAAGAAAAATTAATAAATGATCTTTCTGTTAAGATCTCTATACTAGAGTCGCTACGAGCACTCACTCTCTACCCAAACGACAATGGATTTACTAGAGGCCAGAGTAGAGCTACAAAACATTTTAGCCAGACAATCTAAACGTGCACTTTACTTTAAAAAATGAATTTTTTACAAACATGGCAATAAAAGTGGAAGTTTTCTTTCTAGAGCTTTGAAAGATGCCAAATCACTTGAAAACATTCTCTGTATTAACCACTTCAATACCAGGCACTTTTACCACCTTCCCGCCCAGGCCAATGTTCAGGTTTCAGCGCTCTCACACTTTGAAGGACAATTCCGCGGTCATGCAACACTGTACCCAAACTTAATTTATTTATCATTTTCTTCACACAACTAGAGCTTTATTTTGGTGGTATTTAATCACCAGTGGTCTTTTCATTTTTTGCAAAATTTACAAAAAAAAGACCAAAAATGTAAAAAAAAAACATGTTTTTCTTTGTTTCTGTTATAAAAGTTTGCAAATAAATAATTATTCTTCATAAATTTAGGCCAAGATGTATTCTGCTACATTTCTTTGGTGAAAATAACCCAAATCAGTATTTATTATTTAGTTTGTAGGAAAGTTATAGAGTTCACAAACTATGGTATGTATCTGAAAACTGATCAATCCTGAAGTACTGACAGCCAATCTAATTTCTTGAGGCTCAAAAATGTATTTCATAAAAGGCATGGAAAGTTTTTTGAAGTTGTAATATTTTTGTCATAATTTTTTTTTTACATACTGTCACAAGTGTAGTACAGCGTCATCATATAACTGGTGTGGCAGTGATCAGGGACACTGAGCCCTGGCTCAAACATGTGCATTCCTGAGGGCCGCATTTTGCATGGGCATGAGAGCCTATTTGAACGGACTCCTGTGCCCCAGGACATGCAGGGAAGAAGTCCCTGCACTTCTTTGGAAACCGCAGCCCGCACGGGAACCTCTGTTCCCAGTGCGGTTGCGATTTCCAGTGCTGGCGGCGTGCCATTAGAATTAATGGCACCCACCCGCGGGTCCACATTCTTCTGTGTGGGTGGTGCGGCTGCACGGATTTTTGTGTGGATCCGCAGCAGCACCACCCACACATATGTGAATCTAGCCTGACTGGTGACAGTACAAAAAAAATATAATTTAAAAAAATAGATATATTTTATTTATTTTTTTTACATTATTTTCTCTTTTTTTAATTTTTTTTTATATTACACTATGACCAAAGTAGTATACTGTTACCATAGTAACATTGTACTATTTTGGGGAAGTGATCAGTATTTTTTTTTTACACAATTGGTTTGCTTATAGCAAATAATTTCTTTCCTATAAGCAACCATTTAACTGACTGAAATCGATTCATTCAGGTTTTCTTGTTGTGATTGGCCATGGCTAATCACATGACACAGGCTGAGATTGGCCCAGCCTGTGCATGTGATCACTGTGACCATTCACAGCTAGTCACACTTGTATACAATGGATAGCATGAAAGGAAACCATCCATTGTTTACAACTGTCACATGGTACTGGCAACAGGCTGGTGCACCTATCTGTCATCGGCTGTGTCCGAGGTACACAGTTGGTGACAGATCTCACCACAGTGTGGCTCTGAGGACACGTGCAAGGTGCAATCCGGGAAGGATGTCATATGACACCCACCTGGATCATCAAGAGTCCCTCCCAGCCATCATTTTCCTTTTGGTTGGGCATGAAGTGGTTATAGCCTTGGATGGCAGTATGGAACATGCCACTGATAAAATTATAAAAGAATTTCAAAAATGTTATTTTAACTTGTAAAATTTACCATGGCAACACAAACCCAGATCCCTACATGGCAACATGGAACAAATTATTCTAGACTTTCTCAGACAGAGTAACATGCCAAAATTAGCGGAACACGATATTGGAGCTCTTGAAAGAGACTTTTCAGAAGAACTAACCTCGACGATCAAAGACCTTAAATCAGGGAAAAGTCCAGGGCCAGATGGCTTCGCATCCCAATACTATAAAGCATTTATAGACCCATTGAAATCACCATTCTTACAGGCCCTAATTTCACTAAGCAATCATCAAAAGGTTCCTGATTCTTTCCTATCTGCCCATATCACAATCATTCCAAAAGAAAATAAAGACCCTATGGACTGTTCTAACTACAGGCCAATATCCCTCTTGAACATTGACCTAAAACTATTGTACAAATGTATTTCCAACTGGCTTCGAACCCTACTTATTGAACCAGAGCAGGTTGGCTTCATGCCTGGCAGGGAAGCAAGGGACAATATTATAAAAGCATTAAGTCTTATACATAGGGCTAAGTTAGGAAATATAAAAGGCCTCCTCCTTTAAACAGATGCCAAAAAGGCCTTTGATAAGGTGGCATGGGACTAAATGATGGCTACTTGCACTCATATAGGCCTTAATCAAAAGATGATGTCTTAGATTCTCTCATTATATCAAGCCCCTTCCCCACAAATCAAGATTAATGGGACTCTATCTGATAAGATTCACATTAAAAATGGCATGAGACAAGGATGTCCCTTATCCGCCTTGGTATTTATCCTGACATTAGAACCTCTTGTTCGTTTATTCAATGAAAACAAATCCATAGAGGGATTCAAACTTAATGGGAGAGAATACAAAACTGCAGCCTATGCAGATGATCTACTTTTTTTCATCTTAAATCCACATACCTCTATACCGAGACTTTTGCACACCTTTCGGATATATGGATATACATCCAATTTTAAAATAAATTATAATAAATCAGAGGTACTCAACCTCACATTACCTAAAGAATTCCTGGACAATGCTCAAAAAAACTGTTCCTTTAAATGAGAAAAAACTGCATTAAAATATTTAGGAGTCTGGATCACCCCCAACATTAGACAATCAACATAACCAGAATTTTATACCAAATACAAAAAATTGCAGCGCTTGAGTGTATAATACAGAGAATTAACATGAATAGCAGATTAAAATGTTCATATTTCAACATGCACCAGATTCCACATTCTTAAATTGTTGTAAACAGTAATCAGATAAGTAATGAAGATCTATCCGACTAATCAAGGTGCATATAGTGATGGTGATGTTAAAATCATAAGTTCTGTGATGTATCCAAAAAAATCCGTGACTTCCGTGATAGGGGAATGACTGTATAATGCACTAACCAGATAGCGCAAGTACATGCGCATTGGAGTATAATGACCTACTCCTGGTCACAGCCAGATGGTCCTCAGCGTGAAGCCCTCAGGAACACCAGTGCACCACTCTTGCCGTCTCCTACCACCAGGCGGAGTGTGGTATTCCGCCACACAGCAGTGCGGGAGTGTGATGGTGACGTTGCGGTCGGATTGATGAATTGTATGAGAGTGGATGGTCCGGGGAAGTGTCGCCTGGCTGTGTTGACTTGGCTGCCTGTCCCGTCCTATTACCCGGTGTGTGTCCTGTACCTTCTCCATGAGCGCTGTTCAGCGGGTGAGAGTTGATAGTGGTTTCCAAGAAGAAGAAAAAATTGCCCTGCAAGCCGAGGGACAATCTACAGATTTCTTTCTTTTGGGTCTTATTGCTGAGCCCCTGAGATGATCTCCTGATAAGAAAGTACACCAATCCTGGCGATAGAGGATATAAAGTGATTTCGTGTTACTGTAAAGAGACGCACTCCCCCTGGTGGTAGGAGACGGCAAGAGTGGTGCACTGGTGTTCCTGAGGGCTTCACGCTGAGGACCATCTGGCTGTGACCAGGAGTAGGTCATTATACTCCAATGCGCATGTACTTGCGCTATCTGGTTAGTGCATTATACAGTCATTCCCCTATCACGGAAGTCACAGATTTTTTTGGATACATCACAGAACTTATGATTTTAACATCACCATCACTATATGCACCTTGATTAGTCGGATAGATCTTCATTACTTATCTGATTACTGTTTACAACAATTTAAGAATGTGGAATCTGGTGCATGTTGAAATATGAACATTTTAATCTGCTATTCATGTTAATTCTCTGTATTATACACTCAAGCGCTGCAATTTTTTGTATTTGACTTTTGATGAAGGGGGTATACGAGGTTTACCTATATGCTAGCAGCTTGAATCCTATCATATCCAGCGCTCGTTCCTCTCTTCATAGAATTTTATACCACTTCTCAGAAACATAGAAAATGATCTTGAGAAATTGAACTAAAAAAAATTCACTTGGTTTGGTAGAGCAGCTATTGTTAAAATGACTTTTCTCCCAAGACTACTCTGTTGTATGCACGCTCTACCAATCAAAATACCAGGGAATTTTTTCACTCTGCTGCAACAGACACAAAGGAAATTTGTTTGGGCTAAGACGAAACCCTGCATCCAATTTTTTCCGTGACCAGGTCTAAAATAGCAGGGGGTATGGGACTGCCAGACTTTAAATTATATTATTTTGCCACCCACTTGGCCAGAAAAATGGACTAGCATTGCCACAGAGAAAACAAACATTGTGTAGATCTTGAAGATTCTTCCATTCCTCTCCCAGTGAGGTTTTTGCCATAGATAAATAGGACACTATATCCTAAACAAATCAAACAACATCCCACTACTGGCCCCACCCTGGAGATATTTCAGAAAATGTTACTTTTAACCTCTTCATGCCGGTCGCACACAAATGTGCAGCCTCCCGTCGTCTGGGCCTAGACGCCGAGCGGCCGCACATTTGCGTTCTAGTAAAAAAAAAAATGTGCTGAGAGAGCGCGCCCTGTGCACTCCCAGCACACATGTCTGGTACTCACGGAAAGGTCCCAGTCTCCTCTTTTGATCGGGACCTTTCCCGATCATGTGACCGCCGTGCCAACGCGTCACGGCGGTCACATGATCCCTAAACCCCGCCCGTCCCGGCTTCTGAAACTCTTAAAGGGCCGGGAGGCACAGGCATGAAGGGGTTAAAAGGACTAGCTAAGGCCCTTTAATGCCCATAGCTGATAATCTTGAATTTCCTCCAGGTCAACATTTCAAGGTATCATTAATTATGGAAAGAGGATAGTTACCCATTGTTTATCAACCAATGGGATGATATCCAGAGAAAAACTAAGAGATATCTGTGGTGGAAGGATACTCCCACAATGGTCTTACCTACAGCTATGAGATTTCATCTCTAATAATAAACAGAAACTTTCTTTTCTAAAACTCCTTACACAGCTTGAATCCATTTGTCTCAAGGGTGTTAGTATAATAAAACCCACTTCTCTTGCTTACTCATGGCTGAAAAACAAAGTAAATGAACGAAAAGACAATTTTAGGTATCTTTGGGAGAATTCCCTCGAAACTAACTTCTCTGATCAGCAAATGGAAAAATGCTTGTATACTTGCACGTGTGTTCTCTTTGCACAAGATTACAGGAAACCTCTTATAAGTTTCTTACTCACTGGTATGCCACTCCCATCAAATTACATAAATGGTATCCCAACACATCTGATGTCTGTTGGAGATGGCAGACCGGTAAAAGCACTCTCCTACGTCTTTGGTGGCAATGTCCAAACCTTTTGGCATACTGGAAACAAGTTTGTGAGCTAATTATTAAGATCATAGACACCAAAATAACATTAAATGCCGCATGCTGCTTACTGCACATTTCCCTTCAATAAATACAAGAATTCCCTAACGAAACACTTACTTAAAGCAGCAAAATCCTTAATTTCCAAATCCTGGAAATCAACTCAGATTCCCACACCTCAGGATTGACTGCGAGAAGTGGATAATATTCATCATATGGAAGAAACCCTTGAGATGATACATGAACGTCTGTCTAACTATCATAAAACCTGCTGTGCCTGATTTGCATTCACTTACTCTGATTTATATAAAACAACCTTGGGTTCATAAGAGACCAATATGCTGATGTTTTGTTTCTTTCTCTCTCTCTGATTACTACTTAAATGCACTGACTTTCAAGAAATGATGCAAATTTTATAAAAACAATTCACTACATCATATAACCTAATTAGATCTATTTTTTGTTCTTTTTTCTTTGTCTTGCTATTTGACTATCTGAGTTAAAATCTTATGATTTTTAGTGTTAAATCTATTTGAACTGGTCCATTATATTTCTAATTTGTTTTATATGGTTCTGAACATTTATACACTGTTAAATCTGCATAATTATAATGTTTTATATGGAAACTATTTTTTCTGATACTCAAAAAACAAACAAACAAATAAAACTCTTACTGTTATAAAAAAATATTCAGATTAGGTAAACAGAATGAAGCCAAGATTTCTTGTTGCTGATGTTGTCAGTATCTACCTAAGCTTGTTTACAGTATGTGAATATCCACAGGTGCTAAATTTACAGCTATAAGTGTATCATTAAAAAAAGCTGATTATTCCAGTATTACCACCACTGGAGTAAATTGCAAATTTTTACTGTCACAAAAATATTTTATTTGAAATCTGTGTTTTGATAGTATCTCTCTATTTTCCTGTGCATAACTTGCAAAGTCATGATCTGGGGGAATGCATTGCATTTGATCATTCAGAGCCTAAGCTGCACATATATTTCTGGTATAATCTGAAAAACAACATAAACATGCTGCTTTCCAAGAAATGTACTCCCTAGAATTTTTATATCTGCTTAAATGGTAACAGCTATAATAAGAAGGTAAACATAGAATAACTACAGTGTATGGAAGGAACACACAAACATAGTTTTATTTTGATAGTTTTCTCATTATGTGTGTGAATTGTCAATTTTAATACTACTATAAAAGAGGGTTCACAGCAATAAAGGAGCAGCTCCATTTTTAAAAAAACGTTTTCAGTTATACTGTATATTGTCCAGAAAAAAACTGCTCTTTTGATTACTGCAAAAAGAAAGCAGAGCTGACTGTTAGTTCCCATGTTCTTCAAAAGATGGAGCTGCCTGTCTAAAATGGATGGAAGACCAAGACAGCACCAAAGTATAAAAATCTGCTATATATTTAAAATATTTTTGTAGAACAAAATCATGTGTTAATATATGGGCAACAGGTAAGTAAAACACGTGTACTCAAGTTCAAAAATAATTTTAGATAGATCTACATACCTCCCTCCCGAACCTACATAAGGTTACAAAATAAACTATATTAAGATGGAAACACTCCCAATTCATATCCTCACCAATTGTGGGCTAACTATCCTTACAATTGGTACCAACATTCTATTATGCACTCATGGCTATTTAATTATCACTTTATAAAGCAAACGTCCTCCATTTGTATCAGGAAATCTATAAACTGCTTAAACAATGGGATACCCATAGTTCTTTTTACACTCCTGCGAGCCGTTTTCAGCCAACCGCGGGCTAACTCCCTCTGTTGGCTGATATCAAAGATCTGGTCTAGGCTGGGGAAAAATTGCTGCCATATGGTCAGGATCCACCCAGGAGATTGGACCGGCACCTGTCTCAGCCTCTCAGTGAGCTGCTGACAGCCTGAGCCAGCCATCCCTCCCCTTTCTCAGCCCAAGCTCCAGTGAGCGCTGGGGGAGGCAGAGCAGACAGCGGTGACTGATAGTTACTGCTCTCTGCTCAGAAAAGCTGGGAGAACTGAGCGATCAGCAGTGTTTGATCACTCAGTTCTCACCCTTAGATCTGGAGGGGACAGATGCAGCATCGGACTGATGCTGCATCCACCGAGGTAAGTATGATTTAAAAAAAAAAAACAATAATTCTCTTTTAAGATGTCCATTTAACCAAAATGATATATCTATTTGAAACATTACTAATCCCAGTACCTATGTCCCATTTTCATAACACGCAGAGGACTTTTATGAAGTTTATTTGGCATGATAAAACACCTAGATTTTCAGTTTCTATCCTCTGCTCTTTGAAACATGAGGTGGAGTCTAGGCACTCTAGATCTAATTATGTACTACTATGCTGCTCGATTACATACTGTACCCTCTTGGACTGTCTGGTGAGCACCTGAATGCTAGACAGGCTGGAATCTGGGCTACTATAGCTGACCCATCTCTGTTTGCTACTTTGGCGACCAGGTGACAGACTCCTAAAAACTTTATCACGTCTATGCTTTGCCTGTATACTTTTTACAGTTTCTATTTGGAGGAAATATAATTTGAAACTCTCCCTTTCTTCCACCTATTAACCTTTAATGTCTTATATGACCCTGTACTTCCAGATAGTTTATCATATGGCCAAATGCTACCCTGTGCTTAGGTGGAAGTACTTCAATTAGGGCATTTTAGTAATCCAGTGACTTGAAAAATATGCCCCTTCAGGGAATTACAGCCCAATAAAAAAAATACAAGTCAGTATGTTTTATTCTTATCTTTAGTTCAGACATTATTTTTGTGCTATGCGGTCTACTTTAACATTAGACCGGTCCAGTAAATTTGAGCATGTATGTGTCTAGAGTCCCGTCCAACAGCAGTTTTGTTAAACAGGTTTTCTTGTTTTCCAAAGGTTAGTAAAATAGGAGCGCTGGTAAAGATATTGAAATCTAGTGGCCAAATGCACTATTTCATTTTAAAGCAGTTAAAGTAGAACTATAGGCAGAACTTTTTTTACCATTTTGGATGGGTCAAGGGAGGGTTATAACATGTGTCAATTTTTTTTTTCGCCATCTGTGTCCCATTAAGGAGATTTACCTTCACTTCCCATCTCATAGCCAAACAGGAAGTGAGAGGAAATCTCTACAAATTAAGGGAATTTCTTGGAAACTTCCAGGTCATCAGAACAAGTATCTCTATTGGGAGATTTCCCCTCTATTACTTTTCTGGGGACAACCCAAAATTTGGGATTTTCACTTTCAATGATAATGGTAAACAGGACAAATAGTAAGGGTGAATCTCCTTAGCCACTTTCCACCTGGCCAATAGGAAAATGACTGCCAGGTAGGACTCTTGTCGATCCGGAAGGGAGTCATATGATGTCCTTCTTGGATCATGCCTTGTGCGTGCCCTCAGGGCCGCGCTGTGGTGAGATCTGTCACCGGCTGTGTACCTTGGACACAGCCAAAGATAGATCTGTGTACCAGCCCCATTGCCAGTACCATGTGACCTGCTGTGACCAATCACAGCAGGCCACATTACAGTTGTAAAAAATGGATGGCTTCCTTTCATGCCATTCAGTGTATACAAGTGTGTCTAGCTGTGAATGGTCACAGTGATCACATGCACAGGCTGGACCAATCACAGCCCATCTGTGTCATGTGATTAGCCGCCTTAGCTAATCACAACAAAAAAACCTGAATGAATTGATTTCATTCAGGTAATTGCTTGCTTATAGCAAAGAAATTATTTGCTATAAGAAATAAAATTGTAAAAAAAAATACTGATTACTTCCCCAAAGTAGTACAACGTTACTATGGTAACAATTTACTACTTTGGTCATAGTGTAATAAGAAAAAAAATCTTAAGAGAAAAAAATGTAATACAAAAATAATAAAAAAATATATAATTTTTTTTCTGTACTGTCACCAGTCAGTGTCCCTGGTCACCATCACACCAGTTATGCTGTACTGCACTGGTGACAGTATGTGAAAAAAAAATGTGAAAATATTTTTTTTCATTTCTTCATTTTCCAAAAAAAATGACAAAAATACTATAACTTCAAAAAATTTGCAATGCCTCTTATGAAATACGTCGGACTGTCTACTTTGCAAAAAGGGGTCATTTGGGGGATATCTGTACTGTTCTGACATTTTTGGGCTTCAAGAAATTAGATTCGCTGTCAGCAATGCAGGATTGATCAATTTTCAGATATATCCCATAGTTTGTGAACTCTATAACTTTCCTACAGACTTAATAATAAATACTGATTTGGGTTATTTGCACCAAAGAAATGTAGCAGAATACATTTTGGCCTAAATTTATGAAGAACAATTATTTATTTGCAAATTTGTATAACAGAAACAATTTTTTTCAAAATTTTTGTTCTTTTTTTGTTAATTTAGCAAAAAATAAAAACTCAGTGATGATTAAATACCACCAAAAGAAAGCTCTAGTTGTGTGAACAAAATGATAAAAATTTAATTTGGGTGCAGTGTTGCATGATATGCAATTGTCATTCAAAGAGTAAGAGCGCTGAAACCTGAAAATTGGCTTGGGCAGGAAGGGGGTAAAAGTGCCTGGTATTGAAGTGGTTAATGGAGGCACAGACAGCAATAAAAACTGACAAGCATTCTAATCCTATTGCACTCTATCCAAAACTAAAAAAAAAGAAATTGCCTTTAGTTATACTTTAAGAATGTTTGCACAGTACAGGAAATAGCCTGATAGTATTTCTTTGTCCCCCATTCACACAGAACAAATGCTTTTGCAATTTCTCTGGGCAAATTGCTATGCATATTTTTTATAAATAACCCCCATTGTGTATAGGTAGGCATATGGCAGTCTAGAAAGAGGTGAGCAGGTGTGTGGGAGATTATAGATCTCCCATCATCAGTCTCCTGTAGCTGCTGACAGAATTTATGGTCTAGGCAGAGAGAGATGTGGATGGCTGTGTGGACAGTGACAGAGAGCAGATAATTGCCATAAAAAATAAAAACATTAATAGACACCTGGCTGACCATCTAGTATAAACCAAGCAAAACAAAATAACCACAAATAATAATGGTAGCCATAAATATAGTTCCTATTAACCATCAATCCTCAGTGATATCAATTATGTGCTTTTAGAAACATAAGTTGAAATGTCCAAGTCTCAAGAAATGTCCAACAGCATTCAGCAATATAGCTGAATCGTAGATCTTCCACTTGATGCACTACTGTGTCCACCACCACCAGGCATGCATGCTCATCTCTACAAGTTGACCTATAAATACTACAGGTCAATCTGCAGTCTGTGAGGATCCACATCAACAGGTCATTAGGGCAGATGTGTGCTCAAATAGATAAATGCATGGCTGACCTTCTAACATTTAACAAAATAATATAAATATTACCCTATAGTAGAGTATGGATAACGTAAAAACTGTCTCGCTAAAACTTGACTAGAAAATGCAAACATAGAAAAGTTCATAAATGACGTGAAAGCTGATACATAAATCAACAATCACCATCTAATATAAGTCATGCAAAACAAAATAACCGCAAACGATAATGGCAGCCATAAATATAGTTCCTAGTAACCACCAATCCTCAGTAATATAAATGATGTGCTTGAAGAAACATAATCTGAATAACAGTATACCCAGCTCCTCCTCCAACCCCAAAGGTTGATAAAGTGATAAAGAAGGCTCCTCATAGTACAATATATTATTTAATGATAAAAAGCAATTATAAAGAACCGCACTGGTTTGTGATGTAACATGACAGAAGCATGGTGACGTCATTTCTGCTGTGGTGTCCACAGCTGCCATCTTTGTGTATCTTTGTGTATTCCAGCCATGTAATATGCTATATGAGGGTTTTTGAGCCTTTTATTTGATGTGAGTGTGGTTCTTTATAATAACTTTTTATTATTAAATATTATATTGCATTATGAGGAGCCTTCTTTATCGCTTTAGCAACCTTTGGGGTTGGAGGAGCAGCTGGGTATACTGTTATTCAGATTATGTTTTTTAAAGCACATCATTTATATTACTGAGAATTGGTGGTTACTAGGAACTATATTTATTACTGCCATTATCGTTTGTGGTTATTTTGTTTTGCATGACTTATATTAGATGGTGATTGTTGATTTATTTATTAGCTTTCACGTCATTTATGCACTTATCAATGTTTGCATTTTCTAGTCAAGTATTAGCGATACAGTTTTCCTGTTATCCATACACTACTATAGGGTAATATTTATATTATTTTGTTAAATGTTAGAAGGTCAGCCATGCATTTATCTATCTATCTATTAAGTAAATGTGTTGCTTTTCTATCAAGTTACACTTATTATTTGAAAATTTTTTTTTGTTTGATTGGTTCACTAACATTTGTTGGTTATGTGTTAGACCCTCTGGTAGATGTTTTATTTCATCTACTGATTTATATTGAGAAGCACAGCGCAATCTTTTTTATTTTGTATTGATTTGCGTGGGAACACTTTTGGGTGCTTGCAGCTGCAGTATAGTTTTGTTATTTTTGGCAGCACATAAGATACCTCCTATTTATTGTCAAGAGAATTCCCATAATAATTCTCATGTAGCTGCTTGGCAGAATTTGTGAGTTAGGTAGAGATATCCTCTGTCATTTTTCTCATTTACCTGCTGCATGGATCATTTTAGCTCTCATACAGTATAACTGCTGTGTAGGTTATACAAGCATCACTGTGAAGGGAAAGGCACCAGTGGCTCTGTAGATGATACAGCACAGTTAAATTTACATGAAAGCCAGATAACAATGAAACAATAGGCAACAATTTCTCTATTTCTGAAAACTATCCACAGCTATTGAATTTTGCCTGTTGACAGCATTGCTGTAGGATGAACAGAGAGACATGGCAGTTGCGTCAGTGGTGACAGAGGAGCAGAGAACCCCTTGCCATCATTAACCTGTAGCATTGCTGGTAATTGGGTGGGAAGAGGCACAGGCTCTCCTCCTAATCCAGGCAGCCGTAAGCAGAAATACTATTAAAAGTTGGCCTGTGGGAGAGACTGGGCAGGATTATGTGCAAATACATACCTATTACATGCCACTCAGGAGTGTGGATTGCAGCATGACATCACCTCTGTAGTCTACTTAGGGGAGTAAAAATGGCACTGCAAATGATAGGAAGGGGCTGCATGATGCTTTCTGTCGCCCAGCCAGAAGTAAGCAATTTCTATGAAGTGCTGTGAATTATTTGGATGGCAGCTGCTGATGCATGTTGATGATCTGTGAGGGGAATGACAAACAGGACAGCTCTAAGGAGATATTTCCCTATGCAATTATAGGCTTTTTAATGAGGTTGGAGTTCTGATTTAAGCAACCTGAGGTTTATTTACTAAAGCTGGTTCACTCGGAATCTCGTGCACTTCTGCATGGAAACCAATCAGCTTACATGTTTTATTGCTACAGCTTAATTGAACAAGCTGAGATTAGAAACTGATGGGCTTCCATACACAGGTGCATGAGATTCAGCTTTAGTAAATCCCCCCCACTGTATTAAATAGAACACTGGTAAGATATAGTATTGATTTTCACATCAAGTTTCAGTATGAAAGGAGTTTTGATTGTTTGTAATTGGGCAATTAAAACATTTAATGAGCGATTCACCTAAAGATTGCTATATGATTGCTAGATTGCTAGGTTGCTACAGATGAAGTAGGAAGGATAAAAAGTGACAATTTGATGGGAGAACTAATAGTGCATGAGTCACACTATACTATATAGTTACCATGCCATAGATAGATAGATAGATATTTTAGAACAGTTTCCAAAATAATATACATATTACATCCATATTATAATAAACATATTATTTGGAAAAATACATATTACATTTGGAACAATTTCCAGATAATATACATATAAAAAAGCACAGAGTGAACCTAGAAAGAAAATGATACATTTAAATGAAAGGTAATTTATTCCTGCTTTACAAGACCAATGATGGGTTCATTCACCTGCCAGCTTTCAAGACATCTTCATAATTCCAAAGGAGAAAACTGCTTATGTCCCAGGGATGCTGGTTGAAACTCCCAGCCGCAGACATAATTTCTATGCTCTGCTATATACTGAGGTTTGTTTAGATGTGGCATCTGCTACCTCTTTTTCGTACATATGTTTACTAAATAAAATTATAGATTTAAATAATAAAATAAAAACAACAGACTTCCAGTGTTCATGTGATGTAAAAGAGAGAGTTTTACAAAGATGGCCAAAATAAAAAGAATAATGTTGTTTGTGATAAACTTTCCGTGCATTGTTCAGTAATGCTTCAGGCTCTGCTATCAACATATATAGAAAGTGACTGAATGTTTTTATTTTATTATTTTATACTTTAATACTGTGTACCACACAAAGCAAGCTTGCTGGAAGATTTCAGAAACTGGTGCTGCCAATGTTTGTCACATTTGTACAAATATCATTAACCTCATTTGGAATAACCACTTGAGTCCCCAGGTTTTCCTCCCTAAATCCCTTTGAGTCTCAAAGCATTTCTTTGGTTTCAGTAATGTCTCAATTCTGCACTTTGTAGTTTTTAGCATTTGTAGTCTATCCTGACATATAAATTTGTTTACAAATTTTGATACATTAATAATATTTCCATAATTTTTATTTGGAATAATTAGTACAAAATTAGACAGAAAATGCAATTCCCTGTAATTTTTCCCAAAACAGCTTTACACAATCTGCACACCCCCATATATTTACTCTAAAATGTAAACATTTACCCTAAAAATGTTCTCAACAAAGCCTGCTGTTTAAAATGATATCACATTAGTGTGACTTTTATGTAAACCTGGCTATACATTATACAATTTTCATATTCAATTTCCTTTAAATTTACCTTCAACCATTTAGTGCAACGGCCTGTCTGATTGCATACAAATTGAAAGTGTTTAGTTTTGACCTCATATTATATGGTTTTGGTAAATCTAAAGAAAAATTGTACAAGAAAATGTTATAATGTATGGCCAACCTAAAGCCTAATACACACGGACCTAAAGTTGGATGGCATCATCCAGTTCTATAGAAACCAGCTGACATTAGACCCATGTATACGGCAGCCGATCCAACAGAAGCCAGCCTTTCAGCTGGCTTCTGTTGAAGGGGTATTACTGAAAAAGGTCTGCCGATTCGCTCCCCATCGGCGCTCTCAGACAGTGGTACCTTGACTGCCATTTGGTATCGGGATGAAATCCTTGGACCCTTGGACTACGCTGGTGCAGTAGGTCCTGGGTTCCTCCTGGTGCATGACAATGCCCGGCCTCATGTGGCGAGAGTATGCAGGCAGTTCCTGGAGAATGAAGGAATTGATATCATTGAATGGCCCCCACACTCACCTGACCTAAATCCAATAGAACACCTCTGGGATATCATGTTTCAGTCCATCCGATGCTGACAGGTTGTACCTCACACTGTCCAGGAGCTCAGTGATGCCCTGGTCCAGATCTGGGAGGAAATACCCCAGGACACCATCCATCACCTCATTAGGAACATGCCCTGATTTTGTCAGGCATGCATACAAGCCCATGGGGCCATACAAATTACTGAGTACCATTTGAGTTGCTGCAATGAAATTTCAGCAAAATAGAGTAGCCTGCTGCATAATTTTTTCACTTTGATTTTCAGGGTGTCTTTGAATTCAGTTCTCTGTAGGTTGATATTTTTCATTTCCATCAAACAATGGGGCATCCCTATGTTTCTAACACATTACCCAGCCCATATCAGTATAAATATCCAGGATGATATTTTCCCCATTGAGATCTGATGTGTTTTTAAAGTGTTTCTTTAATTTTTTTTTTTGAGCAGTGTAGATAATGGCAGTTTCCTAAAGTTGGTCAAACATTTGTTTTTTATGAAAATAAGGCTTTCAAATATACTAGCAAACAAAACTAAATTGACACATCACTATGTGTATGGAAAATAAATTGTAAAAAATAAATGAGAAATACATAAATAAGAAAAATCGAAGTGCAGTTTCAATGTTAGAACAATTGATATAAAGTCTATGTATTGTGCTCCACCAAATTACTTTTCAAGTGCTTGATCACTTAATTCCTGCATGTACTGTACATTGTGTATCACACACCCCACCACTAGCAGCTCACCTCCCACTTTGATCGATGGACAATAAGCCATATGGGCCTGTCCTTCTGTGAGCCAGTGACACAAGACGTTTGTACAGATTTGGCGGAAGCAAACATTGAATGTATCTGTGTTCATAGCGAGGTGGATTGGAACCCTAAGGGGAAAGTGCTGTATTACCTATCCAAAAGCTATCCACAAGGGGATGCCCCATATGGTGGCACTAATTATTACACATGTGAGTTGTCTGTTGTGCACCAGCTATTAGTGCACTTTTAAATTTGAGTGAGATTTTTATCTATAAGATTTTAATAAATGTGGGATTTGTTATAGAAAGCACTATGATCGTCTGTATGTTTTACCTCTGAGTGATCAGTAAAATCGGTGGGAATTGATCCAGAGGAATTATTTTATACAGTTTATTTTGCATACACATAGTGATTTACAAGTGTGGCACTGGGTCAACTCTTTTTTGTTTGTTTTAGTATATTTAGTAAGTGGGTGGTACACTTATAGACTCTGGCACCAGTACAATTTACTTTTGTTGTTTTTGTTTTTTCATGTAAAGTAATACACAGGTGTGCACAAGGCTTGTTTCATTTTATTGAGGCTTTAAAAAATGCTGCATAATTTTGTTAAATGATTGTGATTGTTATTGTTTTCATATGTGTCCGTATAACAACTGAAATAAAGAAAAAAATTAGATTTCATTTTTTAAAGACCACAACCTTTCCTATTTTATTTTTATTATTTATTTATGACAGGTCTTTATATAGTGCCATCAATTTATGCAGCGCTTTACATATATATATTGTACATTCACATCAGTCCCTAACCCTCAAGGGGCATACAATCTAAGGTCCCTAACTTACATTCATACATACACATACTAGGGCCAATTTAGACAGGATCCAATTAACCTACCAGCATGTCTTTGGAGTGTGGAAGGAAACCCACGCAGGCACAGAGAGAATATGCAAACTCCAGGCAGGTGGTGCCATGGCTGGCATTCGAACCAATGGCCCTAGTACTGCCAGGCGGAAGCCATGTGCTACTAGAACAGGTATTTTAATAATCATTTTGTCATTTCTAACTCATTTACCATTACTTTTAAGCCCCTCAACTTTTGATTGTATTTAAAGTAGAACTAAAGACAAAGACTTTTTTTCATTTTGGATATAGTAATGGAGGGTTATAACCCCTGTCAGTTTTTTTTGCTGCCATTTATGTTTTATTGCAAATATTTCCCTTCACTTCCTGTCCCATGGCCAAATCAAGAAATTTATGGAAATCTCTTCAAAGTGAGGTAATCCCTGGTTGTCCCCAGGGTCACTAGAATTAGTGTCCCCTTGGAAGATTTCTCCTCTATTACTGTTCTGGGGAAAACTCCAAATGTGGGATTTTCTTTTACTTTCACTTTCATTGATAAAAGATGACATCATAAATAGAGAGAGTGAAAAGAGAGTACAAAAAGAACAGGAAGGTATCAGCTCACAAGATGTTTGACAGTAAAAAATGCACTCAATGGTATAATTAACAGGCCAAAAAAGAGTTAACATGCACTTTTAGTTACAATAACTGCTCATGTGCCAACCCAGGCTCGGACATGGAGACTAATTTACTAAAGGTGTTTAGAATATTAGCACAATAAATTGTGTGAATAGTCACTTCAATTATTCAGTTCAATTCCAGCTCACTTATTTCATTTGCAGTCCTATTCTTTCTGTATTGAACTGAATTGTAATTGTACTGTCCCCCTTTATATTGTAAAGCACTGCACAAACTGTTGGTGTTATGTAAATCCTGTATAATGATAATAATTTAAATAAATGCTTATACAGTATAATGTGAAGATTCTCAATTCCTTTAGTAAATCATCCCAACAGGTTTTTCTATTTTGTCCAGGTGCAAAGAGTGCAAGATGGTTCATGAGCAGATCATCAGTTGTTGCCACCAGACATATTCATATGTGCAAAGAAAGTTGGCAAATACCAGTATAGAAAATTGTTGCTCAAATTAAAATGAATGAAACTGATAGGGAGCTCTTACAGTGTTTATCAGATTATATCAGTTAAGAAAAAAATGTTTATGGTTAGCAATTATTACTTTATGAAAATAATTAAAATGAAGAAAATGCATTTAATATTGAAAATTGGATTAAAAATTACCTTGGTATTGTTTATAGCGTTTATCTGAAATAATATTTACTGATTATTGGGAAAATTAGCACATTCCAAAACTTTGACGTTTGGCCTGGTCATGGAGCTTTTGATTACCACTGGACCTGAGAGGGTTAAGATGTTACAGCTTGTATTAGAATTTAGTGATTTAGTATACATGTACTTTAATCTGGCATGTCATGTATATATATATATGGACACGTTATTGTGAATATACTGTTGTATTAGATTGTATTAAATAAGCCGATTGATAGTTGTTAGGGAATACAATTGTTGTCATCTTTATAATGGCTGTTTTCACTCAGCAATGGTTTTATATTTTACTACTTTTATGAATATAAATTAATGATCATAACCATTTCATATTATGTTGTTTCAGTCACTGTGAACGTCTGAGTGTAACATGAAAACAAATGCTAAATAAAAGTATTTTTAAGGACTGCCAGTATGTTGCCATTAAGAGCCAATCGGCACAGATGCAGACTGTATTTGTTTACTAGCCTTAGGGCAAGTAGTTCAGAAGCAAAGCTTGAATCATAAACATCCAGCAGTAAATGATTGGAATGGCTTTGCAATGGTTTTGAGCTGCTTTTAAGACACATTTAACAAATGTTGCTGATTTAGATAACACTCTTGGTAGGCTTTTACTTTATTTATTAAGAAAAAGTATCCAACTACAGCAGTATAATGGCTGTGGTTGCAAAAAAAGTGTGATCACTCCAACTCTCTAAAGACTGAATGGGACCATAAGTTCCAAGTTCATTGTGTTGTAGAAGTAAATTTAGAGGCTCACCCACAACATTTTTGTGTTTAGAGAGATTATCTTTCAGTATATGGAGGTAGAATGGTGGAGACAATTGAACCAATCTGGGCAAACCTTCACAGATTATGTAAACCCCAATGTCTAACACACACAATGAGAAAATCAAATGAAAAATACAGCTTTTGGAGTGAGTCAGGAGGACTGCAGAGGTTGTTGTTAAAACTAGCCCTGTACCCCTGTGACATTTCTAATAAAGTAAAGCTGACATCAGATGTACAGGCGGAATTTATTATAACTAGTCAGAGATCCACTTTGAAGGCTGTGCAAAAAGGAGAATTTGTTTAGCTGTTATAGTTGTAGGCAGGTGTAGGTTGACCTCCCTACACAAGTGGGCTGTCACAACCACCCTGCAGAGAGAGTGGAGGACAAGAGGAATGCATATCCCTCTTAGACCTCTGTACGTATTGGGTGGGCTGCAGTCCAATTGGAAACTGCTACCCATGTGATCTACGTATCCATCCTTAGTGAGGGCAGTGCTTATACAGTAAAAGCAACTGGCTCACTGCAGTTGGCATGCATTTTGCATGTGGTTGGGTCAGGGACAGCAACCTGCTGCATAGGGAGAGGTTCCAGAGGAGGAGGGACAGCACATGGACTGTCATCAGTGCTGCTGTGGAGAACATTTTTGCTACTAGTTCTTGCGGCTCACTCTCTACCAGCCTCCCCCTGTGCCAGGTGCTGTTGGTCATCAGTCTCTGTAAGTACTATATAATCTTCTGTGAGTATTGCCGCCAGTTCTAAGTTGCTGCATATACTCTGATACTGTATGTTGGAACATTGTCAATGCATTTCTTGCAATTCTGTCCAATGAGTGTGCTGTTTCTTCCCTCTGAGGTGCCTACCACTTGCCCTCCCCCAACAGTCTACATAGTTATGTAGATTTTTGTTCTCAGTGCTTCTGATCATCTTGGTCAGCACTGAAATTATCCCTGGTTGCCTAACACAATCTTCTTCGGGCTGTAAACATTCTAGTGTTTCTCCTCAGATAAAAACTGAAAGGTATATATAGTTTTGAAGAAAAAAAAAACGAAAGAAGTTTGAATTAGGGTTATAGAATAATTGTGGGAAGTGAGTGGGGGGCATCAAAGTTGCTGTGAGGATTCATGATCTGTACCTGTAGTTGTATCCCTAAATGAAAGAAAGTAATATATATCTTGTTGCCTTATTTAAATGTCTACATTATATGAATAAGCACTGCTGTGCACAAATATATATGGAGTCTATTGGTGGTGGCAGCTTGAGAGTTACTTAACGATGTGAACTCCAGTACTAAAAATATATTTTAGTATTGCAAATGCTACTCATCTTTTATCCTTTCCAATACATTTCTTTAAAATCATATAAGGATTAGCTTAGCACAGAGGTGTACATCACAATTTTAATTAATATTATTAACCACTTTCCTGCCGCCTTATAGCAGATATACTGCTACAGGGCGGCAGGGGTGCGCAAAATCATGTATATATACTTGATTTTGCATTTCCGGGTAGGGGGCGAGTGTAAGTCATGCAGGCGCTCTACCCATGCTGCCATTCGTGGCCACGCCTGTCAATCACCGAGCCCCGGCTGGTGATTACTCGTCGAGCATCTCCGATGGGGAGGAGGGCTGTTTAGTTTACTAACAGTCCTCCTCCCTGTCATCTCGGGCACACTGCTGTGGATGGCTGTGCAGAGCACAGCCATCCACAGCAGTGTGCTTACAGTGAAGCACACTGACACGGCCCCCTAGTAAAACACTCCCTGCACACTGTTAACCCTTTGATCGCCCCTCATGTTAACCCCTTCCTGCCCAGTGCCATTAGTACAGTGTCAGTGCTTTTTTTTTTTAGCACTGATCACTGTCTTAGTGGCACTGGGGATGTCAGTGAAACCAAGTCAGTTTCCCCCAGTGTCAGAATGCCCGCCGCAGTCCCACTATAAGACGCTGATCATTGCCATTACTAGTAAAATAAATTCCAGTATCTATACCGCCATTTGTAAACACTATAACTTTCACGTAAACCAATTAATTTACATGGATTGGGATTTTTTATTAGCAAAGACATGTCGCAGAATACATTTTGGCCTAAATTTATGATGACATTTGATTTATTTAATTTTTACTGGACATGTTTAATAGCAAAAAGTCAAAAATATTGTTTTCTCAAAATTGTTGGCCTTTTTTTTATAGCGCAAAAAATAAAATACACACAGGCGATCAAATACCACTGAAAGAAAGCTCAATTTGTGTGAAAAAAAGGTCGTAAATTTAATTTGCAGCGTTGCATGACCCCACAATTGTCAGTTAAAGTAACAATGGCCTGGTCAGGAAGGGGGGGTAAATCCTCAGGAGGGTAAGTGGTTAATATTATTATTATTCAGTTTAAGGTTCCTTTTTTCTGGGTAAATTTTAAAAATAGCACATTTCTCACACAGGTGCTGCAATTTTATTTTTATTACACCTTAGAGGAACAACTTAATGAAGCTAATGTAAAGAACGAGAAATGGAACACCTAATTTAATTAGTACTATCCTTAAGCTATGCTATACTGTATCTGAGTAATTGCACAGTAAATCAAATGTGCCATATGCCCATATTCTTATATATTAATTAACACATAAACACACGGCAATATGAAAGATTGCAGGCATAATGCGCTGTTCTGAAATCACCCTTTTTCCAGGTATTTAGTTTAAAAGCTGAACATAAGGCTATGGCATTTGAAAGTCCAGTGTGACCCTTTATCTTGGCAGGATTATCATAAAATTACCTTCATGAATTCAGCTGCTGAAAGGACGCAGGTGCTCCTATGTTCAGTCATGCACCAGGGTTTATGTGTATTTCTATATTTTTAATGCAAAATACATGTGCTTGTTCCTTTTGTGGTGTTTGTTTTCTCTAGTCTTCTCCCCAATCTAAAAAAAAAAAGTTATCATGTCCCCAGGTAGCTGCTATGAATCTTGTGACAATAATTGTTATGTTTGCTGTGTTGAAATCCCTTTTATTTATTCCTTAATCTAAAGCTTTGGTTTATGACACCAAACTAATACAACCTGTCCTTAGTATATGCTTGTATGAACTATATCAGTGACTTTGGACTGTAAAGGCTCTATGCTAAGCAGGACCGTAGAGAATTTTCTTCCCTGGGGGGGAGGGTCAGCCGTAAGTACACAGAGAACAGTAATTATCACACATGCCACGATGTGATAAATTGTGGTGTATATACAGCGCCCCCAGCAGGCACATCTGTTAGTGAAACAAATAGTAAACACGGACTTAGGCTTCAATGTGTGGTTTCTAAAGAGCTCAGTCTGTAAGGCTGTTTACAGAGGGGCTCTAATTCATATTTAGGTCTGAGTTGCTGGTAATTGGGGTGTTCTAACCAGGGGTGGACTGACAACTCATGGGGCCCCGGGGCAATAGGGGATCATGGGGCCCCTGTGTCCTTGCCCAAACTCAAAAAAGCCTATGAAAAAGGTACCAGGGGAATCTCATGGGGCCCCCTACTGACCCCAGGACCACGGGCCATGCCCAAGTTTCCAAATGGTCAGCCCGCCCCTGGTCCTAACTGTGTACAGAGAGAGCTGCTTTGCCTCTGCTCTGTGTGTCCCAGGCTTTGCTCCCTGCACAGCTCCTCTCTCCCCTGGCACACCTTCCCTAAACCTCACCTGGGTTTGTACACAACACTCTCTGCTGTAGTCCTCTCTCTCCACCCAACTTCTCCTGTGCTGCAGGCTGCTTGCTCCCCAGTCCCTGCTAGCTCTCTCTGCATACTCTGCATGTCCCACCAATAATTTCTACTTGCTACCCCTTGCACTTTCTCCCTGCCCTTGTGTGGGGCAAATCAGGCTGCCAATGAAGTGAATCAGTTATCCTCTCCACTGTCCTATCAGCAAGGCCACCATCAGAAATCATGGGGACCGGTATAGACTTTGGCTAAGCCCCAGTTTTACTGCCCCTTGGTCACCTATCTTAAATATAAAATACAGCTGGAGGAGGCTACATGCCATGGCTGTGACAATATTGCATCAAAGCCATAGAAAATTTGGCATAGCACATTGAGCTGACTTCCATACTTGGCCATTCAAGTCAATGGGGCTGTGCCACAACTGTGAGCCAAACACTTTGCTTGTGGTCACGGTGCATTAGCACCATTATACACTGCCACTTGGCATGAAAAACAGGCATTCAGGGTCACCTCTTGAACACTTGACAGCAGCTGCTTAGCTGCACTTTTCAGAGCTTTGGATAGTTTGAACCCAGCCTGATAACAAAAGAATGAACACTGCTCCTAGTTGGATCATACCAATCTGCCACTCACATTCAGTGGCTCAATTCATAAGAATATCAAAATTCCAGACATCTGCACTCCAGTACCCAGGTTTAAGTGTAAATATAGGAATATAGGCAAAACTTTTCTTTCAATTTTGGATGGAACAAGGGAGGATTATCACCCTGTCATGTTTTTTTTCAGTACAAGACACAGGTCTCTCTCCTGCCAGAAAGGACTGCTGCTTTGTGTTTCTCTGCACAGTAAAATGCACACAGTTAACCCTTTGATTGCCCCAGATGTTAACCCCTTCTTGCCCAGTGTCATTAGCACAGTGTCAGTGCTTTTTATTAGCACTGATCACCGTATTAGTGTCACTGGAGATGTCAGTGGCAGTTAGTCAGTTCCCCCCAGTGTCAGAATGCCCGCTGCAGTCCAACTATAAGTCACTGATCATCGCCATTACTAGTATAAAAATAAATAAATAAAATCCTAGTATCTATACCGCCATTTGTAGATGCTATAACGTTCACGTAAACCAATTAATATACAAGTATTGGGATTTTTTTTTAGCAAAGACATGTAGCAGAATACATTTTGGCCTAAATTTATAAAGAAATTTGATTTTTAATTTTTTTTTTACTGCACATGTTTTATAGCAGAGTCAAAAATATTGTAATTTTTTTTCAAAATTGTCAGTCTTTTTTTGTTTATAGCGCAATAAATAAAAAACACAGAGGTGATCAAATACCAACAAAAGAAAGCTATGTTTGTGGGGTAAAAAAGGACATAAGTTTCATTTATTTGCAGTGTTGCATGACTGCGCAATTGTCAGTTAAATTTAAGCAGCAACGTATCACAAAAAAAGACTTGGTTAGGAAGGGGGTAAATCCTCTGGAGGGCAAGTGGTTAAAGAACTGCAAAGACCAGGCTGCAGAACAGTTGGAAGCAGGGGCGGAACCATTTGAGCACTGGGGAACTGCCCGAGGGCCTGGGGTCAGTAGGGGGCCCCATAAAATGCCCCTGGTACCTTTTATAGGCTTTTGTGGGCGTGTTTTGAGTGTGGGCAAAGACACAGGGGCCCCATGATCCCCAATTGCCCGGGGGCCCCATGAGTTGTCAGTCCGCCCCTGGTTGGAAGAGATAAAAAGTAAGCTGGGATGGAAAGGGTGTCAGGCAGACAGTCAAGATATGACTCCTAGCCTGGATGCCCAGATCTGTTGGTGTGGGAGTGTCTAATATACTGTGTGGTCTTACCAGGATTTGACCAGGAAGGTGTAGACATGTAGTACTGGAAGGGAGGGGGAGTGAAGCTGGGAAAAGTAACAGGAGCAAAGGCAGTGTGACTGGGAAGGAGAGCAAGTTGATGGGAGTGGAGAGAGCTCAGTGAAGGAGGAGAGGGATTATTTAATACTTTGCAGTCAGTAGCAGGCCTCTCAACTTGATCACTGCAGGACCTTTGCTCAGTGCAAGCAGTTCTGCAGCTTGCACTGTTCAGGCTTCTCCCCACATCAGACTTGCTTCATCCAGCACTTAACAGGAATGAACTTGGAGGGAAGGACTATGCACTCTGTGTACCCATTGGCTGAGAAAGCATCAGTCCCCTGCTGCCTTCTCAGCCAATGGGTAGCTGAAGCTTATCATAAGTGCCTCCCTCCCGACATCATACAGGACCTCCCGAGTACCTACCTGCTAAACAGTGCGGGCAAGCCAGGAACAAATGTATTTTTTTATCCGGTATCCAGCCTCCTGATTCCTGCCTGTCAGCAGTGTAGAGGAGACAGGTAGTCTTCAGCGACAATGCGGCTCTAGCCTAGCTGCTGTGACATTGACTGATGCTCTGGGGGAAGTTGGACCCCCCTGACGCCCACCCTTATCTACGCCCCTGATGCTAAGTATGTTAGGGGTTTTATATATATTTAGTTTATAAAGTGTTGCATAATATTTTGGTGCTATATTCTGCAGTGTGTGTGGTTATAATGTGTATATGTTTTACTGTGATTATACTTGAAAGCTTCTTGCTTGTTAAGGGTTAATGGTTAAGAGTTAATTGTTAAGGGTTAATGTGAACGTTATGGTTAGGGTTATTGCTTGTTAAGGGTTAATGGTTAAGGGTTAAGGCTTAATGGTTGTTAAGGGAAAAAAACAATTGACTCTCTAACAACCATTGATGTCACTGGCTTCATTCATTTACATAGACTGGTAATCCTCAGCCATATAATCAAAGACATCAGGGATAGTCTAAAAAAGGCCAGATATCTTCTCCGACTCATAAAATCTGGAGTGAATCTTAAGGGGGACCCCATGCAAACATCATACAATAAAAATGTGGCCTAAGCATGCAACCCAACCCCCGGCAAAGTAGAAACTTGGAAAGCTTCTCCCATGAAAGAAGGCCACAAGTTGATGCTGTTATGTTAAATGTCATAGAACAAAATGTGTTAGAGTGAATCAAGCTCAACAATAAATGTGATATAAGTGAGTAAAGTCACAATATTTTAACATAAGGTCCCTTGTGAAGAGGTTCCTAATTTTGCTTTGAGCTGAAAGAAAGCAGTCAATCTAAAACTAGTAAGGACATATTAAAATGACTTGATTATTTTTCGTTTGATGTGTGTTATAAACTAGACTTTAATGTGTCCATTATTCAATTTCTTCATTTTGTTTTGTGTGCATTTACATTTTAATTTGCACTATACTGCAGTTATTAGAAATCATTCAAATAGCTTATAGAAAAAAAATGCTTTTGCAATGACTGAAATGGTGTAATATTAAACTGTGGACACATAAGAACATAATTTATCCTATTATATTTTTGACCTTACAGTACAGACGCTGCTGTTTATTTAAATGTGCATTAGAGCTCTTCATGACCACAGTCTCTGGTATATATTGATGTCCAAACTATCTAGGCCTACAGGGGTTTTAGCTTAACATAGATGTCAAGAATGGGGCTATCACAAATTGTTGAGGATCACAGACTCTAGTTGCAGCCTGCACGCTGGATGGCAGTGTGTTTAACAAGTGCATCTATGCAGGCTACAACTGACCTAGTAAAGGGCCTTACAGGCAGGCAGGAGTACTAGTTAGAGCCACTAACTAACTAGGGCTCACGGGTGTATCTTACAGTAATGGGATGCTGGGTTTATAGGAACACAGGGGCACAGTATGTACAAGGAACATGGAGGTACCCAAGAATTCCACTGAGTTCAGGGACACAGAATAGAGTTGGAATGCATGAGGAGTTTAAAACAGGGAGGATACCTATTGGTACTGATGGGAGATGGGGGATAACACAGCATGCCCACACATATAGCAGAGGTAAGAACCCTTGCAAGGGTCAAAGCACAAAGTCCAATGAGCCACCTTGTCTTCCCCAGAGCTCCTGAAAGTGGAGATGGGTTGTGTTGCAGACAATTCCAAGGTTTCAGCCTTCTGACTAATCTGATTAGGCAGCTACTGGAAACAAGGGGCTGACGAGCAAGCAAGAGTCTCTTGCAGCAGTGGAGATTCTGGGATCATGGGTCAGTAGGTAGTACAGGCTAAGCTGGCAGTTGTGCACAGAAGCACACATACAGAAGAAACCAATTCACACACAGAAAAGTTGGACTCAGGCACATAAACAAGGAACACAAAATCAGAAGTTGGAAACACAGACAGCGTTAAGGAGGACATGGAACAGGGACTATCACATAAAGTGTGGCAGGCGCAGCACCCTTTGGTGCCTAGTGCGCTGTGGCATTAGAAAAATTATGCAATTGCTGTTTCTTTGTTTGATTAGACTGACTTTACTCTGTAATTCCTCCAATGCCGCTCTATGGATGCAGTAGGTTTAAAGAGCACACCGAATACTTTAGTTAACTTCTTTAATAACTTCAATCTTCTTCATATAACTGCTTACAATGGCTTATTTCTTTCATATTACAATGGTTTAATTCGTATTACATTGGGTTGATTCGATAGCTTATCTCGATAGGTTCAATAGATTTGATAAATTCGTTCTGTATATTTCGATAGATTGATAAATTCACTTGGATTTATAAATTCGTTAGATTACTCTACAGTGACTTGATTCGTAAGTTCGGTGGAACTACAAGTAAACACATACAACAGTTTTAGACACAGATCTACCTGCACTGTTAAACAATAGAGGAACACACAAGTGCATTAAATACCTATTTGGCCTTCTCTGCCTTCATGGAGCTTCTCTGATTGGAACTTTGTCTGTTTCCTCCTCTGTCTGGTGAGCATGTGTCTCTAAAATATTCTAGCAGGGAGTTTTACACAGGCATGAATGTGAAACTGGCTAGGACTGGTTAAGGCTCTGTACAGTGTGAGGCTGTCTGTGATTGGCTCAGTTCTTTACTAACTCTTAAAGGCATATTTTCCTTTTCTGCTTCTGCTAACACAATGAATATATAAATGTCATATAACATTCAAAGACATAAATCACAGCAATGATTCTGCTTTTGGCTTTAACATATGCACATATATACTGTACTGAGGTTATTGGCAGGTTTGGTATACACATATATGTGAACCATATTAGCAACCTAGGACTGGTCTTAGCTGGCCAGCTACATAAAGGAAGCACTGTTTTCAATCCAAGACAAGTCCCGAGTCAGAAGGGTTTGTCTGAAACACAGAGGAAGCTGGCCCAGAGTACTCGGTGTCAGGGAAAAACTCTGGGTGCAGGGCCTGAAAGGCTAACTTCGAGCACAGGACCTCAGAAGCTAACATGAAGTGCAGGACTTCAGAGGCTAACTCAGGGGAAACACTGTGGGTAACAGAACACATCAGAACCTTGAAGAACATGTAGCAGCATTCTTACTAGTCTTTGGGACTAGAGGAGACAGATCAGCAGCAAAACTTCAGATCTATGACAGTAGACTTATGTTCAAATGCTAACATTTCCTAGACATTATTACTGCCCCATGTCTTTTTAGTGTCAGCCCAATGTCTGAATGCCTAGACACTTGGTCAAGTCATCTATGCTGAAGGAATTCCATTGTATTCCATTTTATGTTCCGTATCTAAAACATCCTCCTGCAGCCTTTCCAGTTACTGTAATAACAACTTAAGAACCTGCTGAAACTGCCATAAATATTCTTGTGGTATTTTTGCATACATCACTTAAACTGAGGCCAATTCTATGCTATTGAAACATAGTTTCTGCATTTGTTCTAGATTATTTAAAGTGGACCTCAATTTAAGTATTAAGGATTGCTATGATAAAGGGCATGTCTATAAATGTTAAAGTGGAAGAAAAGCCTAAGATTAAATATTCCTAAAAATATTTCCTCCCCCTTCCTACCTATCTTTTATACCTGGTGTAAAATTATCTGTGTACTTACTTATTTTTAATCTGCTCTGGTCATTCACATTCACGTGATACTCCAACTTTGGCTCCTATGTGTTAGTAATTGGCTGCTGCAGGAGAGAAGAGGAAGTGATGACAATGGCTGGGCCATGGGAACCTATGGCTAATGTTGCAGATCCTGAAATTCACAGCCATTATTGAGTGCTCCCTTATAAAGGGAAGCCAGAGCTGTAGGATCATGTGACTGGAACAGAATAGATTAAAAAGTGGTAAGTTTACAGATTTTATTTTACACAGGATATGCAGAATAGGAGAAGGGGGAAGGACAGATTTTAAGACTAGTTAATATTAGGCTTTTCTTCCACTTTAACATTATTAGACATGTCATTTAACATGGCAATACTTCATTATTTTTAGTACTTAAACAGTACCCTAAAAAAATCAGTTTGTCTGGAATGCCTATTCATAGCAGTTCACTTCCTGATATGAATGTGCCTAGACACCCCGCTGTCTATATATTTTTAGCTGTGTATGTGCAGTATCGGATGTAAAGCCCTGTTGCCTTTGACTACTAGTCTCTGGAGATATGGTATGAGACTTCATGATGTTACTATGATGTTGTTCTCCAAACTAAAGACTATGACATCAGAAAGCATAGTCCTGCGTCTAATAAAATTACTGCATCCACAAAGATAAAAAATGCAGAACAGGACAGGATAAGTCAGTGATGGGGAACGATCAGCTACAGAAAGACCAGATACTGGTGATCAACCATTTGCCCTCTGCCTGCTTTTTTGGACACAACATCCAGAGTCCAGTTCTTCTTTTAACCACTTGCCGTTCAAAGGATTTACCCCCTTTCCTGACCCGGCCAGTTTTTGTGATACAAAAGTCTCAGCCACATGCAAGTGTCCCTATGTTCTAATAGTCTAACTGCAGATGCCCATGGCTTCTTGAGTGTGTAGCTGAATCCATGTGACAATCAGTGTCTCTGTCCATTTGGTATTATCTCACATGCACAATGCCAGATAGCTAGGTCTACTATATGTGTATAGTGGTCATCTTCTATATTAATTAACATGTTTATAGCAATAGAGTTGATATACAGCTCTTGTTATTTTAAGTAATCCTGTCCCTTCTGGTCTGTGATTTTATAGGTATTGTTAGCTTAGGGCTCCATATCCAGAATAGGCTAGAGCCAGGTTAGGCATCCGGTGGCCACATCTGGTAATTAGAAGTCTGGTTGCAAGACAGATTAGAAACTACTTGGGACTAAGAGTGGATAGGCGACTTTAAGTTTCAGCTGATTCACACATGTGCAGTGCAGATTGAAGCTCAGGTTTCACAGTTAATTAATACAGTATTTTTTTCACCGGTTCATGTTAGGTTTACATCAGGTTCAGGACAGGATTAGCTCTCAGGATTATCCTATTCACATATATGCAGTTTAGAAACGGTACCCATAGAAGTCAATAGCCAACAATTTGCCTGAACTGGACCGCACTGCTCAGAATTCGAACATAACTCTTTTTCAAACCACCGACAGTGCACCAGACATATGTGAACAGACGCCATAGGAAGCAATGTTTTATCACATGTCATGTGGATTGGATGTGGTTCAAACTGCATCCAATCTGCATGTATGTGAACCAGCACTCTCAGTGCCACACCGCAGTTTTTCCAAATGAGAAGCTCCAGGCTGCTTGGAGGATCTCTTCTACTGTGGTTTGATCTGATGCTGCATATGTCCCCTGGATGAGAACTGAGTTATTAGACACCTCTGATTTCTCAGCTCTCCGCTGCTTTGAGCAGAGAACGTTGACTGTCAGTTACCGCCGTCTGCTCTGCCCCCCCCCCCCACATGGAGGGGGTGAGAGCTGTTGGCTTAGGCTCTCAGTGGCTCACTGAGAGACTGAGCCATGTGCAGGTCCAGGCTCCTCAGTGGATCCCGACCATATGATCGCAATCTTTCCTCAGCTTGGACTGGCTGAGTGACGTCAGCCAACTATAGCCCACTGTTGGCTGAAAATGGGTCACAGAAGTACAGATCGAACTGCACTCCTGTGATCCACAGGAGACGTACAGCCAAACTGTGCAGGTTGAGTATGCTTCTGTCCATAAAAAAAAAAGGAACCAGCTAGCCATGGGTGCTTAACTGTTCTACATCATCTACATTGTCTTAAAATCTCATGGGTTCAAAAATATTTTACTGCCATAATGACAGTACTAAAGAGATATGAGTATTCTGAAATAAAGAAAAGCTATATGATATTATAAACTAAATGAAAGTTCAATTTAGGGTGGCAAAAGTCTTCTTTAAAATCTGACAGAAAATATTTGTCTTAGCATTCCCTGAAGTTCAAACTTTTTATCAATGTGCAGGATTTCTGATTTTCTGTTTTTTTTCTGTCCTCTTTATTACACACATCAGATTTTACAATGCTATATTTTCTGACTTATGATATCATAACTGTAATTTTAAGGCATCATTAAAATGGGAACAGCAAGTCCTACAAAACCACTCTAAATATTTTTTACATCTAAGAATGTGTTATGGTTCTGAACCCACTGAACAAATGTTTGCAGTATTGAATGAGCCATAATATCCTCCATTTAAAGTGACAGTCTGAGCTCATATTTTTACACACAATGACTTTTCTAAACAGTTGTTTCTTGGAACAGGAGAATGTATTATGCAAATGTTTACTACTTTGGGCAGATACTATGGGGTTGATTTATTAAAGGCAAATAGACTCTGCAAGACCAGTTGCTCCAGAGCTTAATAAATGAGCAGACGCTTTGCTGACTTCCATCATCCAATCATGTGCAAGCAAAAGTGGTTTTTTTTTCAATTTTCCTTGCATGTGATTGGATATTCCTTGTAAAGTGAATATTTATCTCATTTACAAAGCACTGGAGCAATTGCAACTGTACCTTGTATGGTGCACAGTTTAGTTGCCTTTAGTAAATCAACCCCTACAACTGTGTGTTCAGTAGCAGAACCATGACCAATACGCCACCCATAATAATATAATATACTAGCAAATGCAAATACTTTAGGAGTTTATACCGCTACATACTCAACATACTTAACATTTTGCAGGATATGAGGAGGGAGTGCATTAAAATGGGACACTAGCATAGCTAGAGTGGAACTGTATCATTTTAAATTCAGAATATTTACTTGCCTTTAAGCTCCAAACAGCCTGCTATGTATACACTCCCTACACCCCAGTCCACTTAAAGCTCTCATGCACATTCATTCTTGGGACAGGATTCTTGGTTTTTTTTTTTTGGTTACAACGAAATAGGCCCCAGTCACATTAGTGGCTTTTTATGGTATTATTGCTGAATGAGTGAGGGATACAGGAAACCCAAAAGAGCAACAACTTCTTATAGCAGAACTACATTGTATCTGAGCAACACAAACCAAAAGCATTCTTTAATTCATTTTTAATATTTAAAGGAACCTCACCCATTCGTCCATGTCTGCATGCTTTATTTTGCTAAGAAATCACCCTCTAGCATTTCTGGCTGTAGCCATCTTGAGTAAGGGCAGATGATTAATGTAGCAATTACTTCCTGGAATCCATCTGCCCTTAGTTCAGGCATACAAGCAGGATGGTGTGCTTAGCTAAGAAAATCCCTCCTCCCCTCCTGAAGACTCCTGAGATGTATGACATCATTTGCCTAGGCATGGAAACTAGGAAGTGACTAAAGAAATGTAAAAATTGTTTAAAATCAGTATATATAATTTACTTTATTATCTACTTACTAATGCTAGCAGAAAAAGAGAGATATTGATTGAGAGAGTCACATTTTAACCGCAGCTTCTATAGCTTTAGATTTATGTAGCAACTTCTTTGAGTAGACCCTGTTTACACCTACTATGGCAGTATAGAGCAAGATCTTATAGAGTTAAGGCTGCAGTGTTTACATTGCTATATGCAATATTCTGTAATTGCTGGTCAGCTAAGCTAATAAGGTTCAAGTGTTTTGCTTCTCCTATACACCCAGGTTCAGGTCTACTTGTGTTTTTGGACATCTGCATGTGCTTCCCACAAGAGGGCTGGGCTTGGGGCAGGGGATATTTGCATGAGTGCTATATGGGTACCTCCTTTCAGTTCAGACTTGCATTCACAGCACCTGACAGATTAAAGTCTTTAATAGTTAACGTTCTTTGCGGCCCTGAGATATGTGACCAAATGCAGATAGGTTGGGGAGGTTGGGGCTGGAAGACATCTGTCTGCTGGGCAATTTGATAACAGGTCTGAATAGAAAGAAGGTGACTATTTTTATAATTAGCCTCTGTCACTCACTGATTGAGGTCTAAAATAGGCAGTATCTATCTATCTATCTATCTATCTATCTATCTATCTATCTACTTGCAGGGCTGTAGTGAAAATAAGCAAAATAATATATACATTTATATACAAAATGGTACACCCCAATAACAATGTCCAAGATGGCCCACACCATTTACTAGGTCTACCAACCACAGTGTGGTGCACTTTCTTAGCCCAAACCTTCCCTACTATGAAAGGACCAGTTGGTTGTATTTGTTTCCCAGGCCAACCTCTTAATGGAGAATAGCAACCTCTGAATGAGCAGACATCCAGGGAAAAAGAGCATACTAAGAGGACTGTTCCAAATATTAATCAACCTTCTCATAGGCTCACAGATTACTGAAGCATTCTGAACATCAGTTGGCAGAAAGCAGTTAAAGTGTTAATAAACCCACAACAGTAAAATCAGTCTGTATATGCAGTAAAGCATGCTTGTTATACTCACTGTGGAACTTAAGGGGTTAATCCTCTGCATTGTATAAAAAGGATCCTGACTTCTCTGACCCTCCTCTTCCTCCATGTTCCCCATTTCATCTCCTGATAGAACACAGCCTCAGGGACACTCATGCACATGCTCAGTTTGGTGTGTACTGCTAGATAATGTTTTTCTTTTTCTTGAGAGGGTGCATGTGATCAGCACAGTGCCAATAAGCACTGTAAAGACAGAGGTCAGGGGTCATGCAATTTCATAGGACAGTAAGAGTAGAATGAAAACTGTTCCTAAAAGCTTTAACCAGTGCTCAGTTGGACACTGATAGAAGTCACAAGACTGCTTTAATTGCTTACGAGAAAAGGTATTTACCAGTTTATATGTACTAAAATAATTGCATTTCCATGTTCTGTGTACTGTAGGAGACTGGATATAGTGAATGCAGGGTCCTGGGTTTAGTAACACTTTAACCACCTCCCGTCCGGCCATTGTATATAAACGGTCGGAGGGTAGCAGTGCAGGGGCGGGTGGCTGTTTATAAACGGCATCCCTGCCCCCTGCTTGTGAGTGCTCCCTGGGAGCGCAACACCGCGATCCAGTGCCCACTCTGTCCTCCGGACACAGTGGAGCACCAATCGTTGTACGGGACCTCTGTGCAAGGTCCCGATCATGTGATCACTGATTGGCCAGTCAGTGATCACATGCAGAGTAGTAAGCAAGATGTCACTTCTGACATCATTGCTTACTACGTGTGAAATCTGTGAATGATCACAGAGGTCACATGGTACAAGGCTATTCACAACAGCCTTGTACCATGTGCCAAGCTGTGACCAATCACAGCTCACACAGTATTTCTCAATGTCTGCAAGAATGCAGCCAGAGAGAAGGAGAAATGATTGCTTTTACAGCCTTTATGGGTGTAAAAGCAGTGTAAAAAAAAAAATGTTAATCACCCCCCACAAGTAGTACAGTGTCAACATGGTGACACTGTACTGCTAGGGTGACAGTATGTAAAAAAAACATAAATAATATTCTAAAAAAAAAATTAAATAATAATGTAAAAAAAGTAAAAAAATTATAATTTTTGGTTATAAACTAATTTGGGTTATTCATTTTTTTTTACTAAAAAGATAACTGAATACATTTTGGCCAGGATTTATGATGAAATATTATTTATTTGCAAAATTTAATATATTTTTATTTTTCAAAATGTTTGAACGTTTTCATTTATATAGCAAAAAAAAATTAAAATCCCAGTGGTGAATAAATACCACCAAAAAAACTTTCTGTCTCAAAAAAAATGCTAAAAAATTCATATGGGTACAGTGTTGCATGACCGCACAATTGTCATTCAAAGTGTGATAGCACTGAAAGCTGAAAATTGGCCTGGACAGGAAGGGGGTAAAAGTGTCCGGACTTGAAGTGGTTAACAGCCTACACTTAGGAAGGTTTGCAAAGAGTTAAAAAAAAAGTGGACATTTAGGCTGGCTAAATCCTTGTAGCTTCCAGGAATACAGAATCAAACACAGGGAACTACTGCTTAAGGCAGGATCTCTACATATTTATAAATTGCAATATTATACTACAAACATATCAGTTGCCTGTACGTCTCCAATATGAAAACAGTTTCAAGTGAAATTCTTCTTAGCACGTTTGAAATGTTGGGATTTTGATTCATCCAGGTATAAACAAAGAAGCATACAGGAGATGCTCACAGCAATAAATCTTATTACAACTATGAATCTTGGTATATAAATGACCATAACTATATATATATAACAACATATACACTATGTTACAATGATATCTGAATGCTTTTAATCCCACTGATAACATACAGTATAAGGAAAATTCTCCCAATAGAGACACCTGCACCAGTAACAGCTGTCATAGGTGTGATTTGTTTTCACCTACAGAGATTTCCTCTCCTTTCTCCTTTGTAAAATTACTTAATTGGGTCACAGAATGTGCTAAAAAGTCACTTTTGGCACTAACTTTTCATTTATAATCTTTAACTTGCATGTTGAAAGGTTCTCTATAGTTTTAAGTAGCCTTACATATATACATTTAAGTATATTGTAATCATTTCTCAGCCAATGGTATACGCAATGTCTGTCACTTCTTTTGGTTTTACTGCATTTATAATTACATTTATCACTATTTGAGTCTATTCACAATACACACAGCTGAATGAGTTAGTGGAGAAACGCTCACCCCTCCCTCCCCTATCTTACATGAAGCCATGTAAACTGCTCAAAAAAACTAAAGGTACACTTAGAAAACATATCAGGTCTCAATGGGGAAAAATATCATGCTGGATATGTATACTGATATGGATGGGGTAATGTCTTAGGAATGTAAGGATGCCTCGTCGTTTGATGGAAAACAAAATGATCAACCTACAGAGGACTGAATTCAAAGACACCTTGAAAATCAAAGTGAAAAAATTATGCAGCAAGCTAGTCCATTTTGCTGAAATTTCATTGCAGCAACTCAAAATGGTACTGAGTAGTTTGTATGGCCCCATGTGCTTGTATGCATGCCTGAAAACATCGGGGCATGCTCCCAATGAGACAAAGGATGGTGATCTGGGGTATTTCCTCCCAGATCTGGACCAGGGCATGACTGAGCTCCTGAACAGTCTGCAGTGTCACAGAGGTGTTCTATTGAATTTAGGTCAGGCGAGCGTAGGGGCCATTCAATGGTATCAATTCCTTCATCCTCCAGGAACTGCCTGCATACTCTCGTAACATGAGGCCAGGCATTGTCGCGCACCAGAAGGAACCCAGGACCCACTGCACCAGCGTAGGGTCTAATAGTGGGTCCAAGGATTTCATTCCGATACCTAATGGCAGTCAACGTGCCACTGTCTAGCCTGTAGAGGTCTGTGCATCCCTCCATGGATATGCCTTCCCAGACCATCACTGACCCACCACCAAAATGGTCATGCTGAATGAGGTTACAGGCAGCATAACATTCTGCATGGCTTCTCCAGATCCTTTCACGTCTGTCACATGTGATCAGGGTGAACCTGCTCTCATCTGTGAAAAGCACAGGGCACCAGTGGCGGACCTGACAAATTCTGGTGTTCAATGACAAATGCCAGTTGAGATCTATGGTGCCAGACACTGAGCACAGGGCCCACTAGAAGTTGAGCCCTCAGGCCACCCTCATGAAGTCTGTTTCTGATTGTTTGGTCAGAGACATTCACACCAGTGGCCTGCTGGAGGTCATTTAGTAGGGCTCTGGCAGTGCTCATCCTGTTCCTTCTTGCACAAAGGAGCAGATACCAGTCCTGCTGATGGGTTAAGGACCTTCTATGGCCCTGTCCAACTCTCCTAGAGTAACTGCCTGTCTCCTGGAATCTCCTCATGCTCTTTGGACTGTGCTGGGAGACACAGCAAACCTTCTGGCAATAGCACGTTTTGATGTGCCATCCTGGAGGAGTTGGACTACCTGTGCAACCTCTGTAGGGTCCAGGTATCGCCTCATGCTATCAATAGTGACACTGACCCTATCCAAATACAAAACTAGTGAAAAACAATCAGAAAAGATAAGTAGGGAAAAAAATGTCAGTGGCTTCCACATGTAAAACCATTCCTGTTTTGGGGGTTATCTCATTGTTGCCCATCTAGTTCACCTGTTGTTAATTTCATTAATATCAAAGCAGCGGAAACTGATTAAAACCCCCTCTGCTACTTAACTGACCAGATCAATATCCCAGGAGTTTAATTGACTTGATGCTATACTCTGATTTAAAAGTGTTCCTTTATTTTTTTTGAGCAGTGTAGATATTCACACAGAGACAGTGCAAACATAAGCAGACGTTGTTACATTTTTTAATTAGAATCTGGAATACTCTGCAAAAATGAAAACATCATGTATTGTTAACTATTTGTAAAATTGAGATTTTATGCAAGTATCTTGTCTTACGGGGAGATTTTTGGGGCAATCACAGTGTCTCTTTAAATAATATGTACAAATGAACAATGAATCCATTTTATTTGCTACCTTTTCGTCTGTTAAATATACAATTGAAAGTGTGTTTGTTCACGAATTGCAAAAAATACCTGTTTATTATACCAGAAATTAAGAGCTGCCCTGTATCCTGTGTGCACATACTGTGTTATCTCAAGGAGTCTAATTAGCTCTCATGTTTGTTATCTTGGGACTATAGAATGATTTGTCTCTATATTGTAGTTAATAGGATAGGGGTTGGTTTGAGTGCTTTCCCAGAAGAAAACTAAGCAGCGCTGACACTGCTCAGTTCAGAAACATGCTGCGTGTTGTCAGTCCACAACTGGTCTTCAGAGCTGAGTGCATTTGTGGTAGATGATCAGCTGCTTTTATGTATTTGCAGGGTCTGAAAGGGATAAAATGTTTGTAAACATACATGTATTGCAGAGATGTACTGTATATATTTTCAACTTTTATTTTGCACTCTCATAAACTTGAAAGAATGATAATATAAGCAATTTATTTGTCATTCGTATACCTACAGTTTTTTTTTATAGTTTTATCAAATGCTTTTATGACAGCCACATATTCCACCATATCTAAATACATTTTAGGTTCATTTTTACTGCTTGGAAAATGTAGTAATATATAAAGTACAGTACATCAATTGTTTTCTTTTGAGCTTGACATGCTTCCTGCAGCATGACAGTTTACATTATTATTATTTTTGTGATAGTTGTGCATTGAAATCCATATGTACAGTCAGGAAAATATTCCTTTTCACAGTTCACATTTTGTATCCATTGTTATATTTTGTTGTCTTACTGGGATTAAATTTGGCTTTGCTTCTCACCTGAATGAAATGTCTTTGAATTCCTAATTTCATTGTACCAGCACATAAATCAACAATGGATAAGTTGAACTAGGCAATACATTAATGTATAAAGTACAGTAATGATTTAAAAGTAATATATACTATATAGTAAAATCAATGAATAATTAAAAATAAATACTGACGTACTTGTCACCTCTGCAAACATTATTATTATTATACAGTATTTATATAGCGCCAAAGGGTATGCTCAGCGCTGTACAGTAGCAAGGGGGACATAACATGAGACAAGACAGTAACAATACACTACACGAGAGGTTTGAGGGCCCTGCTCTTTCGAGCTTACAATCTAGGAGGGAGGGGAAGGTGGTACAGGAGGAGATGGCTGTGGGGGATGGAGTGGCGGGAGGAGTGGAGGAGGTTAGTTGTTAGGTGAGGTCGGGTGTTAGGTGAGGTTGGGGTAGGCTTCCCTGAAGAGGAGGGTTTTCAGGGTGCGCCTGAAGGTGGGGAGGGTAGGTGACAGTCTGATGGATTGGGGTATGGAGTTCTAGAGGATGGGGAAAGTCCTGGAGAAGTCCTGCAATCGGGTGTGGGAGGAGGAGACCAGGGAGCTAGAGAGTAGGAGGTCCTGTGAGGAGCAGAGGGCACGGGTAGGGTAGTATCTGGGTATCAGGTCAGTTATGTAGTTTGGGGCGGCATTGTGAATGGCTTTGTAGGTCAGGGTTAGCAGCTTGAACTTGATGCGTTGGGCAATTGGGAGCCAATGAAGGGATTGGCAGAGGGGGGAGGCAGATGTGGAGCGCTTGGTGAGGTGGATGAGTCTAGCCGCTGAGTTTAGGATCGACTGGAGTGGGGATAGCATTCGTTTGGGTAGGCCAGTGAGAAGGGAATTGCAATAGTCCAGGCGTGAGATGATGAGGGAGTGTACGAGTTGTTTGGTGGTGTCTGGGGTGAGGAATGTGCATATCTTGGAGATGTGGAGGTGGAGCCTGCAAGATCTAGATAGCAGTTGGATGTGGGGTAGGAAGGAGAGGTGGGAGTCCAGGGTGACACCCAGGACTTTGGCGTGTGGGGTGGGAGAGATGGTGGCATATTATAAAAGGGCCCTGGGGTTTAAAGTATAAGTTCACCTTTGCAAACATGTTGCATGTCCTCTCCCTTTTTAGGGTGGAACATGTAACATGTTCCCAATGCTTCAGCTGCCACCCAACCCCCACCCACCATGTGACAGCAGTAGGGGGAGAAGTTCCCCTAGCTGGCACTTTTTGAATAGAGAGCTGCCATGCATGGCTCTGCCCACACTGCCGTGTCATTCATTCACAAAGTTCTGTGAATGAATGAACTACAAGTCCTGACAGCCTTAGCGGCTGTCAGCCTGTAGTTCTCAATGAACTACCACACGCTGTGGAGTGCTGTAGAAGTTTATTGATTCTTCCTGTCCGTATATCTGCTTGACGGTACATCCCATCCAGTTAAGCAGATACACTGACAGATCTGCAGGGGAACAGCATGGCAACAGCATTCTG
Organism: Staurois parvus; assembly: GCF_062004578.1. Lineage (NCBI taxonomy): Eukaryota > Metazoa > Chordata > Amphibia > Anura > Ranidae > Staurois > Staurois parvus. The sequence goes on along the minus strand of NW_028317949.1, from coordinate 6,763,749 downwards.
CTGATCGCTGATGGAATAGTTTACAGGCCCCTGCAACCAAAAACAATACATGCACATTTTCTTACCTGTAAAAAAATGTGCATGTATTATTTTTGGTCAAAAGGGGAACTTATCCTTTAAGTTTACGTTTGAGAACATGTTACATGTTTCACCCATTTTTAGGCCAGGAATCTTTCCCCTGTACCCACTGTCACAATTTGAGAAGAGTGTAGCCAGGTGGGCAGAGTTCTGTGAAAGAATGAACTACAAGTCCCAACAGCTGTCAGCTTGAAGTTCTCAATTACCTACCAGGGTGCTGTTGAGCGCTCTGGTAGTTCCTTGCTTCTTTCTGTCATTGTGTAACTGCCGGCCCATACAAAGTACAAGCAGACATTTACACTGACAGTCTGCATGAGCTCTGCATTGCACGCACAATCTGCTGATCAGGGGAGCAGGCTTCTACAAAAAATATAGTAAATGCACATTTTTTTTTACCTGCAATAAAATGTGCATTTATTGTTTATTTAAAAGGTGAAATCATCCTTTAATGCATGCACAAAAGAAATATCTTCCTCAGTGCCCCAAGAGCTCTGCCTCTCAGGTTTTTCTGCAATTGCCTGTGTACTCCCATCTCCAGTATTTTACTATTATTCCATAAATATGATAATCAAGCCTTACTTGCCAGTAGAAAAGCGCAGGACGTGCGAGGGGGCAAACCAGCCTTTGATACTCTGGGAGCTCTACTTTACTGATTTTGGCTTTTTTTTAACTGAAGTATAAATAAATCCCGCACTTTAATAGATCTGGTGTTCTCTTTCCACTATGCTATAGTTTATAATTGGAGATCTCTGAGGCATATTTTTTCACTATGAGATTCCGTGCCTTAAACCTAGGAGGATCTGGTAAGGTGCATGAACCGTGAGGTGGTGGGTCACCTGAGGTGTATTGAGCACTAGTTGGTATCATAAAGATTGCAGGAGTGTGGGCACATTGGCACTATTGTTTTACATTTGAATGGAAGATACTACACTATATGATATTTTCTTTTTTTTGGGGAGTATTTGATTATGAAAGAAGAAGAATGAAAATCAAGTGATTGTCAAGATTCATCCCGCTTTATTAAGCGAGAATTTTTGATTGGAGGGTAAGAGTAGGAATTACGGATATAGATTGATGTCACATGGTAATAAATTGCCACAATATAAGCACTTTAATGCGAATGTAATACATTATAGTTTTTTTATATCTAAAAAGATAATGCACTATACGCGTTTTATTATTTTTACATGACACTGACACTTTTAAGAAAGGAGGAAGAGGAGTACACATATTGAGCTGCTTGCACAGGAATTCGAACACTTGAAAAAATTAACGTTGACACTTTTTAAGAAAGGAGGAAGAGGAGTACACTTATTTTGCTTGCCCATGAATTGAATACTTGAAAAATTAACGGTGAGAAGCTTTTAAGGATTGAAGATTTTTTTAATATCCTAGGTGACTGTGAAAAGGGATATTGTTATATATGATGGGTTTGGACTCTGGGTTTTGTTTACAATCAATTCTTCACAGGGGGAAGTAATATCCTGGTGATTGGAAATTGTATTTATTTGATAGTTTGTTGGGGGTGACAGTGATCACTTATTTACCCTGGGTGTGGATTTCATTACACAGTATAGCTTATACTTGTTCTGTCATTGTTCTAGAGAAGTGTTTATTTTGTATAGACATGTCTGCTTCATGCCAGTATATTTCAGGTAATCCAGTGTCTGTTAGCAGAAACCTAAACAGTTGTGTGAAGGTTTTATTTTTCCTCTCAGTGATACTATTGTGCTTTTTCAACCATAATTTGATATGTTTTACACATTATAGTAAAGGGTGTGTATAGGTGTCCAGTATTTTCTTTGATGTGCATGTAAAAGAGATCAATATGCTGTATAAAGTCGAACAAATAGGTATAAATGGCACTAGAAACCTCTTTTCTATGTATAGTTTTTAATTGTAAAAGCACATAGGTGCAGCCACAATTTCTTGTTACATATCAATGTTCTGCTTCCTACATTGTGTGCAGAGGTGACCCTTTTGTCACAGTGATTGCTTTACATTATCTTCTTAAAGGTCTAAACCTTTTGTTAACCAAGAAGAACCTTGTATCCACCTTATGTAACTACAAATAAATAAATGTATACACACCCTAAATAAAGACAATGCTGCAATGATATAATACAAATAACTTTATTGTCTATGAAGACATATAAAACACCTAAAACCCTTTAGAAGCAATATGTATCCCACTCAAAATGGTATATTTAGAAATGTGTACCACCTTCCTATCTGGCAGTTTCCAGCAGCATACATGCAACATCCATCAGATGGAAGACAGTCTATTACTGAAATGCATTCCTCAGTAGTTATAGCTACTAGTGTTGGGCATGATGTTTGAGTCGAACATAAATTTGACTCCAACATCAGCTGTTAATGTTAAAGGTGAACACATGAACAGTAAGGGCGTTCAGTGGGCTATTTGCCCACCACGCCCCACACTGCACTGCACCCTGACAGTTCATTGTGCCAAAGCAATGCATCTGACTACAGGTCAGGTGCAATGCTTTGGCCAATCACAAGGGGGTGGGGTGATATCTTGTGATATCATCACAGTATTTAAGAATTGTCATCCCACTGCAGCTGTCAGATTGTGGGAGCCAGCGTCGAGAGCGGAGCGTTTTTTTGTTTTTTTTTGGGACGGCGGTGGTGGCGGGCATCATGCTTGACGTTGGATCTATTTCGGGGGACATTTTTTTATTTTTGTTTTTAATAAAGGACTCGTCAAAGACTGTCTACTGTCATTTTTTTACGCTACACTTTTTTTTGTGAATGAGTAACGGTACCATGTACCCCCTGCTTGTTCACATGGGGGGGGATCTGGGGGCTCCCTTGTTAACCTCCCTAGCGGTTTGATTATGTCAGTATTTCTGTGCTCAAAGCGGTACATTTTTTTGCATGGAAACATGTTATTTTTTTATTGTAGACCTGTAATTTTTAGGAATAACTCACTGAAATCTGTCCAAAGAGTCTAGTAAACATCCCGGGTATGATAAAATTTGAAACACGAAATCATAAATTATAATATAATAAATAATCATAAAAATAATAATATAATAATAATACATTTAATTCAATAGTATAATCAAACTAAAAACACTGAAATTTGAAATAGAACGCCAAGTTCGCACATCACTGAGCAAAGTCGCAAAATTGTTTTCAGTGTCTGATGACGAATTTCCCCACGAATCATTATCACTCAATTCTGCAAGTGGTTCTAATTTACTATCGCTGTTCTCTAGCGGGCCTAAAACCACTTTTGACCTAAAGGAATGCTTTTTGGACGCCATGGACATTTCTCAGTTTCCAGGCAGAAAGAACAGTAAAAATGCAGACAGGGCACAGGACAAAGCACTCGGGACAAAATGTATGTGAAATGCTTTGATACAGTAATGTTATACTATGTGATTTTAGTGTATTTAGTGAATGTCACTTTTTAACACTTTTAAATTTCCCGCCGGTTCCGTCCCCCGTACGTCTCGACGCTCGCAGGGAACGGAACCTGGAAGATGGATGCCGGCATTGGCTGGAGAAGATGGCCGGGGACGCTGCAGGGGAACATCGCGGGAGCGCAGGACAAGGTAAGTGCAAGAGGGATCCCAGAACAACACTGCAGGGTAATTTCAAGTGTAGCTCGGGGTTACCGCTTCTGGTACTGAAAGTTAACCCGGAGCTACATTTGGGAATACCGACAGGGAGGTTAAAGGGGGTTTCCAAATTCTTATAAGCCCCCTGCCCGCAGAGCCCCACAACCACCAGCCATGGTTGTGGGGAAAAGGCCCTTGTCCCCATCAACATGGGGACAAGGTGCTTTGGGAGGACCCCCTTGCCCCAAAGCACCCCCTCATATTGAGGGCATGTGGCCTGGTATGTTTCAAGAGAAGGGGTGCTTGCCCCCCCTTTTCCTGACCTGCTGGTCTGCAGATAAGGGTCTGGTATGGATTTTGGGGGGTTCCCATCAAAATCCATACCAGACCTGAAGGGCTTGGTATGGATGGGGGGGACCCCATGCAATTTTTTTTTTAATTGCTGGGCAATGCCAATTCTTCTTTCAGCTATCAGCGGGGTTTCTGCTGAAACATCAAAAAATGTTTTTAGTAGCTGTGCGGTAAGATATTGCTTAGTGAATTGTCCTGTCTGTTCAAAGTTCATGGTTGAACTTTTTTTAGGCTCGAATGTTCAGCTCATCACTAGTAGCTACATGTAGTTGTCCACTGGGTAAGATATTGCTGAACAATTATTTACTCAGGACTGTGTTTGTAATCCATATACTGTTTAGTGCTGTGTTTTTATCATACTGGTTCCAGTAATACTGTTTTCTTAAACACTGATGCTGCATTTACAGTAGGCTCCATGCACACTAGCTTAAAAAAATGCCAGTGCTCTTGGCAGAAAAAAACTCTAGATTTGAACATTTGTACTAACATTTAGGAACGTTTAAAGTTTTTTTTGCCAGAAAAACGCTTTCAAAAATGCAAAATAGCAGGGTTTTTTTTCTGCCTCTAAACGCTGAGCCTAAAAACGTCTCTAGACTATCTAATGTGCATGGACACATAGGATACCATTAGTTAATTAAGCTTCTACAGGCAAATATGTAAATAAAAGAAATTAGATCAATTGAAAAATTTCTTTGAATAGTCCTTACATGAAAAGTGTGATGTGCTATAGATCCAGTAGTCCTTATCAATCTGCAACTGATTCTCAGTGGCCTGCTCATATAAGCAAGACAGTAATTTATTTATATATATTAAATATGTAAATTAGATCTTAATAGTGTAAATATCTATTAAATAACACTTTTTACCAAAACAAGAGTCTGCTAAACAAATCAAGAAGGGTCATTAAGGAATCTGGACAATAAGGAATTGACCTTGCTACCTTACGTTTTGTTATGTTATCTATGGGTACCTCCAAGGCACTGGGAGTAATTTATTAAAACTGGAGAGTGCAAAATCTGGTGCAGCTGTGCATGGTAGTCACTCAACTTCTAACTTGAGCTTTTTCAATTAAGCTTTGACAAAAAAACCTGGAAGCTGATTGGTTTCTATGCAGAGCTGCACTAGATCTTGCACTCTCCAGTTTTAGTAAATCAAACTCATTGTCTGTATCCCTTTTAATTAAAACAAATAAAATAGTGGCCTGAGAAAATATTATATTATTCTCAATATTAACAATTCTGCCTATTAAAAGAAACACTGCTGTAAAAAAGTACACTAAGTGCTCATACCGCCCATCATTCGTCACGTCATTGTGTTAGTTTAGATGGTTCTATTTATTATGCTTTAAATATTCCATTACTTCAATTAGCAATGTAAAGTAGATTTAGCTTGTTTGTTTTCATTGTTTAGCTTGAGGCAGTGTCTTAAAGTAAAAGTCAAAGTAAAATGTAATCATTGATTATTTGACTTTTAAGTTAATCAAATCAAGCAAAATGATGTCCTATTTTTCTTTTCATTAATCAGTTTGCAACATCAAAACATGTTTTGTTGTTATACAAGATCAGACATGTTAACTTCACTACATACTATGCATTCAAATTAGCGTATACTTAGAAAAAGGCTTTGTGATTGGAATGCTTTTATTGTGGTAACCATAATTAAATGTGTCCCTCATCAGATTATAATCAATTACAGTATAAATTACAAGTTTTAGAAGTGATTATGGTACATGATCAACGCTAATTTTTTATTTATAATTGCTTCAAGGAACAAATACAACTTATAAATAAATATCAGATAGAGAGATAGTCTTTCTGTAAAGTATGCAATTCAAAAAGCAACACAAAAAGCAAATCACATTTTATCATTCGTATAGCGTGTCAGTGAGCGCTCAGAAAGGGTAAAGGAGTGTAAGCTGCTAGAACTAAAGGACTGCCCTTGGTATCCTCACTAATAAATGAAATACAAAAGGTGCAGCACTTAAATAATGAGTTGATATATAATCGTCATATCATAAGTGTATATTAAAAATGTGTCTGTAAATAGAGGAAATATATTAATGAAATAAATTAAATATAAAAACAATAAATTAAATAAAATATGGTAGATTCTCTTTCACATCCATTTCATTGTTAGCGCTGACTAGAGCCACAGTGAGGAGCTCTAGTCAGCGCTAACAATGAAATGGATGTGAAAGTGAATCTACCATATTTTATTTAATTTATTGTTGTTATATTTAATTTATTTCATTAATAGATTTAATCTATTTACACACACATGTTTAAGATACACATTTTATTATTGCCCTGATCCTATGCCCATTAGATTTCAACATGTTTGGTTGAAACATGGACTATTGTTTGAGTATAACTAACTGCAGTATGTAACTTCAAAACAATACTCAAAACAATGATTAAAGTGCATCTAACACCCAACATTTCTGATTTCTGAATCTGATTGTTTCCTTTTGACCTATAAAATGTTCCATTGAAAATATTTTGTTATAGATGTTCAAAAAATGAAAAAATACCTATTGATGAACCCTCCAGAAATCCAGTTAGCTTGAAAATGCCTGTGAACTTAATATTTTAAGCAGTGTTTTCAGCCCTGTCCAGTTCATCTCATATGGTGTGGAGATGAAGAAGGTGGGTGGTCTTCAGACCTAAAATGCTTCCTGCCTTGGGGTGGAAATGTTACTCCTCTATGATATGGAAAAGCGAGTGAGCATTTTCACCCTAGATCACATGGTAAAAATAATGGAAAACATAAAAAACCCTCATACATCCACCAAATCTAAGCACTGATAAGCTGCAATATATTACATTTTTGTTCTAGGGTTTATATATCTTCTAATATAATATTAGATGTGCTTCTATCTCCTCATTGTTTAAGAAGAATTCCAAGGATAGTTTTTTTTACATAGTTGCATTGGTCCAGCTTGGACCAGCTTGTAACTATAAATGTATATCATACCTGTAGGACCCATCTAGAAGCTGGAACTCACTGTAGTAGACACCTCTACTACAGCAAACTCTGGATTGCCGCTAGATTCTGGGTTCATTCCTGAGCTTCTGCTCTGCTGAATTGTGAACATAGGAAATCAGTCGCTCATTATTTGCACCATTCAGAGAATGCTTTGCATTTTGTCAATTAATGCAAATCATTCTCTGAATGGACAAGGTGAAGACCATGCTATCACCACCCAGCCTCTCCACTTCATCAAATAAGAGAGCTCTTTGTATTCATTGAGTAAATATAAATGACCTCTGAATGGTGTATGTACCAAATGGGTGATCACCTGTTTTCCAAGCTGGAAATTAGAAAATATCTATACCTGAAAATTTTCTTTAATGGTGGTTGCTTCGCTGGTAATTTCAACAGTGCTTTCCAAAAAATATAAACCTCCTTTAAAAAAAAAAGTTTGACCAAAGCTATTTTGCCATAATTTTCTTCTGGGTCACAGAGTGGACTGTACTCTTGTTACCCAGATTTAGCTGACAGGGGACTAAAGCTGACGACACAGAAGTGGTCCAGACTCTGCAGAGATCCCAACAATGATGTAGGGATCCATCCAGATTCTTGACACACAGCTGTCTCAGCCTCTCAGTACACTGCTAAGAGCCTGTGGCAGCCATTTCCGCCCCCTCCACAGCTTGGTGTTCCAGTGATCGCTAGATGGGAAGAACACAGAGAGGAGAATGACTGTCACCAACTCTCAGCTCACTGAGAAATGAGATCTGAGAGATCAGTGGTCCTTTGATCACTCAGTTCCCATACTTAAAACTAAGAGGGACAGCTGCAGCATCAGAGAGATGCTGTATTCACATATGTGAGCATGTGTGTTTGTTTTTTGTAATCCTATACTTCTCCTTTTATATTGTTTAAGCATGAACTAAGATAACACTTGTAGCAAAGGTACTGTAACATCTGTTAAAGGATAAGTTCGCCTTTCATAACATGTTACACCCGTTTTTAGGGTGTAACATGCAACAAGTTACAAAAGGACCAGCCCCTGCTCCCCCCAGTCCCCCATTTTGACAGCTAGCAGGGGATCTTCTCCCCCTGCTAGCTGTCAGAATTTTCTTTAAAAATTGGCTGTGAGGGGCTCCACCCGCCAGGCCACACCACTCATTAACAGTGTTGTGTGAATGGGAAAACTACAAGTTTCCACAGGCTTTGCAGCTATTACAGTTTTTTGATTATTGATTCTTCCATTCAAAGTGCATCTGCCTACTCGTATGAGGTATGAGCAGGCAGGTACACTGACAGGTCTGCAGGAGTCCTGCATGGCACCCGCGATCCGCTGATCACTGGTGGAATGCTTTACAGGCACCCAAAACAAAAAACGTAAATGCACATCTTTTTACCTGCAAAAAAAATGTGCATTTATTATTTTTTCTCAAAAAATTAACTCATCCTTTAATGTAATCTACAGCAGAACCAAATGGTAAGGCAGTGTCATATTCTCATCATTCTACCAATGACCTTGCTGTCACCTAGCTTTGTCACCTTGCATTTACACTTAATTATAATATGTATGGTGCTTGACACATGATGCTTTCATTCATTCTCAGATATTTTTATTAGAAGCCAACAAGGACTGGTGTAATTTCAATCTGTCACGTCAGCTAACATGATTGCACCTTTACATATATTTGTTCTCCTGTGTGCTGTGAAGCTGGAATGTGCTGACAGTAGAAATACAAATAGCTGCATTCACAATAAAAATGTATTTTGCACATTGTCAAAGTGTTGTGCAGTCAATTATCTATCTAATTGCGCACAGCTAACGGTAAAGAGATACCAAATAGGAACACATGCATTGTTCATGTTTTAGTTGACAGACCACCTGTATTGTTACTAACTGAGCTATAAGAAAACAATTATGCTAAAGATATGTTAACAGCTATACTGGTTTAAAATACATTTGTGTGAAAGTTAACATGACATCTGCTTCATGCGAACATTCATCTTAAGTCTGGTTTCATGCTAAACAATACATGAAGGTCATACTGCTGTGCATTATTTAAAGTTACAAGATTGCAGATTTGTAAAATATGAGCCAGTTAAATGCCTAATGAAACTTCCAAGGATGGGGGCAATTCATCAGTCCATGAATGCATATTTTACTTTGTGCTGAACAGACATTAATAGACTAGAGCACCAAAATAACCCAGGTTTAACCTATTAAATCTGCCATGGTTGTTTGTTCATCCTACTTCTTTGTGCCACAACACAATGAAACACATAGTTGTTATAAGTCTGAAAACGCTTGGGAAATTTCAATAGGGCCAGCAACTACACACTTGGGAAGCATTTTTCTTGACTGTACCTGTATTTGAATTTTATTACATCTTTGTACTCAACTATAATCTATTGTTATATCTGGATTATCTAAGTAAAGCCTGAATTCCTTTTCTCATCAGACCTGAATGATGTTGTATTCTACTGCAATACTTGTAATATTAATGTTATTAGTTATTTTTACAGAAGATGTATTTAGTCAGTAAGTTCCTTTGTGATATAAAGTTTATTTTAGGTGTTTTACTATAATTTTACTTTGAAATTTTGAAAAGTCTATATGGAAAGGTTAAGTACATTATTCCTTGTTTTCCTGCAAATGTATTGGAGGCAGGGGAGGACTGACAACTCATGGGGCCCCCGGGCAAAAGGGGATCATGGGGCCCCTGTGTCCTTGCCCAAACTCAAAAAGCCTATGAAAAAGGTACCAGGGGCATCTCATGGGGCCCCCTACTGACCACGGGCCCTCAGGCAGTGCCCGAGTTTCCAAATGGTCAGTCCGCCCCGATTGGAGGATCAGTGTTTTGGCAAAAATATATTGCATTTAATAATGCAGTGCATCATAGCAGTGCTGTGTAAACAGAATGTAAACGTTGCATAAAGTTCATTAGTTTTCTTGATATTAGTTGTTAAAGAAGATTGTGTGCATCACCTTTTAAAGATATTATTTGGGTATAACAAATTTAGATTTAACAATTTGGACTTAGTTTATCTATTACCAGACAAATAATCACTTGTGTGTATTTCATATATCTGAAAATAAGCAGATCTTGTTTATGAAAGCAGATAAAAGCCCTAACTGGATAATATTTGGTTTACTAAATTCCTTTTTATCATGAAAAGTGGTCACTTATTCATAAAATACTGTTTCCCCTTTTTTACATCCTCTGCATCTCATTCCTGGTTTCTTGTAGCCTCCTCCTGTCTATATGCACTTTCCCCAGAGTAATTTGAACCATTGTTTTAGAACAGCTTCTTGATAGTGACAGTGGTGCACCATGTTGCACAATATGTTTTAGTGTGGCCACTTGTCATCTCCATTAGGGATGCACACAATACGGTGGCAATGCAGAGCACAGCTGACACACAATTGTTACCCTATAAAAGAATATGCCTAAACAAGAACCTTTATGGCAGGATCTGCAGATATTAGGTATATTAGGTTAGATTACATAAACTATATATTTCAAAGATTGAAAACAGCTTCTGAAATTCCAATTAAAGTGTTACTAAACCCACAACAGTGAAATCAGTCTGTATATGTAGTAAAGCATGCTAGTTATACTCACTGTGGAACCTAAGGGGTTTATCCTCTGCATTGTGTAAAAAGGATGTTTGATCCTCTCTTCTCTGATCCTCTCTTTCTTCCAGTGTATCCCTCTTATCTCCTGATAAGACATGTTGTGTGGAGACACTACATATGCTCAGTTTGGTGTGTATTGCTAGAGGGTTTTTTTTTTCTTGGGAGAGTGCATGTGATCAGCACAGGGCCAATCAACACTGCCCAGACAGAGGGGTTCTACATCCTCCTAGAGAAAACTCATCCTACGAGCTTTCCCCAGTGCTCTGCTGAACACTGATAGAAGTAATAAAACTGCTATAACTGCTGATGAGAAAAGGTATTTAGCAGTTTATATTTACTAAAATAATTGCATTTCCATGTTCTGTGTACTGGGGGAGACCAGATATAGTGGATGCAGGGTCCTGGGTTTAGTAACACTTTAACTTGCTAACACTATGAGTGATTGAGTTTCAAACTACTTTAAATAGAGGAGTTGGCGTTCCAGTAACCATCCAGAATAAAAGTTGGTATGGTAGGGAGACATTGATCCAGAACACAGCTGACATCTTGTGCAATAATCCCAAAAAAGAATAACTTCCAGCTTGGAGCTTTAGAGATTTAATGCATAGGTACCTAGAATGGTTTTTCTCCCTTTTTAAAAAAATTAAAAGTCAACAGCTGCAAATACTGTAGCTGCTGACTTTTAATAGGACACTCACTCACTGGGTTCCCAGCACTGGCATGTTTACTGTGGGCAGCCGACTGCTATACCTTGTGGCTTGACAGACGACTTCCCTTGTGCATGTGTGAGCCTTACCATGCTTTGTAAATTATCCCACTGCCTTCTGGGACCTGTGACATGTCCCAGAAGATTGAGGGCAGGAGGAGGGGAGAACTTCTGCTGGATCTGTCACAGTGATCCGGCAGGAAGTAGGAGTGGGTACCTGTCAAATCCTGCCCCCCCCCCCAAAAAAAAAGTGCCAAAAAATAGTGGTGCACAATGTTGCACAATATGTGCAACAAGGTGCGCCATCATGTTGGCAGTAGAGTTCTGCTTCAATGAATGCTATCAGTATCTGTAAAACCCAAAGTATCTTTTTCATTTCAACTCCGTGTTGGTTATGTGATATGAGATTACTGCTTTTGGGGAGGGTGTTATAATATCTTCAAATTCCTTGCATAGGGTTTGGATTATGGAAGCAACCCTGCCAGGCTAAAAAAAGTATCTACCTGAAGGGTCCTTGCAATAAAAGAGGCCTTTTTAGACAACTCTCCCTACATGGAAGAAAAATATATTTTAAATATATTTTAAAAATATTCTTCCCAAATATATTGACATATATTTGAAATGCTACAATTTTGGCCATATTCAATGTATTTAAAAAAAAATAAATATATATATATATATATATATAAATATATATACTGTATGATGTTGAAATGTGTTTTTATTACAAAATATATGGAAAATATTTTTTAAAATACATTTCAAATATACTGTATGTCTTTAACCAATTCAATACCGGGCAATTTTACCCCCTTCCTGCCCAGGCCAGTTTTCAGGTTTCAGCGCTCTCACACTTTGAATGACAATTGCGCGGTCATACAAAATTGTACCCAAACTAAAATGTTATCATTTTCTTCACACAACTAGAGATTTCTTTTGGTGGTATTTAATCACCGCTTGGGTTTTTATTTTTTGCTAAATTAATAAAAAAAAGACCAAAAATTTTGAAAAAAACTAAAAGTTTGCAAATAAATAAGTGTTCTTCATAAATTTAGGCCAAGATGTATTCTGCTACATGTCTTTGGTGAAAATAACCCAAATTAGGATGTATTTTTTAGTTTGTAGGAAAGTTATACAAACTATGGTATAGATCTGAATATTGATCAATCCTGAAGTACTGACAGCCAATCTAATTTCTTGAGGTCCAAGAATGTCAGAACAGTACAGATATCCCCCAAATGACCCCTTTTTGCAAAGTAGACAGTCCGACGTACTTCATAAGAGGCATGGCGAGTTTTTTGAAGTTGTATTTTTTTTGTCATAATTTTTCGGAAAATGAAAAAATTAAAAAAATTTGTTTCACTATTTTTTTTTAAAATATTGTCACCAGTGCAGTACAGCGTCATCATATACAGTAACTGGCATGGCGGTGATCAGGGACACTGACTGGTGACAGTATGGAAAAAAAAATATATATATATTTTTTTTTTATTATTTTTTATTAAATTTTTTTTCTTTTTTTAAGATTTTTTTTTCATATTTCACTATGACCAAAGTAGTACAATGTTACCATAGTAACATTGTACTACTTTGGGGAAGTGATCATTTTTTTTTTATTTTTTAAGCAAGCATTTACCTGAATGACATTGATTCATTCAGGGTTTTTTTTTTTTTTGTGCTTAGCTGTGATTTGGCTGTGATTTGGCCACAGCTAATCACATGACATGCGCATGTAATTAGCTGTGACCATTCACAGCTAGACAGTTGTATACAATGGATGGCATGAATGAAGCTATCCATTGTATACAACTGTCATGTGACCTGCTGTGATTGGTCACAGCAGGTCACATGGTACCTGCAAAGGGGGCCTATACTCAGATCTGTCATCGACCGTGTCCGAGGTACACGGCCGGTGACAGATCGCGCCGCTGCACGGCTCTGCAGGAGCGCAATCTGCGCATGTGCGGGAGGACGCCATATAGCGTCCACCCGGAATGCTGATGACATTTGCCGGCCGCCATTCGGCCATAGGGCGGGTGGAAAATGGTTAAAAATACAAATCTACATTTTTGGAATGCATTTACAAATATGAGTAAAAATATATGTTAAAATTACGTTTTTATATGTTAAAGAAAATCTGCAGCATATATTTTAAAAATATATTTTTTTAAATATATTTTTTTAAAATATATTTTTCAGATTTTTTTACATATAAAAAAGCAATTTTAACAAATATTTTTACATATATTTGTAAATGCATTCCAAAAATGTAGATTTGTATTTTTAAAGACATACAGTATATTTGAAATGTATTTTAAAAAAATATTTTTCTTATATTTTGTAATAAAAACGCATTTCAACACACAGTATATATATATATATATATATATATATATATATATATATAAAATATATTTCAAATATATTTGTCTTCCATTTGGGTCTGGATGCCTATCTCTACTATCTCACCTCTATTCCAACACTGCAGCCCCCCCTCCCTTTCTCTTCCCTTTTCTTCAGGAGTTTAACCTTGGTGTGGAGTGTAAATGAATTGCTGAAAAATGTTTACATAAGTCTGATGATATTTTTTTTCTGTTTGTTTTATGTGCATCTTTAAATGATTATAATGTAATGTTGATGTACTTAGCATGTGTATATGTTTTTTTTTCAGCCCTTAAACTATGAAAAAAAGAAGATATATTTACTAAACATAGAAGGAGTAAATACTCACCTAGACTCAAAGTTTTCTCACTTGGGACCATTTAAAGACACAACAATGTTAAAGGTCAATGTTGGTGATGTTGATGAAGCACCTTTGTTTACAAAACCTTCCTATGAGATGGATGTTTATGAGAACTCAGACATTGGAATCATAGTGGGAATGGTAACAGCATATGATCCAGACAGTACAAGTAGCTCAGTAAGGTAAGATCATGTATCCTACTGCTCCTCTATAAACATAATCTTATTTATAAATTAAAATGTATGAAATCATAAAATACATTAACAAATAATTCAAAACCTAAATCACATAATCGGTCATATGTATACATTAATGTACATCTTTCCCTATTAACCATTACTGACAAAACAGTTTAGGACAAAATCTGAATTTAATCCATATGTTGACAATACCTTGGTCTCATATATCCAGTAGGATATAAATGTCCCAGTAATTTATTCAAATAATGCATTAAGAGGGCTCAAGCATTTGGGTCCAATAACATGGGTAGGTGGCCGCCCCTCCCTCTTTTCATTAAAAAAAAGAGTTATGTATATACATATATATAAGGCTACTGTGCCTTTAAATTTTAAAGAGAGTTTGGGCAGGAAAACAAGTAGCACGTGACCTGGGAGAAAATTCCAGAAGGTCACATGACTAGTGGAAAGTTCTAGAGAGTGGGGCTCATTATATATAGGAGCTCCATCTGCGGGAGATTGCCAGCTGGTCTGTATCAGTGCAACGAGCTCCCTCCCCCCCCTCCCCTTTTTGTCGCAAGGCACCTTATGTGGTATTTTCACCCCTTACATTTAAAGGGGGGGCTGTTGTTATATTTATTCAGTTTGAGTCCTTAACGACTGAGCTATTTGATTGTTATTTGATAAGAGAAGTATAAACTTGATTATTAATTAACTATTTATAGTATTTGTTATTATTTATTTATTTAAGCCAATAAAGTGCAGCGGCCAACATTTTGCCATTAAAGATTGTGTGCATCTATTTATTTAGATAGTTATATATTGGGTATTCGGGAGAGGGAGAAAAGGTGCGGCCTGGATTCCCATGTAACCTAACTGGAAAATATTAGGATAGCAGAAATCAGAAGTGGGTGTGTTAAAGGTCATAGAACACCAAGGAAGTGCGTGTGTGTGAGGGTGCAAATATAGTTTTTTAGTTTCTGGTGGTCTTGCCAAGTTAAATCTCTGTTTCAAGATTAACTGCATAGAATATTTCAAACTGCTCATGTGTACCAGATTAACCTCTCGTTGGGAATGACTCCATAAACAACATATAGAAAGCACCTGGTCATGCTGTGAAATGATTTTGAACTGTTCTCTGTTGTTAAGGTAGATGGGAAGTCCATGTGACAGGTTGAAAATTGCAGGAAAACTTTTGAGAGACAGTGAGGGAGATTTACTAAAACTGTAGAGTGCAAAATTTGACGCAGCTGTGCATAGAAACCAATCAGCTTCTAGGTTTTATTGTCAATGGGTAGTTGAACAAGCTGAAATTGTAAGCATTGGATACTATGCACAGCTGCACCAGATTTTGCACTCTACAGTTTTAGTAAAGCAATTCCAATGTGTTGTTACCCTATAATAGGAAGAGTCTGAACAAAGACATGATTGCCAGACATTATTTACATAAAATATTCCTAATTATAAACATGAAAAACTATTTCTAAAATTACAATACCCTGGTAAATACAGTATTATGAGGTTTTATTGATTGGATTTAGACCTACTTTAAGTTTAATTACAATTAAGAAATTAGGTTGGAAATTGTCCTACTATATCTAGATCCAGTGACTGTTTCTTTGGCAAAAGCTGTTAAATAAAGATGTTTCTTGGCTTCTTATAGTATGCTGGACAGGTGGGATGAAAAGGTAATCAGTGCAGCAAGATGTTGAAATGTCTCTTCAATTGTTCTTGATTAAATATCAGTACTAGGGTATGTTAACCATTCTCTTCTCTGAAGTGAAGGCTCTAACACTTGGACTGAACTAATCAGTGATTGCACATATTCTTTCACCAGTACTCTTATGCTCACAATAATAAATGCTCTTTTACGTTATATATGCACACTAATGTAGGATTTTGTCAGTTAATTACCATTTGTATTAAGATGTGTTTTTTCATTGAGAAATTGCATTTTATTGACTTATTTTCACATTCAAATGAAATGGAGACATTTCTTTATTGGTTTAAAGTGAATATAAACCCAAATACTAAAATGGTATAAATAGTTCCATTTTTGGTTTGTACATGTAAATATAGTTGTGTTTTATTGTTGTGAGTATTTTTTTTTTATAAATATCTGCTGATATTGCCAGTTTTTGCTCCTCTGCTTTCTAAGGCCTTTTTTGATAGGATAACCACCAGCTCCTGGTTCTGCAGGATGGTGGTCTCCTTGTACAGTCTGCATTATATATGTAAATCTACATTTTACTTTTAGACTTTTTACACTTTAAATTACTTCTGG
Organism: Staurois parvus; assembly: GCF_062004578.1. Lineage (NCBI taxonomy): Eukaryota > Metazoa > Chordata > Amphibia > Anura > Ranidae > Staurois > Staurois parvus. The sequence continues at coordinate 6,747,220 of NW_028317949.1, read as the reverse complement.
AAATAGACAGATACAAAAATTATAACCCATAGTTATTAGTAATAGAAATTTTAGAAGGATGTTATACAAATATTTTCAGTACACGAAAAAAATAAATATTTTTTTAAAAGTCTTTTTCCACTTGACATAAAAAACACTCCATAAATGCCCCATTGGTCCTCCTATGTGGTCCAGCTCTGGTCCTCCAAAAGGCAGGACATCAACTAATGTATACAAAGTCCCTTTGAAGACTTGACTATGTTCTTGCAAGAAGTAGGTATGGTATTGTTTTCTTCTATAATAATATAAACTGGATCCAATGTGTAAGAACTGAAGAAAAACAGGTATTCATTCAATTCAATGCATTATCTTTAGAGTACTAGTTAGAAAAATTATCACAAAAAATAAGTGTTATTATGAAACTCCTCTTTGTTTTGAAATCCCGGTTCTGCTTTCTCTAGTTGTGATATACAACCTCCAGGTTGTCTTGAAACTGTGCTATGTATTTTATTTCTTTAGTTACTTTATTGTAAAATCCAATGTGAACTATACTAACTTTCCTTGTCATGGCTATCTACTCACAAACAAGATACAGTGATATAAATAGATCGGTCTTAGCAACAGATACATCCATCATTAACTACATACAGTATGGTTGTATGAAGAATTTGCAGACACTGAGATTATATAGAGTAGCAGTATACTGTTAGCATATGTAATAGATTTTAATGTCTCTAAAAGAATTATAAACAAGGACAAAATTGATAAAGGCAAATCATTCCTAATCAGCACATAATACATTGCATTTAATGCCTACATTAAGCCTAATGTGATGATATTGCAAAGTAGCTAATTTAGTAGGGAGCCATACGTGCCACAAGAAAGCAATGTCAGCAATATTGTAAAATCTGAATTCCACAAGGGAAAAAGTAGCTAAGCACTGGAGAGTAAAACATTTATAATAACTTCCAGTAGAAGAGTTTGGCAATAAATGGAAGTGCATACTTGATAATACCACAAAGTTGCTGGATAAAGTGTACAGACTAAATGTTAGCCAAGAAAAGTTATACGGCAGTTGATTTGTTCATTTGTTATTAATTGGGTTTGATTGATTTTCAGTGTTCTATAGAAATGCATATTATAATATCTCTAGAAATGCTGTTGGTATATATAGTATTAAGAGAACATAAAATGATCACAAACACTTACAGCATTTCATATTAGATTGCACCACAAGCCAAACTTAAGTCATTTGTAGCTTTGGATTGTGGGAAAGCTTTGAAGCCGCTGTTTTTATTACCATGAGGGAGATTTACCTAAACTGGAGCATGCAAAATCCAGTGCAACTCTGCATAGAAACCAATCCGCTTCCAGGTTTTATTGTCAAGGCTTAACTGAAGAAGCTGACGTTAGTGCCTGATTGGCTACCATACTAAGCTGCACCAGAGTGCTCCAGTTTTAGGCCCCATTCACACCTGAGTGATTTTCTACTTAACTCAGCAAGGCAAATCCCATTCATTTCAATGGCCCCTGTTTACATCTGAGCATTCTGTGTCCTGTGCCAAAATGGCTGTTGCTCCAAAAAGTATTGTACATGAGCTTCTTTTTGGCAGATTGGAGGCAACTTGGGCCTACCAGACTTCAATGGGAATGCCTGAAAATGTGCAACATTCCACCCCTGTTCTCCTCCCCACTAGTGCTTTCTATTGGCTAAACAAAACACCTGAAGCTGTAAAATGCTTTTAATACACTTCTAAAATGGTTTTAATACACTTCGAAAAATGCTCAAAAACACCTGAAAATCATTCTGCTCAGGTGTGAATGCAGCCTTAGTAAATCTCCCCCTATGTCTCTCTAGGAGAGATTTCACCTAATTTCCTGTTTCCCTCTTACTTGAACAGAAAATAAAGGAAAATATCTGCAACAAAACTTTTACGCAAGAGGAGGGTTATAATGTCCCATAGTGGAAATTTCGCACACATTTACCTGTAGTTGTATATGTTGCCTAATATCATTTCACATATTAGAGATATGCACTTTCATGATAAATATACTCCAACTTTAGACCAACAGTTGCATTTGTACAACCCTAAGGTTAATTTGAAATCATATCTAGCCAGTTTCCATTTAAAACTACCCTGGGCAGAATGGCCATTAGCCACTAACCAATATGTTAATTTTAATATATCTCTGTAATGAAGAAGATCAGATGTCAGTCGGGCAACCAGCTAGTTCTTGTGATATCATTACAAATGACGATAGATATGGTTGTACTGCATAACATTAAATAAAATAGCAGTTATACTGAACTACATTTCCATCATAAAAAATAATAATTTAATGTGAGATTTAACTTCTTCTTTTCCTTGCATCACAATATTGACTGACGATTTAAAATTGAAGTATATTAAAACCCAATCACTAAAACCTAGTGTAATCTTTAACATGTAATTTTCAATCTCTTAGGTGGAGTTCACATCTCTGTGGCGATTTAATGCATGCCTTTAAAGCGTGGTATGATGCATATTAATACAGTATGTGTTGTAAAAAAGAAATCTATTAATTTTGAATGGTCTGCCAATGCATTCAAGCATGGCTAAAACAGCAACTTACCTTTTTTGGGCTCACAACACATGATAATACTTTCTCCTCTGTTGCAGAGCGCTGAAGCATAGGTTTCTTGCTTTAGTGTATTGGGGTGACATTCAAAATAAATGTCACTTCCTTCATTAAAATAATATTCAGTTATTCTATCATGAATATCATTGTTCAGGTCTATCCTGTTCTAGGTTCAAATATTTATGTACCTAACCCATATTTGTGTTACTACACTGCCACCCACTCACATGTACACTTGAAGGGCCCATTTCAGCACACATTGGGCAGGCATTGTCCACTGTATTAACCATTAATTAAACTGCCTTGAAAATGTAATACACCCATTACTGAAGTCCATATATATTAGCTGCAGAAGATCAGCAACACTTAAGCTGGTCATAAACAGAATGTGTTTGGTTGCAGGAAAGAAAATCCCTTGATTCCCCCGTAAAAAGGGTCATTATTAATACGGAAATCCCTCCCATGGAGCCATTGTGTTCTCCCAGTGGGGAAAACCTCCTCTGCCCGGAGAACCCAGTGATTATTGCAATTGGCTATAACAGCCGCTAGTAATAGTTGCATGTAAAACCTGGCAGGCTGGTTGTACCCACTTAAACAACTTGGTTACGATCAGCCTGCCTAAACATGGTTCGAATCTCGGCTGGTGCCTGCTGAACCAGCCAAGATTCTAACCATCTACGGCTGGCTTTACATGTAACAAAGTTCGAAACAAAAGTAAAACACTTGACAATAGTTTGTGATGCACATTGCCTCTGAAAACTTAATGCCATTCATTTGAGGATCCTATCTACACTAAGTGCTGTTGAGTCTCTGTGCAAAGATAAGCAGAAAGATAACCTCGGAGAAGATAAATGAATGATGTAGCATCAAGACAATAAAACCACAAATTATCTTTGGGTTATTGGTTTCTATTTATTAATAAAAAGAGCAGCAGCTACAGATTGAGTCATGTGACTACGGTTATCAAAGGCCAGAAAATCAATGTGAGTTACTGGAGAAGTGTGGATGTGAAGACAGCTTGGAGAGGTGAAGGTAGCCAGTGCAGGTGTTTGATCAAACAAAGCAGACAACAAAAACTGTATGTATCAATGTCTTAATGTAAATGTCCAGGAGAAAAAAGTATAGAGGAATTGGAAGACTGAACTTTATTTTTAATAACATGTTAGATGACTACTGTATGTTTTAACCATTGAAAGATAAATCTAATTCTTGGCAATAAGAGTGGCTTTATAGAGCCAGTTCACCTTGAAAAGCTGTATCATGCTTTGAGGCAGGTCATTTGAAATGCATAGGCTGGACAGCATGTAAAATAATACAGAGTGCAGTATTTGCAGTGCACCAGATCACATATCACGCATTGTGGTGCAATTTGGTGCTTTGCAACACATGTGTGTAGTAACATAGAAACATAGAAGAGTGATGGCAGAAAAAAGACCAAATGGCCCATTGAGTCTGCCCGTTTTTTGATTTTTTTTAAAATTTATATATTTTAGTATTTTAGAGTTTAAGTTTTTTTTTCTGAGTGTAGATCTATTCACACATGTGTATAGTAGATGTGCTCTGGCATGTCATTCATATTGAAGGGCCCCACAGGTCAGTAAAATGCTTTTTGTGCATTACCTTGTATTGTGGTAAGGTTCACATTTCTATAATGGAGGTGTAAACGTGAGCCTGACAAAACAGCAGTGGGTTATCAATAGATTATTTCGGGATGGGGGGCACGGGCACCAACCCATTGCAAAGATGCAGACCAAACTCAAGAAAAAAAGAGGGTTTTAAATGGTGGCCCACCAATATATTCATGTAGCTACAAAGAACTCTCAAATATTAAAATTCACATATACTATTTTATTACAAAAACCTTAAATGTACAGATCTCACTGTGGACACATCATCTGTAGGATATACTGTACATAATGTAGAATCAAGCATTAGTCAATTACGCATTTTGCGGTCAATACCGTTGCTTTGGAACACAATGCTCATATGTAACAGGTATCCATTGCTTGTCTGCAATTAGAAAAAAAAACATATGCATATATACAGGGATGATGAATTTGTATCGCTCGGCAGGCAGTTTTTTTTAACCTTTAGCTCTGCTGCGGGCAAACAACAGGGCTCATCTGTCAGGTGGAATCATTCAGGTGGCAGCGCTGCTTTAAAATATTCACTTTAAAATGGTTATAAAGGCTCAATGTTTTTTACCTCCATGCAGCAGCACACAGAAAAACTTACCTGAGCCTGATCTCAGTCCAACGATGTGCACAAGAGCCTTGGCTCTACAGGGTCTCTCCCACCTCAGAGGCAGTAGCCATTGGCTCTTGCCTCTGTCAATGACAGCCAATGAGGAGAGAGCAGGGGCGGGGTGGAGCGGGGCCGAGCTACGCTCCATATGTGAATGGACACACAGTACAGAGACTCAGGAGTGAGCCTGCTCAGGTGCCCCCATATCAAACTCCTTCTATGGGGGCCCTAGGCATGAGGAAGGAGCTTGGAGTGCCAGTTCCCGAGAAGAGGGGGACCAGGGCTGTTTTCTGCAAAACCATTGCACAGAGAAGGTAGGCATGTTATCTTTTTTATTAAAAAAAAACCTTTAATATGACTGTAAGCTCAGTGCTTGCAAGGTATTATCAGAGCTCTGATATCACCAAAAGGAAGACTTGCAACTAACAGCTTACTATCAAGAGTGGGCTTGTCAGTGTATTTGGTGTAAAAACTAGCACCTGTCTCCTACAATGCATTCACCATTGGTACCTTTACCTTTTTTAACAAAGCTCCACACCCTAACTGTAGAAGAAATACTTGATAAGCAAGAGTTTAATGATTATTCTGCTTTGCAACACATTTGGACCTATTAAGAGACAATGGTTTTTGTATTTCTACAACCAGCATTTTGGCATTTAAATATCAAGGTTAGCTAAATAATACAAATTGGAATGGGTACATATAAATTCATGGTTTCTTTGTTATTGGACTCTTGCTTTGTATATCTATAAAATATAAAACAGAAGTGTCTATTGCATTGCAAGGGATTGAACACTATAAGTTACAATGAATTGAAAAAGAAGTAAACTTCTTCAGTCTTACACAAGAATAAATCAACAGTAACATAAACAGCATCAATAAACTGTACTAATTACATTCCTAGTTTGACCTCTATCCAAATTTAATACAATCGTAGTAGTAAAGTCTTTGTGTCTACTGCAAGTGACTTTTGTAAAGCTATGTAGCAAAGTAAGTTAAATAAAAAACTATTGTGTTTCTTTTAGCTCCATTTATCAGGTTTATAATTACATTCTCAAGGTAAAAATAAATGAATTGTGTATCCTAGCATGTAACTGTGTTGTGTAGTTATCTTTTTATATTTTGGTTTTGAGCTACAATTTATACTTGTATTCTACATTTTCTCAAGGTTTCATATTTCTTTTCTAAGTATCAAGGACAGTTTCTCAAAGCCATTTAGTCCTGTCATCAGTTCAACGGCAAACATATTGCTATAAATCATGTATTTTGGACCAAAATTTCTTTATATACCCAAGCAAGAACATTATTAAATTTACAAGAAACTATATTTACCAAAACATTACAACTGCAGTCCAAGCAGATATAAAAGACACAAATTAATGCATATCTCTATTCATTAGTTAATAGTTACATTCATTTTGGTTTAATGCAAGCAGTGTAAGGACCTAAAGTTGACAAGCTATCAGCTTCTTACAGTCTCTGTACAGTGGAGCTCAGACAGAGAGAGGGAAAGCAACACAATGGGTCATTCAATTGTGCTGCAGTGCTCATGTGCTAACAAGGAGCATGCTGACAGGAGAAGAGAACAGAGTGAAATAACATAGAGATTGCCTCATTGATGTGCGGATTATTCACTGTGCAGTCACAGGCTGGTCTCTTACCATGCCTGACAGGACTGTGCTATGTGGTAGAGCTGTGGACATCTCAAAAATTGATGAGCAGAAATACAAATTCTTTGGCAGGTAAAATAAATCACATACAGTATGTGCATTGTATCCCTGTAATTAGCTGTTTACCTGGAGTCACTCTTTATTTTACTCTAGTTGACAAGTACATGATATTATTTTAACTACTTCACATCCAGACATTTTTCTTTTAGTTTTGCACACATGTGTTAAAATATTTTTTTTACCAGAAAGTTACTAAAATCCACCAAACAATGATAAACCTTCTAAAGCAGAGAATCTATAGAATAAAATGATGATAATTTAAATTTTTATGTCACCTGATATTTGTGTACTTGTTTATCAAACACATTTTCGGAACAAAAATACACTAAATTAATTTTAATACATACAGCGTAATACCAATTTTTTGGTATTTACAATATGGGGTTGCATTGAGTAACTAGATACCAAACATGTCAAGCCTTAAAACTGCACCCCCAGAAAAAATAATATACAGTATCTAAAATTGCTCAAGAGTGATGCATTAAAAGCTTTACAGGTTATCAATTTAGAGTTAACCATAAATGATGACCCTAGAATTATTGCTCTCACATGCAGCCATACCTAATGTGTGGCACAATCACTTTTTACAAACGTGTACACTTTATTCAGATGTTTGTATTTGCATAGGGTAATAGGACTGCTTTTATTTTTAATTTTTTAATGTATTTTATTAGAATTCACATTTGTACACTTCTTTTTTCTTTTACTTTTATTGCTATCACAAGGGGTCTAACAAAACCCCTATGTGATAGCATCAGTCACAGATTATCTTTTAAATAGACTTCAGGGGTCTATTAGATCCTTTGGCGTTTATATACTAGAGCTGGAGAGTGCAAAATCAGGGTCACTTCTGCATAGAAACCAATCAGCTTCTAACCTTAATGTGTTCAATTTAGCTTTAGCAATACAACCTGAAAGCAGATTGGTTTCTATGCAGAAGTGAGCCTGATTTTGCACTCTCCAGCTCTAGTAAATAAACCCCCTAGTGTCTTCCCTGCCCACTACTATAGCTGACATGACTGCTTGATCTACTGTATACCTGGTATTTTAGCTGGGATTCTGACAACTCTGAATCCAATAGTTCTCAGAGCTGAGCTTTTCTAGGTTCATTCATCAGAACAGATGTTCACTCTTCCATGGTCTTGGGCTTCCAGAAGGAGTGGGAGAGATTAGGAACCATGGCATGGGGGCAACATTTCACAGTACCATAAAAATAACTGGACAGCTCTGCCGCCACTTAGGTAGCTGTTACATGAAAGCTGGGAGTCAGCGGATAACAAAAGATAATACGCTCGCATCCCATTGTATACAGATAGCAAGTGATTAGTGAGCAAATTTTATATTTTTAGTATTTATTAAGGGGGTGTATATTTAGAAAGACAAAGTGACCAAGTTATGCTAACTATAGCAAAGACAAGTAATGGTTTTGCCTGTAGCAACCAGCAAGACGCTACATTACACTTTTCTGTTGCACATGGACAACCTGATTGACCAAATGGCCATTGCCTTTTGATTTTTTTTTTATTTTCTCTAGTTTATTATTTTTAATGTTCAGTTTTTTATAAAGTATCCTAAAAAAGAATTTTGGCCTGCTAGTTGCTGCAGTCTTTTTTTTCTTAGAAGTGTCATTGAGAGTTTCCCATAAGCTATATATGTAATTTGAAATTCACAAGAAATGCATGCTTCAAAAAATCCACCGCGCTCATCCAATGTGTCTGCCATCTGGAACAGAAACATTTGCTGTAGTTGTACAACTATTCAAGACTGACATACACTGTATAATTCCATATGGTTAGCAATAGTGAAATTTTTATACATTTTATTTTTAAATGCATATTACAAGTTTTGGATTTTACTTGTCATGTTTAGTTTTCAAGAAGACTTTGTTAGTTTGTGACATATTGGAGACATTCATGATACTGGCATATAAAAACCAAGTTTATGCATTTTGTGTATGTGTGTATTTTTTTCCCAAGAAGTGCATTTTATTTCCCCTGAAGTGTGTATTATTTATCCTACAGCATTTTGTGCATTGAAGTGTGTTTTTACTGAACTGTGCATTATTTCTTCTACTGGATTCAGTGCTTTTTACATTCTTTCGAAGTAAACGCCACAAAAATGTGAAAGGGTGAGAGAGTGTGTAATCAAAGATGAGAATATATTACAAATATTAACTCATTTTCATTCTAATTAAAAATATGGTATATTTATATGGTATAAAGTTTTAAACTATGGTGTGTTTTTTTGTAAAACAGTGAATGTGACATTCACAAAATGTTCCCTGTATCTTTCTGGTGCGTGTGTTTTAATGACAGTGACTAATTTATCTGTAGTGGATTTTGGGAAATATCACATTCACCGCTTCATAAATATGCATTTACTGTATATGTATGAAGGATAACCTTAAATAACATGTAAGTATGTAAAATAAATGAACAAGAAAGCTTCCTATTGAAATTATGAGATAACTAAGAAATAAAGGAAATATCTTCACCACGACATCAGTGTAGCCTTAGATTGCAGCCACTGTTCATCAAATATGTACTATACGTGACCTAACAATTCAACTAACTTTCATATTAACCTTTGAAACATCCCTTAACCTGAACCTAATACCTAGACATAGCCCTTAACCATTTGTGTGTAAACCTGTAATATCCCTTCATGAACTGGCCATTTTTCAGTTCTCTGCATGCTGTGATAGTTTACAATTACTTACAATTATTCTGTCATGCAACATTGTACCCCAAAAATTGTTATACAATTTTTTGGCAGATAGTTTTATTTTGGTGTTTTTTTTGTTTTTTTTTTACCTTTTTTTCCTTTTTTTATATGAAACGTAATAGTGCACTGTATGAAAACCTCAAAATGGACCTTTTTTTGAAAGTAGACATTCCACGGTAAACTCGTGTTTTGCCAACATTTTTTGGAAATGAAGAAGGTGCTGATATTTAGGAGTTTTAAACAGGTAGCTTAGTAATTGTATAGTGGACACGGGGGGAGATTTACTAAGAATGATGCACTCAGAATCTAGTGCAGCTGTGCATGGTGGCCAATCAGACTCTAACCTCAGCTTGTTCAATTAAGCGTTGACAATAAAACCTGGAAGCTGGTTGGTTTCTATGCAGAGTTGCACCAAATTTTTCACCATGCAGTTTTAGTAAATAGACAAAAATATGGTATTCCTCCTATAAAAAACCCTAGATGCACATAGACACTTTAACCCCAAAAAGTGTATAAATCAAGATATGTAAAGTGCTAATTGAAAATAGATGACAAATAAATAATAAGTAATGATAATATCCAAAAAGAATGTCCAAAATAAATGTCCAAAAAATATTTTTATATAAAAGGTCCTCCAAAGAGCAGTCAACAGGGTGGTATTCCAGCAAAGTGATAATCCCAATTGTTCTTGGAGATCGAACCTCAAAAAAAGAGCAAAGCTTTTATGAAGAACGCTGTATTGCTGAGTTCTGGTGGCAATGTCCTGGGATAAGCGCTTGCAGAGGGACATTGTTGAATATATCTTTAGGGTCTTTACCATTACAGCCTGGCTAGTGGCAATAAGTGGATGGATATATAGATGAGGAATCTATGTCCCACTTGCTGAATCTACAAAGTGGTCTCTTGAATGGGATTTACATGCTGGTTTATGCTGCATTTCTGGTAATTGTATATTATCCATTAGATGTGGACACTTTCACGGTTTGACACTGCATGCAAGTGTTATCCATGTTCTCACACTTATATTCACTTTTCTTCACCATGTGTGGTTTAGTGTGATTCACATGCGTGTGGTTCAGTGTGATTCACATGCGTTTGCAGTGATGTTCGCTTTGATTTTATGCATTTAAGGTATTACACTATGTGAGTTCTCTTTTTTTGAGGTTCGATCTCCAAGAAAAATTGGGATTATCACTTTGCTGGAATACCACCCTGTTGACTGCTCTTTGGAGGACCTTTTATATACAAAACATTTTTGGACATCTATTTTGGACATTTTTTGACATTCTTTTTGAATATTATCATTACTTATTAGTCATCTATTTTCAATTAGCACTTCACATATCTTAGTTTTAGTAAATAACCCCTATTACTGTACAGGTCATACACAGAAGGAAGAAGAAGAAAAGGGATTAATGTACAGGTCACTAGAAAGACAGGCTGGAGATCACATGTGCGGGACAGGACAGGGCATGAAAGGGTTAAGAAACAAGCCCAGTGTCAGTGAAATAGAATGAAAGAATCTGCAGCTGCTAATTTAGCCATTCAGTCTCCAATCAAAAGTTACAAGAAGAAAGAGAGGGATCAGCCATGTGAACAAAAGCACAATGATAGCTGCCTGATAGCTTTTTATCAAGTGCCATTTATAAACAAGCAACAGCAGGGATGTGCTGAACCCACGCACCAAACCCACCAAGGCCTAAAACTTAACTTTTATTGCACAACTAATATAAGGATTATACATAAATCACGATAAAATGCCAGATGTGTGACCTTACCTAAAAGACAATATAGGTCCAGTGTAGGGGCATGATATTATAGTCCTAGAGGATGTATAAAATTGCCTACATCTGAAGGGGGATAACAACACATATGAACAAAGAGCAGGCATGTTTTTTGCAGTTGTCAAAAATTCCTACTGTCTGGATAGAGCCATGTGCAGGGGCAGACTGACAACTTATGGGGCCCCCGGGCAATAGGGGATCATGGGGCCCCTGTGTCCTTGCGCCCAAACTCAAAAAAGCCTATGAAAAAGGTACCAGGGGCATCTCATGGGGCCCCCTACTGACCCCGCGCCCTCGGGCAGTGCCTGAGTTTCCAAATGATCAGTCCACCCCTGGTCATCTGTTGTGTAGAGTCAGCATCCTGACCACATCCCACTGCCTACAGGCATGGACTAGTGCTAAGAGTCAATGTAGCTACTTAGAGGCTTGACGTCCTTCCTAAAACCAAACATGCCACACTGCCCATTCCAGCCTGGTAGAAATTCTGACCCTTAGCACTAGTCCATGCCTGTAGGTAGTGAGCTGTGCTCAGGATGCTGACCCTACCCTATACACTTCTGCATTCAGACGGTAGAGATTTTAAGTGAAAAAACATGTCTGCTTTTTGTTGATATGTGTTGTTATGCCCCTTCAGATGTAGGCAATTGTATACATCCTCTAGGACTATAATATCGTGCCCAAGCACTAAACCTATATTGCCTTTTTAGTAAGGTCACATATCTTGCAGTTATTTATGACTTCTGTATACTCCATATATTAAGTATTTTTCATACAGTAGTTGTTTAATAAAAGCTACATTTTAGGCCATGGTGGATTTGGTGCTTGGGTTCAGTGCATCCCTGCTGTTGCTTGATTATTAGTACTTCCCACGAAAGGCAAAATTAAATAGTATAATTATACATCAGACCACCTTCCAATTCCTAGAAAAGTGCCATTTATAAACAGTACTGGATAAATAACAGGCTGCAAATCCATCCTTCTTAAACATACCCCAGGAGAAAATGGGTTAAAGTGTAAACTATCATACTGTTTTTATGTACTTAGCATTATGCCTTACTGTATACAGTTTTCTTAAGCATTTTTTTATCTGTTGCCAAGTTCCTTACTTGGAGATCCTTCCAGCACTTCCTATTGCAGCCTGACAATGTTAAGCCACCGCTTCACAACAGTGCAAAGTATACTTCATGTGGTTCATGCATCACATAGTAGCAGGGAACTGTTTAGATTGGTGGAGAAGCCTTTTCATTCACCTTAAACCTTAAAGGATAAGTATACTTTTGTTACAAATAGTAAATGCACATGTTTTGCAGGTAATAAATGTGCATTTTTTTTTCTTATTAGCCTGTGGAAAATTGCACCCGTGATCAACGGATCACAGGTGCAATGTCAGGCTCCTGCAGTCTCTCAGTACAGCTGTCTGCCTGTACCTGCTGTGAGTGCAGACAGTGGTGCTCACCAATGCGCTTGCAGTTCATTGAGAACTGCAAGCTGTTGGCTGTGGTGGCAGACAGGACTTGTAGTTCATTCATTAATAGAACTCTGTGAATACATTCTGCGGCTGTGTGGACAGAGCCCTACACAGCCGTGCTGTTTTTAAGTTGTGACAGTGGGTCCTGGGGGAGGATCCTCCCCCCACTATCATAACGAGGGATTGGGGGGTGGGGGCACAGCAGCTGCTTTAGTAATGTGTTACAAGGTAAACCCTGAACATGGGTGTAACATGTAATATGTTACTAAACATGAATGTATCCCCCAATTTAAATGTACCACCTTAAAGTGGTAGTGAAGGTTAAAGGTTTTTTTACCTTCATGCATTCTATGCATGAAGGTAAAAAACATTCTCTGTGCAGCAGCCTCCCCAGCCCCCCCAATACTTACCTGAGCCCCACCGCAATCTAGTGATGTGCACAACAGCCTTGGTTCTCCAGGGAATCTCTCTTCTTATTGGTTGAGACAGCAGTGGGAGCCAGTGAGGAAGGGACGGTGCTGTGCCATGGCTCTATATGTGAATGGACATTCGAGTCTGCTTGGGTGCCCTCGTAGCAAGCTGTTTGCCTCTGGGGCACTCAGCAGGAGGGAGGGGTCAGAAGAGCCGGTGGGACCCTAAAATAAGAGGATGAGGGCTGCTCTGTCCAAAACTATGACATGTTTGTTGTGAAAAGAAAAAGTTGCCTTTACTATCACTTTAGGTGAATATGTGCTTTTTCCCGTGCAAGGCAAAGGAAGTGTTCTCTTGAGCTCCATCCCCTCCTCTCATCCAGATGAACATTTCACTTTTCCTTGCTTCCCATTCTCCTGCATTTGCTCACCACTGGTAAAGAGAAATACCTGATTCTTCTGGGTGTAGATGAACATTTGTGCATGGTGACTCCCAGCACTGTGAGGAAGAAAGTCTTCTTTCCAGTGTAAGCTCCAAATCACAAACCAAAGCTTAAAGATTGCTTCTTTTTTTTTTTTTTTCATTTCAGGAAGCTAAACTGAAGGGCAATCTCTGAAGGGAGAGTAAAGGGAATGTATTTGCTGCTTGGAAAGGAGTTTCTTTTCCATGAACAGGCAAATAACATTTAAATTAATATTATAAAGATAACAAACATGTTATTATTCTGATAAATGCCTTCATTAAAAATGCCCAGGTATCGGTGACTAAAATTGAACATTTTTCATAAAAATATTATGATCCCAAATGATATTGGCTTTATAGAATTGCTTATAGAGTGCTTTTACCTCTATTTTTACATATTCTTCGAATGTATGATTTATTATTATCAATATACTGCATAGACCATAGTGTTGTGCATATATAATTTAACAGTGTTATAATTTCCATATTTGCAAGTAATACCATTTTTCTCTATTGTAACAGATATTCAATTGATAGCAACTCACAAGAAGAAAGAATTTTTGAAATTGACACAAACAATGGTGCAATTAGGACTGCAAAACAGTTGGATCGAGAGGAAATGCCCTGGTATAATATTACAGTGACAGCTTCTGAAACAGGTACCATTTCAAATGAGTGATGAGCATTTTTCCAGTTTGTAAAAGCTGGCGAATAATTGTATTTGAGTGCAGGTACACTGAAATTCATAATGCTAGTTGTGGTTTCTCTCAAACAACTAATAGCTAAAGTATTTTTTCCTAGTATTATTTATAAACTAAATCACTAATACTACACTGCTCAAACCATTTAAAGGAACACTTATTAATCAGAGTATAGCATCAAGTCAAATAAACTTTGGTGTTAATTAAATTAACAACAGGTACACTAGATGGGCAACAATGAGACGACCCCAAAACATGAATGGTTTTACAGGTGGAGGCCTCAGTTTTTTTTTTCCTACTCATCTGACTGTTTTTCACTAGTTTTGCATTTGGCTAGGGCCAGTGTCACTACTGATAACGTGAGGCGATATCTGGACCCTACAGAGGTTGCACAGGCATTCCAACTCCTCCAGGATGGCACATCAATATGTGCCATTGCCAGAAGGTTTGCTGTGTCTCCCAGAAAAGTCTCAAGAGCATGGAGGAGATTTCAGGAGACAGGCAGTTACTCTAGGAGAGCTGGACAGGGCCATAGAAGGTCCTTAACTCATCAGCAGGACTGGTATCTGCTCATTTGTGCAAGGAGGAACAGGATGAGTACTGCCAGAGCCTTACAAAATTGCCTCCAACAAGCCACTGGTGTGAATGTCTCTGACCAAACAATCAGAAGCAGACTTCATGAGGGTGGCCTGAGGGCTCGACATCCTCTAGTGGGCACTGTGCTCAGTGTCCAGCACGATAGATCTTGATTGGCAATTGCCATTGAACACCAGAATTTGTCAGGTCTGCCACTGGTGCCCTATTCTTTTCACAGAGGAGAGAAGGTTCACCCAGAGAACATGTGAAAGACATGAAAGGGTCTGGAGAAGCTGTGGAGTATGTTATGCTGCCTGTAACACCGTTCAGCATGACCATTTTGGTGGTGGGTCAGTGATGGTCTGGGGAGGCATATCCATGGAGGGACACACAGACCTCTACAGGCAAGACAATGGCACCCTGACTGCCATTAGGTATCAGGATGAAATCTTTGGACTCATTGCCAGACCCTACCCTGGCACAGTGGGTCCTGGGTTCCTTCTGGTGCATGACAATCCCCGGCCTCATATGGCGAGAGTATGCAGGCAGTTCCTGGAGGATGAAGGAATTGATACTATTAAATGACCCCCACACTCGCCTGAATCCTAAATCCAATAGAACACCTGTGGGATATCATGTTTTGGTCCATCCGACACCACCAGGTTGCACCTCAGACTGTCCAAGAGCTCAGTGATGCCCTGGTCCAGATTTGGGAGGAAATACCCCAGGACACCATCCGTCGTCTCATTATTGAGAACCTTTTTGAATTGCTGCAATGAAATTTCAGCAAAATGGACTAGCCTGCTGCATAATTTTTTCACTTTGATTTTCAGGGTGTCTTTGAATTCAGTCCTCTGTAGGTTGATTATTTTCATTTCCATCAAATGATGGGGCATCCTTACATTCCTAACACATTACCCAGTCCGTATCAGTATAGGTATCCTGTATGATATTTTTCCCCATTGAGATCTGATGTGTTTTCAAAGTGTTCCTTTAACTTTTTTTTATCAGTGCATATTAATAATAATAATTTGCAATATTTTTTAAATATTTTAAAATATCTGGGGATCCTGCCATTAGATCCTTGCTGAAGCATTTTCTGTTATAAAGTAACAAAGTTATTCCCCTTTCTTCTGCTCTTTTGTTGTCACCCTGTCAAAATGGCTTAGAGTGGAGACTCAATACAACAAACACTTTACTCCTGCGCTAGGAAAGGACACAGTAGACCCAATAGGAATGTTCTAGAATTCTCTGGAATATGCACTGCTTGCTGCCCTCAACAGACCGGGGTGGTCCGAATACACTGGATACAAATGGAGAAACAGAAAAAGGGCGCACCGACCTAGTGCATTGTCGTTTAAAATAATTTATTAAAGAAACAAAAATAGGTATCATACTCACAATGGACAGAATAACACAGGCATGACAAACTGAACAAGATGTATGATCCAAACAACACAGTCCATACGATGGAACCCTGGATGACCAACTGGCTAACGCGTTTCGGAGAAACAACCTCTTCCTCAGAGCCCTTGCTCAGGGCTATGTCCATTGTGAGTATGATACCTATTTTTGTTTCTTTAATAAATTATTTTAAACGATAATGCACTAGGTCGGTGCGCCCTTTTTCTATTAGAGGGGAGACTACAGGTGACTAGTTCAATGTTGTCACCATCAGGAAACTCTCGCTGAACTGCATTAATATAGACAGGGAATTGCTGAAAGACGCTGCAGGAAATCAACAGCAGCAAATGCAACAAAGGATCAAACAAAGAAGTTGAAAACAAATATTTTATTAAAACATGGTTTATGATGCACAGTGCTTTTGCAAACTAATAGTATTCAGTTAAGATGTGCATGAATTTTAAAGTGCACGTATAGCTAATTTTTTGTAGAGAAGTTTAAAGCCCCACTAGAATATTTATTTGCTGTCTCATTAAGGAGGTTTTCTTTTCTAAAGAAATATAAAGTCCCTGCTACAGAAAGAACGGCTCTCCAGATACAAAGTCCACACAGAGAGTCAGGGCAGGTTCCATTTAAATCTTGTCAAGCAATCATATGCAGAAGTGATCAAACACAACTGTGATGTTAAACACTTGCTGCTAAAATGCTAAAAACAAACATATGAAGAAAGCGCATCAGCCTAGTGCATTACCATAAGACTTTCATGGATTTTAAAACCGTAGCCAAACTACTCACAATGGAAAAGGATAAATTACAATGATTAAAGGCTGGTTATAGATTGGGACAGTTGCCATTTTTGTGTAGTTGGCTAATTTGGATGCAGGGACACACTGGATGCCTTTGCTGTCATTTTGGTATAGCTGGGCATCATGTGCCCACCCTGTACCTTTAAGGAGGGATGGGCGCCTCCAGGCACACCTGCCCTTAACCTGTCCATTGATATATGTGCTACTACTATGGAGGCTCTGGAAATTTTAGAGTTAGGTCCAGAGTATACAGAGGACCCAGTGGGGACACAGACTGCCATAAAACCCTACAGAGAGAATACAGTACCTCTTCTATACTCTATATAAAACTAAAACAATTTTTAAGGAAACAAGCTAGAACATGGCATTTTTTAATGCCTATTGTGTGACTACAGTCTTTTATACAAAATACAGAGTGAACAATACTGAATTTTCATAAATACCCCCTAAAACATTTAGTAAAGATAAAAAAAAAATCTTACAACCTAAAACATGTATTTATTTCTTTCTCTTTCTCTCTCTCTCTTTCTTTCTCTGTTTCTTTATTCTAAAGCTCTAAAATCGAAGGACATAATCTACTAAAGTTTAATTTAACAATCTGTATATTGCCCTTAAGGAAAACTCTACTTTTGCAAATTATATGCCATATATTACTGCTTCATAATTAATTTAATGTTGTTAAAATCTATTCATTTTACTCAGCAGCCAGACATTATTTTGTATAATTTTCAAGGAATTCAAGGTACCTCATCTGTTAAGGTTTTCATTTTTTGTTGAGATACTTTAAAACCTTTTTCTGCTCATACTGTATAAAGAGTGTGTATAGCTGCAGTATTTTTTATGACGGGGAATAGTCTTGCAATCCTATTTGTGCTGTTAAAAGATATGTTTGATCTTCTCTACCAGCAGTTGGCACAGTAGTGACACTGAACGCAATGGAGTTCATGACTGAGCACTTCCAGTTTTTGTTACATTGTGAAATAGAATGGTGAACATGAAACCCATGTTCACTAATTTTTCCATTTGTAATTTTAAACAGAGTAGCTGGTGAAAATTACAGATTCAGTTTGTTAGGCTGTCTTTCCAACCAGTAGGAAAGTATGAAAGATTGGAGAAGGTGGGCAAACTCCATCAGTATTGGAAAGCATCATGGGATTTGCCTAATCAAAATGGCATGATGTTAGGGCACAGTGTTAGCACTTAAAGCTAGTGCAGTTATAAGTAGCCCTCCTACCCCACTTACATTAAAGCTTAGAATTGTCAGTGTATGTATGTTGCCTTTATATCAAGAAGCAATTAGAAAATGCTGATAGACCCTATTTTGCACAGCTTAGCTCCGAATTTAGTCCATGAAATTCAGCCAAGTATGAGCTACAACCCTCATATATTATATAAGGCAATATATAAGACAGTTTAAATGAAAAATGAAATATTGTCACTAAGAGTTGTCATGTGGGTCATTTTTTAGGAATACTTCTCTTTCACAAGACTTGTTTGCTCATTAGGACTGCGGTGTAAAACAATGTCATGATGATTCCAGGTTATTGTTGTTCAAGTTTCTGGCTAGAGCTAATTTCAGAATTATTTAGTTAGTACTTAATCTATGAAAATGTAGCTGCTAATGATCATGCCATGCTACCAATGTTTAGATGCATATACAGTATCTCACAGAAGTGAGTACACCCATCACATTTTTGTAAATCTTTGATTCTATCTTTTCATGTGACAACACTGAAGAAATTACACTTTGCTGCAATGTAAAGTAGTGAGTGTACAGCTTGTATAACAGTGTAAATTTGCTGTCCCCTCAAAACAACTCAACACACAGCCATTAATGTCTAAACCGCTGGCAACAAAAGTGAGTACATCCCTAAGTGAAAATGTCCAAATTGGGCTCAATTAGCCATTTTCCCTCCCTGGTGTCATGTAACTCGTTAGTGTTACAAGGTCTCAGGTGTGAATGGGGAGAAGGTGTGTTAAATGTGGTGTTATCGCTCTCACTCTCTCATGCTGGTCACTGGAAGTTCAACATGGCACCTCATGGCAAAAAACTGTGAGGATCTGAAAAAAAGAATTGTTTCTCTACATAAAGATGGCCTAGGCTATAAGAAGATTGCCAAGACCCTGAAAGTGATCTGCAGCACGGTGGCCAAGACCATACAGTGGTTTAACAGGACAGGTTCCACTCAGAACAGGCCTCGCCATGGTTGACCAAAGAAGTTGAGTGCACATGCTCAGCGTCATATCATATGTCGTCAGCTAAGACAGGAACTTTGCAGGAACTCTGCAAATCACAGAGTGATATGTACTATAGTTGCCTTCAATTTTCTAGAATTGTGATTATATGACATGTCTCTAAAGGTAATGAAGAATACACACATATAATTTACATGTTGTTTCATAAATCACTGGCTGAAACTGGTGCACGTTTTGGTCATACTGCAGCACTTTAAATAAATCCCTACATTTAATATGCAGTTCAACTGCTCTAATATTTGACTATCTTATTGGGTTTTAACAATGTTACACATTTTTTTTTAATAATAAGCAAAAATGGCAACATTATAATTATTTTTAATTAATTAGGTAAATAATAAAAAAAAAGGTTTAACAGAACTGGGTCCAGGAGTGATCTTCATGTTAAACCACTGCTAATATTGGTGATATACCGGTACTCTATTGTTCTTAATGCATTTACTGATTACTTTCTGCCCTTTAGGGCCCATTCACAGTATTGCATTGTGGTAGTTGTGGCAACTTGCTGCAACATACAAACATGCATTGCATTGCACTGCCATTGTATATTACAGCATGGCTGCTCATCACTCTGTGCTGTAAAAAGGTGCATTGGGTGCAATTCAGAATAAATGGCACCACATTGCAATAATTCATTTAATATGTGTTGCCATGCATTGATGTAAAGTTCATGGTAATGTATGCATTACCACAATGGTGTGAATAAGCCCTTACTAAATTCTTAACCATACACATACAACTCCCCAAGTTCTGGTATCCTTGGTCAATGACAAGGCTGTTATGAAGAACTATGTTAAAGGATAAGTTCACCTTTGGGGACGTTACATGTTCCACCTGTTTTTAGGGTGGGGCATGTAACATTTCCCCATAGCCTCAGCCGCCGCACACTGACCCCCCCTTCCCTCTAATAGATAGTATGGGGAGAAGTCTCCCCGTACTATCTGTTAAATTTGAAAACAGCATGGCCTTGCAGAGCTTCACCCACATTGCCGCATCATTCATTCACATATTTCCGTGAATGAATGAACTGCAAGTCCTGACAGCCGCTAAGGCCTGTAGTCTTCAATGAACTACCACAGAGCTGTGGAGCGCCTTGGTAGCTCATTGAAGCTTACTGCCAGAATATCTGCTTGCTTGTGCATCCCATATGGCAAGCAGATATTCTGACAGGTCTGCGGAAGGCCTACATGGCATCAGGGATCTACTGATCGCTGGTGCAATGCTTTCCAGGCTCCTGTAGACAAAAATAATAAATGCACATTTTTTTACTTGCAAAAAAATATGCATTTGTTATTTTTGTCTAAAAGGTGAACTTTTCCTTTAAATGCTTTTGCAAAACTATATTCCCAGTGTCCAGCTCTGACCTTGCCTTCTCGTAAAAAATAGCCATGTTAGTTACACATGATCTGTCTTTCATTAATTAATGCTGATTTTCTGTTATTAGATAATCTTCTCAATTGAAACAGTCATTGCTCTGGTTGCTGCGAGACATATCCTGCTCCAGCACTACTATTTCTGAGCTAAAATTCCAAATATCAACCAAACAGGCATTCTTCTTTGGTTGTGCCAATTCATAAAATTGCCTTCTTGACCAAATGGGAGTGAAGTGATTTCAGCAAAATTGATTTTGCTGCAAATTTTCCTTCATTTTCAGGAGGATTATTTTTTTTCCATTCAGTAGGGGGTTATTACATGTAATGTTTTTTTTCTTTTGTGTTATTTAGTCATTATTTAATGCTCTTGCTTTCAATTTTTATTTTCATTTTTCTTTTTCTGGAAAAAAATAATGAAAATAATGAAGGTGATGAGCGGGCATTTTTGCCATAATAACAAATCCAAGATAATTGATAGTAGCTTCTGTAACCCTCAGGAGCCACTGGCCAATTAAAAAAAAAACTTTTTTCACCCTCCCTATTGATTTTACTGCATTTTGGCAAAATAGTTTTTGTGTATGTCATTGAAATCTTACTAATTTTCCTAAACATTCAGGGAAATTTTAACTTAGTTTTTACTGTCTGTGTTCCTGCCATGCTTCCCAACCCTTCTCCTAAATGTGACTGAACTATTCACATCTGGATCCTGGGGATGCTCCTTTATACCCAACTCATCTCTTGCCTAATTAGTGACTAAATGCTGAGCAACAAAATCTTCTTAACCATTTGCCGACTGCCCCATAGAGGATATACTGCTACAGGGTGGCTGCACTGTGGAAAATCATGCATATAAACATGATTCTGCACTTCCTGGTCGCGGGTGCATGTGCTTGCTGCCAGCTCACCACTTCTTCTGTGATTGGTCACAGCAGAAGCCGATCAGCAGGTGCCGGCCAATGGTGAACAAGGCAAAGCTGTGTCCTGTCAGCTGCAATGTGCTGGATTCTCTTTCCCTGCAAGGAAGGTAATAGAATCCAGCACATTATCTTGTGAAAACAGCACACACCAGGGGCGGACTGACAACTCATGGGGCCCCTGGGCAATAGGGGATCATGGGGCCCCTGTGTCCTTGCCCAAACTCAAAAAATCCTATGAAAAAGGTACCATGGGCATCTCATGGGGCCCCCTACTGACCCCGGGCCCTTGGGCAGTGCCCGGGTTTCCAAATGGTCAGTCCGCACCTGGCATACACAGTAAACTTTACATATATCTAGGCACACAGTTAACTGCTTGACCACCCTAGATGTTTAACCCCTTCCCAGCCAGTGTCATTAATACAGTGTCAGTGCATATTTTTAGCTCTGATCACTGTATTAGTGTGACTGGTTCCCAGTCCCGCTATACGTCACTGATCATCACCATTACTAATGTAAAAAAAAAATTCCAGTATATTTACCACAATTTGTAAACTTTTGTGCAAACCAATCAATATGCAGTTATTGGAATTTTACCTAAAAATGTGTAGCAGAATACTTATTGGCCTACATTTATGAAGTAATTTGATTTTAACATTTTTTGTTGGATATATTTTATTGCAGAAAATAAAAAATATTGTTTTCTTTTTTTGTTTATAGAGCAAAAAATAAAACACTACGAACAAAAGAAAGCTCTATTTGTGGGAAAAAATACATACATTTAATTTATGTACAGCATTGCATGACCACGCAATTGTCAGTTAAAGGAAATGGACGGGCAGAGGTTCTCTCATTCTGGGAGGACATCATATAACATCCTCCCACTCTAACTGCGCATGCGCCCCCGGGGTGTGCAGCGTGGAGATAGGGGTGCACTGTGTCTCTGGAACACAGAGGATCACCGATCAGAGTAAAGAGCCGACGATGTTATGCCATATATGAGTGCTGCCTTTCAGTGCCAATCAGTGATGCCTGTTAATGCCCATCAGTGCCTCATCATCGGTGCCGCATATCAGTGCCCATAATTGCCACCTGTCAGTGCCCATCAATGCCACATACCAGTGCCCATCGGTGCACATCAATGCCACATAACAGCAGGGGCGGACTGACCATTTGGAAACTCGGGCAATGCCCGAGGGCCCAGGGTCAGTAGGGGGCCCCATGAGATGCCCCTGGTACCTTTTTCATAGGCTTTTTTGAGTTTGGGCAAGGACACAGGGGCCCCATGATCCCCTATTGCCCAGGGGCCCCATGAGTTGTCAGTCCGCCCCTGCATAACAGTGCACATCAATGTCACATATCAGTGCCCATCAGAGCTGCATTTCAGTGCTGCCTATCAGTGTCAGTCAGTGCCATCTATTAGTGCCCATCAGTGCCAGTCAGTGCCAACTATCAGTGTCCATCAGTGCAGCCTATCAGTGCCATATATGAGTGATGCCTTTACGTGCCCATCAGTGATGCCTGTCAATGCACATCAGTGCTGCCTATCAGTGCCTCCTCATCAGTGCCCATCACTGCAGCCTCATTAGCGCACATCAGTGAAGGAGAAAAATTACTTATTTAGACAATTTTATAACAGAAACTAAGAAAAAACTATGGGCACTGACAGGTTGCAATTATGGGCACTGACAGATGGCACTGATAGGGCTACACTGATAATCAGGGCACTGAAGATCAGTGCCCTGATGATCAGTGTACATGTCCCCTCTGAGGAATGCTGCTTACCGTCAGCATGAGGAGAGGACTACTGATAACTGGCATTTCCTATTTACATGTGATCAGCTGTGATTGGACACAGCTGACCACATGACAGAGCCTATGTCATCGGCACTTTGCTGCAATCGGTGATCCGCTGTGTCCCAGGGACACAGTGCACCACAAATCGCTGTGTCGCGTGCCCCTTGGGGGTACGCAAGTGCAGCAAGAGTGGGAGAATGTCATATGACATCCTCCCAGAACGAGAGAACCGCTGCACAACCGTCATTTCCTTATATGGCTGGTGGGAGTTGGTTAAAATACTTGCAAAGTTGCACATCTGTACAATGTATAGAACCTGCTGCAGCAGGACTGACATTTTCTGTAAAAAATTACATTAAGAAAAAAAAAACAATGTGCCCCCCCCCAATCCATACCAAACCCTTTAGGGTTGGTAGGAAGGATAGGAGGGACCCCACAGTAAATTTTTTTCAAAAACTGCGTGGTGTTCCCCTGAAAGCCATACCAAGCCCTTTAGGCCTGGTAGGACTTTTAAGGGGAACCCCACCTCTCAAAAATGGAGGGAAAAAAGTGTGGGGCCTCCCTAAATTCCTACCAGGCCCTTGATCCAAACAGACTTGGCAGAGCAGGAAAGGGGGGGACAAACGAGCACCCCCCCCGGCCTTGCAGTTTACCAGGTTACATGCCCTCGGCATTAGGACAGTGACTCATGCCGATGGGGACAAAGGCCTCTTCCCCACAATATTAGGGGAAGGGGGCACCCTGTTGCTGCCCCCCCCTTGTGAATGAATAAGGGGTACCCCTACCCATTTACTAAAGAGTTAAATTTAGTAAAAAAAAAAAAAAAGAGACCAGTCTTCGGAAAAAGTCCTTTATTGAACAAATAACAAAACAACATTTTTGACAAGTCCACCCCCCCAAAGAAGTAAACAAAATGGTTCTATCGTTGATGTCACCGTTAGCTCCACCCAATTGTGCTGTGATTGGCCAAAGCATTGCATCTGACCTGTGGTCAGGTGCATTGCTTTGGTCAATCACAATGCACTGTGAAAGCGCAGTGGATTGTAGGGCACAGTAGGCGAAAAGCCTGCCGAACGCCCTTACCATTCGTGTGTTCTCCTAACACACGAATGGTCGATTTATGGGTCGAATTTAAGCATCACTAACATGGAGAACAAAGTGGTTAACTACTGTATATGGATATGCTTTTAATTAGCAATAGGCAAAACATTTAGTTTTCACAGTTGACACAGTACCTCACAGATTACGACACTCAAAAAAGTGTCTGGCCCTTTCCAAAGGGTCGAAATACCTGTATGTGTATCACCCAGACAGCAAAGAAAGACAGAGCTTCAACACATGAGCCACCAGAAAGGAAGGCATATTTAATCATTTTTACAGGCATGGATTTGTATACAAATAACCTGTGACCTGTCTTACTTGCTTTAACTAAAATACTACTCTTTAAGTGTAACAGAATACCATAAAAATGTTATTAAAAATGCAGTTACAGTTTTAGGATTATATAAAGTGATCTTGACAGGGTTAAAACAATCTTAATGAAGGTACCCATTCACGAAGAGCTACATCAGGCCATGCATTTTAACTCCCCTCCATTCCAGCAATGCATCCTGTAGCCAGGTGTCTTCTTTTGTGGTGCACATTGCCTCTGTTGTTGTATTGTATTATATATGTGTTAATAAGTGTTTGTCCAGTGAATTGTTCAGCGGGTTAATGAATGGTTATGTCCCTAACTCCCAGATGTTCATGGCTCTGCCAACTTGTGGCGAGCTATAAATACAAGGGGAATGAGCTCTAGAAGGGATGCCTCCAGATGAGAACAAGCAAGGAGGGTGCTACAGAATGAGATCACTACCTAGGAGTGATTGCTTCCCCAAAAGGGGTGCCCAGTTGGCATGCTGAAGAAGATTAAGGACTTTATGGACTATAGACTACTCTAAGGTATAAGAGGGCATCCTGGTTAGTAAATAGCTTGAAGAATTAACTGTAAAGAGACTGAGTGCTGTATCAGCTGAATGCTTCTCAGTAAAATGTCCAAGCTAACTCAAAAGGTGCCTGGTCTAAAGTTCTTATGAAGGATTTGTATGTAATGGTGTGCCAAAAGAACAAGGACTTGTCCAACAAAAAGGGGATAAAGAAGAGAGGAGGGAGAGCCACCATTCAAGGGTTAATCAAGGAGAGGAGTTGGAGGGAGATATGGCTAACATGCCAATGCCATGAGTAACCAGCAAATGGTGGAGAAAGTTATAACAGCCAACCGGCAGGAATTTAGTACTTGACATGGGAGATGGGAACCCTGGTAGTGAGAGGGTTATGAGCTGACTCCTTTCCTAGTGACTTGTTCTCCATACTCAGGACTGACATCATGGCACAGGGTACCTATGCACTTAAATATCAATGAAGTGTCACACTTCACCTATAATTTGAACCAAAACAATCAACATAAGCATATCTTAATAAGTGTCCATAAGTTGATACTCTATGGTTGTATAGCTTCACAGTTGCTTGAATTGCAAATTACTTTTTGAAACAGCTTGTGCTTTTACACACTGCAAACCAATAAATGTATGTGCACACCTCCACCGAATGTGCTCTAACCTGATATATATGACCAAACAGCTAAGTGAGGTCATATATGGCATGTGTCCCTTATATGAAATAATGTTTTGTATCCAATGAGAATAAATCTCCTCCACTCTCCTAGCTCTCCACCTTCATCAAATACGCACTGAAAAGAGATGACCAAAACATAGTGTTTTATCCTTACAAAACACTTATTGATAAAAACAATATCCAGTATTCCACTCACATGTATGATGTATAATATAATGTCTTATAAATAAATTCCAATAAGGTATTGCTACTGGTATGGATCCTCCAACCGCTAATGTGCAGCCAACTGTATTTCACTATCCTTCCTACGAGCGTTGTGACGTCAAATGCATGTTTCCTGGGCATTAGAGAGTGCATTTAGGAGGGGTCCTCCCACATTGAGCAAAGAGCCATGCCCAAAAACCTCTATTGTTCTTTTTAGCATTTGACACTTCCCAGAGTGCCAGATACCTGTGTCCCCCTGTGTTCCAACCTGTAGTGATGAAACCAGAGTGCAGCAGGAGGCCCAACCATCTAGTTCTCCTGGAAGTGTTGAATGTTGAGCAGTCTTATGGAGACTGCAGCACTGCAATGAAAGAAAAGAAGAGAAAACAGGTTTCTGGAAAGGTAGATATAAGAGTTCTTCTCTTGCAGGTCACATTCATTTATATTATTTTACTATGTAAAAAGCCAATATGAAACTATACAAGGGCTGCATTGCTAAGCTCCTCCTGAGAATACCATAGTTTTATGACTTCCTGAGACACAGACCTGGAACAAGCTTGCATCTTGGGAAGCCAGAGTAAGATAAGAGCTAAAAAAGTACAGTATATTTGTTCTAAGCTAGTGACTCTAAGTACTAAAGCTGTTGGATTGGCATGACAGCCAGAACATTTTCAGAAGGGTCAGCAATGGTAGCTTTCCTACAAACCCAGCACAGGTGTACTTTAAATGATAAACACCAAAATTTGCCTTAGTTTCCTATGTCTTTTTGATTAATTTTGTCCCTGCATTCAAGTATGTACTTAGACAGCTAAACTGCAGTTATGTGGATAAATCGTAAGCCTTGCATGGAAGTGCAGAGATTTGCATCTCTTTCAGAAGCACAGCAGTAATAAAAAGTGAATGAGCAGTTTATTTTCTGTTCCAGCTTAAATTTAATCCTTTACAAACTGACAGTTCCAAGAAATACACTTTGAAGTTATTTACTAATGTTAAATGAACCTGTGTTTATTTTAAGCATTGAAAAAGTTCCTTTTTTTGTTTTTTAGACATGACTACATGACTATATGACTACTTGATGCACATATTTATTTCATTTTACTAGACATGCACAAACCAAGATGGAATTTGCGAATATTTTGCAATACACTTTCATATGATTTGCTTATTATTGATCTGTTAAATTACCATATCAATAAAATTATCTTGGTAGCCATTGCATGAACAAACCATTGCTCTCCAATCTGTGTGTTTGTTAAGCTGGCATGCTGCAAAGTATTATAGGTGCACAACGTCATCACTAACAATATTTCCCATGTTTGGACTTTTACTATTGCTCAAATAGGTAAAGTACAAATATGGGAAATATATTTATATTTATAACGTGGCACATCTTTAAGGTCTTGTACAGTGCTATCTTAGATATTAAGTTGGGATACAGGTAATGGGCTCAGAGGTGGGGGATTCACTGTGATAAGGAGTTTAATTGCTGAGAAGGACTACAGTGAGATGGGAGAGTGAGTTGACTGGGGAGGCAATTATTGTGATGAACACATTACCCTGGAAAGGATGGGATGAGGTTAATTGCCTAGAAAAGGATGTGATGGGAGGCAATTTGAGCCGGGAGTGATGTGCTGTGAAAGAGGGGGGCATGAGTTATCCAGAGAAGGATGTACCAGGAGAAAATGCAGTGTGATGGAGGTATCAGTTGACCAAGAAGGGATGTGCTGAGATGGGGGGTGCACAGCAACACCCTTCACCCAACAATGCAGGCTTGCTATGTATGGAAGCACCTTTCTGCATGGAACAGAATGCATAGCTACAGGGGCGGACTAACCATTCGGGAATTTGGGCATTGCCTGAGGGCCCAGGGTCAGTAGGGGGCCTGGTGAGAGGCTCACTGGGCCAAGTCACTAAGCAGTATCTTACTACATCAAAGTATGCAGTAGGATACCGCATAGCCTTTAAAAAAAACCTTTGAATTCACCTAAAAACACTACTAAACACCGCATGTGTTATTTTATCAAGTCATGTGGTATTTTAGTAGTGAAAACCATGCGATAATGTTTCAGCTGTCAGCAGGGTTCCCCACTGACAGCTGAATGTAAAAGAAAAAATTGCCAGCAATTAAAAAACAATTTAAAAAACAGCGTGGGGTCCCCCCTCCATCCATGCCAAGCCCTTTGGGTCTTGTATGGATTCTGAGGGGAACCCCCATGCTGAAATAAAAAAAAATGGCATGGGGGTCCCCCCAAAATCCATACCAGACCTTTATCTGAGTATGCAGTCAGGCAGGTCAGGAAAGCCCCCCCCCCCTCCGAACCAAAGCAGGCCACATGCCCTCAACATGGAGGGGTGCTTTGAAGCAGAGGGGGTTCCCTCCCACAGCACCTTGTCCCTCTGTTTATGGAGACAAGGGCCTCTTCTCCACAACCCTGGCCAGTGGTTGTGGGGGTCTGCAGCTGGGGGTCTATGTGAATGGGTATGGGGTACATGGTACCACTACCCATTCACATAAAAAAAGGTAGTGTGAAAAAAAAACAGGAGACAGTCTTTGACAAGTCCTTTATTAAAAGAAGAAAAATAAAAGAATGTCCTCTGAAGTAGACCCAACATCAATCACGATGCCCGCCGCCCACACTACCCGAAAAAAGAACCCAACAACTCTGCTCTCAGAAAGAGCTACATGCTGGTGAGCCCTGCATCCTGCCCCAGCCTTTGGCAGTTCTGTTAAATATGCCAAAATTCCTGATCAGTTACCTTGGTGATCACTGAAGGTTTGTTTACAAACAACACTGCACCAAAATGAAAATTATGTCCTTTTCCCCCACAAATAGAGCTTTCTTTCAGTGGTATTTGATTGCCTGTGTGGTTTTATTTTTTAAGCTATACGAAAAAAAAGAGAGGAAAAAAACTATATTTTTGACTTCTTTCTATCAAACATGTCCAGTAAAAAAATTTTAAAAATGAAATTCCATCATACATTTAGGCCAAAATGTATTCTGTTACATATCTTTGCTAAAAACAATCCCAATACATGTAAATTAACTGGTTTACATAAAAGTTATAGCATCTACAAATGGTAGTATAAATACTGGAATCGTTTTTTTTTTAATACTAATGGTGGCGATCAGCAACTTATAACGGGACTGCTGCGGGCATTCTGACACTGGGGGGAACTGACTGTCACTGATATCCTCAGTGACACCAATACAGTGATCAGTGCTAATAAAAAGCACTGACGCTCTACTAATGGCACTTGGCAGGAAGGGGTTAACATCTGGGGTGATCAAAGGGTTAACTGTGTGCTGTTTTGCTGTGTGTACGCTTTACTGTGTAAGCACATCGCTTTGTATTGGTCTGCTATGCAGAGCAATACAAAGCAGTGTGCAGAAGCTGACAGGGGAGAGATCTGTATTGCTTACATAAAGGCCTCTCCCCCGTCGGTGATACATGGCAATCACTGGGTGCTGGCAGGAAATTACCATCCAGGACGTGGTGATCGACAGGTGAGGCCACTTATGGTGGTGGCCGCTACCCAGAAATGCGAAATCACGTATCTATACTTGATTTTGTGCACCCCTGCTGCCTACTGATATAGGGCAGCTGTTAACCACTTGCCTACTGGACACTTATACCCCCTTCCTGCCCAGGGCAATTTTCAGCTTTCAGCACTGTTGCACTTTGAATGACAATTCCGCGGTCATGCAACACTGCACCCATGAAATTTTTATTGTTTTTTCACACAAATAGAGCTTTCATTTGGTGGTAATCACCTCTGGGTGTTTTATTTTTTGCGCTATAAACAAAAAAGAGCAACAAATTTGAAAAAGTCTTTTTTTTGTTTCTATTATGACATTTTACAAACAGGTAATTTTTCTTCTTCACTGATGTGCCTTGATGAGGCTGAACTGATAGGCAGCACTGATGGGCACTGATAGGCAGCACTTATGGGCACTGATAGGCAGCATTGATGAGATTGCACACATAGGCGGCACTGATGATGCAATGATAGGCACTGATGTGTGGCATTGTTGGGCAGCACTGATGGGTGGCACTGCTTGGCACTGGTGGGTAGCACTGCTGGGCACTGGTGGTTGGCATTACTAGGCACTGATGGGCACAGGTGGGTGGCACTACTAGGCACTGCTGGCCACAGGTGAGTGGCACTGCTGGGCACTTGGCGGCACTGCTGGGCACAGGTGGGCAGCACTGCTGGGCTCTGATCATCAGTGCCCTGATGATTGGTGATGATCTGTCCTCTGACCATTGCCGGTTATCGGCAGTACTTTCCTCACGCTGTGACAATGTGAGGAAAGTGCAGCCGATAACCGGCAACTGCATTTACCGGTGATCTGCTGTGTTATTGGACACAGCTGATCACATGGTAAAAGGCCTCTGTGATTGGCCTTTTACCACATCACATGATCAGCATTACCTTACAATGTTCAGTAAGGAAGATAGTCATATAGTTTTAAGCTTAAAGTGGCTGTAAACATTTAAATATACCCAGTGAAGTGACTGGCCTCAGGTGATACACAGAGATGAAACAAATCCTCCTACATACAGGTGAAACTCGAAAAATTAGAATACTGTGCAAAAGTTCATTTATTTCAGTAATGCAACTTAAAAGGTGAAACTAATATATGAGATAGACTCATTACATGCAAAGCAAGATAGTTCAAGCCGTGATTTGTCATAACTGGGATGATTATGGCTTACAGCTCATGAAAACCCCAAACCCACAATCTCAGAAAATTAGAATATTGTGAAAAGGTGGAATATTCTAGGCTCAAAGTGTCCCACTCTAATCAGCTAACTAATCCATAACACCTGCAAAGGGTTCCTGAGCCTTTAAATGGTCTCTCAGTCTGGTTCAGTAGGAATCACAATCATGGGAAAGACTGCTGACCTGACAGTTGTGCAGAAAACCATCATTGACACCCTCCTTAAGGAGGGAAAGCTTCAAAGGGTAATTGCAAAAGAAGTTGGATGTTCCCAAAGTGCTGTATCAAAACACATTAATAGAACGTTATGTGGAAGGGAAAAGTGTGGAATAAAAAGATGCACAAGCAGCAGGGATGACCGCAGCCTGGAGAGGATTGTCAGGAAAAGGCCATTCAAAAGTGTTGGGGACTTTCAAAAGGAGTGGACTGAGGCTGGAGTCAGTGCATCAAGAGCCACCACACACAGACGGATCCTGGACATGGGCTTCAAATGTCGTATTCCTCTTGTCAAGCCGCTCCTGAACAACAAACAATGTCAGACCTGGTCTGTTGCTCAGTGGTCCAAAGTCCTCTTTTCTGATGAGAGCAACTTTTGCATCTCATTTGGAAACCAAGGACCCAGAGTATGGAGGAAGAATGGAGAGGCCCAAGGACCCCGAGTATGGAGGAAGAATAGAGAGGCACACACTTCAAGATGCTTGAATCCAGTGTGAAGTTTCCACAGTCTGTGTTGATTTGGGGAGCCATGTCATCTGCTGGTGTTGGTCCACTGTGCTTCATTAAGTCCAGGGTCAACGCAGCCGTCTACCAGGAGATTTTGGTGCACTTCATGCTTCCTTCTGCAGACGAGCTTTATGAGGATGCTGACTTCATTTTTCAGCAGGACTTGGCACCTGCCCACACTGCCAAAAGCACCAAAACCTGGTTCAATGACCGTGGGATTACTGTACTTGATTGGCCAGCAAACTCGCCTTACCTGAACCCCATAGAGAATCTATGGGGCATTGCCAAGAGAAAGATGAGAGACACGAGACTGAACAATGCAGAAGAGCTGAAGGCCGCTATTGAAGCATCCTGGTCTTCCATAACACCTCAGCAGTGCCACAGGCTGATAGCTTCCATGCCACACCGCATTGAGACAGTAATTGCTGCAAAAGGGGCCCAAACCAAGTACTGAGTACTGTACATATGCATGCCTATACTTTTCAGAGGTCCGATATTGTTATATTTTCTGAGATTGTGGATTTGGGGTTTTCATGAGCTGTAAGCCATAATCATTACAATTATGACAAATCACGGCTTGAACTATCTTGCTTTGCATGTAATGAGTCTATCTCATATATTAGTTTCACCTTTTAAGTTGCATTACTGAAATAAATGAACTTTTGCATGATATTCTAATTTTTTTGAGTTTCACCTGTAAGTCCTCAGTAAGGAGAGCTCTGATAGCTGATTGGAGAGAAGGGACATACCTCCCTGCACACAGGAACAGAGCTGAGGCTTTCAATCACATGCTAAGTGCTAGAGGACACTCCCGTCACCTTTTTTCTCTTGGTGTCAAGAAAAGTTGTCAGAAGTGACTTATACTAATAGTAGAGGAATTAAGCAGCAGACAGAAATAACACTTAGTGCTCCCAACTGGGACAAGTACACACTAAAGAGGGATGTGCTTTGTTCATATTTCATATCTGAGATTTACAACCACTTTAAACAATGCACCCTGATGATGCTAAAATTGATCTAGGGTTAAATGACCTCTACTCATGTAGGAAAGAAAATGTCTGATTATTTATTGTAAAAGATCAATGCCTCTGTATCACTAATGTTAATTAACTTCATTGTATTGTTCTCTGCAGCAAGTAGATCTCTATTTAAACAATGGCTAAACGGCACTGCAGTTGGTATGGTCGGTTCACTTCTTTCAACCTATAAATTCTTAAGCAAAGAAGGTGCAAAGCCTAGCAAATAGGCTAAGCTTCTTGACACTAAGGGGTTTATTTACTAAAGCTGGAGAGTCCAAAATCAGACTCCCTTCTGCATAGAAACCAATCAGCTTCTAACCTCAGCTTGTTCAATGAAGATTTGGCAATGAATCCTGGAAGCTGATTGGTTTCTATGCAGAAGGGAGTCTGATTTTTTACTCTCCAGCTTTAGTAAATATACCCCTAAGGGTACAGTTGAACTTGAAAGGAACAGAAATGGGCAGAAGAACTAGAAAAGGTGATTTGAAATAATATGTTTATAACCTTAAAATATACCTGTAAATCTACATTTACATTATTATTAGTGAAGTTTTAACAATTTACTTCAGCTCTACAACTTTCACTTAAAGTGTAAACCATTACAGTGAAGTGATTGATCTCAGGTGATACATAGAGATGAAACAAATCCTCCTACATAAGTTGTACCTGTTTACTTGCATCTCTTTTTTCTCTATAGCTTTCCAACAAAATGCATATTACATGGGATGTCTCAGCAGCAGAAAGCAGAGGGCGGGGATTCGGATGCCACAAACACTGCAGAGTTAGACACAGAGCTCCATGAAATCTGATAGCGGATTTGAGGGAAAGGACACACTCCCCCTAACAGGCTCATAGAAAAAACACAGAGCTGAGGCATCTGTTGTGAGCTGGGGGGGGGGGGCAGTCATTTCCCAGGTGTGGGCTTGGTATTTTTTCAGTAACTTATGAAGACAGCAGAGGGATCATAGATCAGAGAAGAACCAGTCTGCAATAGAATACTTTTTTTTCCAGAAAAATCACAATCACGTTTTCAGATCACATGTAGTTTTAGGATGCATACAATTCATACAATTATTAGAAAGTTATTTGTGCAATTTCTTCTTGCCAAATCTCATACTTTTTGTCAGATTAAAATCTATCCCTTCAACATAAAATGTGGAAAAATCTATTCAGTGCAGACAAAGACAGCAAAAATCTGATAAAAAAAAGAAAAAAAAGGGCCAAAACTAATCATCAGGACACATTGTAACATATGCCTATTAAATACCAACTAGCATGCACCTTCTTTTGTGATATATGCGCTTACATGATTATGGATGCTTTTTTTGTGTGGGTAAAAGTGATTGACACTTTTAGGGAAGGTATGGATAACCACATAACCAGTTTGTGACAAGCAATTTGGGGAAAAAATAATGAGCCGGTAACTACATACAGTTCAGAATAGAAAAGAGTTGCTATCATAATTAATCACGTCCCTTTGTTATTACAGAAGATTATCAGATTAGGAAACTTTGTAAAGGGGTGATGGTTATATTTGAGGGTCTGAATAAGAAATTATCTTTCACATATTCCTGTAACTGACTTCATAATGTTCATCTTCAGTCATTTTGAGAAGTAGAATTTTGCATTTTCATTTATCATCCAAGCTATTTCTTAGGGGAGATTTAAAGGACCACTATCACAAAAGATACTGCATTTTGATATCTTTGCACACCTAACAGTGACACTTAGTATATGAATTCCAGCTTAATTGTTTTCCCCAATAACATGCAGACCAAACTATCCAGCAAAAGGGTCAGAGATAGGCATTAGGACAAGCAGCGGTTTTTTTTTTTTATACCACTTGTCTTTTAAAGGTGTAGCATACCTCTAGTCTCTAGATTATATTTTCCCCAAAGTTATTTAGTGTGTGCCAGATTTTTTTTGACAATGCGAGCCATATGGCTACAGGGCTGACTAAAAGTGCAACCTTCCACTTGTGGTGAGAATGACCAAAAAAAAAAAAAATAGCCATAGACTATTCACATAGGGGATATCATTATATTCCAAACTGGAAGTAATGTCTCAGTTTATCATCTTTAACTCTAGATATTGAAAAAGATTTCAGCAAAATTGCTGAAAATATATTGAGAAGAACAGCAAGAAGCTCTGGTTCTCTAGCTTCTAGATGTCTCAGGAGAACCAGAACATCTATTTAGTTTTTTTTTTATTATCACACTGAGCTCTTAGCACTGGGTGATTTCTGCAGGAGACTGGTTGCAATGGATGCAGAAACTTTGGGTTCAGTATGGGTGAGTATGCAGCAGAGAAAAGTTAGTGTAGGCTTTTCTAACCACTTCCCTACCTGGCACTTTTATCCCCTTCCTGCCCAGACCAATCTTTTGCTTTCAGTGCTGCCACAATTTGAATGTCAATTGCACGGTCATGTAACACTGTACCCATATGATATTTTTAGCATTTGTTTTACACAGATAGAGCTTTCTTTTGATGGTATTTATTCACCACTGGGTGTTTTATTTTTTGCTAAACAAACGAAAAAGGACTGAACATTTTGAAAAAACAGCTTTTTTTTGTTTTTATTATAACTTTTTTCTCCTTCACTGATGTGTGTTGATGAGACTTCACTGATAGGCTACATTGATGGGCACTTATAAGCTGCACTGACGAGGCTGCACTGACGAGGCTGCACTGATATGTGACACTGAAGTGCATTGATAGGTGGCACAGATTGGCAGCACTGATGGGCACAGATTGGCACTTTGATTATCCCTTCAACATAAAATGTGGAAAAATCTATTCAGTGCAGACAAAGACAGCAAAAATCTGATAAAAAAAAAAGAAAAAAAAGGGCCAAAATCACCAGGGAATCCCACTGATAGCAGATGATCCATGGTTGTTAAGGACATGGCGGCCACCCGCTCCTTAACAGTCAGGCTATTCTGAATGAAACTAACTGAATACCGAACATACAAAATTAATCCTGAAAATCAAACAGGTTCAGATAACAAAGGCATTTGAAACAAATTCTTCAATTAATGAATGCATCCGAATATGAAAAAAGACAAAATTTTCTAGCACATGAAAATGCACGTCTAATATCGTTAGTACCAGCTGGAAATAAAGAAAAAATGGTACAGCTAACTTATCTAAGAACTGGCATAATGTAACATATTACTTTTTTTGGTTTTGGGATTTGGATATGCTTAAAGTTTGTGTTAGGCTCACTTTTGTGTGGGTAAAACATTATTGATAAGGGGTAAGTTTTTGGGGTCACTTTTGGTCACTTTTTTACAGCACTGTGCATCATAAACATTTGCCTTTTTAAATATCATATTCATTCTCACCTATTTTTCCTTAACGTCATTCAGTGATGGTTGTATGGGTTTCCTGATGGTGACAGCAGTGCACCATGCCTGTGCAAAGTGCATAGGAATGACTTGTAGTCTCCACTGGATGAGCATAAGTCATGTTGAAATTGAAAAGGAACAATTGGGATACTGAGCTTTTTCTTCTTATAAAAGAAAGTACATGTTTTAGGACCTTCAGGGCAGGATTATCAGATATTATTTTAATAAAATCTTCATATTTAAAAATATTAAATCTGACTTTCGAAATCACAGCAACACTTACATGAGATTTTAGTGATATTAGTGGGTTTACATACAATTTTAGTATTAAAGTCTTGATTTAGTGGTTAGGTAAAGTGTTAGAGGTAGGGGCATTAAGTGTTAAGGGCTCACTTAAGGTGTTAAGTATATGTAGGAGAGTAATGCATTTAGGACTTGTTTTATGTGATTAGTAAGTGAGGATTAAATCTTCAGCTAGGTTTGCATCTGCATTTGCATTGGCTTGCAGGGAAAAGGTCCCTGCACCTTTTTAAAGCCACAGTTGCAGGCAAAATGCAGTGCACCCACACCTTTCCTACACCCACAAATGCACTGCATGTTTAGATGCCTGGGAATGTCATTAAGAATAAATGACAGCCTTGCGTGTCTGTAAAAGTGCAGCACATTTTGACTGCAGGTGGTTGCGGGTGTGGGAACACATTTGCAACCACCCACACTTGTATGAACCTAACCTTAGGGAATGTTTCAATGGGGGAAAGACTTTCTGAACTATGCTAAATAGTCAGCAGCAGGAACCTCACACCTAAAATAACTAGTGGCATACTCCAGCTCTAAGAAACAAATGTGACTGTAAATTCAGAACCAAGGAAATATAAGTTCATGACTACTGGCACTTTAAAGAAAGTGACTTCTTTTCTCTTTTACCAGATCCATTTACCATTTATTAAGGGGCAATATTTTTTCCCACCAATTTTTCCCACTAATTTATAGAATTGGTTTAAAGCACAATATAAAACTGTGAAGATATGATGCAAATATCAAGCTATCTTCTCAATTATTTGAATTGAGTTAAGTGATTGGCTATATTCCATGTCCTGTAAGGCCAAGCCTAAAAAAAAGCTGTTGGTTGGTTGTGAAGGGACAAATTTAAAAATACCTTATAACAATTGTAGAAATATTTTACTGTAACTGCTAGCAAATTGATAATGTATACATTACATTTTTTCACAGAAAATCCTGCCCTAATGAGCTATGTTTCAGTTGGTATCAAAGTCTTGGATGTTAATGATAATGCCCCGTATATTGGACATGAAGATATCATTGTTTGTGAAAATGCAAGACCAGGCCAGGTAACATATAAAGTTGAAAGTGTTAAAATTGTAACTTGTTTTTCATATTTGTAATATAATAAAATGATATTTGATTTGGTGTTCTCTCTGTCAGAACAAATCTGCATGCACAGAAACTGGAACCACAAGCAGATTCTTTAACAATGTTAACTAACATAAGTTGGTTGATCTACACTAGATGTACTGTATGCATGCAGTCATAAAGAATTACATTTTAGTATGTAAATGAAGTCCACAAGAAAAATCTCACTATAAATTATGATCTGTACTTTATTGAAAACATTACTCGTCTTAACAAAAAAAAAAATTAAGGAAATTTGTAGTAAAGAATGCTGCCAATTTTTACTTTTAAAAAATGCTATTTTCCTAGCTGTAGATAACATAATTTAACAAAGAAAAATGAAAGAAATTACAGAAATGAATTTTTCAACACTGGTTATTTTAAAGGACAACTGTACATTTATTACAGTAGCTCCTGAATTCTTTAATTAAACCCCTTCTGTGTGCAACCCATCCAATAAACCTTCAGTTGGATGGCTGGGGTCTGCCATGAATATTTAGCATTGTTTACAGGCAGAATTCACTCAGGGATGTGCGGGGACAGTTACAGTTGTCCTTTAATACAGAGAGGAGAGAGTGTGTTTGTGAGTGAGTGTGTGTGTGTGTAAAAAAAATGCAAATGATCAGAATGTAATTAGGGGCATTATTTTTGTAATTTTCATTTTTATATTATACCATATGTTTCACAAAATATGTATCACCATGTATCTATGGCTGCTTTTTCTGGGCATTTTTAACATATATTTTTACAATAGCAAATTGGTTTACCGTAGATTGTACTTTTAAATTATTATACACTACGTATTTATTTTTCTCTTGCCTAAAAATATATGTTATACAAGTTACTATAATAATGAATGTACATCTATACCCTTACAGTAAATGACATTGAGGTTGATGTACTAAAGACAAATAGCCTGTTCACTTTGCAAGGGAATCTTCTCCAGAACATAGTGAATGTGGTGTCATTTCAGGTTGCAAAGAATACTCAATTATGTGAAGAAAATAAAAAATAACGAAAAACTTTTGCACATGATTGGATGATGGAAGTCTGCAGAGCTTCACCTCATTCATTAGGCTCTGGGGAAAATTTCCTTACAAAACATGATTTCACTTACAAATTGAGCAGTCTGTTTGTCTTTAATAAATCAAGCTCATAGTTTCTGAACAGCAAAAGATATTGCAAAAATAACATTTACAGTTAGAGTCTTAAAAAATTCACTTAGATTGTTATTCTGCTCTTTTTATGTAACTTCTATTACAAATCCAAAAGTGTTTAGTTTCCTGTATCATAAATACATTTTGTGTTAAACAGTTTTTTTATTTTCAAACAAAGTTAGTAATGTTTATCAACTAAAAATATATATATACAATGGAAATACCACAAACTCCCCATGCTACCTGTCACATTCTGTTTACAAAATACTGGTTACTTGTTATAAAATTTAGGAAAGCCATATTTTAAATATTTTATATCTCTGAATGATATGCTGCACATAATATTTAGGCAAATTATGAAGTTATCCATTTTTTCAAAATATTTATTTTAGAACATAATCTCATTTATTCTATAATCAGAAGGAGGACTTCAGTTTTCAATACCCAAGGTTTAATGTTATCCAATGTTATCCATAGGTGATGCAGTATTCTTTCCTACAACCATGGGTTGCAGGAAAGAAAATCACTTAATTCCCTCATCAATACACTCGGTGTTGATGGAAGAATCCTTCCCAAGGAGCAATTGTGTTTTCCCAGCTTGGCGGTGCGGGTGGGGAGCTGTCCCCACCGGAAGAACACATAGATTATTGCTAACGGCTATATTCACTTCCAATATTCACATGAAAAATCCAACAAGCTGGTTGTACCCAAGTCATGCAATTGAATTGGGCCAGTCAGTCTGCTTATAAATGGTTTGAATCTCAACGGGCCCATACTGAATCAGCCAAGATTCCAACCAACTATGGCTGGCTTTACTAATTCAACTCCAGGAACTTTTTCTCCCTATCGTAGATGAGCTGCTTATACACTATGGCAGGGGTGGCTAACACATGGGAATGGCTAAAACTGTAAATCTTGTTGCAGGTAAAATATTTTACCTATTTTTGTATTTTGCTGCTTTTATGGTGTTTATCTGGTGCAAACTGTATGGCTTATGAGAAATGCATTATACATTTTTTATGGTGGAAGTGTGGGAGTAGAAATTGGGCCACATCAACATTCATAATACAAAAATCATAATAAAATATATTATTAGTCATTTAATTTGCACCTAAGCAGGTAAAATTAAATAATGATAAAAGCTTACTGTAGCACACATTGTTTAAGTCAGGAAAGTTTATCTATCGATTCATGACAGTAGCTTACATGCTAATGCTCATATGAGCATAAAAATCATCTCAACCAGATCCATATCAGTACATAATTAAGCACTTGAATTACTACAGAAAGATGGGTTTAAATATTATTAGGAAAAAAAATGTGGGGGGCTTATGTGTAAATCACTGAAATCTATTAGTAGTTGACTCTATTTGAATGGAATTTAAAATAAAGGTCTATGGAATGTAGAGTAAGTATTGAG
The DNA here is from genome assembly GCF_062004578.1 of Staurois parvus. Lineage (NCBI taxonomy): Eukaryota > Metazoa > Chordata > Amphibia > Anura > Ranidae > Staurois > Staurois parvus. The sequence goes on along the minus strand of NW_028317949.1, from coordinate 6,707,355 downwards.
TCACAATGTATTCTTAATAGCCATAAATCTTGTTACTGCTCAACATAGCATGTTTTTTGAATAGACTTACCAACCTAATATTGCATTGATATATTATAATACATAATCTGAGGTTGTAATAAGTAGTAATAAGAATTTAGGAAGCATAACTTTGTTTCGTCTAAAAATGTTATATGTAGGCAGCATAGCATCTCTGATGTTGAATCAGGTATTCCTAATACAAATTTACTTGGGGAAGTCCTCTAGTATTTTAAGATTATATAAGTAGAGCATGGCTTAAAATGTCAAGTCCTGAGCTACTAGCCAGGCCTTAAGAATTACTTGCCACCAACAAACACACACAAACAGAGACACCTGTACACACACACAGACACACACATACACACACAGAGACACATGTACACACACGCACACAGACACATGTACACACACACACACACACACACATACAGACACATGTATACACACACAGGTACATGCAGACACGCAGATACATGTACATACACAGAAAAACACACACACAGACACATGTACACACAGACACATGGTGTCAGTGGGGGGGGGGGAATAGTGACCCATCATTGGTGTTAGTGGGGGGGAAATAGTGCCCCATCACTGGTGTCAGTGGGGGGGAGGGGATAGTGCCCCATCATTGGTGTCAGTGGGGGGAGGAATACTGCCCCATCGTTGCTGTCAGCAGGGGGAGGAATAGTGCCCCATCGTTGGTGTCAGCGGGGGTAGGAATAGTGCCCCATTGTTGGTGTCAGTGGGGGGAAATAATGCCCCATCATTGGTGTTAGTGGGAGGAATAGTGCCCCATCATCGGTATCAGTGACACCAATGATGGGACACTATTCCTCCCACTGACACCAATGATCCTTACCTTGCTGACCCCTGCTCCAGCCTGGGCTCGCTCCCTCCCTCCCTCTCCCATCCATAGCCAGCATACCTGGCTGCAGCAGCAGCACCATCTGCATGGCACAGACACTTACCGATCAGTTGTCTTCCTTCTCCGGACGCTCTCCTCTTCACTTGCGCCGGCTGCTCCTTCACTTCTTTGATCTTTGTGCTGATGCTTGGCCAATCCTCTCCAAGCTCCGCCTCCTCGCCAGTGATTGGCCGCGTGTGTGACTTTCCTGAGCTAAAGTTCCAGTAGCCAATCATCGGCGAGGAAGCGGAGCTTGCAGAGGGAGGAACAAGCTGCCATAGGCTGTTGAGTGATCCCGGAGGTGTGGCAAGATGACAGGGGCGGCATGTCATCCCGCCCACATATCGCGATCCAGGTAAATGAAAACACCAGACTGGCTGACAACCTCCCTACCCCTCTTCCAGCAGCGCCTCGTGGACCGGATCGACATGGGACTGGGACACGGAGTCGCGGACCCAGGTAAGACACAGCAGCCCGCCCCTGTACTAAGTGTCCCTTCCATGGGAAAGAGGGGGGGTGGTGTTGCCACTGTGCGGCCCCCCCTAAAAAGTGCCACCCTAGGCAAATACGCCCCTGGGGGACACACTCGCCCCCACCATAATTTCCACTCACCATTGGCGAGCAGGCGAGAGGAAATTTCAAGGCCTGCAGTAGATAACATGTTAGCTGGAGAGCACCCACATTAACTGTCTGTGAAAGGAAAGAGTGACATGCATTAGGGAGACATCAAGGATATAAAACCATCCTCACAGCCTATTAAGACAAAATAGATACTCTCTTAATGTCTTCCCTCTTGGGTTAAGGAAAATATGTTTTTAATTACAATAAAAGTGAGCAAATATACATTTGCCATATATATACAAAATAAAATACATTATAAAGAAAATTCAGTAAAGCAGTACACAGGAGTTAGATCATTAAATCTGAACATTGCCACTCTTTTGGCCCCAGACATTTGGATGTCATTATGTACAATGTAGGACCAGCAGTTCTGCATTGTAAGTAAGGATGTTGAGGGCCCACCTACAAACTGGAGCATGGGACAGAAGAAAAGAGCATCGGCTGCCAGAGGAGCGAGGGATAAGGTTACGTTAAACACTTTTTATACTCTCCACAGCGCAAAATAAGCACACTGCATGGGTCCCTTTTATGATTTAGAAAATATAAATTCTGATTGATATCTTTAAGTTATTGTATTTTTTATTTTGTGGTGAGAGGGAAAATGTATATGTAAATTGAGGTCAGTTAAGGTTTCCTAGTTAGTGCAACCTCTATTATAAAATGTGATCTGAAGCAATATTGTTGGAATCCCTCCTTTCTCCATCTTTTTGCATAGAATAGAAAATATGACTTACATTTTCATTCAAAAACTGCCCATTACAAACTGTTATGCTCGCAAAATATACTTAGAAATACAAATACACACACACTCAAACTAAAAAAAAATGTTAAAGCATCCCAAAATTGTAGTACACAATAAAAAATACAAGAAACCCTTACCAATGACTTGCCACCTAGTTTTAATAGTTAAATTGGATGTATAATCAAAACTTTTTTGTTTAGTTTTAGATAAAATATTGAAGATAAAAATCCTATCACAACAGATGTAAGCTAAAGTGAGAGAAAAACTCTGCAAAGTGAGAAGCATTCCAGTGTTAGATAGTTGTCAGTAGAGCAAGTGTTACCATTGGAAATTTCCCCTCACCTCTTCCAATGCCAATGGTAAAATGTAGGATTTATTTCAGTGATGGGCATCACCAGGAGGGGGAGACTAAGTAATGCTAGAGACTCTGGTGCAGCTGTACATGGTAGCCAATCACCTTCTAACTTCAGCTTGTTTAATTAAGCTTTGACACTAAAACCTGGAAACTGGTTTCTGTGAAGATCTGCACCAGATTTTGCATGCTCCAGTTTTAGTAAATCAATCCCAAAGAGAAGATGAGTCCACCTGATCATGACCAGGGCAGAATACTAACCTGCCAGAGGTTTTAGCCCCTCCCTATTCTATCCAAAACATAAAAACAAAGTATCTTGTTCCTTATTTCAGTTTCCATAACTATCCTCTTTCTTAGTTTATGTTTGTTTTTATTTTCTATTCTAAACTCTTTTTATAGCCTTATGGATATGTCTTCACATTTTTTTCCTCTTTTCTTTTTTAAATATGAAAGTCTGTAATCTAGTCATACAGGTAGGAGCTGTTGCCATACATTCTCTTTGCTCATTTGTTCACTGATACATCATCATACCTGTGGGCAGGGGCGGACTGACAACTCATGGGGCCCCCCGGCAATAGGGGATCATGAGGCCCCTGTGTCCTTGCCCAAACTCAAAAAAGCCTATAAAAAGGTACCAGGGGCATCTCGTGGGGCCCCCTACTGACCCCGGGCCCTCAGGCAGTGCCCAAGTTTCCAAACGGTCAGTCCTCCCCTGCCTGTGGGATGCCCAGTTTCTGTAGCAGTCTTTATGGATTTAAAATGTTAGTTTTTGACTAAAAAATCTTCAGTAGAAAGCATTAAGGAGTTTAAATTGCTGAAATCCAGTTTTCCAATCCAGAAAAATCCCACTTACCCGAGGGAAGAAAAATGACAGGTCTTTGTTAGGATCATCTCAGCTCGAAGGTGCAGGGGGGGGAGTGTGGAAGCAACTGCAAAATCTAATAGCATAAGCAGTAAAATAGTGTATTTCCAAACAAAGGGGACATATGATGGGATCATAAAGGAAGATAAAAGTCAAATAAATAAAAAAGATTTGAGCTAGAACAATTAGATCCTAGATGTAAAAAAAAAAGAAAAAAAAGGTAACCAATTAAATAATCAGTTATTTTTAAAAACAGCTAAAAGCAGCATGGGTAAGACCACAGTAGCAACAGAGCTAAAAAGAAATTGGAAAGAGATTAATGAAAAATATGAGATCGTAAGGATAGCACTGCTTCCATTGCTGCTTGTTATGAAAAATCTAAATTATCCTTTCTTTTTGCATCTTGGCTCTTTCCCTTGCTGGTAATATGCCATATTACAAATTCATCCAGGCTTTACTCACAGGTGACATTGCATTAAATGCGTGCATTCAGTTATAAGAAACATTCGGATTCCTGTATACTGTATACTGTATACTGTATTTGTTATGTACTAAGTAAAAGTATGGCTGTGTCAGATATATTCATCCCTAGTGACTGCATTTTAAATTTAAATTAAAGAGGTTTATCACTTAATTAGAGCTGATAATACGATGCTTACAAGCTGACCTAACAGTCACCTCTGGCAATAAATGTGAATGTCTGTAAATGTTGTCATTGTTAATTTTATCATCATGATCTTGCAATACAAATTCTCAAGTCATGTACAGGTAAATGACCTTCAGAATACATGAATAATTGGTATTATGAAAAAATGACCACAAACAACTTAATTTCACAATTTTGTTGTGTCCTCTTGTACCTGTAATATTGAATTGCTACATTCACCTGCTTATCCTTACTTGGCAGGATTTTCTCAATGTCAACCCCAAAAATTATATTCTTAGTGAAGTGGTTTTCTTATATTTAAATGTAGAAGGGCTTAAATTCCCCTTTATAGTTTAAAGATACAGTCTAGTCAAAACTTAAAGTTAATCTTTGGGATCAATACAGGAATAACAAGTTGAGTTTTTTTTACAAATAAGGCCAGTCCCCCTCCCTACCTCCCTTACTACAGTAAACTCTTTTCAAAATCAGACGCAAGGAAAACACAATATTAACCAATGGAATAGGGATTTAAAATATACAAATCCTAAATCAAGAAATGCAATCTCCATTAACACTATACAAATTTGCAATGATCACGATAAATCTTTATTATGCTTATACAGATATTTAAAATCAATTAAAATCACAAACTAGACTGCCATTCCATGATTATATAGAAAACACAGGGGTTGATTTACTAAAGGTAAATAGGCTGTGCCAGGGACGTAGATAAGGGGGGGGTTAGGGGTCCCCCCCTCGCAGAGCCTCCTACCAAAATGTCCAGTCAGTGTCCCTCCTGCCATGCTGCTCAGCCTCAGCAACAGTGCAGCAGAAGCAGTGAGAGCTGCAGTGATCTGTCAGCTAAAGAGCTGTTGATAAGATGCAATCCAAAAGACAAACAAATGTAACCAGCGCTCAAATCTTCATGCAGACTAGGAAATTGAAAATGCCAAACAGAGAGGTGCTGCCCTTCAAAGATCGGGAAATCTGAATACTGGTGAACAAAAACAGACAAGGGCGCACTCTCATCGTGCATTACCGTGGAGATCCACATATTTATTAAATTAAATAGATATTTACTCACAAACCAACGAGAATTAAAAGCAGAAAGAGTGGTCCGCAATAACAGCGGATGCAATGCTGTGCCCTTGATATGGATAAGCTGACGCGTTTCGGGAGATGAACTCCCTTCCTCAGAGCTCTGAGCTTATCCATATCAAGGGCACAGCATTGCATCCGCTGTTATTGCGGACCACTCTTTCTGCTTTTAATTCCCATTGGTTTGTGAATATATATCTATTTCATTTAATAAATACGTGGATCTCCACGGTAATGCACGATGAGAGTGCGCCCTTGGCTGCTGTTAAGATGTTACAGGGCCCAGAGACCTGAAACTCTAGCTCCAGGCATCTACCCACCATCTCCTGTGCGGTGCTCGGATTGCAGTGCACACAAACACCGGCAACTGGCAGTGCACAACCGAAGGTTCTCCGACTCCTTCTCAGCTCTGTGTCTTAAAACACAGCCGAATGGAGCCTGAGAATGCAAACGTTTTCCAGTCTCTGTGCTGCACTGAATCTGAGGTCTGGTAAGTGGAGAGACATAGAACTTCTGTTTGGGGGAAGGAGGGGGTGAAAATTGCAGCTCGGGGAGTTTCTTTTAGAGAAGGGATTAGGAAAGTGGTGGTTTTGCTTTTGAGGAAGAGGGGAGTTTCTTGTGGGAAAGTTTACAGGGGGTTGGCTAAGAGCAGGGAGTTTCTTGTGGGAAAGTTTACAGGGGGTTGGCTAAGAGCAGGGAGTTTCTTGTGGGAAAGTTTACAGGGGGTTGGCTAAGAGCAGGGAGTTTCTTGTGGGAAAGTTTACAGGGAGTTGGCTAAGAGCAGGGAGTTTCTTGTGGGAAGGTTTACAGGGTGCTGGCTAAGAGCAGGCAGTTTCTTGTGGAAAAGTTTACAGGGGGTTGGCTAAGAGCAGGGAGCTTCTTGTGAGAAAGTTTACAGTGGGTTGGCTAAGAGCAGGGAGTTTCTTGTGGGAAAGTTTACAGTGGGTTGGCTAAGAGCAGGGGGTTTCTTGTGGGAAAGTTTACAGGGGGTTGGCTAAGAGCAGGGGGTTTCTTGTGGGAAAGTTTACAGGGGGTTGGCTAAGAGCAGGGAGTTTCTTGTGGGAAAGTTTACAGGGGGTTGGCTAAGAGCAGGAACTTGCTTCTGGAAGGAGAGTTTACTTGAATGAAGGGATATTTCTTCAGGATTAGGAATTGTTGGGGTGGGGCGGGGTTTCTTAGGAGGGAGAGAGGGAATGTTTTTCCTTTTATGGGATGCTTGGAGGGGCATATTTTTGTTTTTAGGGGGTTGCTGGAAGGAATGGGAAGCTTTATGCAAACATTTTTACCTAGCGTAGTGAGGATTTTTAATGGCAGTCCCAGCCAATGATTCATGGCTAGGACCTGCTGGTCAGCTGTGTCCTGTCACAGCCCAGAGCTCTGTGTTGAAAATCAACATAGAGCTCTGTACAGAGGGAACAATCTCTCTGTTTCTCATCCCAGAAACTAAGAGATCATTAGTAAAAAAACAGCACACTTTGCATATATTACACATAGTTAGGCACACATTTAACCCCTTACTCTCCCTTGATGTTAACCCCTTCCCAGCCAGTGTCATTAATACAGTGACAGTGTATAGTATTATTACTGATCACAGTATTAATGTCACTGGAGATGCCAGTGGCAGTTAGTTCCCCCAGCGTCAGTTAGTGTCAGGTTGCCTCTGCAGTATCACAGTCCCATTATAAATTGCTGATTGCCGCCATTAGTAGTATAAAAAATACAAATTCCACTATACACTATATTGCCACAAGTATTGGGACACCCCTTCAAATCATTGGATTCAGGTTTTCAAATCCCCTCCATGGCCACAGGTATATAAATCAAGCAGCTAGGCATGCAGACTGCTTCTACAAACATTTGTTAAAGAATGGGGCAAGAGTTCAATGAATTTAAGCATGCTACTGTGATAGGTTGCCACCTGTGCAATAAGTCCATCCATGACATTTCCTAAATTTACTGAATATTCCACTCTCAACTGTTAGTGGTATTATGACAAAGTGGAAGCAACTGGGAGCAACAGTAAGTCAGCCATGAAGTGGTAGACCTCGTAAAATGACAGAGGAGGTCAGCGCATGCTGTGTGCAGAAGTCACCAACTGTCTGCAGAGCCTGTCTAAAGACCTCCAAGCAACATGTGGCCTTCAGATTATCACAACAACAGTGCTTAGAGAGCTTCATGGAATGTGTTTCCATGGACGAGCAGTGCAATGCAAAGCATCGGATGCAGTGGTGTAAAGCACACCGCCACTGGACTCTAGAGCAGTGGAGACGTGTTCTCTGGAGTGACCAATTACGGTGGACGTGTCTAGATTTGGCGGTTGCCTGGAGAACAGTACTTGCCTGACTGCATTGTGCCAAATGTAAAGTTTGATGGAGGGGGGATTATGGTGTGGGGTTGTTTTTCAGGGGTTGGGCTTGGCCCCTTAGTTCCAGTGAAGGGAACTCTGAGGACATGGATGAGCGAGTTTAGGGTGGAGGAACTTGACTGGCCTGCAATCCTGACCTCAACCCTATAAAACACCTTTGGGATGAATTAGGTCTTCTCTTCCGACATCAGTGCCTGACCTCACAACTGTGCTTCTGGAAGAATGGTCAAACATTCCCATAGACACCCTCCTAAACCTTGTGGACAGCTTTCCCAGAAGAGTTGAAGCTGTTATGCAAAGGGTGAGCAAACTCAATATTGAACCCTACGGACTAAGACTGGGATGCCACTAAAGTTCATGTGCATGTAAAGGCAGGCGCCCCAATACTTTTGGCAATATAGTGTATACACCATAGTTTGTAGACGCTATAACATTAATGGAAACCATTCAAAACACACCTCATTGAGATTTGTTTTTAATCAAAAACAAGTACCAGAATATATTTTGCCAAAAAATATATGAAGAAATTTATTTTTTTATTTTTTTTTCTATGAGATAAAAATTTTTTCATTAATATTGCAAAAAATAAGAAACCCAGTGGTGATCAAAAAACTCCAAAAGAAAGTTCTATTTTTGTGAAAAAGGATATAAATTTTGTTTGGGTACAGCTTTGCATGACCACGCAATTGTCAGTTAAAGTAACAGAGTGCTGAATAGCAAAAAATGGCCTGGTCATGAAGGGGGTAAATCTTCTGAAGGGCAAGTGGTTAGTTAAGCCTGACCTCTGTATTCTACATGTATTCTACATGGTTGGCTGTACATAGCATACTCCTGATCACTGGACCATGTATACTGGGCTGTACTCTAAAGGCAAATTCCATCTTTAGCAAACATGTAAGAAATGCATTCACTTTTAATAAAAAATGAAATGCCCTATGCAATGCTTCGGTTGCACAGTAAGTACAGTAAGGTTGCCTATTATCCATTCCTAATACGCCACCTTAGCAAGTGCTAAGGTTACCACCTCATCCCTTTAAAACCGAACACATATAATTTAAACAGTTTTTGCAGCTCCCTTGCACCTTCTGCTTAATCGTTCCTGATCCTAGATTGCCTCTTCTCTGCTACAGGTAGCTTCCCATCATATTTCTTATTTGGGTATCAAGATAAGGAGGGACCCAGCATCCCAGTTTGTCTCAACTTTCCCCCAGTCTTTGAGAAGATCATTTGTGAATTAGAGAATTTGACCTCTCTCCCCCTTTCATTCTTTGGTAGATGCCATCTTTTTAAAATGGTGTATTTTGCAAGGCTCTTATATCCTCTGCAAACGCTGCCCTTATTACTGAAGCATAATAATATTCAAATGTTGCACAAATCACTGATAACATTTTGGTGGCTTGCCCTCCGCAAGCTATATCTACCGAAGTGTTACTGGGGAATTGGTCTACCCAATATCCGTCTATATAATCTGGCCTGTCTCCTTAGGCAAGGGCTGGACTGGCTGACTCGTAAATCTATGTACTCCAATTACATGCTGGAAGCAGCTCTGGCCTAGCCCTTTAATTTGCCGCTTAAACCGCTACCCTCTCATTTAAAACTAAATTCGCTCATCCGTGACACGGTGATAGCCTGGCAGAAAATATGCAAGTTGACTGGTGTTTCTCCCACCATCTCTACTTGGAAATCCACAGTTCTCTCTGGGTATGACCCATGAAGCCTTCGTTTCTTGGTCTTCCAAGAGGCTCAAGGATGTTGCCTCTTTATGGGATCCCAGATCTGGAACTCTTCGCTTCTTCACGGAGGTCTCCAAATGGTTTTGCCTACCCTCTCACCATATGTTTTACTATCTGCAGTTGGCTAATTTCCTTAGATCACAGCTTAAGGGAGGAGGGGTGGACCTCACTCGCCCATTGCTTTATAATGCAATAAAACAAAATCAGTACTCTTATCTCCTCCTTGTATCCACAACTTCTATGACACAACTCATCAACGGTCAGTGGCTTTTTATTTAAGGGCTGGTCCAAGGACATCCCGGGGTTGGATGATTCTACTATAATTTCGGGGGTTACAACACGGTGCGTAAATATATTATTAATGAATAATGGAGAGAGACCCGATTTAAACTTATCCATAGGGCATTCATACCGGCTTTGATGGACATCTAATCCCTGCCGTCTGCTGTCTGTTCTTGGTGTGGGGTTCCTAGGCCCACCCTCTTCCATTGGTTCTGGCTGTGTCACCTATTCAGGCTTATTGGACTCGCGTTATACAATATATATTTGGAATCACCAAAACGCACATTCCTCATGATCCGCTATTCTGTTTATTTAGTGTCGCTATGACCATGGCCACTGCTGCACCCAGCACTGCTCAGACTTGGTCTTTACTCCCGTGGATTCACTTGTGTTTATTATCTGCCAGGAGAGTGTTACTGAGGGCCTGGCTCTCCCCGCACAATCCAACCCTAGTGTCTGTTAAGAAAGATCTGAAATCTCTTGGAAAAATTGAATACTCTCGTTCAGAATTTTGGTCTCACCAAACGATTTTTCACACACTGGAGTGCATTTATAGAACATACTTTTTCACAGCATGAAATAAGACACCTTATGACCACTTTTCAGTTTACTGCTTGATATGCTAAGTCCGATCTGGCAAACACTTTAAGTAAACTGAAAATTCCTGATTCCCCTCTTGTTGTGGGGAACAACCCCCCTCATCCCAAGGGGATACTCATTATGCCTATCTGGTAATCATGGGGAGAAAATAGTTTTGAAATTCCTTTCTTTCCCATGAGATCTATCAAGTCCCAACGTTATAGCTATGAACAAACCTAACTGAATCTGCTATGCCTTTGCAAATGATGAGTCTGCTTCTGTTATACTGAGCCTGACAGGTGCTAATTTCGGACGGAAATGAGGTGTTCCAGTCTCAAATTCGGCCTTCTCTTATGTGTTTCTGTATATGATATATATCACGCTGAGGCCGTGAGTCTCTGTGCAAGAATGGCATGGCAGGCAACTTTCCACCAGCATTTTTGCTCTGTTTTTTGTTTTTTTTTCTCTGCTTTTATTATTTTCTTCAGGTTATAAGACAGATTCTCCTTTGATGTTCTATCTTTCAGATTGCAAAATATTCTTGCTGTAATGAACACGATTTCTGCTGTCAATATGTTCTGATTTCCCGCTTGTTTTCTGTCAGAACTTGTCTTTTTCTTACCCTGTGAAATTGTTAAAACATGAATAAAGATAACTTTAAAAAAAAAAACAGAAAACAACAGGTGCACTAGATGGGCAACAATGAGATGGCCCCCAAAACAGGAACGGCTTTACAGGAGGAGGCCACTAACTTTTTCTTCCCTACACATCTTTTCTGACTGTTTTTCACTAGGTTTGCATTTGGATAGGGTCAGGGTCACTATTGGTAGCATGAGGCGATACCTGGACTCTACAGAGGTTGCACAGGTAGTCCAACTCCTTCAGAATAGCACATCAGTACATGCCATTGCCAGAAGGTTTGCTGCGTCTTCCAGCACTTTCTCAAGAGCACGGAGGAGATTCCAGGAGACAGACAGTTACTCTAGGAGAGCTGGCCAGGGCCGTAGTAGGTCCTTAACCCATCAGCAAGACTGGTATCTGCTGCTTTGTGCAAAGAGAAACAGGATGAGCACTGCCAGAGCCCTACAAAATGACCTCCAACAGGCCACTGGTGTGAATGTCTCTGACCAAACAATCAGAAACAGACTTCATGAGGGTGGCCTGAGGGCTCGACATCCTCTAGTGGGCACTGTGATCAGTGTCCAGCACGATAGATCTTGATTGGCAATTGCCATTGAACACCAGAATTTGTCAGGTCTGCCACTGGTGCCCTATTCTTTTCACAGAGGAGAGAAGGTTCACCCAGAGAACATGTGAAAGACATGAAAGGGTCTGGAGAAGCTGTGGAGTATGTTATGCTGCCTGTAACACCGTTCAGCATGACCATTTTGGTGGTGGGTCAGTGATGGTCTGGGGAGGCATATCCATGGAGGGACACACAGACCTCTACAGGCTAGACAGTGGCACCCTGACTGCCATTAGGTATTGGGATGAAATCTTTGGACCCATTATCAGACCCTATGCTGCTGCTCCAGTGGGTCCTGGGTTCTCCTGGTGCACAACAATGCCTGGTCTCATGTGGTGAGAGTATGCAGGCAGTTCCTGGAGGATGAAGGAATTGATACCATTGAATGGCCCCCTAAATCCGATAGAACACCTCTGGGATATTATGCTTTGGTCCATCCAACGCCGCCAGGTTGCACCTCAGACTGTCCAGGAGCTCAGTGATGCCCCGGTCCAGGTTTGGGAGGAAATACCTCAGGACACCATCCATTGTCTCATTAGGAGCGTGCCCCGACATTGTCAGGCATGTATACAAGCACATGGGGGCCATACAAAATACTGAGTACCATTTTGAGTTTCTGCAATGAAATTTCAGCAAAATGGACTAGCCTGCTGCATCCTTTTTTCACTTTGATTTTCAGTGTATCTTTGAATTTAGTCCTCTGTATGCTGATCATTTTCATTTTCAGCAAACAATGGGGCATCCTTACGTTTCTAATACATTACCAGGTCCGTATCAGTATAGATATCCAGCATGATATTTTTCACATTGAGATCTAATGTGTTTTCAAAGTGTCTTTTTAAGTTTTGGGGGGCAGTGTATAATAAGAATCTTGGAAGGATGGTCAGCTACTGTAAATATTAAGAAATGAGTGTAACTATGTATATCGAGTATATGATAATCACTAACCGGCACAAACAAAGCATATGGTGTACAAACATGTAACATGCGGATCAATTATAGTGAAATTCCAGGCACTTACTGGAATTTCACCAAAAATCCTCTCAGGACCTGATGGTCTGGGTCATTGAAGCCATATCCCATGACCTACCAACAGCAGAACATTTTAAACGTCTCTGCGAAAGAGAGACATTTTGGATCTATACCTTGGACAATTTGGCCCCTGGTGGGCTGAATGAGGAACCTGAAGTCAGTACGATTCTCTAAATATTTTATGGATGTGTCTCCTTGACATTGCCTCCATTGTTCTCCTCTTTTTTGGGAGTCAAGATGACAGTCTTTTAGTGGTGTTGTATGGGGCATTCCACCGCCCCTCTTGTCTGTCTCTGGGCACTATAATTGATCCACAAGTTATGTGTTTGTACACCATATGCTTTGTTTTTGTGCCGGCTAGTGATTATTATGTACTCTATGATTACACCTACTCACTTGATAACTCTAGTGCTTCAGCTTATACATAGTTACTAGAGATGAGCGAATTATTCAAAAATTCAATTCGGCTGATTCGCCGAATTTGCGGGAGAAATTCGATTCGATGCAAATTTATTCGCCGCGAATTTAACTTATTAAAAGGGTTTCTAGGCTTCAGAGAGCCTTTATATTAGTGCAGAACACTGTACCTTTAATTTAAATGCCCTTGGAGTCTGCTGGGGAAGAGAAATAATACTGTCAGTCAGTATGACATGCAGATGAGTGCCGTCGATCTTAGAATCACCGCACACTTCACTCATTTGGGCAGTCACGGGGCACGACGACGACGAAGAAGAAGAAGAAGAATGAAAAGAAGAAGAAGAATGAAAAGAAGAAGAAGAAGAATGAAAAGAAGAAGAAGAATGAAAAGAAGAATGAAAAGAAGAAGAAGAATGAAAAGAAGAAGAATGAAAAGAAGAAGAATGAAAAGAAGAATGAGAAGAAGAATGAAAAGAAGAATGAGAAGAAGAATGAGAAGAAGAATGAAAAGAAGAATGAAAAGAAGAAGAATGAAAAGAAGAAGAATGAAAAGAAGAAGAAGAAGAATGAAAAGAACAATGAAGAGAAGAAGAAGAAGAATGAAAAGAAGAATGAAAAGAAGAAGAAGAAGAATGAAAAGAAGAAGAAGAAGAATGAAAAGAAGAAGAATGAAAAGAAGAATGAAAAGAAGAAGAATGAAAAGAAGAATGAGAAGAAGAAGAAGAATGAAAAGAAGAAGAAGAATGAAAAGAAGAATGAAAAGAAGAAGAGGAATGAAAAGAAGAAGAGGAATGAAAAGAAGAAGAATGAAAAGAAGAAGAAGAAGAATGAAAAGAAGAAGGAGAAGAAGAATGAAAAGAAGAATGAAAAGAAGAAGAAGAAGAAGAATGAAAATAAGAAGAATGAAAAGAAGAATGAAAAGAAGAAGAAGAAGAATGAAAAGAAGCAGAATGAAAAGAAGAATGAAAAGAAGAAGAAGAATGAAAAGAAGAAGAAGAATGAAAAGAAGAATGAAAAGAAGAATGAAAAGAAGAAGAAGAATGAAAAGAAGAATGAAAAGAAGAAGAATAATGAAAAGAAGAATGAGAAGAATGAAAAGAAGAATGAAAAGAAGAAGAATGAAAAGAAGAAGAAGAAGTATGAAAAGAAGAAGAAGAATGAAAAGAAGAAGAAGAAGAAGAATGAAAAGAAGAATGAAAAGAAGAAGAAGAATGAAAAGAAGAAGAAGAAGAATGAAAAGAAGAAGAAGAAGAATGAAAAGTAGAATGAAAAGAAGAAGAAGAAGAATGAAAAGAAGAAGAAGAATGAAAAGAAGAATGAAAAGAAGAAGAAGAAGAATGAAAAGAAGAAGAAGAAGAATGAAAAGAAGAAGAAGAAGAATGAAAAGAAGAATGAAAAGAAGAAGAAGAAGAATGAAAAGAAGAAGAAGAATGAAAAGAAGAAGAATTCCACTACAGCAAAAAGTGTATCTGCAGAGAGCTCCGCTATTTCTGACAGTTCTCTGACAGTTCCTTCACATTTACAGCGGTTGAAACATTGTATCTATTTATTTCCGAATAAAAACATCTGTATCCTAAATGGAAACAAATAGATACAATGTTTCAACCGCTGTAAATGAACTGTCAGAACTGTCAGAGAACTGTCAGAAATAGCGGAGCTCTCTGCAGTGACACTTTTGCCGGCTGATCGGGGAAAATTTGATTCGTGCATCCGAAGTTTGCTAAAATTCGGATTCGATGCGAATCGAATTTTTCCTAATATTCGAAACGAATTCCACTTCGCCAAGTTCGATTCGCTCATCTCTAATAGTTACACCCATTTCCTAATATGTAGCTGGCCATCCTTCCAAGATTATTATAATCATCTAGAAATTGTGTATACACATTTTCAATAATATGGAATCACCTGTTTATGTACAAACATTTATATTTTTACATATCTATTTATTCATACAGGACCCTTATGGTCTTTATGTTTGTAGTGCATAGTGAAATACATGCCTAATTTGCATAATTTCCCCTTAATATCCTCCTTATATGTTTATTGTATTTTATTTCTTGTATTTTAATTTAAGAGCGCTTAGTCTAATTAGTTTAAGAGAGGGAGGCTTGATATGTTTTTTGTACTAACCTATGATGACATTTGGGTCTCTCCATGAGTTGTCTGGGCCCTGTAGTCCACCACTATCATTTGCCAAAATACACTCTCTCTATCGCCTGATGGAGTATGCGTGTTCTGAATGCATGCCACGCCTACTGCTGCTGTTCCTGGAGCTGAAATCACTCCCTCCTGCCCTGAGGATGCACACCAACCAGGATGTAGTGGGAACCGCCAGCACATCCAAGGACAGTGCTTTGGAGACTTGCCTGCAGCAAGACCAGCTAGGAGTTGCTTAGCAGTTGACACCAGTTTGACAAGTGCTCATTTGACTATTACTATTGAGACTTGCCAATTTTGTGGAAATAAATTATTTTTTTGAATTGCTGCACTTAGTGCTGCTTCTCTCTCTTTTATGGTTCACACAGAGTCTCTTCTAGCTCTTTTTGAATTGGCTGCCACTGAGTCGAGTATTTTTGGATTATCCCTTAACCACTTTTGGACTTTAAGGACTTTAATTGTGTGGTTAATATACTAGCCATCACAGTATACATCTGTTTTTTTTCTTCTTAGTGCACCAAATATTTCACTTGTTCAAGGCTGGAGACCTTACAAATCTTGACTCTACCCCCAGCTTGTATATTAAAGCATATATAAACCACAAAACACCATCAGGTGAAAATAAAGAAAAAAGCCCCCCTAAAAAAATTATGATGACAAAACATTTAAGGATTGATAACATTGCAACATAATATATTTTTGCTTTTGGGTTTAGGTAAGTTTTGACAGTGCAGGGAGAAACAACACATCTCTCTGTCACCTTGCTCTTTCCTACCAGCCAACTTCTTCGTAGGGCATGGGAACTGCAGCACACCTTGTGCTGTTACTACCTCTCCCTGTCTGAGTCCTGTTGTACAGGAGGAATAACATGTATTTACACTGCTTATATATAAAACAAATGTATAAATGAATACAAAGCTGCATTAATTTATGTTTTGTCTGCTTAGAGTTCATCATTTTCTTTACGTAAACTAACTTTACGTAAATTTGCATATGTATTCATATGGAGATTTTTAAATGCATGTAGCGTTTATCTCAATGTAAAATGTTAAAATATCAGCAGTAACAGTCTTTGGCTCTTTTTCTCAATTTAAGCCAGTAAATAAAATATTCCAATAAAATTCTATGTGAGCTTAATAATTATCACCCTGGCTTGAATTTCATGTAAAATAATCTTCCTCTAAGAAAATCCAGGATCAAGTAGTAAGTGGTCTATAAAGTTTGCTAGCTGTAGAGGTAATGTTTAAAGCATACCACTAACATACATTAGTTGAATGAAAAGTAATGCCTCCATGTCTATTACTTATGACTGGAAGGGAATATGTTAATAAATTAAACACAGAAATAATTCTTAGAAATATGTTAATTCATTTTCTACATAGTCGCCAGATAACTGTATATATCATGCCTATAATAAAAAAGTTTTTGCTTGTTATTGTAGAAGTCCGCACTCCAACAATGTCCTGACAGAATTCTCAATGTTTTTATTGGCTAGGTAATGATGTCCATGAAGGTCTTCCAACTTAGAAAAAAGATGGAAGTTTCATGTTGCCAAGTCTCAACAGTATGGTGAATGCCGTAGGGTAGTGTGATTTAGCCCCTTGATTCTTTCCTTAATAGCATGGCTCCTGGAAATTCAATTTTCTCAGCTTACATCTTAGATGTCAACCATCTCACACAAATCTATCAACACTCAATACTAAAGAATAGAAGTAATTGTACTTTTAATATGCCTGTTTTGTCAAAAACGTCTCCTTAGGTACTCTGCAGATTGTCCTTTACCAGTCTATAACACACTCCCTTTGAATTCCAATAAATAGTGTTGCGGGTTGACACCTTTGTTTGCCATAAAAGTAAAGCCTCATTCACACCATGACTTGAATTTCTCTGCATGCATTTTGCAAGAGCACAAAAAACCCCAATTGTTCTCTACATGCCCTGTTCACACCACAACACTAGTATCCCCTGCAGATTTTTTTTTATGCAGGAATCTATAACATGTATAAGGGTTTGTTCACACCACATGCAGAGACTTTCAGTTTTCTACACAAGAAATGTACAGGTCTCTGCAAAACACAGAGAAAACAGTTGTTTCCTATTTGTCTCCATCACACCAAAATGCAGGTGTGATATCTGTGCGAAGCTGTGGCGGATTGTGCAGCATGTCTGCACTTTTCCTCATAGCTCCACGCTGGAATGCAGGTAAAATGAACAGCACAGCTCTATATTCACCCTGTGGAACAGGAACTGGGAGGGAAAGCTGAGCAGTGCTTTGTGTCTGTACTGCGATCCTTCTGTCAGATGCTGTTTGGAAGCATACAGCTGCTCCGGTTTGTAATGGAGAAAGGGGGGATGTTGCTGAAACTGATGGTGAGGGACAGATGAGGGGTCACTGATGACAGGGGATACATGAGAGGTCAATGATGATGGAGGATACATAAGGGGTCACTGATGATGGGGGACAGATAAGGGGTTAGTGATGGTTGGGGACATACAAGGGCCACTGATGTTGGGGGACATATGAGGGGTTGCTGATGGTGGGGGACAGATAAGGGGTCACTGATGATGGGAACAGATAAGGGGACACTAATGGTGGGGTACACTGATGGTGGGGTACAGATGAGGGGTTACTGATAGTGGGGAACATATTAGGGGTACACTGAGTGTTGGGGACACTGATGGTGGGTACAGATAAGGGAACACTGATTGTGAACGACAGATGAGGAGGACAGTAATGACGGGACACTGACAGCAGGAGAAAGATGAGGTGGACACTGATGGTGGGTACAGATAAGGGAACACTGATTGTGATCAACAGATGAGGAGGACAGTAATGACAGGGGACACTGACAGCAGGAGAAAGATGAGGGGGACACTGATGGAATGGGTCTCTGATGGAATGGGTCTCTGATGAGGGGGAAACTGATGTGGGAGCTTTGATGTAAGGGGCCACTGATAAGGGTGTCTATGATGAGGCGAACCTGATGAGGAGTCTCTGAGGTGGGGATCACTAATGAGGGGGAGCACTGATGAGGTGTTCTGTGATTAGGGGGTGATGACACGGAATGTGAGGATACAGGATGTGATGTCAGTCTGTGCATAAAAAAGATACGCATGACTGAAGTCAACATGCATAAAAACTGACTGAAATGTGCTTGAAAACTGATGTAAACTCGTGTCTCTGCAAGTGAAATCTGCACAGTTTTACCATCAGCTTTTATGAAGGTATGGTGCGAGCGTATGAATGAGCCTTAAGATATTCTCTCTTTGACATATTTTCATCACTTGACCCAGCAATATGCAATGCTCACAATGACATACTGTAGTTCTCACCATAAATAGCTTAAATTCATGGTTAAGTGAAGCAATAGCTTCGACCATCAGGAACCCAAGAACAGCACAAGGTTCCATTTCATAGAGATTAGTAAAACAACCATTTACAGTAAATACCTGCCTCCAACTGAGTTGATAAAGAATAACCAACTTAGTGGGAATGAATTACTTAGAGCAAATGGGCTCTTTACATGGGAATCTTACCTTAGCTTAGTGAATAAGGTGAAGCTCTGCTACCTTCCATCATCCAATCATGTGCAAGCAAAATGCTGTTTTTTTTATTTTCATTGCATGTGTTATTCTGCAGATTGAATTTTTACCACATTCACTAAGCTTAGGGAAAATTATCTTGCAAATAGAACCACTAATGTTCCTTTAGTAGATCAATCCCAATGTGTCCATGCTTTTTGCATATCAACATTGTTATTTGTTAACAAAATATATAGGGCAATGCTCTATACTTATTTAATTTTCAAAAGTATTTACACTTACTGTCTGGAAAAGTCCACTGGTCCTTTGAAAAAATGCAATCAATACGTTTAAACCATCTTCACACCAACATCAGGTTCTTTAGAACTGAAAATGTATTGTATGGCACATGAAAATAAATTTCAAATCACCCATGGTCCCTGGAACAGAAAAAAATTGGTGGTACTAAAAATCAGTTTTTCCTCTGACTGCTTACTTGAACAGTAGATTCTGTTTAACACAAAGATAGCTCAGCTAGTAAGCGCTTACCGCATAATGACCATAAAAATAAAAGCAACATGTGTTCTGGGCTAGAAAGAAAGGACACATACAAACTCTTGTTGTCAAGGTGAAATACTTTTGTGTCTCACTTAGCATATGGATGGTGCATGTCATGTAATAACAATAAGTATTATTAGCTGCTTCAGCCAGTAACTATCCTTTCTAAATCGTATTCCCCTCTCTGAATATGAGCAAAACAGAGAACAATGGACTCAACAAAAGCAATCATTTGTAATGAAACAGGAAAAAACAGATGACAAACAGAAAAAACATCCATGCATACCAATGCAGCATCACTTTCTTCACATTCTCACTTAATCAGTATCACTTTTATTGGTGTAAATAAAATAATATGCAATAATATATAATATCTTTAAAATGTTTTTATTAATTTTATATACTACTGAACGTTAACATCCAAAACTGAATTGCTCAGTCATTAAGGACTCGAGCAGAGCATAAATAAAATACAACACAAGCCCCACTATCCGGACTTGTATTACAAGCCCGGCCTACCCCAAAAGCGCAGCCAGCTCAACACAATTTTGTAATCCCACATTGAAAATATCCAGTTCTATGTGTGAAAAGTGGATATAGTCTGACCAGTAAAGACCACTAAATCCGCCTTCAAGTTCCACATGCCGATAAGAAAAACCATTAATCAATTACATACATTTTTCCATTGACTTTTTCAGCCTTCTTCTAATCTTCTCTAATGCTCTAAATTGTGGGTACAACAACCGTAACAGATGTGGAACTATTTCAGAAAGAACAAATGTAGTATTTGGGGCTATTAATCTGAAACGGTGTAAATCCTGCTTCATCATGAATAGCAATTCCAAAGTTTTAACTTTACCTATGTCGTTTCCCCCAAGATGAATAATAACCATGTCAGGTGAAGGCCAAATTTCAAGTAATTTAGAAAGATGAAGAAATTAATTAACCCATTTCAAACCCCTAAAACCTTTCCAATAAATTTGAAAATGCTTTGGATCCAAGGACAAGTTAGTAGAATAACAGCGTTGAGCTACTCTTTTTCTTGTCCAAAATACAAATGAATATCCAACTATCCACACGCATCTCTTACTACTTGAAATTCAAATAGAAAGGTCATGTCTGATATGCAAATTAAAACATTTTGATTCCCATCTACAAAATTGTTTGATTATTGTTTCATCAAGGCCCATTCTAGCAGCTTCTGTGGCTGCACCTATTCTAAATGAATGAGAGGTAAATCTTAGATGCTGTAAACCTGCTAGTCTCAGGCACTTTGTAAATACCAAACTAAATTGCTATTTTGTAAGTGGGAATAAATCAAAATAAATTAAAAGTAAACCTTTATTTTCCAGCCTCATCGACCAATACTTTTTAACTGACTCTAAAGGGCGTATGCTGTGATCTTTACAAGCATATAAACTAATCCATATGCCTCTACTAAATTGGTCTGTTTTTGATTTAGAAATAAACAGACGCTCTCCATTGTCAAAAAGGACCACATGGTCAACTGCCAGCCCTTGTCTGGAAATTTTATTCTGTGGCAATAACTCAGATATTCGTGGTGCTCCAAAGAATGATAAAACAAAGGCAACTTTAAATAACGTGCTTCATATTTTGAAAAACATATGCTAGCAGTAGTTACACATAAATGGAGATCGACAGAGGTCTCCTACTATCTTTTGACATATGGGCTTTTTTATACCCCTTAATTGCCTGCTGAACCATAAAATAACTGGTACATGCAATTTGATTGTTAAACTTTAGAAAAAATGATACTCCGGCTAATATTTTAGTTATATGGCTATACGAATATTCTAAATGCATTAAATAACACAAAAAAGACAGAATAGCATTTTCAGAAGGAGAATTAAATTGGAAACCAAATTCTCTAGCGAATTCTTTCCACTTAAACCATGCGATCGAATATTCAGTCCACGTACTGTGAGCTAAGGAATTTTTTTATTGAATCGAATATTACTGTCAACTCAATCTCCACAGGTGATCCGGAAAAGTAACGTCTTTTAGATCTGCATAGGGGAGTAGTTGACAAAATCTTGACATTTGTAATCGCGATAACACATCTGCAATTTGATTCTCCTTTCCTGGAACATACTTAGCCTTAATCCATATGTTAAAATGCAAACATAAGAAAACCAAATGTCTTATAAATTTGATGACATATAACATTTTGACAATAAGAAATTCACTGCATAAATTACCCCTTTATTGTCTGAATGTATGAGGATCCTTTTGTTTCTAAAACTTTCCCCCAAAATTTCTAAAGCTACAACTAACGGGACCAATTCTAATAATACAATGTTTTTTGTGGCTTTTTTAATTATCCACTCAATAGGCCACACACCACAGTACCAGTGTGTTTGCCATATTGCGGCAAAACCTTTTGGACCCGCTGCATCTGTAAACAGTTTAAAATCTATCGTCCTAACAAAGCCTTCTTGAGAAAATGACTTACCATTAAATTTGTTGAGAAATTGAAACCGCACGCTAAGATCTTCCTTGAGATCCTGCATTAAACAAATGTGTGAAAATAGCTAAATACAAACGACATGAAAAAAGTTTACCAACTGGCATAATTCTGCACGCGTATGTTAATAGGCCAGTTAATAGCAATACTTTCTTTTGACTCAAAAAACATGTTATTAGGGATTTAAATGTTTCCATTTTTTCCCTTGGTAATTTAATTTCCCTTATAGACATATTATTATTATTATTATTATACAGGATTTATATAGCGACAACAGTTTGCTCAGCACTTTACAATATAACGGGAGACAATACAGCAGCAATACAGTTCAATACAAGAGGGAAAGGAGGGCCCTGCTCCTTGGAGCTTACAATCTAGGAGGGAGGGGCTAGTGGTACAAAAGGTAGTGACTGTGGGGGATGGACTGGTTGGAAGAGTAGAAAATTCCAGTATTAGCTGAGGGCAGGATAGGCTTCCCTGAAGAGATAGGTTTTCAGAGATCACCTAAAAGTGAGCAGAGTAGGCGATAGTCTGATAAATTGGGGTAGAGAGTTCCAGAGGATGGGGGAAGCTCTGGAAAAGTCCTGGAGACGAGTATGGGAGGAGGAGACAAGGGAGCTAGAGGGCAGGAGGTCTTGCAAGGAGTGGAGAGTACGGTTTGGGTGATATTTAGAGACAAGATCTTTGATGTAATTTGGGGCAGAGTTATAAATGGCTTTATACGTTATTGTTAATGTTTTGAATTTTATCCGTTGGGCAATGAGAAGCCAGTGGAGGGATTGGCAGAGAGGGGTGGCAGATACAAAACGGTTTGTAAGGTGAATAAGTCTAACAGCAGCATTCATGATAGACTGAAGAGGGGATAGCCTGCGATGAGGTAGGCCAATGAGGAGGGAGTTGCAATAGTCAAGGCGAGATATAACAAGGGAGTGAATAAGTTGCTTAGTGGTTTCCGAGGTTAGGAACGGGTGTATCTTGGAGATGTTGCGGAGGTGAAGTCTACAAGATTTGGACAGTGATTGGATTTGGGGGTAAAAGGACAGATGGGAGGCTAGGAGTACACCTAGTATCCTGGCATGAGGGGGGGGAATGATGATTGTGTTATTGATCTTGATGGAGAAGAAGTCAGGGGAGGGGGCATGGTCTAGGGGGAATACTAAGAGCTCAGTTTTGGAAAGATTGAGTTTGAGGAAGTGGAATGACATCCATGCCGATATGTCACTTAGTAGGTTAGTAATACGAGAGGAGACTGAAGGGGTGTGGTGAGGGGTAGCATAGAGATGGTACTTAAAGCCATGGGAGTTTATCATGTGACCAAGGGAGGAGGTGTAGATGGAGAAGAGAAGGGGTCCAAGGACAGATCCTTGAGGCACCCCTACAGAAAGAGGGAGTGAAGAGGAGGAGGCAGCGTTATAGAAAACACTGAAGGAGCGCTGCAATAGGTGGTAGGAGAACCAGGAGAGAGCAGAGTCTCTGAGACCAAGAGAGTGGAGTTTTTTGAGGAGGAGGGGATGGTCAACCGTATCAAAAGCCGCAGAGAGGTCAAGTAGGAAGAGTACGGAGTAGTGGCCATTGCTTTTAGCAGTTAGGAGATCATTTGTGAGTTTTAGTATGGCAGTTTCTTTGGAGTGTAGTGAGCAAAAGCCAGACTATAAAGGGTTAAGAAGGTTGCTGTCAGTGAGGTGGGAGCTCAGGCGATTGTAGACTAAGCTTTCTAGCATTTAGAGGTAAATGGCAGCAGGGAGATGGGTCTTAAGTTGTTCAGGTTGGTGGGGTCCAGTGAGGGCTTTTTAAGCATGGAAGTGATGTGCACATGCTTTAGGGGGGAGGGGAAGGCACCGTTAGAGAGGGAAAGATTGAAGATGTGAGTGAGGGAGCATAGGATGGAAGGTGAGGGTGACCATTGTAGTTGTGAGGGGACAGGATCCAGGGGGCAGGTAGTGAGATGAGCTTCCGAGAAAACCTTAGTGACCTCTTTGGTAGTAGCAAGATCAAAAGAGGAAAGTGTTGAGGGAGGTTTAGTATAAGGTATGCTAAGTGGGATGGATGTCAGTGCAGTGGCGATGCCCCTACAAATTGTGTCAATCTTGTTTTTTAAATGATTTGCAATATCGTGAGCAGTGAGTGAGGTACGAGGTGGAGGTGGAGAAAGTAGAGAGTTAAAAGTAGAGAAGAGACGATGAGGACTGGATGACAAGGTATTAATAAGATTGACAAAGTAGGCTTGTTTGGCAGCATGAAGAAAAGAATTGTATGTTAAGAAAGCAGATTTATATCAGGTGAATGCTTGCTGGGATTTGGTTTTACGCCACAATCGCTCCAGCGCACGACTATGTCGTTTAAGATTTCTGGTGTAGTCAGTCCGCCAAGGTTGCAACGGTCGGGGCCTGATGCTTCATGTTGTTAGAGGAGCAAGCGAGTCTAAGGCGGATGAAAGCGAATTGTTGTAGACAGCAGTAGCCAGGTCAGGGCAGGACAGGGGAGAGATTCTGTCATAGAGTTGCTCAGTTGCAGAGTGGAAAGGAACAGGGTTCAAGTTGTGAAGGTTTCTGCGGGTAATTATTTGCTGCTTGGAGGGATAGGTATTTGAAGACAAGGACACTGTGAAGGTGATGAGATTGTGATCAGAGAGAGGAAAGGGGGTGTTTGTGAGGTTGTAAGGAGTGCAAAGACGAGAGAAAACAAGGTCCAATGTATTCCCATCACAGTGAGTAGAGGACTGTATACACTGTGCTAATGCAAAAGATGGGGTTAGGTTGAAGAGTTAGGATGTAGCCGGGTTGTTGACAATGATAGGGATGTTAAAATCTCCGAGAATGATAGTGGGTAGTTCAGAGGAGAGAAAGTAGGGTAGCCAGGTGGAGAAATCATCAAGAAAGCGGGACACCGGTCCAGAAGGCCGATAGATCACTGCAATCCTCAGAGAAATGGGAGAAAACAGCCGGATACAGTGAGTCTCGAAAGAAGAGAAGGATAGAGAGGGAAGGTTAGGGAGGACTTGAAAGGTGCTGAGTGGGGATAAAAGCAAACCAGCCCCACCACCTTTCCAACCACTGGGTCTGGGTGAGTAGGTCCAGGTGAGGCCTCCATAGGAAAGTACTGCAGGGGAAGCAGAATCTGCTGCTTGGAGCCAGGTTTCTGTAATTGCTAGTAGGCTAAGGGAGTGGGAGACAAAAAGGTCATGGATAGAGGTGAGCTTATTACAGACAGAGCGGGCATTCCAGAGCGCACATGAAAAAGGGAGGGTGGTTTTTGGGAGCACGGGGACTGATATTAAATTGAGGGGATTGAGACTATTCCCGGAAGAAGGAGGATGCCTGGTGTGTGGGTGAAATACTAGAGGACCAGGGTTTGGGGAGATTTTGGGAACGCAGGAAAGTAATATGAAAAGGAGTAGTGGAGGAGACATATTAAAAGGTACACAGAGTGGGACTCAGACTTGTAAGAGATGTTTCCCAGGGTGTTTGCTTGCAGTCTGTCCAGCATGCAGTAGAGTTTCTTGTTGTTCAACTGCTGTGTTTAACTGTTTCTTAGCACTCCATCAACGCAGCACTCACGCAAAAGCAGCACCCCATCAGTAACTGTGCCCCCCATCAGTGATCACCCCCCTTAAGCTGTTCTAAATTTATAGGGAGATGGCCAAATGAGCACTCTTCTCCGCCCCAATTAGGAACTGATGAGGATCACATGAATAGGGGGGATGTTTCTCAAACACACCAGACACAGACTACAGTCATAAAACGAGTGCAGCTAGAGGTGAGAAATAAACAACATATACAAGAATATATATACACTAGTTGTTCTGAAATAAAGAGGAGTCAATGCTTTGTTGTAGTTAAGAGTGGAGTGAAGATAGGAGCATTTACCTGTGAAAAGTAGAGAAGGCATGATTAAATTGCTGTGTTTAACTGCTTCTTAGCACTCCATCAATGCAGCACTCAGGCAAACGCAGCACCCCACCAGTGACTGTGCCCCCCCATCATATTGATGTGTATTCCTAAAAATGTTATATCCGAAGATGGTAAAACCAAAAAGTTGTGTAATTTTTCAGAATAGCTGAAGTAAATCCTCACAGATTGATGAATTAGCTGGACCAATAAATAAAAAGTCATCTAAATAATGTATAATGCTGTCTATGTTTGATTCAAAATGAACTACCCACTGTAAAAATGTTGTAAAGGCTTCAAAATAAGCAATGAGCAGTCCATGATCAAGCACATATTTTAATAGAAATTTCCTTCAAAATAAATGCCTGACGAATTAAAAGACAAAGGAGAAACTGGTAATAAACGAAATGCTGCTTTTATATCCGCTTTTGCCATTAACCACATTTTTTTATTTTTTCTATGTCTTCTTCGAAAGAACAATATGAAACAGATGCCAATTCATTCACTATTTCATCATTTAATGAAGAAACCTAATAGAGAGAGTTGTATCTTACATGTGGTGGGATTTTTAACCTTAGAGTGTATACAAAACGAACAATTGTTTAAAACAATTGACATTTTATTTAACACATCAACACGTATTTCACCAATATAGTGTAGCAATTCTTGACAACATATTTGCTTTACAATACTTGTAGTTATTACATTCAATAGCTAGTGGTATCCTTTGAAGCTGATCTCCATCCTGCAACCTCAATTTTTAGAACTACAAGTGCATTCAGCCTAAATCCTTAATGAATAACCCTTGGGGAATGATAGATGATGTATTAAAGAAGAAGATAAGAATTGGGTCTTTTCTTTGGAAAAATACCCAGAGGAGATATACGCAAGTTCATAAATGGAGGGAAAGGAAAAGGGCCCGCAATGTGGCCCTCCTTCATTTCTTTTTGCAATATTTCCTTTACTATATCTGAAATTTTTTTACCGATTTTAAATTGGGAACTATCTCATAACCTTCCCCTGAAAACATTGGCAGTGGGAAACCATATTTGGTGCATGTCTCATTAAAGAAAACCTGTCACCCTAAAATCATCACATAGGGAACTTTGTGTCTTCATGTGATGAAAAAAAAAGTTACGTAAAAAAAATATTTTTATTTATTGCAAAAAAATAAAGTTACACCCAAGCACATAACCTCATCCCCACATATACACACTTATAAACATCAGGGCACCTCCTCCGTAACACTAAACTGATGACCTGTAGGGGCTTTGAAGCGTCACTTATAGAAAATATAGGGTACTGAAGTTTTTCGCCATTTCATAGGCGCACACAAATTTAAGGTTTGACATGTTGGGTATCTATTTACTCGGCGAAACCTCATATTATATATTTTGGTAATTTATTGCATTTCTTTGCTCTAAAATTCACATTTGTGTGTTTTTTACTGAAATTTTGCATTTCCTAGACCTTTGTGTTAATATAGTGTGACATTAAAAATTGGAACTACCACTATTTTATTCTCTATGGTGTCTGCTTTGAGAAAATGTAATATAATGTCTGAGGGTTTTGTGTAATCTTCAGGCCTAAAATGATTTTTTTAAACGTGTGCAAAAAAATGCAAAAACTGCTCTGACAGCAAAAGGGTTAAATACTGGGTATTTTCATTGTTGCCTTTTTTTTATGTACTTTATTTTTATTTGCATTGGTATATGTCTGGCATGACAGTGCTCAGCTTTCCATACCTTTTTCTTAAGTCCTACAAATGGCCAAAATATACACTACTTTGCCAAAAGTATTGGGACTCCTGCCTTTACACGCACATAAACTTTAATGGCATCCCAGTCTTGGTCCATAGGGTTCAATATTGAGTTGGCCCACCCTTTGCAGCTGTAACAGATTCATCTCTCCTGGGAAGGCTGTCCACAAGGTTTAGGAGTGTGTCTATGGGAATGTTTGATCACTCTTCCAGAAGCGCATTTGTGAGGTCAGGCACTGATGTCAGACAAGAAGGCCTGCCATGCAGTCTCAGCTCTAATTCATCCCAAAAGTGTTCTATCTGGTTGAGACACACTTTCTGCAGGTCAGTCAAGTTCCTCCACCCTAAACTCACTCATCCATGTCCTTATGGACCTTGTTTTGTGCTGGTGCGTAGTCATGTTGGAAAAGGAAAGGGCCATCCCCAAATGTTTCCCACAAAGTTGGGGACATGAAATTTTCCAAAATGTCTTGGTATGCTGATGCCTTAAGAGTTCCCTTCACTGGAACTAAGGGGCCAAGCCCAACCCCTGAAAAACAACCCCACACCATAATCCCCCCTCCACCAAACTTTACACTTGGTACAATGCAGTCAGGCAAGTACCGTTCTCCTGGCAACCAAACCCAGACATGTCCTGCGGATTGTCAGACTAGAGTCTGGCTCTAGAGTCCAGTGGCAGCATTCTTTACACAACTGCATCTGACGTTTTGCATAGCCCTTGATGTAAGGCTTGGATGCAGCTGTTTGGCCATGGAAACCCAATCCATGAACCTCTCTGTACACTGTTGTTGTGCTAATCTGAAGGCCATATGAAGTTTGGAGGTCTTTAACTATTGACATTGGCAACTTCTGCGCACTGTGCACTTCAGCACACTCTGACCCCTCTCTGTCATTTTACATGGCCTACCACTTCTTGGCTGAGTTGCTGTTGTTCCCAGTTGCTTACACTTTTTTATAATACTACTGACAGTTGACTGTAGAATATTTTATAGCAAGTAAATGTTACAGATTGCACAGGTGGCAACTTATCATGATACCACGCTTGCATTCACTAAGCTCCCGAGAGCGACCCATTCTTTCACAAATGTTTGTAGAGGCAGTCTGCATGCCTAGGTGCTTGATTTTATACACCTTTAGTCATGGAGGTGATTGGAACACCTAAATCCAATGATTTGGAGGGGTGTCTCAATACTTTTGTCAAAATAGTGTATACTTCAATGGGATTTGCAGCTTTCAAGTCTGGAAGTTCTCAGACTTCGAATTTGAGCTAGGTTTATGAAACCTTGGCAAGATTTCTGAAACCTGGGCAAATTTGCTGATCCCCTGTTTTATTACAATATTAACTTCTAAATTAATACAAATGAAATAGCATTGGCTTAAAAAGGAACTGCATTTTTATATGCATACATATTTCCATACATTGATACATGCAATCTACTCTACTCATGACACCATGCTGTGATATGGTGGAACATCTAAATGTTTGAAAAAAGATGTGGCCATGCTGGGAGATCATTAATGCTTTTTACTACACTGTGGGCAGATTCATTTTCATACAGTGTTCTGGACATAGATTTCATTTGCAGGGAAAAACTGCTGTGTTAATGTAAATTGCTTTATTACCATCACTTCCTATTCCCTGTAGATAACACTGAATATAGGAGACTAATTGATGGGCTTTAAAGAGACTGGATATAAACTGTGTGTTCATTTTAAAAAATCACGGTGGATGGCGATACTTAAATCCTGTTAGATTTTGAGACTACTTATAGTGTGCCCTTTAATAAGATCCTTAAGCATTGAGATTTCAGTCATTTTAGGTATAGCAATTATGACTTGAACTATGTGTGTGTCAGTCTGCTGATGTGAGGGTCTCTTTAATTGATACAACAGCTGTATATAGAATTTATTCTTTAATGTTGATACACGAGATCACTTATTGACCCATACAGTTTGAGTTCTGCAAAGTGTGGTAGTTTTAAAATATTTTTAATTTTTAAATGCTAAAAAACATTATGGTTATACCTTGGCAATAAAAGTTCAGCTCCTTTTAAGTTGGTTGTTTTTTAATTATTAATTATTCAGAGATAAATTATAAGCCGGTTAGTCTGGAATAGTCATATATCTAGGAATTATAATACTGTGTAATACCAGTTGACTCCTGAAGATTTTTTGTAGACTACTCAAACCTCAGAATAAATTCAGAGTTTTCTAAATAACCCAAGGATTGCAAACATATTGTAATTATATAATTATGTTGCTGATAGCAAGTCCTGTCACCAAAACATATCTTGAAATTCAGACTGGTGTCATGTAGTTATTTACAATTTGATGTAGAACTGAAAAGCAGATAGCTCTAAGCATGACCAAGTAGACCACATTTTCAGCAATAAAGCATCACAGCAGTGACAATATAAATACCGCATATTTAAACAAGTTTTATGTTTTAATTTTTTTTCACACAATACTACTACAGAGCATGTACTGAAACTGCAGAATAGGCAGTAAAATATAAATACACTGGTCCCCTCTTGTGAGGAAAGCACTGCTCATCTCAAGGTAGAAGATTTGAGTCTTAAAGTGGAATTCTGGGCCCTAACTATCTAATCTTAAATTTGCTCCCATCCCTTTCTATCTCCTATTTTAACTATCCTGTGGAAATGAAATGCACATACAGTACTTACCTATTCTGAGGGTGCTCCGATCCAGGCTAGTGATAAGTTGCCAGATGTGGTTTCAGGGAAGCGGAAGAACAGGTGACAGCTGATTCCCCATAATAACATATAGGTAATGTCAACATCCAGGCATTTCATCTGCTGTAGTCATTCTTACCTTTCCCTTAAAACCAGGCGCTGGAGCATTCATGTGACTGGACCAGAATTAACAATGACTAATCTATTAGGAATAAAGTATACATTGGTAGATAAGAAATAATAAATATGTAATTGCAAGATGTTATACCATAGTGATTTATATATGTAAGAACGTATAACAGCAACAGAAAAAAAACAGAAGCAGAAAAGAGCAAGAAAATAAAGATATATAGAAAAAGATAGCCAACTTCTTGACTAGATGGGGGAAGTCTGGTCTTCCTTCTTATTGTTTTGTTAGTTACAGTAACCTAATACTGTGCACATAGAATGGTCATGTTGCAAGCATAATAACTAAAGCAATAATAATAAGGTGTAAGGTGCAGGAGCAAGACAACATGATGGAGTGAACAAGTCTCACACTCATAGGCTATATTAAGCTAAGGATCCGTTCACATATAGCAACAATAGAGTGTCGCAATTTTAGCACGTTTTTAAATTCACAATTTTTGTCACATTTTTTGGAACAGAACCATTAATTTGAATGTGCTGCTCTATGCTCGAAAAAGTACCAATGTAACTGTGCATTTTTTTTTTGGAGCTGACTTTAGCGCATTTTTGGAAAGAGCATTTATGAGATTTTGGCGCACATTTTGTTGTACTGTAAAACACCCATTTCTTTTACACATTTGGAGTACCAATAATAATAATGGCACCCAAATGTGTGTTGCATGTTTTGTGGCGATTTTATCACATTCCAGAATCGTGGGCAGAATTGAGCAATTCTGCCAGAGATTCTAGAATGCCCAGTTGTGAATGGTGCCTAAACCTGTAACCACTTGCTATAGTTCTGTATGCAATGATTAAAACTTTGTAATATCTGTGTTTTGTTGTATATTACAATTATCAATTTAAATAAATAAATATTATATTTAAAAAACTCCTAGTGCTACATATCAAAACCAGTAAATATTATTTGTAAGGTGCTTTATCTGACTAATACCAAATAGGAATTGTTTGCTGTTCCATAACTTATAGAAGACTTTCCCACTACCAACTACCAGCACAATATTCTGTGGTCCATGTATAATTACAGGAAGAAAACCTTTAAGAAGTAAGCACTAAACTAACAAATAAAATGGGTTTCAGGTAGTAGCTATGGATTATTCTGCACCAAAGCAGAGATGTTATAGATATTGAATCTGATACTGAAATATGAAATGCAAAAAGGACATGTTGGTGTACTACAATGCTGCTGCCCTATGATTGTGTTTATAGGGCCTTTGCAGAAATCCATGTGCTGTGAAAAAAAAATCTAGCAATCAATGTTAGCCATAAAACTTGAGAGCCAGACACATTTATTGGAAATGATATAAATTTTCTATGGTTAATAGCCAGTTCAAAAAGACACAAAATCTTAAAAGCCAATAGATCAAGAAGGAAATGCTTTGCAATGGACATGTCAAAGTCTGCGTAAAATGAAATCTTGAAATCAGTTTGCCTAAAGCTGCATCCGCATAAGTTGTTCAGTGACCATTTACCTGAACTGAACTGGTATGGGAGTTCTAGGTCTCTATAATCAAGGATCGTGCTATGTCTGTATGCAGTTAAAATTTTATGTATTTAATTTACAATGCAGATGTGTGTCGGCAAAGTGAATAGTACAAGTAATTATGATTCCTTTGCAGATATTATATGAGTTGTATTGGGTATCCAAGTAGCTGCTTACATATTATACAGTACATAGCTGATAGATACTGAACTTTCCATGTGTACAAGGCCAAAGAGCTCAAAAATGGCAGTGAATAGGTACATTGAAAGAAACACAATTAGTAACTTTGGGGTCTAACATACATTGGTGTGTACAGAATCACTGATATTCTTCTCAGTGGTGGACATAGCATGTTATGCATAGACAGAAAAAGCTGTGGATCAAGCATATTTTGGCAGACATATCAATGCACCTACACATTTTGGTTTACCATAGAGCTGACAGATGGGCTTAAATTGACAACATACTTTAAGACATGAATATATATAGGACTTTAATGCTAAATCTCTTAGGATTTGCTTTGACTTTTTTTATATGAATAAAAAACTATATCACAGACTCTACTTCAATATCTAATATCAATAATGCTAAAAATGTGTAAATAAGTAAGCGCCTTCTAGATAGCAGCAGCTGTACACCAAAGGCACCATATAAGACCTTCTAATAGACAATAATATACACCATGAGGGGTCCCAGCGGCAACTTTATATCGGGTCAGTACTTCATTTATTCCTTGCTTTGTACCTAATAAGTATCTGTTTGTGAGTGGGAATAAACATCCTAAGACATACTGCACTACTGGCCTCCTCTGTTTCTTCTGAGCTCCTGTGGGAGCCAGTTACATTCACAGAGAGGTCATCACCTAATGAGAAGGCTGAGTGCAAAGCGTGGGATAGCGAAGGAGACCTGACCAGATCTGACCAGACCTCTGATGAGATATTTGAAGTCTCTATATTATATAAAAGTGCACAAAGGTTGCGCATCTGGTGAGTGCGTAGTCTGTATCCTAATTGTTTCACCGTGTGCACAGTCTGTGTCGTTTGGAAATCAACAGATCGGTTGAGATCTTGCTCACACCTTCACGTTGGACTTATTCTTGGATATAGCATTTTTCCTCATGTTATATCAGCCACAAATCTAGTGGCATATATATGAGTGCACAGTGTCACTTTATATCTTTGTATGATCTTATGTACGTGTATATATACGTTTATTCATTTGTGTTTTAGCGCTGCACCTTTTTTTATATTAATATCTAATATCAACTGAATGGATTAGGGCTGTGTACCACTAGCCAGAAATCACCAGTGACAGGATCAGTAGAAAATACAGGGAGAACACAAACCCGATTTGTATGTGTCATTACCGCAACAGCTTCAGCAGCAAGATGTTGCTTCCTTGCTGCTGAAAATTTAGCAAGAGCTGAAACAAAGAGTTTTGGTGATCAATAGCTAGCTGCAAAAATACCTATCCAGCAGTGGTTGGCTGGTTAGCTAGGACAATAGCCTCTCAGACACTGGTGGTCAGAAGCTGGCTGGAACAAAAATGTTCCCCTACCATTGCATTGGTGGCTAGTGGCTGGCTGGAAAATAACCCTCACTCCAGCAGTGGTGATCAGTGGCTGGAATGAGTCTCCTAAACTTCCTGGTAGTTTATTGGAGCACTCTGTAAAGGAAAAAAAACACCACGTGCACACAGTGACAGGGCACACCAGAGAGCACCATTACTGTGGTAACAGTGTCTCAGAGCACTATGTGGAGCCACCACTTCTATGATACCTTAAAGTCTCTTTTGGGTTTTGGTGGGATGCCGCAGAAGCTCTGATCATTAAGTTTTGAGACATCCAAAAGTTTGACTAAACACTGGACAGAGGCTTCTTTCATTGATGGTTGCTGGATTGCAGAGAACCAGAGCTCTTCTAACCAGCACTGCACTGTGCACTGGAGCACACTGCAATTGGTGGGACCTGAAAAGGACTACACCCCCTAGTTATACCACTGGTGTCAACAACTAGCTTAGTTTGGCAAGTGCCAGATTTGGTTTCTCTTGTTCATGGTGGTGCTTTCTCTTAACTTCTTTAATAGCTACACATAAGTGAAAATATTAATATGTTCACTGCACTGTGCACTGGAGCACCTTGCAAGTTGTGGAACCTGGAAAGGACCACAGTCCCTAGCAATACCACTGTTGTCATCAACTAACTTAGTTTGTCAAATGCCAAATTTGGTTTCCCTTGTTCATGCCGGTGTCTTCTCATAGCCTCTCTAATAGCTGTACATAAGTGAACTTATTCATATGAATATAGATTTGCCCCATATTCCTCTATTTTATTCTTTACATATACTGTATAACATGAATATAATTTTTATTTTCTTAATTTTTATACTGTTATTTTTATTCATTTTAAGGGAACATTTTATGTCACCTTATATATTTTATATCTGAGAAAAAAATATGTATAGCAAGTACTCATTATAATATAGAAAAGAAGTACCACATTACAGAACAGCAGATGTATTATTATTATAATTATTTTCAGGATTCAGTGAAAGGTATCCAGCAGTCAGAATAATAGAGCATAGTTTGGAACAGATGAGCCAATTAACATATTTGGAGATGAAGAAGGTGTTAGAAGTCAGTGTAAGTACATTAATGCTGCATAAATAGTGCTGATGGAACTAGAAGGGATATGTATAAAAAAGTGACACTTATACTTGAAGTTGTTTAACCTAACAGAAAATGCATTCAAAATGTTCATTGCCATTTAAATATGTAGTTGTAAGCAGAAATTATTGCATTACCTCCTCAACACCTTTATACTCATTTCAGTGACATTTGAATGCTGTCACGTTTTATAGTTAGAACACTAAGCACAGAAACCTTAACAAGCATTGTCCTCAGGCCACAACTCCATTTATAGAGGTAACAACTCACAAGTTGACTTGTCTGGACAGCACTGTATGATTACCATTACAAACTGATTGATGGCTGAGCAGGATTGTGTGTGTTATGGGAGTCGCTTTAAGCAAGCCCTCACTGGAAAATGACACATTTTGTAAACAAACCTAAAAAGTCAAACCAGAGGGAGCTGAACAGCCTAAATGTAGTTTAGCAAAAGTACGGTAAATGTGAAAATGCATATGAACCAATAATGAAATCAGCTGTCAAGAAATACAGGTAGTATGAAAAAAAGACAGTTGCCATGCGCTAGTGTAAATTGCACACTAACTTTCAATTAGTTAATGAAAGTGTTAAGGCTCATGTGGATGGGCATTTATGTCCATTCCTAGAAACTTGCAATATTCAGTGAGCCTAACATTGGGACAGGTGAGGGGCAGAGCAAGTAGAGGGGCTAATAATGGCATGCATAAGACAAATTTGTTGGGCTCTTGTTGTGGATCTGTGAGCTGGTATACATATTATATCTTCTCAGGAGCTATGGAAACAAAGATTGGTGGGGTGTCAAAGTATTATTGACTACAAGCTGGGGGAGTAAACGTCACTGGCATTGCAAGTAGGTTGAAACTTTGAAACTCAACCCGGGGATGGGGGAAATTGACAGGCATTCTGAGCACACAATTGGAGATGAAACCAGTATTGAACCTGGGACGCACAACAGGAAAGAGTGTATTTTGCTTTATAAGGGTGGCCTTTACTAAAACAGTTTACAAACTCAACACAAGAAAAACTGGGCATACTATACTGGAAGTAGTCATGATTTAATAGGTGTGGTTTAATGCTTAAATGCAGGGGTCTATTTATCAGTTTTTTCACCCAAGCTGCACACAATTTTTTAGGATCAGTACATTTTCTAATGGAATCATATGTGTTCCTGTCAACACACACTGGAGCCACACCACTACCTATACCCCATTTTTGTACAATGCACATCCTTTTTTGCTGAATGCGGTGATGTGCTGGATATGGTCCTGCTCCTGTTGGATAGTTAGCAACTATCAAACTGTTGTTTTGAACTGTGGAAAAAGACTAGAACCAAACTTCTCCAAAATTGGATAATGTCCTCCACACCTGAGAGGGGGTGTCCACACAGAGACCAGGATAGAAACAACTTTCTTGGTCATTATTTCCAAATAGCCATTAGAACTTGCCACCTCCTGGTTTCATGTGAGCTGGAACTGCTCTGGTTGCATACAGGACAAGTCATGTATAAGAGTCTTTCTACATTTGCTTAGGCATTGGGACTTCAATTAACCAAATTGTTTTATTTTGTCACTAGGACATCTGCATTGCAAGATTTTGCTGCAAGGATAGCAATCATACATTTGGTGCTTATGAGGCACGTATCTACTTTTAGGATGTTTTAGGTGTTGTTAAACAAATTTCTAAACAATGGTCACACTAAGGGGGTTTGAGTTAAGCATTAAGGGTTATGTTTTATGGTTAGGGAAAGTGTTTATGGTTAGATTAAATGTTAAAGCATATATAAACCCCCACAAAATTTATATTCTTCAATTTATGAATCCTTAGATGTGGTGATTCAATTAATTTGTTTTTAGGATTTTTCACTTTATTTTTACCTGGTGATCTGGCCATTAACACACTTCCTGTCTTAAGGTGGCTTCTCTCCCTCCTCCACTGTATCTATGGAGGAGTAAGGTAGTTACCATTGGACAGCACCATTGTCAATCTGTGGTTAGGCTAGTGTTAAATAAAGATAAATGTACTGTAGGGTCTGAAAAATCAAAGTTGAGCTCAAGCTAACACCTCCTAAGTAACTACAGAAAAACTTATTTCATTTAGACAAAGGTTTTGTCTAAATGAGTAAGAGCCAACTACTGTAAGCAACCATGTCAATATTAAATATGATGTCTCAACCCTTTAACTGCAACTTTTGCTGGAAAGCTTGATCTGCTAAAGGAAGTTGAAAAATATCAGACTTACTGGCAGGATAAACAATTAATAAAATTGGTTTGGAAGGGCAAAGAACCTTTTATTAAAGCTATTGTCAGAGTGTATAATATGTGTTATTTTTATTTTGCCAGTAGTTGCACTGTAGGGGTTAAAGAGAACCCAAGGCTATTTAAAGTGTAACTTAAAGTGGTTCTCCAGATTCCTGTAAAAAAATAAATAAAAGTCAGCAGCTACAAAAACAGCCACTCACCTATCTCACGATCCAGCAATGTCCTCGCCCCAGCCGTTCTTTCCAGAGGTGTCCTGTCCCAGGCGCCGGAACCTCAACAGTGGGTACCCAGATGTGACAGCTTGAGGCTTCACAGCTGGGTGCCCACTGCACCTGCATGAGCATCGCTGTGCTAAGTTAATGGTCTGGCAGTCTTCTGGGACCTGTCACATGTCCTAGAAGACTGTATGGTGGGAGGGGGGAGGAGAACTTCTGCTATAACCTTAAACATGTAGGTTATACTTAATGCTGATCATCTTATTTTACGTTCTTGAGTTCTAATGATCATAATTTACACAATGCACTGGGGCAGCCAGAGAAAGTAATCCTTGCCTAGGCTTCTAAATTTCTTAAAAGGTTTTGGAGTAGCATTTTTAATTCATGGCAAGAAATACTGTATGTTGATTATATATGTGTTTATTTACTCACAAGTATAATGTTATTTGGTAATGCTGACATGTGTAATGTAATGATAGGTCCAGTATAACTTTGGGTCTATTCATATATTGTTTTCACAAAAGATTAAATAAACTGTAACCCAGAATTTAATTTTTTTCCAAATTAATTAAAAAAATTAATGAAACTTGGGTGAAAATTGTGTGCATCGTGTGTGAAAACATGTCCAAACAAACCTTTTGGTGTTAGCTCTAATCCCAACTCCACTATTTTTTAAATAATTTCCCTTTGATCCCAGACACCACTCTTCTTCCAAGTTGAATAAATGCCCTGCATCATTCAATGAACCTCTTTGAGCCAGGGCATCATGAACATTATTATTATTATACAGGATTTATATAGCGCCAACAGTTTGCGCAGCGCTTTACAATATAAGGGGAAAAGTACAATTACAATACATTTCAGTACAGAAGGAATATGAGGGCCCTGCTCGTGGAGCTTACAATCTAAAGGAAGGGGGAGATGATACAAAAGGTGATAGCTGCGGGGGATTATCTGGTGGAGGTGATTCAAGTACAGTTTTAGGTGGAGGTGGGGTAGGCTTCCCTGAAGAAGTGAGTTTTCAAAGATTGCCTAAAGGCAGACAGGGTGGGGGCTGACCGAACATGCTGTGGTAGGGAGTTCCAGAGGATGGGAGAGGCTCTGGAGAAGTCCTGGAGGCGAGCGTGAGAGGAGGTGATGAGGGAGATAGAGAGGAAGATATCTTGGGAGGAGCGGAGTGGGTGATTTGGCCGATATCTGTGGATGAGGTCGGTGATGTAGCTAGGGGCACTGTTGTGGATGGCTTTGTAAGCTGTGGTTAGTATTTTGAATTTTATACGTTGGGTTAGTAGAAGCCAGTGAAGGGATTGGCAGAGAGGGGCAGCAGTCGCTGATCGGTTGGTAAAGTGTATGAGTCTAGCAGCAGAATTCATAATAGACTGAAGGGGGGATAGCCTGTGTAACGGTAGACCAGTGAGGAGGGAGTTGCAGTAATCGCAGTAAACATGCCCCTTGGGGTGCTCCATCAAGCTGGGTACAGAAGAATGATGTAGAGAACAGTCTTCAATCTATCTTTGCATCACCGAAGACCACCCACCACCACTGCCAAAGAAAGACCACCAAAGAAGATGAAGAGGATCTGGGGACCTGGGACAACTCTAAAAGAGGTATGTATATATTAAAAAAAGAGAAACATAATGAAAACGGTGCTCTAGTAGGAAAAGAGACTGAAGGGTCTGACCAACCTTGAGTTGGGTTAAAGTTAGGCAATATTGGAAGAAGGACTAATGAAGTAGTATTTACCTCTAAATTGTCCTATTACATTGAATTTCTTACTGTTATTTCAATTCACAATTCTGACAAATCCAGCTGGTCTCCCTCTCTGCACACTAATGCGGGCAGTCTTAAAAATACAAATAAAACTCTTGGCAGGCGCACGTGCACAAAATACCACAATCTTAAATGTGCTGGATTTTACGATTTAATAGAAATGTTGTATTAAATGTATCGCTTATTTTGTCTTCTAGATTATTTATACTCTTACAGCCATAGATAAAGATGACTCTGCAAATGGACAAAGATTTTATTTTTCTGTTGAAGAGGGATATGCACCAAACCCAAACTTTACTCTAAGGAATAATGAAGGTATTCATGTTTTAAATATCCTTGTCCTCATAACTGATACTATAGGTATAATTATTTAAATAGAAAAGTTAAATGCTAGAATACTATACAAAGTTAGTTGATATATAGTATACCTGTGTTCAAATATC
Source organism: Staurois parvus (assembly GCF_062004578.1). Lineage (NCBI taxonomy): Eukaryota > Metazoa > Chordata > Amphibia > Anura > Ranidae > Staurois > Staurois parvus. The sequence continues at coordinate 6,668,372 of NW_028317949.1, read as the reverse complement.
TAGTGCTGCAGAGTCCCCCAAACCTGGAGATGCCTGTAGTACAACAAAATTGATGCTTAGGAACACTTCCAGCACACCCCACAATACATTACAGTGCACCTCTATATGGTTGTTGAGGCACTGTATTGAATTATGAGATTGGTGGAAATATTCTTTGGAGAACAATCTTGAAAAAATGGGTGAAAGGCATGGACTGTGGGGGCTCCTGAGTAAAACATCGAGGGCAGATTATCTAGCTATGTCTTATTTCAAATGGCATGTTTACTGAATGATTAATAACTTTTCTGAAACATTACATTTTTACAAATCTATAAATTAACATAGCAATAAACTGCAATTTTCTATGTTGAAATAGCTTGATTAAGAAAACCTGAGTGTGCATTGAATATGTGCTACAATTGGATGTTTAGCACAAAGATAGTTGTGTACATAAATATCTTACATCAGGAACAATGGATGTTGAGACCTATTTCTGCTGTTGCTAGAAACAGGGGCCTCTGCAATCTCTTTAATGTTTTTATCATTTGTTCTGCTTTGTATGCAATTATAATAAATTTGAAAGCTTGGGAAACCTTACCTTTGGTCTAATGTTGCCTTCACTCTAGTTCATTTGTAATATTTCTAGCATTAATAGCTCAAACCTGAAAATGAACATTTAAAGTTATTTTAAAAATACGCATAACACCTGACTTTAACCCTAGTAATCTTAACCTTAATCCTGGTGTTTTACCTTGACCAGGGGTGGACTGACAACTCATGGGGCCCCCAGGCAATAGGGGATCATGGGGCCCCTGTGTCCTTGCCCAAACTCAAAAAAGCCCATGAAAAAGTTACCAGGGTCATCTCATGGGGCCCCCTACTGACCCCGGGCCCTCAGACAGTGCCCAAGTTTCCAAATGGTCAGTCCGCCCCTGACCTTGACCCTTAATTCTGTTATCTCCTAAAAATATATACTTACTTAACTATGTCATCAACAAATATAGCAGACCATCCTGTGCAATAATAAACACCCAAACCCCCAGTTTCCATGCCAAAAACAAACCTAGCCCTAGCTTCACAGTACTTAAATCAACTGATTCAGCTAAATTAGATTGGATCAGTATTTAAGAAAAAAATTATAATAAGGAATTTTTCACTGATGATGAACACAAACCTTAAATAGCATCATGTACACTTTTTAATTGTACAAAACCCATAAAACTTAAGGCAAAGATTTATGAAGCTGACCATAAAACATCTGCTTCCGGTATCAGACATAATAATAGGCAAACAATAACAAAGGTTCCGATGCAATAGGAATCTGAAATACATTCCTTGGGGAGCTATATAGCTTATTGGTGATTTGTTCCCCATTGAAAAGTCAGTAATTATTTTAGTGTTTAAAGGTAGGGAAAAACAGGCCTGGCCAAAAAAAATGTGTTTTAGGTTTGAGTGCATGTTTTTGACTGCAAGCTTAAGAAGGACATGGATCAACGTTTGTTCAATGTAGATGACTTTGGATACGTAAATCATTTATCTGATTGTGTACGTGTATACAAAGTTCAGATTAGGACACCTTTAGTATATGCATGGTCAATACAACTAGTTGGAAATATTAGTTTCTTAACCACTTGCCCTCCAGAAGATTTGCCCCCCTTCCTGACCAGGCCATTGTTTGCATTACGACACTGCATTAATTTAGTTGACAGTTGCGCGGTCATGCAACACTGCACCCAAATGAAATTCACGGCCTTTTTTCCCCCACGAATTGAGCTTTCTTTCAGTAGTATTTGATCGCCTGTGCATTTTTTATTTTTTTGCGCTATAAAAAAAAGCCCAATAATTTTGAGAAAAAAAACAATATTTTTGACTTTTTGCTATTAGACATGTCCAGTCCAAAATGTAATGTCATAAATTTAGGCCAAAATGTATTCTGCTACATGTCTTTGCTAAAAAAAATCCCTATACATATAAATTAATTGGTTACATGAAAGTTTTAGCGTTTACAAATGGCGGTATATATACTGGGCTTTTTTAATATTTATATTTTTACTAGTAATGGCGGTGATCAGCGACATATAGCAGGACTGCGGCGGGCATTTTGACACTGGGGGGAACTGACTTGGTGTCATTGACATACCCAGTGAAACCAATACAGTGATAAGTGCTAAAAAAAAAGCACAGACACTGTACTAATGGCACTGGAAAGGAAGGGGTTAACATGAGGAACGATCAAAGGGTTAACTGTGTGCTGTGTACTGTGTGCTGTTTCACTCTGTCCTGTGTGCTTCACTGTAAGCACACTGCTTTGGATGGCTGTGCTGTGCACAGTCATTCAAAGCAGTGAGCATGAGCCGACAAGGAAGATAAATGTATTGTTTATATACAGTTCTCCTCCCCGATGGAGATCCTCGGCAATCACCGGGCGCCGGCAAGTAATCACCGGCCGAGACCCGGTGATTGACAGCCACAGCCGCTAAATAGAATTTTCATTTTGCAAAGGAATTTCCACTAAGCTTAGCAAATTGGGTAAAACTGTGCTGGTTATCATGCAATCATCTGCAAGCAAAAATCCTGTTTTTCTAATTTTCCTTGCAAATGATTGGAAGATCCCTGTGAAGAGAGTTTTTACCACATTCACTTGATTGAGTTGATTGAAATGTTCCTTGCAAAGTGAAAATTCACTTTCCAAAATGAACATGCTGTGCTTTAGTAAAATATCCACATTGTACAATTTTGCTTTAGCAGGTGATTTGCAATTAAAATGGTCAGCTGTACTGGGCCCAGGCCAGCAGGGGGGCCCAGGCAGCTCAGTGAATCAGATGTGGGCAGGAAGATTATTGGCATGGTAGGAGGGCAATCACTGGAACCAATCCCCTGTATGGCTGTCTCTGCAACAGCTGAAATCTGGCTTCTTTTCCTTTCCCTCCCACTGGCTTTCAGCTGCTGCAGAGAAAGCTATACAGGGGACAGGTTCCAGTAATTGCCTCCCCCCACTGCACCCATCACCCTTCCTGTGCACCATACATTTCCTCCTGCTGCCAAGGCCCTCTTCTGTGCCCCCTCCCCCGCAGTGCTGCCAGCTTCCCTTCTCTCCACCCCTGCAGCAGCTGCAAGCACACAATAGGATCCTTCAGGATGGAGAGTGGGGAAAGGGTCCGGTAAATATGTCACATTTACCAGCCCCTTTCTTTCCTGAATGAACACAATGAGTGATCAGTACTGATAACTCACTGTGTTCATAACTGAAGCATAGCACTTAAGTACAGTATAAACCTATTTGAAATAACTTTTCAAACACTTTAATAAAATATATTTTTAAAGTTCAGTTTGAGTGAAAACTTCCATCAGATTTAAAATAACAGAGGTGTCAATAAAAACCTGTCAGAAAAAAATAAATTTTGCTTGAAGATTTTAATTTTTTCATTGTTTTTCTTTCACATCACACATGATCATGATTACTAATAATGCATGATACTCCATCCCATATCACAGAATGATAGGGCGTTTTTGAAGCTAGGTGAGTTTCACTTTCCTAACTTTAAAAAGTAAACTTTAATAATATAATATTTTTGCCTTTAGTGCTCCAAGATGAAATGTGGCTGAAGATAGACTTTATTGCTATGCTTATTTTCACATTGCATGTGATCATGGTTAGAGATGAGCGAATCGAACATGGCGAAGTGGAATTCGTTTCGAAGATCAGGAAAAATTCGATTCGCGCCGAATCCGAAAATTAGCAAACTTCGGATGCACGAATCGAATTTTCCCAAAAATGGCGGCGACATGTGTGGCGACGGAGCGGGGATCTCTGGGAAGGTGCGCACACCCATAATGCATTCATTCATGACATGTGATCGCATTAGCCAATCAGCAGCCAGCCAGCCAGCACTGTGTAATGGTTGAGCTATAAATTGCGGCCATCTTACAATTCTCCATTAGCCTCCGGTCATTCAAGAGAGACAGACCTGTCTGTATTAGGGACAGAGTTAGGGCCAGAGAGACTTTAGGGCCACAGAATCATTACTTAGGGACACAGAATCGTTACTTAGGGACACAGAATCGTTACTCAGGGACACAGAATTGTTACTCAGGGACACAGAATTGCTACTCAGGGACACAGATTCGTTACTCAGGGACAGACACAGAATTGTTACTCAGGGACACAGAATTGTTACTGAGGGACACAGAATTGTTACTGAGGGACACAGAATCGTTACTCAGGGACACAGAATCGTTAGGGACACAGAATTGTTACTCAGGGACACAGAATTGTTACTCAGGGACAGACACAGAATTGTTACTCAGGGACACAGAATTGTTACTCAGGGACACAGAATTGTTACTCAGGGACACAGAATTGTTACTCAGGGACACAGAATTGTTACTCAGGGACAGACACAGAATTGTTACTGAGGGACACAGAATTGTTACTGAGGGACACAGAATTGTTACTGAGGGACACAGAATTGTTACTGAGGGACACAGAATTGTTACTCAGGGACACAGAATTGTTACTCAGGGACAGACACAGAATTGTTACTCAGGGACAGACACAGAATTGTTACTCAGGGACACAGAATTGTTACTCAGGGACACAGAATTGTTACTCAGGGACACAGAATCGTTACTGAGGGACACAGAATTGTTACTCAGGGACACAGAATTGTTACTCAGGGACACAGAATTGTTACTCAGGGACAGACACAGAATTGTTACTCAGGGACACAGAATTGTTACTCAGGGACACAGAATTGTTACTGAGGGACACAGAATCGTTACTGAGGGACACAGAATCGTTACTCGGGGACACAGAATCGTTACTCAGGGACACAGAATCGTTACTCGGGGACACAGAATTGTTACTCGGGGACACAGAATTGTTACTCGGGGACACAGAATTGTTACTCGGGGACACAGAATTGTTACTCGGGGACACAGAATCGTTACTCGGGGACACAGAATCGTTACTGAGGGACACAGAATCGTTACTGAGGGACACAGAATCGTTACTGAGGGACACAGAATCGTTACTCAGGGACACAGAATCGTTACTCAGGGACACAGAATCGTTACTCAGGGACACAGAATCGTTACTGAGGGACACAGAATCGTTACTCAGGGACACAGAATTGTTACTCAGGGACACAGAATCGTTACTGAGGGACACAGAATTGTTACTCAGGGACACAGAATCGTTACTCAGGGACACAGAATCGTTACTGAGGGACACAGAATCGTTACTGAGGGACACAGAATCGTTACTCAGGGACACAGAATTGTTACTCAGGGACACAGAATCGTTACTGAGGGACACAGAATTGTTACTCAGGGACACAGAATCGTTACTCAGGGACACAGAATCGTTGAATTAAAGAGTATGTCAGACAACACGCAGAGGAGTGGCAGAGGAGGCAATGTTTCAGGAGCGAGCAGACGTGGCAGCAGAGGAAGGGGTCGAGGCAGCACTAGTCGCAGGCAGAGGCCAGTGCTCCCGGTGTCATCCAGCGGTCGTGTCTCCACCGACAACCCTGCCGTCATCGATTGGTTGGCTCGGTCGTCTTCCTCTTCCCAGGTCACCTCTGACACCTACAGCCAACGGTCGGTGGGTACGTCAGACACAACCGTTAGTTGGCATGGCCCGGGAGCAAGCCCACTGAAATCACGTGTCCTCTACCTGCCCCTGTCCTTTGGTGTTCCCTCACCAAGCGAAGTATCGCATGGTGTGGGCTCAGCCCCACTGTACAGTGAGGAAGAGCTAACAGAGGGCGGTCAGGAACGGGGGTAGACATCCGCCTCTTCAGCAGCCAGGCGAAGAAGTACTGGCGAGGAGAGTGGCTCGGTAGCCGGTCTAGAGACAGGTCTGTCTCCTGACCCACACGCAGCCGAGGGGGCTAGTAGTGAGGCGGAGACCCTAATTGATGATGATGAGGCTGATCGCACTTGGCAGCCTCGTCGTCATCTGCCAGGCCCGTAATCTGCCATGGGCCCCCGTACCGACTCCTCATGCTGCTGCCAGGCCCGTAATCTGTCATGGGCCCCTGTACCGCCTCCTCATGCTGCTGCCAGGTCCACAGTGTGTCATGGGTCCCTGTACGGCCTCCCATTGCTGCTGTCTCCATCGCCACACTCTGCCATGTGCCACTTTCAGGTCTCCTCACACTGCTGGTGGGTTCCATTTTGTCATAGGGTGCTGGCAGATTACGGGTCTCCCATTGCTGCTGCCAGGCCCGTAATCTGCCATGGGCCCCCGTACCGACTCCTCATGCTGCTGCCAGGCCCGTAATCTGTCATGGGCCCCTGTACCGCCTCCTCATGCTGCTGCCAGGTCCAGAGTGTGTCATGGGTCCCTGTACGGCCTCCCATTGCTGCTGTCTCCATTGCCACACTCTGCCATGTGCCACTTTCAGGTCTCCTCACACTGCTGGTGGGTTCCATTTTGTCATAGGGTGCTGGCAGATTACGGGCCTCCCATTGCTGCTGCCAGGCCCGTAATCTGCCATGGGCCCCCGTACCGACTCCTCATGCTGCTGCCAGGCCCGTAATCTGTCATGGGCCCCTGTACCGCCTCCTCATGCTGCTGCCAGGTCCACAGTGTGTCATGGGTCCCTGTACGGCCTCCCATTGCTGCTGTCTCCATCGCCACACTCTGCCATGTGCCACTTTCAGGTCTCCTCACACTGCTGGTGGGTTCCATTTTTTCATAGGGTGCTGTATGGCCTCCCATTGCTGCTGCCTCCACCGCCACACTGTGGCTCCACACTCTGGTTTTGGCCCCGTGACTGCCCAAATGAGTGAAGTGTGCGGTGATTCTAAGATCGACGGCACTCATCTGCATGTCATACTGACTGACAGTATTATTTCTCTTCCCCAGCAGACTCCAAGGGCATTTAAATTAAAGGTACAGTGTTCTGCACTAATATAAAGGCTCTCTGAAGCCTAGAAACACCCTTTTTATAAGTTAAATTCGCAGCGAATATATTCGACTCGAATCGAATTTATTCCGCGAATTCGCCGAATCAGCCGAATCGAATTTTTGAATAATTCGCTCATCTCTAATCATGGTCACTGATCATGCACAGTGGGGTAAAAAAATTAAATAACAGTGATGAGGTGTGAAATGGCTTTACTTACCCAAACACGTAGAGCTCAATAATATTTTTTCAGCAAAATTTTAAGAAACCTTTTTTTTTTTTTTTAAAGTATTGCCTTGCAGTGCTTGGAGAAAAAATAATGGCCAATTTAAACTAAATTTCAGTGATAGAAAATTATTTTTTTGCTGTGAAATGATGGCTTACAATATAGTCCTTAAAATACACAGTCTATAAGAAGTAAGGATGCAAATCAACTTGCTGGAAATTATACAAACTGAAAAGTGTTTAATTGAAACCTACTTTTAACAAATATTTGCATCCCACGTGAGTGTTTTGTAAGAGATGTGCGAAATTACCATCATCATAAGAAGTAAGAATATTTTTATGGAAATGGTATTACTGTATTTTCTCTCTTTTTATTAGATAACACAGCCAGCATTTTAGCAAGGCGGCGGAGATTTAGTAGGACATCGCAGGACCTTTATTATCTTCCTGTTGTTGTTGCTGATGGTGGAAGCCCATCTTTAAGTAGCACCAGTACATTGACCATTAGAGTATGTGCATGTGAAAGAGATGGCCGAGTGCGAACGTGCCATGCTGAAGCCTTTCTCTCATCTGCTGGACTTAGCACTGGAGCCTTAATTGCAATTTTGCTCTGTGTTGTCATTCTACTTGGTGAGTTATGATGCCATTGATGGTCTAACTTGGTCTTTATTTAGTTAGCATTATTTATTATGGAGATGATACGATTTGGGAAATAAAGATACTACCATATGGTCAAAACATTTTTTTTTCTTAAATAAAGTTTGCAGACTTGTTAATTAAACTTGCAACATCTGGATAACAGTGATCCTCAGTCTATTGATTATGTTTTGTAAAAGATAATGAATATTTACACAAAAATGCAATAGTTTTAATCGAATAAAACCAGATTTATGAACCTGGCTTTTTACATTTTCAATCGTCCATCTGAGAATTTTTTTCTACTAACAAAATCTTATATCGGTAATGTTCTCTCAGGTGTAATATTGAGCTAACTATTATAGCTGCTTTAAAATGTACCCATCATGCAAAACAGAAAATCAAATATTAGTGCTGCAGCCTAAGTTAAAGCTGAATTGCAGTATATGGCAAACATATCGTCAAACATACATTTTTCAAGAAATGCTGGCTATAATATTCTACTTCTCCATTTCTGTTTGTCAATTGCCACTGCAAAAGCTATTACATTATCTATGGTGGATGCAGATCATTTCAGCATAATTTAGGAAACTCACAATAAACATGCTCTGTGTTAATGAATGGGTGTACGCACTATCCTAAATAGCTGTACCTTACTATGTAATGGGCAATTTATTCAGATTCAGAAGTATATAGAGTAGATAGTCAAATGTTCAGTTTTAAGAAGTTTTTAGGTTTAGAAAACCCTCTTTAAAGTTGTACTTCCTATTATGTTGATCAGTTTAGTTTTTCATATTCTATGTCTAATTAGTGGTAGAGAAAATCCGCTGGTTTTAATTATTCTATTTAAAATCAAATAAAAATAAACAAATTCCATAAAGAAACACTACATTTTTATAGAACATGCCTTAGTCTTGGGTAATGATAGAGAACATGGAAAACAAGGTATTTGACATGTGTTACATGATTTGACAAAAAGTGACTCTGTCTCTGCTGCATTTTCAGATTGGACAGTAAATGCGAATGACACAATGGGGGAGATTTACTAAAACTGGTGCACACAGAATCTGGTGCAGCTGTGCTTAGTAACCAATCAGCTTCCAGGTTTTATTGGCAAAGCTTAATTGAACAAGGTAAAGTTAGAAGCTGATTGGTTACTATGCACAGCTCTGCCAGATTCTGTGTGCACCAGTTTTGGTAACTCCCCCCAAAATTTTACCGAGTTACAGTATTTACATTAAATAATATATAGTTACAATAGAGAACCCACATCTTTGTGAACAAACACATTTGCAGATTTTAAAGGATAAGTGTGCTTTGAGGTAGGAATTAAAACGTCATATTTAATATGAGCAGCAAGAAGGCTGGGCTTTATTACCCACATGCTACACATGCATTATATGCAGAGGCATCTGCTCTGATAATGCCTTCAATGTTGCTCATGGCAAAGGAGACTGAGCTGTCATAGACAGCACCTGTTATCTAGTAATGATCAGGAACTGGTGAGGCCAATCACTGTGGTCAGAAATATCTCTATTGTTTTTAGTGGGCAGGGAGCTCTAAATATGAAAAGTAACAAATTATCTTAAAAAAAACACTCATTAGGATATTCATAATTCGTTTATCTTGTTAGTCTTACCTTTCAGTTATATTTGCTTTAAATTATATGTGTCTAACTAAAAAACTTAGCATAGCTACATAGAAAGTTCAAAGTATGTATTTAACATACCTTTACACCTTATTTTTTTTTAGCCATTGTTGTTCTTTTTATAACACTACGAAGAGGAAAAAAAGAACCTTTAATCATTTCTGAAGAAGATGTCCGTGAAAATGTGGTTACATATGATGATGAAGGTGGTGGAGAAGAAGACACAGAGGCTTTTGACATTTCAGCACTTCGCAACCCATCAGCTGCAGAGGATTTAAAATACAGAAGGGATGTAAGGCCAGAAGTAATGTGCACTCCAAGACACCAAGATCAGTCTGATATTGAAACAATCAATGTTCAGGAATTTCTCAATCAAAAGCTGGCTGAAGCAGATCGTGACCCAAGTGTTCCTCCATATGACTCTTTACAGACATATGCTTATGAGGGCCAAAGGTCTGAAGAAGGATCTATCAGCTCTCTAGACTCATTAGGGACACCGTCTGACCAGGATTATACCTATCTGGATGACTGGGGACCAGAGTTTAAAAAACTAGCGGAACTCTATGGAGAAAAGGAGTCTGAAAGAACAACATAGTTTAATACAAAAACTGTTTTATTTACAAATCAACTTGAAGCATAACCACAAGAAAAACAATAAATTCATACTTGGAACTCAGCAAGCTGTTCACTTTTACTGTAGAAGCAAGTGCCATTTTCATATATAAAACTGGGTTTCAGATTTTGAAAAAAAATACAGAAGCAAAAACTATTTTCCCTTGTGTATATTTTTTAATTGATCAATAAAGTCAGCAGTTCCACATCCATACAGGATATGCAAAATAAGCAAAGCATTTATATTTTACTACTTATTAAAACATTCTCATGCCAGAATCCAAACAAATTTATGCAGCCTCTGCACTGACCTTAGATTGGGCATGTATTATGGAATACTATATAAAAGATATATATATACTGTGTGTGCGTTTATATAATATATATATATATATATATATATATATATACATACATACACTGTATATGATCTTTTCAGCAAACAACACTGACTATCGTTACAGAAACTGGAGTCATATCTTATTAGAAAGGCATTAACCCTTAAATGTTAGAAAGTAGAATTCTGAAATACTAGACTTCCTCATGGTTTATAATCAAGGGGTATATTTATAGAGCAGTGAATGTTCACCAAATATTTACTGTAATTAAAATTCCATTCACCTGGAAGATTCACCTGCAGGAAGGTCTTGTCTCCAAAAGCAAACTTATACATATGCCCATGCAGGGGCCTGCTTTGCCTGCACAGGAATACACAGGTGTGTCATGCATCCCCGTGCAGACATTTGACATCCATGCAGGTGCAATTCCCCAAATGCGTAACAACACTACCAACCACTTTGTTCATTCAGGAAAGAAAAGGGGCTGGTAAACACATTTACTTGCCCCCCCCCCCCTCGGGGCAGCGCCGGCATTTTCGGCAGTGTAGCAGGGGAAAAGAAGCGGAGGGTGAAATGTAGAGAGGCAAGGGGGTCATTTTAGCTGAATAGCTCAAATCAGCAGCTTGTTAGTCACTAATCAGAGCTATTGTTTTGTTCAACAAATCTCTTCTTTACCTTTAAAAGCAGAAAATCAAAAAAATTTTGATGTTTGTAAGAAGAAAAATGGTTTACATCCACCTCCAGCCAGAAGTGACTTCATGACATCGCTCCAGTCCTCCATCATGATAGAGGCAATCAGAGACCATAGAGTCTCTCATAGCCTCCATCTTCAGCCAGCCACACCATTGGATTGTTTCTCAAGTGTGCTGGTTTTAACGCTAAGCCTGAGAAACACCAGTGGGCAACAGAAGGAGGGGGGGCAGTCCCCTCCTGCAGCTATGGAAAGTAATCCAGTGGCTGAAGAGCCTTTAGGACCACTTTCAATAGAAAGTCAGCTGTCGGCTGAAAAAAAAAAAAAAATTCAGCCATAACCCCAGTACACCACTTGAAAACGGAAACGTTTATATATGTATTGCGGTCTTCAAGGGGATATATATATATATATATATATATATATATATATATATATATATATAAATCATCTTGCCATTGTGCCTTGTACTTGTCTCAAAAAAGCTTTGGGAAACAAAGAAGCTTTTTCACTAAAAAAGTTCAGGGTATTCACTCACTCAATAAATGGTGTAAATATTAATGTACTGCAGTTTTCACATGAAATGCAAGTTTCTGTTTGTGTAGTTTATCTGCACATGATCTGGTATTCAAAGTGAGCAGGAATTTGCTTTTCATGTTATTGGATAGGTGAAGTGAACCTTTAGTAAATAATCTCATTTATGTTAATGGCTCCAGTGTGTCTGGTAAGTTGCAGATCACTTTTCATAAACGATAACTAGAAGCAGTGTATATATATATATATATATATATATATATATATATATATATATGCAGTGGCGAAAATAATTATTTGATTCTCTGCAGATTCTGTAAGTTTGGCCACTTACAAAGAAACAGAGTCTTTTTTTTTATCATAGGTGTATTTTAAATGATAGAGATAGAATATTAACCAAAAATCCAGAAAAATGATACAAGATACAAAAGTTATAAATTGAGTTGCAGTTCAGTGAGTAAAATAATTGTTTGATTCCCTACCAACCAACAATAATTCTAGCTCCTACAGACTGGCTATGTGCTCATTTGGTACACAGATTAGTCTGTCAGTTTAACAAGGTGCTCCTAATGACAATTCGTTATTGTTTTTAAAAGACACCTAACCACAGAATCTTTCTTCTATTCAAACCTCACCACCATGGGCAAGACCAAAGAGCTGTCAAAGGGCATCAGGGACAGGATTGCAGCCCTGCAGAAGGCTGGAATGGGCTACAAGACCATCAACAAGAAGCTTGGTGAGACGGAGACAACTCTTGGAGTGATTATACACAAATTAAACAACCATCATTTGGCCTCACTCTAGAGCTGCATGCAAGATTTCACCTCATGGGGTAAAGAAGATTATGAAAAAAGTGAGGCATAAGCCCAGAACTGCAGAGGAGGAGCTTGTGAATGATCTCAAGGAAGTTGGGACCACAGGCACCAAACAAACCATTGGTAACACAATACGCTGCCATGGATTGAAATCCTTCAGCGCCCGCAACAAGGTCCCCCTCCTCACAAAGGCACATGTACAGATCCATCTGAAGTTTGCCTGTGAACATCTAAATGATTCAGAGGAGGATTGGGAGAAAGATCTGTGGTCCGATGAGACCAAAATTGAGCTTTTAGGCATTAACTCGACACGCCATGTTTGGAGGAAGCAAAAATGCTGACTATGACCCTAAGAACACCATCCCTACAGTCAAGAACAGAGGTGGAAACATTATGCTTTGGGGTTGTTTCTGTGCTAAAGGTACTGGCTGATTTTGCTGCATGGAGGGACCAATGGACTGTGCCATGCAATGTAAAATCTTGGATGAGAACTTTCTTTCCTCAGCCAGAACACTGAAGATGGGTCATAGATGGGTATTCCAGCATGACAATGACCCAAAACTTGCCACCAAGGCAGCAAAGGAGTGGCTCAAGAAGAAGCACATTAAGGTCACTGAGTGACCTAGCCAGTCTCCAGACCTTAATCCTATAGAAACTGTATGGAGGGAGCTGAAACTTTGAGTTGCTAAGTGACATCCAAGAATCCTTAAAAATTTAGAGATCTGTAAACAAGAGTGGACCATAATCCCTCCTGAGATGTGTGCAAACCTGGTAACCATCTACAAGAAATGTCTTAACTATGTGCTTGCCAACAAGGGTTTCTCCACTAAGTACTAAGTCATGTTTTGCTTGGTTGCTTGGGGATCAAATACTTAATTTACTCACTGAACTGCAACTCAATTTATAACATTTGTATCGTGTTTTTTTTAGCGATTTTTGGTTTACAGGTGAAACTCAAAAAATTAGAATATCGTGCAAAGTTCATTTATTTCAGTAATGCAACTTAAAAGGTGAAACTATTATATGAGATAGACTCATTACATGCAAAGCAAGATAGTTCAAGCTGTGATTTGTCATAATTGTGATGATTATGGATTACAGCTCGTGAAAACCCCAAATCCACAATCTCAGAAAATTAGAATATTGTGAAAAGGTGCAATATTCTAGGCTCAAAGTGTCCCACTCTAGTCAGCTAATTAAGCCATAACACCTGCAAAGGGTTCCTGAGCCTTTAAATGGTCTCCCAGTCTGGTTCAGTAGGAATCACAATCATGGGAGACTGCTGACTTGACAGTTGTGCAGGAAACCATCATTGACACCCTCTGTAAGGAGAGAAAGCCTCAAAAGGTTATTGGAAAAGAAGCTGGATGTTCACAAAGTGCACAAGCAGCAGGGATGACCGCAGCCTGGAGAGGATTGTCAGGAAAAGGCAATTCAAAAGTGTTGGGGACTTTCAAAAGGAGTGGACTGAGGCTGGAGTCAGTGTATCAAAAGCCACCACACACAGACGGATCCTGGACATGGGCTTCAAATGTCGTATTCCTCTTTTCAAGCCGCTCCTGAACAACAAACGTCAGAAGCGTCTGACGTGGGCTAAAGAAAAACAGACCTGGTCTGTTGCTCAGTGGTCCAAAGTCCTCTTTTTTCTGATGAGAGCAACTTTTGCATCTCATTTGGAAACCAAGGACCCCGAGTATGAAGGAAGAATGGAGAGGCACACACTGCAAGATGCTTGAAGTCCAGTGTGAAGTTTCCACAGTCTGTGTTAATTTGGGGAGCCATGTGATCTGCTGGTGTTGGTCCACTTGGCTTCATTAAGTCCAGGGTCAACGCAGCCGTCTACCAGGAGATTTTGGAGCACTTCATGCTTCCTTCCACAGACGAGCTTTATGGGGATGCTGACTTCATTTTCCAGCAAGACTTGGCACCTGCCCACACTTCCAAAAGCATCAAAACCTGGTTCAATGACCGTAGGATTACTGTGCTTGATTAGCCAGCAAACTTGCCTGACCTGAACCCCATAGAGAATCTATGGGGCATTGCCAAGAGAAAGATGATTGACATGAGACTGAACAATGCAGAAGAGCTGAAGGCCGCTATTGAAGCATCCTGGTCTTCCATAACACCTCAGCAGTGCCACAGGCTAATAGCTTTCATGCCACGCCACATTGAGGCAGTAATTGCTGCAAAAGGGGCCCAAACCAAGTACTAAGTACATATGCATGCTTATACTTTTCAGAGGTCCGATATTGTTCTATGTACAATCCTTGTATTATTGATTGCATGTAATATTCAAATTTTCTGAGATTGTGGATTTGGGGTTTTCATGAGTTGTAAGCCACAATCATCACAATTATGACAAATCATGGCTTGAACTATTTTGCTTTGCATGTAATGAGTCTATCGCATATATTAGTTTCATCTTTTAAGTTGCACTACTGAAATAAATGAACTTTTGCACGATATTCTAATTTTTTGAGTTTCATCTGTATATTCTGTCTCTAACATTTAAAATACACCTATGATAAAAATTATAGGCCATTAATTTCTTTTTAGTGGGCAAACTTACAAGATCTGCTGGGGCGCAGATAATCATTTCCCCACTGTAAATATATATATATATATATATATATATATATATATATAATGCATTTATAATATATACATCATATGTATATGAACTGTAGAACACATTCCAACAGGATAACAAAGACAAACACTTATATCCCGTCTAATCCCAAAATACATAGTTGGATGCCTGTGGGGAGTGACTGAGCAGCCATTACAATGCATTTCATGCTCCCAGCAATGGACTAAAGAATACAATCTGAAGGTAAACAAAGCTTTCAATTTTATGCTTTCTGAGAAAAAAAAAATCAGCTGCCTGTGAATCAATGCTCATAAGTACAATGCTATATGTATAGTCAGGATGGACATCATATCTCACTACTATGACAGTAAGAAAAGCAATATTAAATGTTTTACATTTCCTCCAGCTTCATATATATTTTATATATATATATATATACAGTCATGGCCGAAATTGTTGGCACCCTTGATATTTTTCCTGAAAATCAAGTATTTCACACAAAAAAGGTATTGCATTAACACATGTTTTGCTATACACATGTTTATTCCCTTTGTATGTATTGGAACAAATATAAAACAGAGGCAGAAAAGCAAATATGACATAATGTCACACAAAACCCCAAAAATGGGCTGGACAAAAGTATTGGCACCCTTAACTTAATATTTGGTTGCACACCCTTTGGAAAACATAACTGAAATCAGTCGCTTCCTATAACCATCAATAAGCTTCTGACACCTCTCACCCGGAATTTTGGACCACTCTTCCTTTGCAAACAGCTCCAGGTCTCTCTTATTGGAAGGACACCTTTTCCCAACAGCAATTTTAAGATCTCTCCACAGGTGTTCAATGGGATTTAGATCTGGGCTCATTGCTGGCCACTTCAGAACTCTCCAGCGCTTCTTTGCCATCCATTTCTGAGTGCTTTTTGACGTATGTTTGGGGTCATTGTCCTGCTGGAAGACCCAGGATCTTGGACGCAAACCCAGCTTTCTGACACTGGGCCCTACAGTGCGACCCAAAATCCTTTGGTAATCCTCAGATTTCATGATGCCTTGCACACAGTCAAGGCACCCAGTGCCAGAGGCAGCAAAACAACCCCAAAACATCATTGAACCTCCACCATATTTTACCGTAGGTACTGTGTTTTGTTCTTTGTAGGCCTCATTCCGTTTTCGGTAAACAGTAGAATGATGTGCTTTACCGAAAAGCTCTATCTTGGTCTCATCTGTCCACAAGACGTTTTCCCAGAAGGCTTTTGGCTTACTCAAGTACATTTTGGCAAACTGTAGTCTTGCTTTTTTATGTCTCTGTGTCAGCAGTGGGGTCCTCCTGGGTCTCCTGCCATAGCGTTTCATTTCATTTAAATGTCGACGGATAGTTCGCGCTGACACTGATGCTCCCTGAGCCTGCAGGACAGCTTGAATGTCTTTGGAACATGTTTGGGGCTGCTTATCCACCATCCGGACTATTCTGCGTTGCAATCTTTCATCAATTTTCCTCATCCGTCCACGACCAGGGAGATTAGCTACAGTGCCATGGGTTGCAAACTTCTTGATAATGTTGCGCACTGTGGACAAAGGCAAATCTAGTTCTCTGGAGATGGACTTGTAACCTTGAGATTGTTGATATTTTGCCACAATTTTGGTTCTCAGGTCCTCAGACAGTTCTCGTCTCCTCTTTCTGTTGTCCATGCTTAGTGTGGCACAGACAGACACACAATGCAAAGGTTAAGTGAACGTCTCTCCTTTTTATCTGCTTTCAGGTGTGATTTCTATATTGCCCACACCTGTTACTTGCCCCAGGTGAGTTTACAGGAGCATCACATGCTTGTAACATTCTTATTTATCCGCAGTTGTGAAAGGGTGCCAATACTTTTGTCCAGCCCATTTTTGGAGGTTTGTGTGACATTATGTCGAATTTGCTTTCTTTCCTCCCTTTTTTTGTTTTGTCCCAATACACACAAAGGGAATAAACATGTGTATAGCAAAACATGTGTTAATGCAATACGTTTCGTGAGAAATACATGATTTCCTGGAGAAATATCAAGGGTGCCAACAATTTCGGCCATGACTGTATATATATATATATATATATATATATATATATATATAGCAACAGGCTTATCTGCATCTTATATCTGCATCTTGTATATTTATTAAGAGTTTCAAACTCATCATAGTCACAGTTTTGGATCAGTTAGGATCCTCCATCAGGTATGACAAAGACAAACATCAATCGCATTTATTATATAGCAAATCTCTCATAAACAAAATTAGCAACACCTGAATCAATGTATCAAAAAACATAGCATTGCCTGACAATTCAGCTAATAATAAAGAGATACATATTATAACAGTGTTTCTGGCCACTTCATAATGTCACCTGTAAAAATGAAAAAAGAAGCAAAGCATTTAATATGTCAAAAGGTTATAGAAACATAAACAGATTAAAGTCCTTATTCAGCCTCCTAAGAAAAATAGCGGTTCATTTACTAAAGCTGTAGAGTGGAAAATCAGGCTCACTTCTGCATAGAAACCAATCAGCTTCCAGGTTTTATTGCCAAAGCTTAATTGAACAAGCTGAGGTTAGAAGCTGATTGGTTTCCATGCAGAAATTTGCCTGATTTTGCACTCTCCAGCTTTAGTAAATAAACCCCATAGTGTCCAGTTGTAATACCAACTTCATCTCCCTTTGCTTTAATTTTAGCTCCCTGTTTCTCCTCTTCTCAGACAGGGCATTTGGTCAATGATCATGATACACATGAAAAAAAAAAATATTTCTTTTAGGATCCAAAAATGTTGGTAGTTTAAAAACGTTCTCACTGTAGAATTCTGATTTAATAACTATATCTCTAATAGTTTAGTTAAAATACAATAACAGCAGATTACTGTCTGTTGGCTTAACATATAGATCTGTTTTATTTTTGTTAATAACAAAATAATAATAAACCATAATACCAGTATCATAATATAGGTATGAATTAAATTCAAGTAAAGACAACATTTCTCCCCCTATACGGTGGAGATATAATCAACAAATCTCTACTAAATTATCTCATGTTACAAAAACATAGGATGTTCAAAAATTTATAAATTCTCAATCATATCCATATATGCATTTACATATGGGGGGCATGTGAGCCCATCGCTGCACCTCTTTGCCGCGTAAAGAACTTATCATCAAATAAGAAGTTATTTTCAAGAATAGTCCTAAGTAAAGTAATGAAAAATTGCATCTGTGTCTTATTATAATGACTCCAGGAAAGAAAAGGTCCTCTGTAACACACATCCCTATCATATGCTTTATTTAATTGTCAGTGTCTAAAATAAGATCTTTGCTCAGTCACTAGTGGGGAGTTAATCGTATCCAGATAACTTGCTGAGGGAGCACATAACAAACTCTTGCCTGCCACTATGGTGCCATATATATATATATATATATATATATATATAATGCAGGCAAAACATTATCATCTTTGTGTTATATATTATATACTGCATATATATATATATATATATATATATATATATACACACACATGCAGTATATAATATATAACACAAAGATGGTAATGCCTCACCTGACCCCATATTATTTTTTGATCAGCAACAATGGTGAATTGGAAGTTTCTGTTTCTTTTCCCAGGTATTACTTACATTAAATGCCCACAGAACATGGAAGAGAGAGATAGAGAGCTCTTGTATACTGTAGCTCCTAGAGTAGAGGAGTTTAGTCATGTGTATCTTGATAGTCACATGACGGAACACTTGTTGATAAATATTGATCAGCTGAAAGTAATAAAGCAGCTATAACTCAGCTACTAAATCCCCCCATCATTACTCCTTTCCATTTCTCTCATAAGGCTAATTTGCACCTTTTGTCACTCTATGAAAAAGCTTTTCACAGAATGCTCTAGACTAGGTTGACAGATGTTTAGGAAGCAGAACTGCCATCTCCTGAATGCCTGTTTTTTTATACTATTATGATATTTTTGAATGGGAATACCATGCTGCAACTGGAAGCCTAGCTCATGGTCACATCGCAGCCCTGTTGCCTTTCACCTGAATATGTCATATTTAGTAGTGGTATATCCTGCCGAATACAACATCTGGGATTATTTTTGCCTTGCTATGAAGAAAATCATCGCAGCCACAGTATGTGTACACCCCCATCCCATGCAGCGTAAGCCTTTCATAACAAAGAATAAAGCAAACCTTAACACCCAGATCCAGTTTTGCAACTTTGACATGTGTTAGTAAAACTATATATTACACATAATTATCAAAAGAAAACTGGCTTATCGTAGTAATTTTTAAAAAATGTATCTGTATATGTCTGGCTACTACCATAACCTAGGACCCAGAAACAATAATTCATATGTTTCTATTTTTTATCCTACCTAAACTATACTGCCATTGACACTAAGGGGTTTATTTACTAAAGCTGGAGAGTCCAAAATCAGACTCCCTTCTGCATAGAAACCAATCAGCTTCCAGGTTTCATTGCCAAAGCTTCATTGAACAAGCTGAGGTTAGAAGCTGATTGGTTTCTATGCAGAAGGGAGTCTGATTTTGGACTCTCCAGCTTTAGTAAATAAACCCCTCACTGACACTGATACCAATTTAAAAAAAAGGCAATTTTTTGGAAAATCCTACCTAAAATATACTGACCCTGCTCTTGACCTTTGACCCTTACATTTACCCTAACACTAAAGCTTTTATCTATTTTTTATTATTATTTTTATTATTTTAAATGATTTTGTTAGTTTACATTTTTCTCTCCTGCAAGGAGAGAAAAATACAATGTATCTTTCTCTCCATTCAGAAGAGAAAGAAAATACATGGGTGGGCTACACAGTGATTAATCACTGTGATAGCCAATCAGAGGCTAGCAGAGAGATCAGGTGAACAGGAACTGGAAGCCCCAGGTCCTGATCATTAGTACAAGACCTGGGGCTCTCAGTGAGAGCCCAGTGTCTGTGCTGGGAATGCACTGTGGAATGCACTTCCAGCACAAACATAAGAACACATATATGCAGTGCCCAGGTTCCAATTCTACCTCCTGGACACCGAATGTATGTATTACTGTGTCATTGTGGGGTTAAGGGGGGCTGATCAACCACCTGTTGTAAAGTGATGCTGTGCAGATATTTTACACAAATCAATGAAGCTTTAGAACATTTACAAAGAGACCTCAGAAATGTGTCCACATACTACCAAATATGTAAATGTGTTTGCAACCAATAATATTTTTGTCCAGGATTAGAACTGCTATCCTGGGCTTTGTAAGGCTGGCCATACATTATACAATTTTCTTTAGATTTACCAAAAAACATATAATATGAGGTCAAACCTAAATGACACTTTCAATTGTGTCCAATTAGTTGAAGGTAAATCTAAAGGAAATTGGACAGAAAATTGTAAGAAAGTTATATAGTGTATGGCCAGCCTTAGAGAGATTTTCCCTTACATTCTTGCTAGGATGACTACAGTTTGGCAGACAGAAAGTGAGGAAAAATCTGTAATAGGGACACAGACAGTAAAAAAAAGCCTGATAGGGTTTTTTAGCCTTCCCGTAATAAAAAAGAATGGGGTTGATGTACTAAAATTGGAGAGTGTACAATCTGGTGCAGCTGTGCATAGAAACAAATCAGCTTCCAGGGTTTTTTTTGTCAAAGCCTAATGCAGGCCACAGATGGGTCGAAAATCGGCCGTTTTTTCGGCCGAAAATAAAATCGGCCGATTTTCGGATCGTTAGTGGGCTAATTGTTCGGCCGTTTTTCGGTATTTTGGCACATTTTTTTTATCGGTAAAGTTGGAAAAAAATCGGCCGATTTTCCCGATCGGCCAATTTTTGCGGCAATTATGGGCAAATCGGCCGATCTTTTTACCGATAAAAAAAATCTGCGCATGAGCAGTGACCTGCAAGAGGAAGACAAGAGGATGAAGAAGAGGATGAAGAAGAAGAAGAGGATGATGAAGAAGAGGATGAAGAGGATGAAGAAGAAGAGGATGAAGAAGAAGAGGATGAAGAAGAAGAGGATGATGAAGAAGAGGATGAAGAATAAGAGGATGAAGAAGAAGAAGAAGAAGAGGATGAAGCAGAAGAAGAAGAGGATGAAGCAGAAGAAGAAGAGGATGAAGCAGAGGATGAAGCAGAGGATGAAGAAGAGGATGAAGAAGAGGATGAAGCAGAAGAAGAGGATGAAGCAGAAGAAGAGGATGAAGCAGAAGAAGAGGATGAAGCAGAAGAAGAGGATGAAGAAGAAGAAGAGGATGATGAAGAAGAATAGGATGAAGAAGAAGGAGGAAGAAGAGGAAGAAGAAGAAGGAGGAAGAAGAGGAGGAAGAAGAGGAGGAAGAAGAGGATGAAGAAGAAGAGGATGAAGAAGAAGAGGAATTCCAGTCTGGCAAAAAAGTGTCCCTGCAGAGAGCTCCGCTATTTCTTTGACAGTTCCTTGACATTTATAGCGGTTGCAACAATGTATCTATTTGTTTCCAAATAAAAACATCTGTATCCTAAATGGATACAAATAGATACATTGTTGCAACCACTATAAATGTCAAAGAATTGTCAAAGAAATAGCGGAGCTCTCTGCAGGGACACTTTTTGCCGGCTGTAGACAGGATGAAAATCGGCCGATTTTTTTTTTAACCGTTCCTGGTAACGTCGGCCGCTTGAACGACCGATTTTTCATTTTTTTAAAGAAAAATCAGCCTGTTTTCTCCCCATCTATGGCCTGCATAAAGCTGGCTGTACATTAAACAATTTTCTTGTGAATTTTGCTTTAGATTTACCAAAAAAACCTATAAAATAAGGTCAAACCTAAACAACACTTCAGTTGTATCCAATTAGGCAGGCCCTTGCACTATATAGTTGAGGGTAAATCTACAGCAAATTGACCAGAAATTGGCCAGAAAATTGTATAGTACAATTATATTTATTATAATATAATTATATACAGTGTATACTCTATATCATTTTCCTACAATTTGCTGTCCAATGTATGCCTGATTTCCTTCACATTTATCTTCAACTATGTAGTGCAAGGGCCTGCCTAATTGGATACAATTGAAAGTGTTGTTTAGGTTTGACCTCATATTATATGGTTTTTGGTCAATCTGAAGCAAAATTCTCAAGAAAATTGTATAATGCATGGCCAGCCTTAATTTGCCTTTAAGGCTGACCATACACTTACAATTTCCTTACAAATTTCTGTCCAATTTCTGACCAATTTCCTTTAGATTTACCTTCAACTGTGTAGTGCAAGGGCCTGCCCAATTGGTTACAATTGAAAGTGTTGTTTAGGTTTAACCTCATATTATATGGTGTTTGGTAAATTGGACAGAAATTGGACAGAAAATTGTAAGAAAATTGTATAATGTATGGCCAGCCTTAGCATGTGTATGTATGAATGTGAGCTGGCTGGCCATACACTATACAAATTTATTACAATTTTTTGTCCAATTTCTGCCCAATTTCCTTTAGATTTACCTTCAACTGTGTAGTGCAAGGGCCTGCCTAATTGGATACAATTGAAAGTGTTGTTTAGGTTTGACTCCATATTATATGGTTTTTGGTAAAGCAAAATTCTCAAGAAAATTGTATCATGTATGGCCAGCCTAACTGAACAAGCTGAAGTTAAAGCTGATTGGCTACCATGCACGCTCCGGTTTTAGTAAATCAACCCCAATATTTCTATGTTGCTGTCTGGGATTTTGCCTCACTTTCTGTCTGGTGAAACTGTGGTTACTGGGACAGGAAGTATAGCAACTCTTTCAAGGAAAAATGATAACCTGACAGGGATTCTAATTCTTTCTCACTACCTATCTATAATGAAAAAAAATGTCTAGACATACACTTTAACTGGTAACATTGAACATATTCCAAAGATGAACAAAACAGAACCAGCGCTCAATCTTCATGCAAACCAAGGACATGTCAAAATGCCAACCGAAGAGGTGCTGCCCTTCTGAGATCGGGTAATCTGGCCACTGGTGGAAAAAAACAAACAAGGGCGCACTCTCATCGTGCATTACCGTGGTAATCCACGTATTTATTAATAAAAAGGATTATATACTCACAAACCAACGTGAAAAAAAAGCAGTGCAGGTGGTCCACAAAAACAGTCACAATATGGCTGTATCTAATGATGCGGATATACTAACACGTTTCGGGAGCTGTACCCCCTTCCTCAGAGCTTTTTGTGGACCACCTGCACTGCTTTTTATCACATTGGTTTGTGAGTATATAATCCTTTTTATTACTAAATACGTGGATTACCACAGTAATGCACGATGAGAGTGCGCCCTTGTTTGTTTTTTTCCACCATTGGTAACATTGAACAAGCTGATATACTTTTCCTAAAGTACTACTTTAGTAAAGGGGTAGAGGCTGTTAAAAATGAAAGTTGAAAATAAGGTGAACAAGAGGAAACTGCATTTATATCAGTGTATTTACTAAGCTCAGTGAGCTTTAAGTTTCTGAAATGAACATTCACTTTTTTAAATCAACATTCTATACTCCTTTATTAAATACGCCATTTGTTGACATCATACAGAGGATAACTAAAGTAGTGAGGTTATGTAGTTCTTCCTGATCTTCAACAACAACATCCCAAAAAGTTATTATGTGGTCTACAACACTTTTTAAACTGTTTTAAGGACATTATTAAACATTCACAGGTTATACTAAATTTAGGAGTATTAATAAAACATTTAACACTGCAACATCAGACCTCAGGGATAATAGAGAGGAAATGTGCAAAGACACCCAGAGAAAGTCCTCCAGCTGCAACACAATTGTAAGTCATTTGCAAAAAGTGTCTGGTCTTTGCATTCAACTGAACAGACCTTAAAGCAAGGTTCACATCTGTGCGGGTGGTGCCGCTGCGGATCCGCATGAAAATCCGTGCACCCGCACCACCCACACAGAGAAATGCAGACCCGTGGGCGGGTGCCATTGGTTCTAATGGCACGCCGCCAGCACTGGAAAATGCAAGCGTACTGGGAACTGAGGTTTCCGTGTGGGCTGCGTTTTCAGACAAAGTGCAGGGACTTCTTCCCTATGTGTCACCGGGCACAATGAATGGGCTTTCGTGCCCGCACAAAACATGGCCCGCGCAGCTGCATATATGTGAACCAGGGCTAACACCATTAAATATAGAAAAAAATTGTTCACCGTGACTGTTGGGTAACGAGGTGCAAAGACACATACAGTTTGCGCCAATTGTCTAGTAATTGTCTGTTTTGTGCACTGTTTTTCATACATATACAGTAAAATACAAATGCTTTGGGAACTTTTTATAGAGGGGGTGGGAGTTTGCAGATAACTAACTTGTTTTTCCTCACCTTTATTTAATCTTTGGGGGCGATTTACTAAAACTGGAACGTGCAAAATCTGGTGCAGCTCTGCATAGAAACCAATCAGCTTTTAGGGTTTTGTGGCCAAAGCTTAATTGAACAAGCTGAAATTACAAGCTGATTGGCTAACATGCACAGCCGCACCAGATTTTGCACTCTTCAGTTTTGATAAATTAACCCCTTTGTCTTTTCCATTCACACCCTAATTATGTCCCTGCCTTGCCTATCAGCCACTGTTTGTTAGCAAAAAAATTGTCCAGCAAGCAGAAAAAACAGAAAAAAGTGAATTTTAATAGTGGCCTTTAGTCACTAATAATCAAAAGGCTCACTACACAATCAAGTTGTGGAAATCCATAGCAAAATGTATATTTTACTGTGTGTTTATGCAATGAATGACAACACGTCACTCGCAGCATGTTATGGTGTCATTCATTTCTACTAGCTCCCCATCCACCTAGGCAGTGCAGCACATCACATCACATTTTCAATGTAGCGCAGCACACATTGCTGTGAACCATCTGTGCATTGTGGTGTGCTACACTGAAAAATGCATTTCCATTTTCCATGTGATAAGATACACTGCCAGCCCATTCAAAATATCCTTTTTAACTCCCCTTGCACATAAGTGTGCTTAGTATAGTATTAATAATGTAAAAAGAGCCTTGATTCATTGGTAAGAACAGCAGACTGTGCTTGTATAAAGATCTACAAAACAGCAGGCCATTTCTCTGTTCTGTATACTTGTACTGGGCTTTTTTTCTCTGCAGCATATTTGGGGTGTGACAAACTACATCACTTCTGCTTACAATTGAATGGTAAGAGCTAGGGAACCTACTGGCTGCTTAGATAATGGCCTTTCTGAATTTTTGGGAGAACCCGTGCTGTCTTTTCACCTATGTCCCCCCTCCCCCTTAAATGCCACTTTTAAAGAAGTGTATCATAAATTTGCCATAACCTCACATTCAGCTTTTAGGCATCTCCCAAGCATTTTATTTAACCCTTTCCCGGCCAGGACCATTTTTACATTTCTGCACACATGTTTAAAAAAAAAATCATTTTTGGCCTTAAGATTCCTTAAACCTACCAAAAAAATACACGTTTTCTGAAAGTAGACACCCTGGAGATTAAAATAGTTAGTTTCAACTTTTTATGTTACACAATATTAGAAAAACTATTTGTAAGGCACAGAGTTTCAGTAAAAAATAAAGTTAATTTTAGTGCAGACAAATGAAATATATTACCTATTTTTTAAATGAAATATAAAAGATGAGATTGTGCCATATAAATAGATACCCGACACGTCAAGCCTTAAAATTGCATGTGACCTTGAAACTTTGAAACTTTGGTACCCTACATTTTCTATGGGTGAAGCTTTAAAAACACCCACAAGTCACTAGTTTAGAATTAAGCATGAATAATGGCCCTAGGATTATTGCTCTCATTCTGGCATGCACAACAATATGTAACATTGAAGTTAATGTAACATAACCTTTATTGAAGCTCAGTGGAGATCATGCTCCATTAGCTACTTTCCTAGCCACAGTAGCTGGGGAAAATGAGTCAGACCTGAAAGTGATGTTTTACACTCTGATTCAGGGTTCTTTATAGGAGGAGGAAAGCAGTGAATGGATATTCCCTCCCACCACCATAGTTGGGGGTACCTGTCATGCTGATCATGAGTCAGCTGATGGGAGTGCATAGCATGCGAAATATGGTGGGGGTGCATGTGGAGGGGTTGACTGTTGATGGGGTGTACCTAAGCAAAATTTATATAATTTTTTTTTCACACAAATACATATTTCTTTTGGAGATATTTTATCACCACTGGATTTTTTATTTTTCGTGATACCAATAAAAAAGACCAAAAAAAAATTTAAAAAAATAAAATGTCATCATAAATTTATGCCAAAATGTATTCTGCTATATGTCATTGATAGAAAAATTTAAATAAGTATATATTGATTGGTTTGTGTAAACATTATAGCTCCTACAAACTATGTTATATATACAGGATATTTTTAAATCAATTATGGCGGTGATCAGCAACTTATAAAAGGACTGTGATAGCGCTATGGGCAATCTGACACTAATTGATGCTGGAGGAACTGACTAACTGCAACTGACATCTCCAGTTACATTAATACAGTGATCAGTGATAACATTATGCACTGTCACTGTACTAATGACACTGGCTGGGGAGGGGATAACATCTAGGGTGATCAAGGGGTTAATGTTTGCCTAACTATATATAATATGTGTAAATTGTGCTGCTTTTACTAGTAGATCTCCAAGAGATTGTTCCCTCTGTACAGAGCTCTGTGTTGATTGTCAACACAGAGCTCTGGGCTGTGACTGTACACAGCAGATCAGTAATTCTCAGCCATTATTCATTGGCCGGGACTTGCTGACAGGCTCCCGCTGTGTACAATCACATCACATGCCAGCTGGGGGGCATGCATGCATGCGCTATAAACCCATAAGTAGGCAGCTACTTTGCCTACAATGGCAGCCTGTCCGCACTACATTGGCGGCCATTAAGTGGTTAAGTCACATGAAACGATCCTCTCCCCTCCAAATGGTATTTTTATACATTTTTGCATTGGTACACATCCCCCATGGCTGTGCCCAACTACTCATGCCCTATCTTTTTTCCAAAAAGAATAGCTTGTAAAGTATCTTTAAAAAAGGACAGAAATATAGTAGGATTTGGCTCCGATAGACTTCAGTAGGGTTTGATACTACAGTATGTTCAAGGTTTGTGTACATCCCACTGGGTTCTCTGAACTGCTGTCAACCACACTTTGCACAGTTCACTCATCCCTAGTCTGCATGGAGGTGACCATATTAGTAAAGGATCAGGATCCCTGATGATTATTCATCTGATGACTGATAGAGGAATATCAGCATGAAAGGTTCAAAAAGTACAGAACCACAAAATAAATGCCGCAGAAGTATGGAGATCTTTGTCTGCCGATCCGGAGGTATGGCTTCCTTTACAGCAAGAAGAAGAGTGAAGAGCACAATAGTGACATAACCAAATATCAATACAAGTCTAGGTTTGTGACATCAACTTGGTTACTGTATACTGCAATTTTCTCTTTGAGTGGATTACTGCAATAAATTTTTATGATTTTAAGAATTTCTGCACTATGAGTTTGCCCCTTTTTTTCTGTTTATCTCATATTTCATATGAATGAAGCCATAGCAGACCTGAGTAGCTGTTGAAGATATTGTGGAGGATTAAGGCAATAAGGCACATTTGATTTCTATATGTTTCAGTCTTTTCCATCTGGAGACATATCAAACCTAATGTAAATTACTGTTGGGGATATTGTGGCTGTATCACAGCAAAGCACAATTGGTGTTTGATTATTGAGATCTCTCCATCTAGCAAGGAGTGTGTGAGCACTGGTGTCATTCACTGGGAGAGCACATATCATTTGGATTGATTCACAATTCAATATAGTCAACTTTGGGAATTTTTGCACTCTGTTTCACATATATGGATTTTGTATTGATCCTTGATTTGATATACAGTATTCCAAATTGTTTTCATATTTTTGCACTAATTTTATCAACTGTTGTTGTATCTATATTAGTATGAATAGCACCTTAAAGTGTGACATACAGTGTATAACTTTGAAGGTGTAGGAACAAAAGGAAATGGAAAACTCACATACCAGCATTTGCACTGTTATAGGAAGAGTTCAAGAAAAAAGGTAAACACTTCAGAACACTGCTTGGACACAGTTTACATTTTTGAATGTTCCCTTAAAGTCACCTATAGCATAGCAAATCTTCCCTTTTTGAGCTCAGGTACATTTTAA
Source organism: Staurois parvus (assembly GCF_062004578.1). NCBI lineage: Eukaryota > Metazoa > Chordata > Amphibia > Anura > Ranidae > Staurois > Staurois parvus. The sequence continues at coordinate 6,640,201 of NW_028317949.1, read as the reverse complement.
ATAATGCATTGTTCCATATAATGTGTAGTTCTTAATAATGAAATCAAAGATGTAATTAGAACCTTCCGGGCCCCAGTGCAAGAAACCATGAAGCCACCCCATCAGTAGCAGCACTGGGAAGGAGGGAGGAATCTGTGGCAGTGCTGGGAGGGAGAATAGAATAATAGGATCAAAAGCAGTGCTGGTGGGGGGAGGATTGAATCAGTGTGGCAGCACTGGTGGTGGTGGTGGGGGGTAATGGGAGCAATGGCAGTTCTGTGTGGGGTAATGGGGGAAGTGGCAGCGCTGAGGGGGGATATGATCAGTTGCATTGCTGGGGGGGGTTTATCACTGGCAGTGCTGGAGGGTTGATGGGATCAGTAGCAGTGCTGGTGGAGAGGTGGGATGAGTGGCAGTTCTAGGGGAATGGATGAGTGGTAGTGCTGGTGGGGAGATGGGACCAGTGGCAGTGGTGATGGAGGCAAATGGATCAGAGGCAGTGCTGGTGCAGGGATCAGATCAGTGGCAAATCTGGGGGGGGTGATTAGTGGCATTGCTGGGGAGTTTATGAGATCAGTGGCAGTGGTGGTGGGGGGAAAGGGATTACTGGCAGTGCTTTGGGAATGGATGAGTGGTAGTGCTGGAGGAGAGATAAGATCAGTGGCAGTGGTGGTGGGAGGATGGGATTAGTGGCAATGCTGATGAAGGGATGGGATTTGTGGCAGTGCTGGGGGGTTGATGGGATCAGTGGAAGTGTGGGGGTGAATGGAATCAGTGGCAGTGCTGGGTGGAGACAGGATCTGTGACATTCACTTGTCCACTCAGTTCCTCCTACATTCACATTGTCTCTTGGCTCCTTCACCTGTCTCCAGTCTCCCAAGATGGGGTCTCCTCACACAGTGGAGACCTCCTCCAGCTCCTCCCCCTTCACTCACTAGGTCAGCTGACTCCAGTTTCCTCCCCGTGATGGCATGCCCCGTCTGCTTGCAGCTGCAAACTGCGGAGAGAATGGGTGGGTGGTGCTGTGCAGTTACCATGGCAGCAGGTAGTGTACTATCTCTCAAGCATAACTAAAGAAAAACCTTCAAGCAGTGACCCCCCACAGTGGCGGAACACCAGGGCCAAGTTGCAAGTGCAACCTTTGCAAACCTTTGTAGTTCCGCCACTGATTTTATTCTATATTGTGTATATTCGTTACAAAACATTCATTTTTGTATTGTGTAAATCTTCATTTTTATAGAAACAGACATTTTTTAACATTTATTTTACATCATTTTATTTCTTTTTCTTTTAAAAATGTGTAAGCTCAGCATTCACTGCTACAGCTGACTTAATGCAAAAAGAGAACACAATAATAGCTGTCAGTTTATTGATAAAACTGTCAGCATATATCCAAAAATGTTATTTTCTTTGAGGGAATAAATTATAAATATTGCAGGCTTAATTTAAACAACATAAATGAAAAAAGCTAAAACACATGAAAACTATTTTTTCACTTGAAATACAGTACTTTTATCTACACAATTAACATAATCTTATAAAATGAATTACTGACAGGAAAATGAAGAAACATATTTTATCATAGTATGTAAGGCATAAATCAAGAAAAAAAGTATGACCTTCGTGCAAACAATAGAACATATGAATATCATTAAAGGATAAGTTCACCTTTTAACAAAAAATAATAAATGCACATTTTTTGCAGGTAAAAATATGTGCATTTATTGTTTTTTGATGCAGAAGCCTGGAAAGCATTGCACCAGCAATCAGCAAATCTCTGGTGCCATGCAGGTCTCCTGCAGACCTGTCAGTATATTTGCTTGCCCATACGGGATGCACAGGCAAGCAGATATCGGACAGGAAGGATGACCTACCAGGGCATTCTGCAGTGCCATGGTATTTCATTGAGCACTACAAGCCAACATCCACTAAGGCTATCGGGACTTGTAGGTCATTCATTCACAGAACTTTGTAAATAAATGATGTGGCTGAGTGGGCAGAGCCCCACACAGCTGTGCTGTTTTTTTTAAAGTGACAGCTAGTACAAGGAACTACTCCCCATACTTCTGTCACAGGGAGGGGGGATCGGGCAGCGGGTGCAGCTTTCGGAACAAGTTACATGTTAAATTGGGTGGAACATGTAACATGTTCCAAAAGGTGAACTTATCCTTTAACCACTTCAGGTCCGGACACTTTCACCCCTTTCCAGCCCAGGCCAATTTTCAGCTTTTAGCGCTATCACACTTTGAATGACAATTCCGCGGTCATGCAACACTGTACCCATATGAATTTTTTAGCATTTTTTTTAAACAGATAAAACTTTATTTTGGTGGTATTTATTCACCACTGGGATTTTTTTTTTTTTGCTACATAAATGAAATGTCCAAAAATTTTGAAAGAAAGTGTTTTTCTTATAAAATTTTGCAAATAAATAATCTTTTTTCATAAATCTTAGCCAAAATTAGTAAAAATAAAATAACACAAATTAGTTTATAACCAAAAATTATAATGTTGCAATTTTTTTTTTACATTTTTATATTATTTATGGGGTTTTTTTATCATGTACTGTCACCCTAGCAGTACATAGTGACACTGTACTTGTGGGGGGTGATGAAGATTTTTTTTTTTATTTTTTTAACACTGATTGCTTTTACACCCATAAAGGCTGTAAAAGCAATAATTTCTCCTTCTCTCTGGCTGCATTCTTGCAGCCATTGAGAAATACTGTGCGAGCTGTGATTGGTCACAGCTTTTAACATGGTACAAGGCTATTGTGAATAGCCTTCTATCATGTGACCTCTGTGATCATTCACAGATTTCACACGTAGTAAGCAATAATGTCAGAAGTGACATCTTGCTTACTACTATTCATGTGTTCACTAATTGGCTAAACAGTGATCACATGATTGGGACCTCACGCTGAGGTCCCATACAGCGATTGGTGTTCCGCTGTGTCCAGAGGACACAGTGGGTACCAGATCGCGGTTCTGCCTGCTCCCAGGGAGCGATCACAAGCAGGGAAGTGGGGAGGACATTTATAAATGGCCACCCGCCCCTGCTCCCGTCTGGCCATTTATATACATGGGCGGGTGGTTAAGAAGGGAAAAAAATGGATGAAGATGGTCTTTTTAGTAGATGTATGATTTAACTAAATGACATTTAGTCTGATATAGAATGGACAAAGGAAGAGTGTAATGGGACAACTGAATTGAAAGCTAACTACTGTATATCATAGATAAACACATACCCATGGATTTTTGGAGACCTGAGAGAGCAATCACGATTAAAAAAAGATGAGATTATCATCAGTTGCAAAATTCAGACTTCATTATAAAAATAAATAAAATGAAATTAGTACATTTGGTGTTGGGTGTTATGAACAAACAAATAAAACTAAAATAAGGTCAAGGTATGAATGATATATGTGTAAAAATGATCATTAACTTATAAATATGTTTATGATGTACAATGAATATCAGCATATGACATATGACAAATGTTACAATAATATTTTATACATTTCTGAAACTTCTCAGTTTATCTTGAAATTTGTTGGTTTAAAACAGGGGTCTCCAAACTTTCTAAACAAAGGGCCAGTTTGCTCTCCTTCAGACTTTAGGGAGGCCGGAATGTGGCCATTGGCAGTCAAATAGGTCCCAATGTCAGTGGACAAAAAATGCCATAATCTTTTGTGTCAGTGGAAAGAACAGTGCTCTATCATTTTTTGTCATTGGAAGGAATTGTGCCCCATCATTGATGTCAATGGGGGGAATAATTGCCCATTGTTGATGTTTTAGGAGAAATTGTACCCCTTCATTGGTGTCATTGGGGGGAATAATGGCCCATTGTTGGTAGCAATGGTTGAAATAGTGCCCCAAGGGCTGGGTAAAAGCAAGTAAAGGGCAAAATCTGGCCCTTGGGGCCACAGTTTGGAGACTACTGGTTTAAAAGAAAAAAGTAATTAACATGCATTGAAATGTGCATCTCACTGCAGCCTCACTGCCCCTATAATGACAGCAGCCTGGACTCCAGAAATGAGCCTTTTATTAAGTGTTTTTGCATGGCAAGACCACTTACTGTTATCTCACATATATATTCTTATTATTATAGCCAAATTTACCACCCTAACTCCTCCCACAGTTTTTACACTACATAGACAGTAATATACCGATACGTGCATATTGTTCCCAATTGGTGTGCTATTACTTTGTGGAACGTTTCGCTGAATGGTTCACAAAATATCGGCGTTTTTATGGTGAAATTGCTCTTCGGTGTAGGATTTATAATTTTTAAACTACAACCGTTTGAAGATGGCACCCGCCAGTGAAGTGAGCAAGTTGGAGAAGTTTGTTTTTAACCGCTCTTCTCTGCCCTTGCTGTGGAGTGAGTTGCCATAGGAACTCAGGTGTGTGAGCAGGCAGCAGAGTGACAAAAGCTACTCCGCCCAGTTACTCCACCCACTCCAATTGTAGACTACTGGTGGATGCAAGCACACTTCACACAATTTCTCCAGAAATTGTAGCTTTTCCAGTTATACAATACTGTCTGAATGAGTCATAAATGTTTATAGCCATTATTCTGTGAATTTCAGTTGCTCAGCTCAGCATATGTTCTTCTGGTGTCTGGGCCTATTCCTCTAAGCCAGTGGTTCTCAACCTTCCTAATGCCGCGACCCTTTAATACAGTTCCTCATGTTGTGGTGACCCCCAACCATAAAATTATTTTTGTTGCTACTTCATAACTGTAATTTTGCAGTGGGAGGAGTAGTGCCACATCATTGGTGTCAGTGGGAGGAGTAGTGCCAAATCACTGATGTCAGTGGGAGGAGGAGTGTCCCATTGTTGGTATCAGTGGGAGGAATAGTGTCCCATCATTGGTATCAGTGGGAGGCATAGTGTCCCATCATTGCTATCAGTGGAAGGCATAGTGTCCCATCATTGGTATCAGTGGGAGGAATAGTGTCCCATCATTGGTATCAGTGGTAGGAATAGTGCCCCATCATTGGTGTCAGTGGGAGGAATTGTACCACATCGTTAGTGTCAGTGGGAGGAATAGTGCCCCATCATTGGTATCAGTGAAAGGAATAGTGCCCCATCATTGGTGTCAGTGTGGGAGGAATAGTGCCCCATCATTGGTGTCAGTGTGGGAGGAATAGTGTCCCATCGTTGGTGTCAGTGGGGGGAGGAATAGTGCCCCATCGTTGGTGTCAGTGGGAGGAGGAATAGTGCCCCATCGTTGGTGACAGTGGGGGGAGGAATAGTGTCCCATCGTTGGTGTCAGTGGGGGGAGGAATAGTGCCCCATTGTTGGTGTCAGTGGGGGGGAAATAGTGCCCCATCGTTGGTGTCAGTGGGAGGAATAGTGCCCCATCATTGGTATTAGTGACACCAATGATGGGGCACTATTCCTCCCACTGACACCAATGATACTTACCTTGCTGACCTCTGCTCCAACCTGGGCTCGCTCCCTCACTCTCCCATCTACAGCCAGCATACCTGGCTGCAGCAGCACCATCTGCAGGGTACAGACACTTAAAGGTCAGCTGTCTTCCTTCTCCAGCCGCTCTCCTCTTCACTCGCTCTGGCAACTGCCTCACTCGATCTTCTTTGATCTTCGCGCTGCCGCTCGGCTCCTCCTCTCCAAGCTCCACCTCCTCGCTGATGATTGGCCGCCTGTGTGCCTCTCCTGAGCTACAGTTCCGGCGGGCAATCACCAGCGAGGAGGCGGAGCTGTTGAGTGATCCCAGTGGTGTGGCCAGATGACAGGGGCGGCATGTCATCCACACATTGCCTGGAGATGGATAGAGGAGCGGTGTCTCGGTTCCTAAGACCATCGGAAATATGTGTTTTCCGATGCTCCTAGGCGACTCCTGTGAAATGGTTGTTCGACCCCCAAAGGGGCCTCGACCCACAGGTTGAGAACCGCTGCTCTAAGCATAGTCTACAGTACTGTACAGTAGCAAAATACTGTAAGTCTAATGTTGAAGCTAACAACAGATTAATATGGTAGTGCCCAATGAATTCACTTATATTTGGTATATTTGCCTAGTAACTTTCTCTCAAACACATCAATCTAGGACACACAAGGGCAACTGCTGTCTTTTTAACCCGACTTCTATTTCTAATCAAAAGCAGTGCTTAGCCCTTTTGCCTAACAGCACTAGGGTTACCAGTTTGAATCCCAACCACAGCACAAGCTGTTTGGAGTTTGCATGTTTTCCCTCCACCTGCATGGGTTTCCTCCCACACTCCAAAGACCTTCTGGTAGGTAAGTTGGTACTAGTATGTGTATGTATGGCTGTGAGTTAAGGGCCTTAGATTGTAAGCTCCCTTAGGGCTAGGGACTGATATGAATGCACATATGTGTAAAGTGTTGCATAAATTGATGATACTATATGACTACCTATATTAAATAAAACACTTTTATAGAAAATTGCAGATGAAAGATTTGCAGGAAAAAAAAGGATTTGACCACATATAGAAATAAGTAAGAATGCAACTTTTGATACTTGCCAAGTCTGAAGCTACAGCCATTTCTGTTCTGCATTGCAGTCTTTTGTTATTAGCATTTTGGTCAACAGTACTTTTAGACAGGAAGTTAGCTTTATTCTCACATGCCGTGTTAATGACTCCTCTTCCAAATTTACCTCCTAATAATACAGTAAGGATAATAATCTTTCATTGATTTTCCTTTTCCTCCTGTGTTGCTTTGCCCTTCATATAAATCACCAACACCAACAACACGGCAGTGAGTCATACTTTTTTTTTTAACTCCGTAGGACATATAGCTATATATTGTTTCTATAATAAATATAAGGTAATGACATAACAGACGTCTAATGACAGGTCACATGCCTCCCCACTCAACATCTTCTGTATAATGTATTTGTTGACAACTTTTTGTTGCCTGTATAGGGAGAATTCTAAATTCCCATTAGGAGGGAGAGTTACAAATCAACAAGGCTAGTAGTAACGGTTTATCATCTGTGGAAGCAGGTACAGACTCTACTGGTAATACCTAATATATCTTTAAACAATTTCCAGGCTTTATTGCACTATTATTTTCAGGATGCAAGCAAAGCAAGGAAGAAAAGTTAGACAGTCATTGGGGTGAAAGTGCTGGATTTTACTTTAACAACTTGAGGACATATACGTGTACAGTGCAGGCCTGGTGTGTTAGATCACGTAGATGTATGTGATTTCAGACTTCTGGGTAGGGGGCTCACGTGTTGCCCCAGCAGTCCTATCACTGGCTCCAGCACATGCCGATCACCAGGTCCCGGCCAATGATTTATGGCCACGAACTGCTGATTGGCAGAGCAAATGACAGGAGAGAGCTCTGTGTTGGTAAACAACACAGAGCTCTCTACTGACAGCTGCAGTGTGCCAGATTTTGTCTCCCTGCTCAGCACATTGTCACATTGCTTAGTGAAAACAGCACACAGTAAAAACATTGAAACTTGTTAGACACACAGTTAACCCTTTGATTGCCTCAAAATGTTAACCCCTTCTCAGCCAATGTCATTAGTACAGTGTCAGTGTATATTATTAGCACTGATCACTATATTAGTATCACTGGTGATGTCAGTTAATCAGTTCCTACAAAGTGTCAGTTAGTGTCAGATTTCTCACTGTACTATCATAGTCCCACTGTAAGTTGCTGATTGCTGCCATCACTAGTATTAAATAAATAAATACATACCAATTCCAGTTATATTTTGGCCTAAATTTATGAAGAAAATTTCTATTGGCTATGTTTTATGGCAGAAAGTAAAAAAAAAAATGTTTTTTTCTTCAAGAATTTTGTTTATATAATAAAAATAAAAATGTTGTATTTGTGAGAAAAATATTATATAAATTTCATTTGGGTACAGCATTGCATGACCACGCAATTACCAGTTAAAGTAGTGCAGTGCCTAATAGAAAAATATAGCCTGGTCATGCAGGGGGTAATATTTTTCAAAGCTTAAATGGTTAAACCACTGCTCAACTTCACAGATCCCACCTTTCTTTTGCACATTATATTTTCACTTTCAGTCTGCCTTCATGTTAGTACGGTGTTCTTCTTTGCCTCCTCTACCATTATTGAACTACATCACAGTGGCTAAATGGTTAGCACTTCCGCCTGGCAGTACTAGGGTCGTTGGGTCAAATGCCAGCGACGGCACCTCCTGCCTGGAGTTTGCATGTTCTCCCTGTGCCTGCGTGGGTTTCCTCCGGGTACTCTGGTTTCCTCCCACACTCCAAAGACATGCTGGTAGGTTATTTGGATCCTGTCTAAATTGGCCCTAGTATGTGTATGTATGAATGTGAGTTAGGGGCCTTAGATTGTATGCCCCTTGAGGGTTAGGGACTGAGGTGAATGTACAATATAGATATGTAAAGCGCTGTGTAAATTGACTGTGCTATATAAGTACCTAGAATAAATAAAGTAACTTACCAAAAAAAATTTGTATAAATTAATGGCAGAAGTGCCTCTTCTACACAGTATTTGTAAATACTGCCTAATTGAGTTTTCTCGCACATACTGTATGTAAAGTCTCCAAGATTTAATAGCACTTTAACATATTACTGTGAATTGAAAGCCGATAACCATTGTGTCATAAACATCTAATTTCAGCTGCAGACTGCAAACAACTGTGTCCAAAATACAGCAGATTAATATATTTTGTAATAAGGTTACATTATTTAGATATTCTGACTGTTCTGCAAACTAACACTGTCAACAGATATGCAAACATTAAAATGAAATCCTGAAATATTTTTGCTATCTTTCAGCTAATTCCTGCTAACCTCACACCCTTTACAATGTGCCAGAAAAAAAAATCTCTGCTTCCTATAACAAAAATGATTGTTTTAACATGCTATGCAAATACTTGAATATCAGATGCAGAGATAAACTCACATGTCCTACTCTATAATTCCCCTGCTACCCTGTTTGTATGTGATATCTGCCTATAATTAGTGTGCTTTATGACATTGGGAATTAATTCCTAAATTATTATTAGCTTTATATTCAGTCAATACATGCGACATGTGAAAGGATTGGAGAACACTGGAAATATTTGCAAAGGCATAGTGTGATTTGTATTAGGTATTGCAAAGCTTAGAATAATAATAGAAGTTATTGAAGGCAAAGTTCACCTTTAACCATTTCAATACCGGGCAATTTTACACCTTCCTGCCCAGGCCATTTTTCAGGTTTCAGCGCACTCACACTTTGAATGACAATTGCACGGTCATATAACATTGTACCCAAACTAAAATGTTATCATTTTCTTCACACAACTAGAGCTTTCTTTTGGTGGTATTTAATCAACACTGGGGTTTTTATTTTTTTCCAAATTAACAAAAAGAGACCAAAAATTTTGAAAAAAAAACGTTTTTCTTTGTTTCTGTTATAAAAGTTTACAAATAAATAATTGTTCTTCATAAATGTAGGCCAAGATATATTCTACTACATGTCTTTGGTGAAAATAACCCAAATTAGGATGTATTATTTAGTTTGTAGGAAAGTTATAGAGTTCACAAACTATGGTATAGATCTGAAAATTGATCAATCCTGAAGTACTGACAGCCAATCTAATTTCTTGAGGTCCAAGAATGTCAGAATAGTACAGATATCCCCCAAATGACCCCTTTTTGCAGAGTAAACAGTCCGACGTACTTCATAAGAGGAATGGCGAGTTTTTTGAAGTTGTATTTTTTTTGTCATAATTTTTCGGAAAATGAAAAAATGAAAAAAATTATTTTCATTATTTTTTTTTACATACTGTCACCAGTGCAGTACAGCGTCATCATATAACTGGCATGGCGGTGAACAGGGACACTGATTGGTGACAGTATGAAAAAATATATATATATATATTTTTTTATTATTTTTAATTTTTTATTACTTTTTTTTATTTTTTTTAAGATTTTTTTTTCATATTTTACTATGACCAAAGTAGTCAGCATTTTTTTTTTTTTTTTTTACACAATTTGCTTATAGCAAAGAATTACTTTGCTATAAGTAAGCATTTACCTGAATGACATCGATTCATTCAGGTTTTTTTATTTTTTTGTTTTTGTGCTTAGCTGTGATTTGGCCACAGCTAATCACATGACATGTGCATGTGACCTGCTGTGACCATTCACAGCTAGCCACTAGTATACAATGGATGGCATGAATGAAGCCATCCATTGTATACAACTGTCATGTGACCTGCTGTGATTGGTCACAGCAGGTCACATGGTCCAGGCAACGGGGGCCGGTACTCAATCTGTCATTGGCCGTGTCCGAGGTACACGGCCGGTGACAGATCGCGCCGCTGCGCGGCTCTGCAACCCTCGCGAACTGAGCATTGCGGGAGGACGCCAAATGGCATACACCCCAGAAAGCTAAACCATTTTTGCGGCCGCCAAACGGCTATAGACCGGGCGGCTAATGGTTAAGGAAAAATAATGATAAATGCACGTTTTTGCATGTAAAATGTACATTTATTATTTTTTCCCACAGGAGCTTGCAAAGCATTTCAATCATGATCAGTGGGTCAAGGGTACAATGTCAGGCTTCTGTGCACTCTCCTTCCAGTTTTTTTCCCATACCTCCGTACCAGCTTTCAATTACAAAGCTGATGGAAGTGTGAATAGACTACAAGTGCTGATCAGGGCGCTCATAGTCCATTGAGAACTACAAGTCATCTGCTGCATTACCAGATGGGACTTTATTCATTGAGAGATCCCTGTGATTGAGTGATGCAGCTATGATAGTGGAAGCCTCTACAGCTGCACTGATTTTAAATGTGACAGCAGCTGCATGGGACAGGAACCCTAGTCCACTGACACCACTGGCTGAGAGATGGAAGGGGAGGAGAATGTTACACATTACAGCCTAAATACAGAGGTAACATGTTCTAAAAGGTGAACTTACCCTTTAGGTTTTACTAGAGAAAAGAAACAGACCAATATTTGTGGCCTAATACATGAAGCTATGGTGCCATTTACCACATCACAACTGATAATTATAATCAACAATGTAAAACTAAAGTTAGTTTATCAATATTTAATTGCTGATAGGTAGACTTTTTATGACAGAGTAGACCGTGTATGTCTCTTCTTTTCACAACCTTCTCCCTTTTTTGTGAGTGCAATGAGTCACTCATGCCCAGCTCAGTGTTCAATCTCAGTGCAATTTTTTACCAGGATGAAGTTACTCTGATGCATACACAAGACATATCATATGTCACATGTCTCAAGCCGATCAAGCACGTTTTAGATGATGTTAAATGTATTTCCAGTTAAATTTTAACTTTTAAATGCATACAAGAATTGATATATTGGAAAAGCATCATTGCATTCATCATAGCATGCATCATCTGTAATAGATCACTCTTCTTGCTGAGTCTCACACAGGGAAATCCTTATGTAAACACCTATTACTTAGAGATTTACCACATCCACCAATCAGATTTAAATGTACTTTAGACATTTGAATATGATACACAACACAGAGAGCCAAAGAGAGAGATTAATATGGATTATATTAGCCTATTGAATGATTTATTTGTTAGCTAAAAGGGTCTTTAACCTTTACACTGCCACTGCCATTTTTTTTGAACATGTGAAAAAAAATGTACATTTTAGGCTTGCAGATTAGTTAAAGGATAAGCTCACCTTTTAACAAAAAATAATAAATGTACAGTTTTTTGCAGGTAAAAAAAATGTGCATTTACTAGTTTTTGTTTTGGGAAGCTGTAAAGCATTTCACCAGCAACCAGCAGATCGCTATTTCCATGCAGGTCTCTTGTTAGTGTGTCTGTGTACTCATACCTCATATGGGAAAGCAGATACACTCCGACAGGAAGAATCATTGAACTACCACAGTGCTCAACAGTGCTGTGGTAATTCATTGAGAACTACAAGCCAACAGCCGCAAAGACTGTCAAGACTTGCAATTTTCCATTCACAGAATACTGTGAACGAGTGATGCAGCTGGGCAGGCATAGCCCCATACTGCCACTTTTTTTCAATTATGCTAAAAGGGGAAAAATATCCCCTGCTAGTTGAAAAAAGGGTGTTCGGGGGAACAGGGGCCGGTCCTTTTGTAACATGTTATACCCTGAATATGGGTGTAACATGTAACATATTACAAAAGGTAAACTTATCCTTTAAAAATCTAGAGACTATAATGGTGATGATATTATTGCAGCTTTTGATCAAAGGCATTTTTTCAGTAAACAATACAAGAAAGTTATTTTTAGGACACACAAATACAATACATTAGTAAAATATAAAAGCTGTGATTGCATCAAGGAAATACATACCCAACAAGCTAAGCCTTAAAACAGTAACAAACTTCAGTTCCCAAAATTGTCCATAGGTGAAGCCTTTACAGTTAACCATGAATGATGGCCCTAGAATTATTTCTCCCACTCAAGCACTCACGGTGATATGTAACATGTGTAGCACAATTGTTTTTATACATAGCCACGCCGCAATCATGCATTTGTCTATGATTCTCTAGAGGCGTAATAAGTAATCTTAGAGAAAGGTCAATGCCTCTGCCATCAATTAGAAAAAGTAAAAGTTACGTAAGCTGAGAAAAATTGGATTGTTTTTTGTGTATTGTGGTTGGGTGTTTGGAACACCAAGGTGTGTAAATGTTAAAGTATACAGTAACTAAAGGCAAACCTTTTTTTAGTTTTGGATAATAGGAGTATAGAGGGATTAGAATTCCTGTCAGCTTATATTTCTGTCTGTTCCCCCATTAAGGAGATTCACCCTCTCTATTTGTCCTGTTTACCATTAACATTGAAATTGAAAGTAAAAGAAAATCCCAATTTTTGGGTTGTCCCCAGAAAAGTAATGGAGGCACTAGTTCTGGTGACCTGTGCGTCCCCAAAGAATTCCCTTAATTTTCAGGGATTTCCTCTCACATACTGTTTGGTTATGAGTGAGGAAGTAAAGGGAAATCTCTGCAATGAGATACAAATAATCCAAGATCACGCTTCCTTCAAATTAAATATAAATGTGGAGCTGTGCATTAGCAAGCTTAAAAAGCCCAAAAACATTCAAACAATATATACCATACGCCTTAAATCCTGTGGAACACTATGGTGGTGCTAAAAATCAATTACTAACACAAACTACGTGTAAAATATTGCCTCTATAGATTATGTGCAAAATAAATACCAATGTGAATGCTTCCATATAATTATGAACACAAGTCCATTTTTTAAAAGGCTTCATATCCGACTTCCATGTTCCCAGTGTGCAAAAATAAAAATACCCAAGAAATAAGTGCTCTTCCTCTCTTCCCAAGACATATAACACACCGCACTCACCAGAAATATATGACCTCTTCTCTCAAAGAAGGTTATATGCACTTGAAATATCACAAATAGGTCTTATCCTCCCATTTTGGCTGACTCACATATATGGACCACACCAAATGTTAGCAAGAGTATTATGCAGCAAGAGACTCTGAATGGACAAAATTTCCCTCACACAGGGAAAGAGATAGAGGACCTCCTCATAGTGTAGTGAAATTATTTATTAAAAAAAGCTATAAAATTACACTGACATCAAATAAAATCAGTCAAACATGTATATCACCAAAAAGAAACACCAGTTTGTGTTACATCTGCGTTTCCCCAACTGGAAGTGACGTATCGCGAAAGCTCCACCAAACGCATTTTGTCAGCAATGTCTGACATCATCAGGGGGATTCAGTTGCTGACAAAACGCATTGGGTGGAGCTTCTGGATTTTGGCTTACTCACTTATATGGACCATATGGTGTGGGTATATGTGAGTCAGCCAAAATGGGAGGATAAGATCTATTTGTGATATTTCAAGCACATATTTACTTCTTTGAGAGAAGAGGTCATATATTTCCAGTGTGTTATCATTCTTGGGTAGAGAGGAAGAGCACTTTTTTCTTGGGTGTTTTTATTTTTGCACACTGGGAACATGGAATTCGGATATGAAGCCTTTTAAAAATGGACTTATAATTATAGGGAAGCATTCACATTGTTATTTATTTTGCACATGATCTATAGAGGCAATATTTTGCACTTAGTTTGGGTTGGTAATTGGTTTGAATGAGACAAAAGTAGTCATAAAAAAAATCGGACAGGGGATATAGTCCTCCTTTGCTCTTCCAAAGTGGAAAAACAAACTTTTGCCTATAGTTCTACTTTAAGTACAAAATTGTAGAGCTCCATGAGCAGGGCCCTTTAGACCATAAGCTCCATGAGCAGAGCTCTCCTATTCCTTCTGTATTGAACTGTGTTGTAATTTTGCTGTCCCCCATTATATTGTAAAGCACTATGCAAACTGTTGGCGCTATATAAATCCTGTATAATAATAATAATAATAATAATAAAAAAAGTACAAAGCTCTAGGCTGAGTATAAAAATACTTGGTCCACTCTGTAGGAGAGTAAGGTATCCTGTAAGGCTGGGTTATGGAGTGGTGCACATCTGTGAAAGTCCTCTATGGTACATGCAAGGGAGGTGCATGGGAAAACCATACCAATAGATAATTTGAATAAGAAAATCTCCCCAGTTGAATTCTGAGGCATGTCAGAGGATTTCCCTGCAAGATTACCCTGTCACTGTTTTGTATTTAAAAATAAAGTAGAAGCAGTTATTTCAGTTCAAGGTCTGTGAGGCTTTTAAAAATTGTATCCTCTGTGTTAGGGTCAGTAGTATGTATTTATTTATTAATGATCTTTTTCTTATAGTAAACCCTGTTGTTACAATTCTCCAGTATCTATGCAGTTTCCTCGTATAGCCTTCCTAATGACACTTCATGTCAGTCTGGCGTAGGGTTAGCATAGTTGACCTTTTGGCAACGTAAGGCCTAACTGAAACTCTGTATGGAATGAGAGATGCCATATTACCTAACCCCAGCATAAGTCCAGTAAACAGCTGAAAAGGTTTTTGCTAATAAAAGAGTTTCTCCAAGTTACTTACTATAATGGTTCACATGATATTTTTTATCAATTAACTTGATTGCTCAATTATAAACCTTGATTCTGGCTTTTAATTTTAGAAATATATAATTATGTCTCATGAGAAGAGCTTCTGCTGTTATTATAGTTTACATTTTCCTTCTTTTGTCCCTTTCTACCATTGCAGTTCTGCTTTCGGTTAACACATAGAAGTCTATGTGTAAAAACATTGCTCTTAGGATATCATAATCGTATTATTATCAATACTGTGATTATTTGTGGTGCTTGTGTGAGTTCTTATCACATATGACAGTCAGGTCTATCTTGTGGCCATCATATAGTATTTCCCTGAAATACCTCAATGTAGAAATACTGCTACTAGATTGAACTAGAAATCATAGATGATAATCATGTTACGAACAATATGGTGATCATTCATGGTCTTTGTGCAAATGTTGAGACATCTGCAGAGAAAATGTTTAATACATCGACCAAATGTTGTTTCTTATATTTTGATGAAATCCTTTAAATAGTAATTTATCTTGGTCGTATTTCCATAAAATTGCACATTGTAGCCACTCTGAGCCTGAATTACTAAAAGGAAATGTCTATGCGTGTTCATAGACATATGTGGATTATTAAGCACCCAGTGACTGCAATCTCCTAAGGCTGAACTACAGGCAAAAATCTAAATGCACAGATGGTGCTGTAGCTGTTCTACATGCCAAATGATTTGTATTTTTGTCCATCTAGTCCTGAGATTTTCAAAGCTCTCAAAGAGAACATAGCCCTGCCTGGCTGGGCAGGAGACCTGATTTTCCTTCATTGCATTTAAAGTGCACCTCTGACTAGACTATGGACACTAAAGCATTATTAACTCAAAATAAAATTATTTTAAAATATGCCCTCAATGGCATACAGTATGTACCTGCAGGCTATCAGGAGAAGAGCATCATCATCTTAATAACAGAGCCACCGAAATCTTAGGCCCTCTTCCCTTAATCTCTCCATCAAGAGGGATTGTTAGCCTGCTAATACAGCAATGTAAGCAAAGAGCAGGTATTTAAGCTTTAAAAAAACTGACTGAAATGGGACTTTAGGCTAGGTTCACAGTTGAATTTGAACTTCTTAGGCTACATTCACACTGGCCATTTAGGCCAGAGTGCATTGTAGTGGCAGGAATCTGCTCATTCCTGCATTGGCTCTGAGCAGCTAAGTGGGGCCACCAGCCATGTTCACTATAATGACAGTCACAGTGATTCATAGCTCTCCACACATCCAGCAACTACCTGCGATGATCACTGCTGGATGCACACAAAGTTCAATAAATAGCTGGGGCTGCTGGAGACCTGTCAAAATAGTGAATGAGCCACTTAGAGTCACAGCAGCAATCAGAAGATTCTTGTCACTACAATTCACACTCGACTAAATCAGAAGATTCACACCTGCCTAAATTACTGGTGCAAATGTAGCCTTAAGGTGTTTTTGGAGACTTGTGTTGTTATCATGTTTGTACACACATTTTTCAAGCATTTTCCAGTTTGAACATTTTTATCTTACCTAATGGAAAGCCAGTTACTATGAGAAAGAGAGGCAAAAAACATGCATTATGGTCGGTTTTCTATGAGACCAAAAATGTGCAAATATGCCACAAAGAAGCTCACATACTTTTTTGAGCTATGAGTGGCACTATTCAAGTGACATGGTGCTCAACTGTTAATGGGCACCATAGGATACGATGGTGGACCTCATGTTGATCCTTGAAATGCTTCTAGAAAAACTGGAACCAGGGGCGGACTGACAACTCATGGGGCCCCCGGGCAATAGAGGACCGTGGGGCCCCTGTGTCCTTGCCCAAACTCAAAAAAGCCTATGAAAAAGGTACCAGGGGCATCTCATGGGGCCCCCTACTGACCCCGGGCCCTCGGGCAGTGCCCAAGTTTCCAAATGGTCAGTCTGCCCCTGACTGGAACTGACATACAACAGCCATTCAGGGCTTTTACATAAAGCTTGATTTCTGTTTGTCAATACAATATAAACATTTTGATGCTCATAGTCTCTCTCTGTCTCTCACTCTTCTCTCTACTTACCACAATGTCCTTTTGTGTACATGAGCACAGCAATACAAACAACTGGCTCTTCAGCAACTTCTCCCGCTCCCAGTCTGAACTCTGGTGTACAAAACTACCACATGTATTATTGTTAAACACTGTCACTACCTGCTATATTACATATTGTTCATACTAAGTCACTATGGGATTCATTTTGTGTAATCTTCAAAACAATGGGTTGATCCTGCTATTCATGGTCTCTCCCTCCCTGTCTATGTCCCCAATGCAGCCTGAGATTGTGTAGACCAACTGTTTCCACATCTACTGAGCATAATCCACTTTCAGTTCCCTACTAAGCTGCTCCTTTTCTCCATTTTCCTATCTGAGCAGACCACACAGCCATGAATGTGGGAGTATACACAGGAATAAATGACAGCCCAAACCCTCCCTCCCTCCCTCTCCATGTCCACTAAACAGCTAAACCCAATGGGAGAGATGAGGATAATGCATGTTGATTGATGGCATCACCTCCCTGTAATTCTAAGCACATACAAACAACAGACACAGACTGGAGGGGTGTGAAACAGACTGTGATTGGTAGAACTTCACCCTAGATAGCACACACCATGTTTTTTAACATTTTTTTTTTGTTTCTCCCTGAAGATGGGCTGGAAAAGAACTGGGTCACTTGATAGCTGTATATAATTAATACATTCATTCATTAATATATATTAAAATAAATACAGTGGCATCATCTATGTGCAGTACATAAAGAGTAGGGATAATGCAAATTAAACATTGTGTGTTTAGTATCACTTTAATGAATACATAACTGCATTACTGTATCTTTTCTTTCTACCTTGTAGTTCAGTTTTAAAGCATATGCCTAGATAAAAAACATCTTCAGTTCATTACTGGAATGCAAGCAACTAATACCATATTTTATTCCTTTAAACATGATGCAAGTACAGAAAATGAACTGCTGATGTGCCATACATATAATATACTTCTACCTTCCTCTTTGACATGGCAACACAAATCCAAAATACTAAGAATATGGTGTCAGCCCTGCCTTTTTCATTTCTGGTGAATACAAAGAAGACATACCGCAGCTCTCTACAGAAAGTTATAAGCTTGCAAGATTTCTGGCAAAATCAACAGATATTTTTGCACTTATCAAACAGAAAGAACACCTCACTTTCAATGGTATATTTTACAGCCCAAGAAGGAGCAAATAAGAGAAGCTTCTTGTTATGATATCCATACACTTTAACTGATCAAGTAAAGTCTTTGCTCTCGTTCAATGCTTTCTTTGCAGTCACTATTTGAAGTGTACATTGAACATTCAGAAAATGCCTGTTTCTTTGGCTTGCAAGCATATTTAGTTTATAAGAGTCAGTACTTGTTCTTGGTCAAGAATGTACATTCTAACTGTTGAGCTATGTGTACTTGAGGAGGATTGATGTTGTGCCTATGGTCTGGAAACAGATTGTGTAGTGTGGTGAACTGATCATTGTGCTCTAGTTACAAGTATATTTGTCACATTAAGGAAAATGTATCTTACGATGTTGAAAGTTCACATACATCTACATATTCCCTCCAACGAAAACATATTCATTATCAAAAATTTATTTAATTTTTTCCATGTTAAAAAATGTACTGAGAATTGTATGCAGTAAAAATTCAAGTGATAAATTAAATGCTACTTCTGAATATTTTGAATGCTTAGAGATACCCCTTGACTATCAATGTAAAAAGCACATAATATGTATATATTCAAGCTGACTACTATTGTTCCTAAATAATCCAAAACCAAAATATGTTTTTCATTTAGACACACTTTAATATTGTTCTCCTGCTGTCATGCAAAAAAAGCTTATATTTTTGATCAACTCCATTATTTCCCAGATCACTTGAGGCTCTGTCTACTAGATCGATACAGTTGGGGGAACAGCCTTGAAGTCAATACCAGCTCAGCTGGGATGAATGACCTCCTTATGTCATCTGTAGCTTGTCAATCAAGATGGATGACGAGGACAAAACTAGGAGAATAGTCAGTAAACTTGTCAGCGGTGGTGATTTAGCAATGATTGTGGCCATGGTAGCATACTGAGGATGGGGGGGTGTTTTGGCAGGTAAGTCTACCTTAATGTGTATATTTGACATATGGCAAATGTTCTGAGGACCCAAAGCAAACTGTAGTTCTGCTTTGAGCCCTACATTTCTTTAAAAAAGCCTTCACAAGAAATTGTAATGTGAAAAGTAGTAGGCTGCCAGTTCAGTCTGCGCCTAGGTTTGGAAAGAATTTGCTTGTTCGGAGATTCAGCAAACTGCTGAATACCAATTTAGCTCAGCTGAGTCAAATGATCAGTGGCATCAGGAAGTGGTAATTTTAGCAGCAGTACTACTACTGTTGCTAAATGTGACAGCTTCCCCTCAGACTGGATGTTTGGAAGTTAACACCTTTTAATTTTAAATAACAGACTTTGTGAAAAAGTGTGGTTTTTTTTTATAGTTTTTTTGTGAATGAGTGCCCAGGGATAATATTTACCCCAACTTACTCATGTGAGTGTGTGTGTGTGTGGGGGGGGGGGGGCAGATAAATAAGAATATGATCTAGAAACAAAACTCCAAAGAAAAAATTAGTGCTTTAAGTACGTATTAATTAATGGCATCAGTCAGTATATTCCAATCAGCAAAAAATATAAAAGAACCAAAGTTAAACCTAGGTGGATACATTCAAGCATAAAGAAGCATTTTAAAGACAAAAAACTGCCTTTTAAAAAATGTAAGGCTGAGGGGCCACCATTAGCATTCCAACACTACAAAAAAAAGCAACAAGAAGTGCAAAAGCACGATTAGAGCAGCAAAACTTGACTACAAGAGACATATAACAGAGGAAAATCCCAAAATATTTTTAAAAATATTAATAGTGAAAAGGCAAAGCCAGAGTATATTGAACTCATGAAGGAGAGCTAGGGGAATTAAGTTACAAGACAGTATTGTTAGTAACACAGAACAGAATGTACCCTTGTGGCTAACAGATGTCAGTGTTATAAAATACTGAAAGATGTAATGTGAATAAATAACCAGGATCAGATGGCTTACACTCAAGTGTACGCAAAGAACTTAGCCAGGTTATTTTTAGACCATTATTCCTAATCTTTAAGGGCAGCTTACTGACCAGAATGGTACCAGCTGACTGGTGAAACATGATGCCAATATTCAAAAAAAGGCCAAGATACTGTATTTACCTGGAAACTACAGACCAGTCAGCCTAACATCAATAGTATGTAAACTTTTGGAGGGGATGATAAGAGACTATATCAAAGAATTTGCAAATTAAAATAGTATCATTAGTAGTAAGCAACATGGATTTATGAAGGATCATTCTTGCCAGACCAAGCTTTTAATATTCTATGAGAAGGTAAGCTGTAGAGATGTGCAGTACGGAAAAAAATATTTTTTTTTCAGATTAATTCGGTAAGTTAATAATCTTGTTTCATCATATTTGTTATGTTAAAATGAGTCACGTTCAGAATTTGTTTCCTATATTTGGATGTGTTTTGTATATTCAGATTCAGTTTGTTTTGCTAAACCAAATTATACTTATGGAAGTTGTTTTGGAAGATTGGCTATATTTGTTTTAAGGTGTTAATTCATTGTGCTGGGAGGTTACTTATGTCATCCCTGATAGTCCAACCCAAAAGAGAAATGGAATGAGCTGACAATATCGATGGAGTTGAATGCATCTGAAAGAACAAATGGAACAAAAATGAATTTTGGATTTATTTGTTGTGTTATGATTTGGAGATGTACATTATTTATAGTAATGCAAAATGTTAATACAAACTAAAAATTAAATGGGTCCTAATCAATTTGAATAATTTGTTATGTAATTACATTATTAACATATGCTTCAAACATTAACAAAAGGCTCAAACTATTGTATCATATCATCTGAATGAATACAAATTGATTAATTGTTCCGTTATAATTTATTTTGGATTTGTTAAAATTTGTTACTATTGTAAAATCAGAGATTCGGATACATTTGAATCTTAGAATAACAAAAATGTAGTCAGAATTTTGATTCATAACAAATCGCACATGTCTAGTAAGTTGTAATTTGGATAGAGGGAGGCCTGTAGACCTGGTGTATCTGGACTTCACCAAAGCATTTGATACAGTACCCCATAAACGCTTGCATCGCAAAGTGAAGACTGTTAGTAGTGACAATAGTGTATGTATCTGGATAGAAAGTTGGCTACAGGAGAGTGCCCAAAGGGTGATGATAAATAGTGTATCTTTGGAATGGTTTGAAGTTGTGATCAGGTGCCTCAGGACTCTTTCCAGGGACTAATTCTATTTAACTTGTACATAAGTAATATAGGGGTTGGAATAAAAAGTTCAATCTCAGTGTTCGCTGATCATTCAATCCCAGCAGAAAAATAAGTTCACAACAAGATGTAGAAACTTTACAAGAAAACCTTGATAAAAGTAAACAGTGGGAAACTACATGGAGAATGAAAGTAGACACCCTAAGCTATCTGTTGAGGCATATTGAGTCCATGGAAGATTTATTTTTTTTCCACATGTTTTTGGAAAATGACAAACTTTTTTTTTGTACACAAAGTTGTCACTTAAATGATATATTGCTCTCACAAGCCATGGGTATATGTGGAATTACATCCCAAAATACATTATGCTACTTCTACCAAGTATGGGGATACCACATGTGTGAGACTTTCTGGGGGCCTAGCCACATACAAGAGTCTGAAATCCACTGACCACTTTGAAAGCCCGAAGGTGCGTAACTTCCTCATTTCACTTCCTCCGCAGTTTTGGAAGCCCTGAAATACCAGGATAAATTTTAATGCACAAAAAGACAATATATTGGCCAATTATTTGGTAAGATATAAAAGATGATGCTATTCCGAGTAAATAGATACCAAACATGACATGCTTTAAAACTTCGTATGCTTCATGGAATGGCGACAAATTGCATACATGTTTAATATCCATAGGCAACGCTTTAAAAGCCTTTACAAGCTACCATTTTAGATTTACATAGGAGGTCTAGTGCTAGAATTACTGCTCTTGATCTGATGTTTGTGGAGATACCTCACATGCATGGTGCAACCACTGTTTACATACTGGCACGGGGTCAATGCTCGCACATTCAGGTGCGCCCGCGCACAGGAGGCAAGGGTACTTTTTTTTAAGTTGTTTTGATTTTTTATTATTTTTATACTGTCCCTTTTTTAATCACTTTTAATGCTATCACAGGGAATGCAAATATCCCCTATAACTTCAATGGGCATTGTCATATATTCTTTTTTGAGAAATCTGGGGTCTATCAGACTCTAGATATTTCCTCTGCCCTTACATTATCTAATCTCACCAAGATCAGTGTGATCAGATGCTTTTCCAATTTACAAATGGTGCTGTTTACTGTACCTCCCTGTATCCACCCACTTCTAATGGTGGGCACACATGAAATGTGCCAACAAATATTATAAAATATAAATGCAGAAGCATAGGGGCCATCCACCCACTGGCCACCCCAGGCCTTCGTGCTTCGGCATATATATTCTTTTTTTAACTGGGGATGAAAAATATCATCCATCAGCACTGCACACACCTACTTATGTATATTCTGAGAGCAAGTTCCTGTTGCTGTGAGAATAAACAAGTCAGTGCTGCAGCTGAATTACATTCCTGCAAAGAAAACAGCAATTGTTAACAATAAAACAGTAACTCAATAAAACAACTTTTTTATTGAAATATCTCTGCCAGAAAAAGTGTGTGGTATGCCCCCCATTAGAATATACCTCCCAGCATACAACCACTTCTAATGGTGGGCACACATAAAATTTGCCAAAAAATATTATAAAATATATATGCAGAAGCATAGGGGCCATCCACCCACTGGTCACCCCAGGACCCCATGCTTTGGCATATATGCTCTTTTTTAACTGCGGATGAAAAATCTCATCCAACAGCGCTGCCCACACTGGCATGTATATTCTGAGAGCAAGTTCCTGTTGCTGTCAGAATAAACAGTCGGTACTGCAGCTGAATGGCATTCCTGCTAAGAAAACAGTAATGGTGAACAATAAAACAGTAATAATAAAACAGTAAAATTATAACAGTGAATTGAACAGTAACAACAACGACAAAAAAAAAAACTAAAACAGATTGTAGGGTCTCTCCAAATGCGATAGCCAGTTTCTTGACTACCTAACATCTTTCAAGACCCTGTGTAATTATGTGCCCTGAACTGTGCCATGCTGTACCCTATACTAATACTCCACTAGTGTGTGGTAGTGACAGAAGATGTCCTTGAGGCAGAGACTAGGTTGGTCAGGACAAGAGAGACAAAAAAGTGGGTGTCATGCCTAATTCCATGTTTGCTACAGACACAACATATTTTTTAGAGTGCCTTTTGGGTTGGGGTACCAGGAATAGCATTGGGAAAATTCCTCTCATACAGCCAGCTAACTGCATCTGGGTTGCGGGTTTGGGGCATAGCACCTTCTGGATACAAAAGAGCTGTGATGATCTCTTCCTGGAATTTTAGGAAGGATCCACTACGTCCAGTTGCTTTGTAAAGCATAAAAGCATTATATAGAGCCAATTGAAATAAATAGACACTTTTTTGTACCAGCGTCTGGCTTTTTAGGAAACTAAGTACGGCTTCATCATCTGGTCGTTGAAGTCCACCCCTCCCATGTTTAGGTTATAGTTGTGGACACAGAGGGGCTTCTCAACAACACCAGCTGTGTTGGTAATTTGGATGGTCGTATCTGCGTGAACGGAAGACAGGACGAAAACATCCCGTTTGTCCTTCCACTTCACTGTGAGCAATTCCTCATTTCTCAAGCAGGCTTTTTCCCCTTTCTAAGATGGGTATTTACAAGCTGTTGGGGGAAGCTCCAGCGATTAGGTCGCATAGTGCCACATGTGCCAATTCCAAGATTGTACAAATGTCTAAATAGTGGCACCCTTGAATAAAAATTGTCCACGTATAAGTGGTACCCCATATGGAAAAAGGGTAACACCAAGTCCCAAACTATTTTGTCACTGATTGCCATGTAGTCTGGGTATCTGGGGGGCTCCACGTGTCTTTTCCCTCGTAAATCCGAAACTTATATGTATAGCCTGTTGCTCCCTCACAGGTCTTATACATCTTGACCCCATATCTGGCATGCTTGCTAGGGAGAAATTGTTTGAATGCAAGGTGGCCAGAAAAATTAATGAGGGACTCATCAACGCAGATATATTTCTGGGGAGTATAGACATCTGCAAATTTTTGGTTAAGGTGATTTACGAGGGGCCAAATTTTGTGGAGCTGGTCATGTTCAGGGTCACCCCGAGGACAACAGAGTGTATTGTCACTGAAATGCATAAAACAAATTATACTTTCATATCTATGCCTGGCCATGGCAGCAGAGAACATGGGCATATGATGAATCGGGTCTGTGGACTAATACAGCCGCAATTCATTTTTTTAGTAAGGCCCATGTTGAGGGTTAGGTCCAAAAAACCATTACATTTTTGAAACCGTAATGGGTTTCCATGCGAATGGTCTAACAAGGTTTGAATTTAGGTTGGCGACAAACTGTTGTGCCTATAAATTGCTTTGATCCACAATCAATGCATACACATCTTCTGTGAAAAACAGCTCCAAAAAATCAAGGGGAGTATTTAAATTTGCTGTTTCCACCTGAATTCCGTGTTGGGCAGTGAATGGGGGAAGTACGGGTGCTGCACAATTTGTGGGCTGCCAATCGGGATTTGCAAGCACATCAGGAAGGATACTAGGGGCTCTACGGGCCTGTGTGCGAATTCTTGGTGGCTGCAGGACACTGCTTGTTATTGCCACTGCACCAGCTTTTACTGCAGTTATGGGACATCACCAAGTGATACTGCAGTGCTGGTATGTGAAAGACCAGGATGTACTAGGCCGCTGGTGCTCGCTAGTTCACCAAAAGGTAGATCGGCACTAAAACTGGCACTCTGCTGCATATGAGAGTCATCATGCATTTGTACCACCTCAGAAACCTGGGAACGGGGTCTGGTACACCTGATCTTAGCAGGGACCTCTTCTCCATCATCTGAGCTATCTGTCAGGGTACCACTGCTGTCTACAGGTTCGTATTCTAAGCAGGATTCTGACAGTGAGGCTTCCCCTTCGCTCTCACTTGACAGAATCCTGTAGAGCTCTTCATTAGAGTTCCTTTCTATTGACATTTTGGCCACTAAATTTATAGATATCTAGTGTGACTCATGGGAAAAAGAGCACCTGGCTGTCAGGGGCTGCTTGAACTGCTACAAAAAAATGTACTAATCTTATCAGCATGGGCATCAACTTTTCATACTTTTACTTCCCATGGAGCACCCTTACTGACAATAGGCCTGAGCATAAAGTAAGGAAGGGGGCAGCAATCTGTTTGTTCTGTTCCCTGCGAGTTTCACTCCCCACTTCCTCTAGAACTCCCTACTATGTAGTTCCTCCAGTCCTCCATAGTGCTTTTCAGCCCTCCTCCAGAGCCCCAATCTCCTCATAAAGTATAAGGTATTTTCCTCTCTCTAATCACTGGCCCTAGCATATTTTTTCTCCTACTGAAAGCAAATGTGGTGCAGTTTTTATTCCTTCCACTGACTGAAAAGCTTTTTTCTCTCCTACTTACCACTGGCATGCAGCTTTGTTCCTCCTACTGAACACTAACTGTCAGGAATGGACTTGCCAGTAATGGTGAGACTCACCTGCCTTGTGAGCTGCAGTACCAGGGCTGGCCAGCGGGTGCTCCCAGCAATCAGAGACTCAACCCTGCAGCCAGCCAAACACCTGAAGCTGATCATGCAGGTGTATTTAAGGGATGGCCAGACCTGCAGTCTCTGCCTTGGTGTGTGTTTTTCCTGGGCCCTGTATCTTGTTACCTGCATCCCTGTTCCTGTCCCTGTCTGACTGATTCGTTGCTGACCCTGCCTGATCCGGACCTCTGCTGACTTCTCCTGTTTCATCCCTGGCTTGTGACCCCGACCATTCTCTGCCTGATCCCCTGTACCTACCTGCCCGATTGTTATTGACCCGGCCTGCCTGACGACGCTTGCATTGTATGTACTGTTATCTGTGGGTGGTTTGGTTTGGTTCGTTTGCACTGTGTTATGTTTTAGTATTGCACTGCGTTTATGTTTGTATTGTTAGTCTTTAATAAATTATATTGTTTATAACTTATCTGAAGCCTGCATTTCCCTGCGTCAGTCACATACCTCTGGTCACACCCGGAGCCCTGACACTAACACTTGAGTATTCTTTCCATCTACTGACCATTGTCTTCTTTTCTTACCTGTAATATGAACTTTAACTGTTTATTCTACAACATGAACACATTCTTTTTAGGGGGACTATTACATTTTGCTATTAGGCTCTGTGATTTCTACATGCTTCCCATGCAAATGCTGTAATAAAATACCTGGGTTCTTTACTTTGTTACATAGCCCTATCTTTGCAATGGCAAAGGTTCATATTCTTCAGTAAATCAGTCTTGGAAGTGCATGTAACTTTAGTACAAACATTCAGAATAATTTAAATCATATAAAAAATCTCATTTCTAAAGTATAACCATCCCTGAAGGCATATCATAAAAGACATATCAATGGCTGAAATGTACGTCTAATAACTCACTTTTCAAGGCTGGGATAAAAAAAAAAAATCAGCATTTTGAGCACTGTCCTGATTTAGACATCCAGGAAAAAATAGATACACTGCTCCTAATTTTGCAGCTCCAGTGTTCCACAGGAACACACTTATGTAGATTATATAAATGTAACATAGATAAAACCCAGCGTTGAATGTATGATATTTGTATGTCCATCCTAATAAAAATAGATAGAATATGTTTACATTAATTATATTATTATAACCTTATCCCTCTCCCAATCTTCACAAGGAGTTTGATTCAAACTATGTTTAAAGTTGTAGTAAAGGCTAACTCTAACTATTCTCCCTCACCCCTCCCCCCACCTATCCTGCATACACGGTATTAAAATATCAATATATTTATCTTTTTGTCTGGTCACATGATTAAGCAACTTTGGCTCACTTGACAACGGCTGTGGATTCAGGGAGCCGCTATGTCATCGGTAGGCCCCTGTGGTCCAGCCAGTAGTAGTGCTCCCTCCTTTTCTCTGCAGCAACTGTTTACTGAGACGGGAGCTGAAGTTGTTGGATCACGTGACTTGATCAGACCAGATTAAAATAGGTAGGTAAACAGATTGATACATTGTGTGCAGATATGTAGGAGGAAAGGGGAGGGAATGCTTTTCTTCTACTTAAAAGAATTTTCTTCATGTTCCAAGCCTGCAAACCTTGCCAAGCCTAAATAAGTGGATATGCACCCCCTTTTGTGTTTTTTTTTTCAATAATGATATTATGAAAAATGTAACATGAGAACACCAATGGGCATTATGGGGTGAATATCAATAGGTGGTCAGGGACACCAAAGCCTCAAAACAGATATACACTATATTGCCCAAACTATTGGGATGCCCCAATTCAGGTTCAGGTGTTCCAATCACCTCCATGGCCACAGGTGTATGAAATCAAGCACCTAGGCATGCAAAGTGCTTCTACAAACATTTGTGAAAGAATAGGTCACTCACAGGAGCCCAGTGAATTTAAGCGTGGTACCATGATAGGTTGCCACCTGTGCAATAACTGCATCCTTGAAATTTCCTTGCTACTAAATATTCCACGGTCAACTGTTGGGGGTATTATAACAAAGTGGAAGCAACAGGGAACAACAACAACTCAGCCACAAAGTGGTTGGCCATGTAAAATGACAGAGCGGGGTCAGTGCATGCTGAAGCGCACAGTGCGCAGAAGTTGCCAACTCCCTGCAGAGTCAATAGCTTAAAACCCCCAAACTTCATGTGGCCTTCAGATTAGCACAACAACAGTGCGTAGAGAGCTTCATGGAATGGATTTCCATGACTGAGCAGCTGCATCCAAGCCTTACATCACCAAGTGCAATGCAAAGCATCAGATACAGTGGTGTAAAGCACACCCACTGGACTCTAGAGCAGTGAAGACGTGTTCTCTGCAGTGATGAATCAGTGATGTTCTGGGTTTGGCAGTTGCCAGGAGAACAGTACTTGCCTGACTGCATCGTGCCAAGTGTAAAGTTTGGTGGAGGGAGGATTATGGTGTGGAATTGTGTTTCAGGGGTTGGGCTTGGCCCCTTAGTTTCAGTGAAGGGAACTCTTAGGGCTTCAGCAAACCAAGACATTCTGGACAATTTCATGTTCCCAACTTTGTGGGAACAGTTTGGGGATGGACCCTTCCTGTTCCAACATGACTGTGCACTGGTGCACAAAACAAGGTCCATAGAGACATGGTTGAGGGGTTTGGGTTGCAGGAACTTGACTAGCCTGCACAGAGGCCTGGCCTCAACCCAATAGAACACCTTTTGGGCTGAATTAGAGTGGAGACTGTGAGCCAAGCCTTCTTGTCCAACATCAGTGCCTGACCTCACAGACACGCTTCTGGAAGAATGGTCAAACATTCCCATAGGCACACTCCTAAACCTTGTGAACAGTCTTCCCAGAAGAGTTGAAGCTGTTATAGGTGCAAAGGGTGGGCCAACTCAGTATTGAACACTATGGACTAAGACTGGGATGCTATTAAAGTTCATGTGCATGTAAAGGCAGGCATCCCAATACTTTTGGCAATATAGTGTATCTTACAACTGGAGTTCCCTTAGGTTTTAGGAAAGGAAGGAACAACACCTAAAACTGATATTTCTCTTTTATTGGGATTAACCCTTTAAGCTAGAGTTATAAGTAATATATTCTCCTAGATTGTAAGCTTGAAAGAGCAGGGCCCTCGATCCCCTCATGTTTTGCATTGTATTGGTATTGTTCTGTCACATGTTCTGTCCCCCTTTGTAATGTACAGCGCTGAGCGAACTATTGGCGCTTTATAAATACTGTATAATAATAATAATAAATTCTGAAGAGGATACAAGCAGAAAATGACAGCAAAATCTTTAAGCAACTATTTTGATGGTGTGGATTATTACCTGTTTCATTGTTAATGTATAGTTTTTTAAGGCATCTGAAGTGCTTTTTTCTTTTAAACACTACCATCAAAGTGGCAATTTCAGTCAAAGGATTATTTATCCCAAAGTGCTGTATTCTAGATGTAGACTTACAATATATATTATGTTCTCCAGTCTAAATTTCTAGATAAATAATGAATTTGTCCCTGTAGAGTCTGCACAGTATCATAAAAAACAACTTTCTTTTTCTCAATTTCTTCCATATTAAGCAAAATCAACAACTCAACATATGTAACAAAGGGCAAGAAAAATATAGCTAAAAGAAACTTTAGGAAAGTATACATACTGAAGTTTATGTCCAAATAAGCTAGAACACTCACACTGATTCCAGGATAAAGTCTTACTTATCAATAAATAAGTGAATACATAAATAATAAAACATGTTTGTCTAATATAACATTTTTAAATAAGGAAATCAGCAAGGTGATGTTCTCTAAAATATTTTATCTTTTAAATGTGCAATAATTAGCAGACTTTTTGATTTGAAGAAATTAAAAAATAAGGCATTTTAAAAATAATGAAGCTGTTATACTTTTCTCATACACAGCTTTTGAAGCACACATTAATGGATGGTAAATGAACACAGGTGATTTTCACTTACAGCGCTTGTTAGCAAATAACTAACTTATTGTATCTATGTTGTTTATTTTATTTTTAAATTGTGCACTTAGTCTTTAAAAAAAGATCCACCATTTATTTTATTACTTTGCTTACTGAATTTAGCTTGTGTGACAAAAAAAATCTGCCACATTTTACAAAATATGCTACTATGTCCTTAAAAAGTTACATTTATTGGAAAACAGGTTACTTGTCGCCCATATCAGAACTATTTGAACATCAAAATCTTCATGTAGATATTATATACTGTAAGTGTTATGCTAAAGGAAATTAAAACATAATTGTTTAACAGCTCAACACCATAGGCACTATGGACAGGCCAAAGAGTCATTGATGACGTTGATAATGAGGAGTCGGATGCTGATGATGATAACCATCATCATGATAATGAAAATTGATAATTATTACAAATAGAGACTTTTACAATGATTTCATTATTTCTATTGTGACTGCACAGCAGAAGCATCAGTAGCTTAACATAATAAAATAAATAGTAGCTGCTCATGTTCAAGATTAAAAAAATAAGGAATTACTGAATAAATATTTGTAGGATGGGGAAGTAACAGATCAAGGTATTGTGGACATGAGCGTAAGTGTCGCAAAAAGCAATGAACATGATAAGCATGTAAGACAGGGAAGAAATGGTGATGATAATTTTAATAGTCAAAATACATATTTTGCTTACTGCACTGCTCAAAAAAATTAAAAGAACACCCTTTAATCAGAGTATAGCATCAGGTAAATTAAACTCCTGGGATATTGATCTGGTCAGTTAAGTAGCAGAGGGGATTGTTAATAAGTTTCAGTTGCTTTGGTGTTAATGAAATTAACAACAGGTGCACTAGATGGGCAACAATGAGACAACCCTTAAAACAGGAATGGTTTTATAGATGGAGGCCACTGACATTTCTTCCCTGCTCATCTTTTGTGACTGTTTTTCACTAGTTTTCCATTTGCCTAGGGTTGCCTGTCACTATTGGTAGCATGAGGAGATACCTGGACCCTACAGAGGTTGCACAGGCAGCCCAACTCCTCCAGGATGGCACATCAATACGTGCCATTGCCAAAAGGTTTGCTGTGTCTCCCAGGAGGAGCATTAGAATATAAAGCTATAACCACTGTGTCACATACCTGATAGAAGTCTGAATTGACAAGGTCAGCCTCTCTTGTATCTCCAACCCAGGCCCCACTGAAGGTGGAACAGATGGTGCCGACGGACAGGAGAAACACGAGTGCCTGCGGATGTTGATTGCAGAACTTGCGGCTGGAAGTGTAACTTCAGTAAGTCAAGCAGGGCATCCACTCAGGAACAGAGGAGATGCCGGAACGGCCAGCTGAGGTTAAGGAAGCACTCCACTGGAACTGCAAGATCTGGGTACATGGTCTGCCACAATTTCTGATAAGCGTGAGGCAGAACACACTGTGACAAACGGGGCTGATATAATAGGTAGCCAGGACGAGCACTTGGCAGGACTGTAGATCCAAGCTGGAGCCAGAAGCGTAGTCAGAGTAATAGCTAAGGTCAGCAATGAGCAGGTGATGAGGTACCAGAACATCAGACAGGGATGAGGTCAGAAGGAAGCCAGGATTAGAAACCGATGAGCAGAAGCATAAACAGCATCCAAGAGCAGGTCAATGGCAAGCCAGGTCAGTAACGGATACACACAGGATACAGCAGGACACAGGGAATTAGCTGAATACCAGTCAGCACTGACAGAGAGTAAGAGCCTCCTTTAAATAATCCATCTGGCGCCAGAAACTGTGGGCACGCTCCCGCATGAGTGCTCCCATGTGCGCGCATTCTTTCGCACATGCACAAGCCTATGTTCCTTTTTATTAGCAATGCACTAGTGCTCATTTCTATGCACGATGTTGTACGCATTTCTATGTGCCAGTCGCCGTACAGGAATTCCCTTACACAATGGCTCTGTTGCCAATATAAATAGCCGCAGGGATAGTAGACAGTCCTGTCTAGTCCCTCTAAAGATGTTCATGGATGATGACATATTTCTTTAGGAAGACCTGAGCAGTTGAAGCCTCATAAAAAACATGGAGGATTCATAAAAGATTGTTCCCAAACCAAGAGGACTTCAATAATCAAAAGCCTTGTGTAAATTAATAGAAAAAAGTATGACTTTCCTATCGGGAGAGAGTCCCACTTAGACTGCACCAAAGAAATGAGATCTATAGCTTGTTGTGTTTTTTTAATAAGCAACAATCAATATCCAGCTAAACAATCACACAGTTCTGACAATTAAATAATTGTTTTCCAGGTACAACAGCTGCTCTTGAAAATATTGACTTTTTCTGTAAACTTGAAAATAGGGAGTTGCAAGTACTTTACATGACCCTTAAACAGTAGTATAAATTACAATTAGCATATGCTAAGTTCAGTAGGATCCACAAAGCTATATCTGTAAAAACAAGGGAAAAGAGGGCGCACCAGCTTTGCACATTACCTAGGATGATAGCTTTATTAAATCCAAAGTTAAAATATACTCATACACACGTTGGTAACAAAGTTGTATCAAATGCAAAGCAACCAATACACAGGATCAGCTCCCAAACTCATGAGGACCCTCTTGTGGCTGACTAGTTTCGAGAAGCAGCCTCCTCTTCCTCATAGTCCTTTATGTCAGGACTAAATGTAACTTGCATGGTGTAGAAGCTCATTTAATAAAGGTGGAAATACTTTTCAATTTAAATAGTAATGTTTCTCCTTCACAAAAAGGGGAAATGGGTATGTTCATCAATATTTAATTCAATATTTAATCAGATGTTGGAAAAACGGTTTCTGCAATCTGCATTTTTGTACTGTTATTGGAACACTATCTACAAATAGTGAAAGCTTTTTTTCATCTTAGGAAGCTTTTATGGCTGTTTATTTATTTATTTTTTTTTATAAAACTGAGATTTCACAATAACATCTCCAGGGCTTTCATCCTGCCTAGAAGGAGCAAGCGCTCAATGGACTCTTTTCAATGAGAAGCTGATCATATTTGGGAACCATTTCTTTCTTGAACTCCTGCTTTACTAAGTCTAAGTATATCATATGTTCAGGATGAGTCTCAAAATCTTACCTTTTTTTTTGTTCATTGCTGTCCAGGAGGCAGCCCAGGCCAATATAATTATTTGCATTGTGACCTTGTCAAGTTTCATTTCCAATAAATCTGCTAATCTAGCAATCAACACTGAGTCACCTGAGTAATGTTGAGGTGTAGGGTGTTGTGCACCACTATAAGTAAAGCTTTTTGCATTAGAGTTAGTACTATATTGACTAAAATGTATTCTGTGTCTTTATTGAGCCTAGAGTCATGAGATACTAGACTGCAAGATCCAACTTGGTTTGGGATGGAAAGCACAATTTTATTGTTAGCAAATACAAGTTCACCTTCCTCTGGTGTCTCTTCCAGTGTCAGCACTGGGAGCATATAATTCTGGTATCCATTGAGCATTCAGGATGTTTTTTCTCTCTGTGGCTTCAGAGGCTAAACCTGGGTGTCTTGCCATGTGGTAGAGGCCAATGCAATCTGAAATGTAGCCAGTTGTATTCATTTTCCTAACCTTTGTACCCCAGGAATCTTCACTGATGCCAGGGTACTTTACTGAGGAATGGCTGTTCTTTGTAGGGCAAGTCAGTACTGCTATGTTGCTATTTCAAAACTCCCAGTGTCGTGGAGGTGCCGAGTAACCTAATGTACATCCTCCATCAGGAACTTACACATGCACCCCCCAAAAAATAATTTTTCAGATTTTTTTATGTACTTGGCATCACAGAAGTAAATCATCATGCCTAAATCAGACAAGGGTGGGGAAGTTCAAGGTCATCATTTAAATTTTTAAGGAATGTATAGCAGTTTTGTATATATTCACCCTCTTTGTTTCTTATTTTTTTTCTAAGTTATGCAAATAAAGTACTGTACGAAATATTGCACATTAATATTTTGTCATTCTATTTTCAGCCAGCAGGTGAAGCGCTAGTCTACTTTTCACACCATTTGTGTGGTTATTTTTCATCAGTGCTAAAAAGCCATTGTTTATAAATTCACTGGGTTATCAGAGCAATTTGATGCTTGTCACAAAATCAGAGATGCAAATCAAGCTTCTCTACTTTCTTTTTAGGCAATTTTTAGTGCTCTAGAAACAATGTTATATATTGCTTTAAAGCCCAACTACATACATTTTTAAGTCTGCTAGCGCAGGGGTTTAAAGGATAAGTTCACCTTTTTTAAAAAAATATTTGCACATCTTTTTTTCCAGGTAAAAAAAATGTGCATTTATTATTTTTTACTTGGAGCCTCATCAGCACATTGCGGGTGCCATGCAGGACTCCTGCAGACTTGTCAGTGTATCTGTCTGCTTGTACCTTGCACAGGCAGGCAGATACACACTGACAGGAAGAGAGAATAAGCTACCAT
Organism: Staurois parvus; assembly: GCF_062004578.1. Taxonomy (NCBI): domain Eukaryota; kingdom Metazoa; phylum Chordata; class Amphibia; order Anura; family Ranidae; genus Staurois; species Staurois parvus. Next base: position 6,606,072 of record NW_028317949.1, on the reverse strand, counting down.
AGTGCTTAAGAGTGCCATTGTAATTCATTGAGAACTACAAGCTGACAGCCAAAAAAGGCTGTTAGGAGTTGTAGTTTTGCAGTTTACGGAACTGCCCACCCACCTGGCTGCATTTTTTTCAGATTGTGACAGCTAGCAGGGAGAGAAGTTCCCCTGCTAGCTGTCAAATGGGGGATCAGGTGGGGGGGTGCAATTGTAACATGTTACACCTGAATATGGGCGTAACATATAACATGTTACAAAAGGTGAACTTAACCTTTAAAATAAAATAAGCATTTCTTACATATTCATTAAATAAAAATTGATTAATTCATATTAGCCCCAAAAACATTGACGCAGCTTTGGAATATGTCATGGCATTAAAAAAAATCAGATATGATAGATAGATAGACAGACAGACAGACAGACAGACAGACAGATACTTAACATTGCTCAATCTCTCATTTTTTGAATCTGAAAAAAGTCATGCTTGGTCTATTTTTGTTCCAAAAAAGGTGTGACTAAGCTATGCGGTATTGTTATTATCACTGTATTTCCTATCGTGAACTTTTTTTTTACAATCTAGACATACTTTTTAATGTTAGCTCAATAAAGTTTACCTGACAAAAATGTTATCAGTTCAGTTAGCCAGGAACAAACTTTCACTTCCCCTAGAACCTAAACGTCTATGGTCATTACAGCAAATAAACCTGGTTGATGTTATTTAAAATAATTAAAGCTGAATTCCAGGTATGCATATTTTTGCAAAGCTACACTGGTAAAGCTTGGAACATGCAAGTATGCATGTGTCATATCTGGCTGATCCCTGTGAAATCTGGAAATCACTGTAGTAGTCACTTCTTCGACAGTGATTGTTGACAATTAGCAGGTCTAGTGCTCAGCAACTGCCTGTTTGCTTAGTAAATTAAATAGGTCACTAGCTCAGTATGAATGCCATTTAGAGAACACTTTGCTTTTTTGCACTTAGTGCAAGCCATTCTATGAATGGATGAGGTGGAGATCATGATGTCACCACCCCAGCAAGTGAGCTTCTGTGCTGACTAAGCAGCAGGCAGCTGAACGGCATGAGACTCAGAAGCAAGTGGGGATCACTGGATTAGTGATGATTACTACAATGATTTCCAGCTTCCACAGGGATCAGCCAGGTATGGCACATGCATAGTTACAGTTCATTGGTCCAAGCTGGAAAATGTGCATACCTGGAGTTCAGCTTTAAATACATTTCTTCCATGATTTATGTGGCAAATATCGTAACTTTTTTATTTATAAACATGCTTCAGAATTCATTTAGCATTAGAAATACTGTACATCTAACATATTACATTGTATATAATCATCCTCTACACAAGCCTGGTGCTAATATATTCAATGCTAGATCTGAAAAAATGTACAGAAAGAATTCTCCAATATATATTATTAAAGCTGTAAAAAATGTAAGGCTACCAAGTCAAAAAAGCAACCTTTCAAAGTCCCAGAGAGGTGCAGATATAAGAGTCTAACTTGAACTGTACTTTAGAACCTTTTGTAAAACTACAAATGTTTTCCTTAGGTTGAATGCTATTTGCCAAAATTATGTATGATTAATGTTTTTTTTCAAAATGTTTTAGCATACAGCAAACGTTTACAAAAATAAAAACGAGTATAAGGGGGTCAGGATGTCCTTTGCATTGATACTGTTACTTTGCCCTGAACTCAAATGTCAGTGCTTGTAACAAATTCCTGCACCTGTTGGGGACAGGTACATGAATTTTTCCTAGGATGAGGAAAGCACTGAATTTAGAGTTATAGGGCAATCCACTCCCAGTGCAGCTCAGTAATTCTGAGCCTGAGAAAATCCAAGGCTCATCATTAGTAACTTCCCTTCCTTGCCCCAGTGCCCATCACACAGAAAAGTGCAGTGGCCTAGGAGTTATGTTGTGGGGTGGGCAGAGCCTCTTGGTGGACTCTGAGAACAGTTCCTCATCAGGTCTGCCTGACTAGCAGTGGAAAGCTGTGGTAAGATTCCATAACCACTATTGGACTGAACAGCAACTATGGAATCCACCCACTGCTGTCTGCTGTCAGTCACATGGTGGGCAGACATGATGGGGAAAATAGCCTCTCAGAGTTCCCCATCAGGGTCCACCCTCTGTCAGTGTGCTCACGTATCATTGTTTTTTAGGAAACTGGCAAACTGCACTCTAGCAACCAATGAAAAACAAAATAATAAGGTGAATGACACAACACCTACCTATAACTCTGGTCTATCTGTACGCAACATTGTGTTGGTCTTGTTTACCTCCAGTTTCCTTATCTACAAAAAAAATTATTCTTTTTGAATTTGTCACAATCATAGAAACAAACTAAACTAGCAAAACCAAAACAAAGCTTTCATCAATTTTGTGCAGGACATTTTAACAATGTAGGTACAAGGTACAATATAGCCAAGAAAGTGTTAAAATGCTTTAATGAACTCCCAGTATAGTTGTAAGGCTGCTGTGAGTGAGGAGCTAAAGACACAGAGGGTTATGCCAGGTTTTTTTTTTATTAATGATTATGATCTATCTATCTATCTATCTATCTATCTATCTATCTATCTATCTATCTATCTATCTATCTATCTATCTATCTATCTATCATTATAACAGGACTAATTCTACAAAAATACAGTATATTACTATATTTTAAAATAGAAATTGTAGAAGTCAATTAATAAAAGAAGAATAGGGGGGAAAAAATAAAACCATGCAGGATGATGGCACAAGCTTCCCTGGATAGGTCCTGAAATAGCCTAATTACACATATGCTAAGAAAAGAAAGGAGAGAGGGAGGAGGAGAGCCATATAAGTGTAACCAGTATTAATAATTGGAATAAATTAGGATAAATGCACTCAGTTATGAGTCAAGATCAGCTTATGAATGTAGCCCTTGAGGAATGCAGAGATCTGCAGGGAAGTGGCTGGTATCAGCAAAACTCAGCTAAGAAATGGCTGGATGGTAGATAGAGATGGACTGAACCCCCCCCTTGTTCGGTTCAAAAGTTTGACCGTGAACTTCGAACCATCACAATTCACTAAACGGTATCTTACCACATCCGAGTATGTGGTAAGATACCGCACAGCTACTAAAATACCACGAGTTTTATTTTTAAGTCATGCTGTATCTTAGTAGTGAAAACATTCTTTAATGTTTCAGCTGTCAGCGGGGTTCCAAATGTAAAAAGAATTGCTGGAAATTTCTTTAAAAATAGTGTGGGGGTCCCCCAAAATCAATACCAGACCCTTATCTGAGCATGCAGCTCTGCACTCATTCACAAAAAAAATGTAGTGTAAAAAATGATAGAAGTTAATAAAAATGTCCCCCAAAGTAGATCCAACAACAATCATGATGCCCTCCATGACATCTGCATCGAAAAAAGAAAAAAAAACACTCCACTCTCAATGCTGGCCTGACAGTTCTTAAATATCAAAGGGACGGGGGCCACCCGGTGACGTCAACTGGGTGACCCCACCACATTGTGACATCATCATGCATTGTGATTAGCCAAAGCAATGGATGTGACCTGTGGCCAGGTGCATTGCTTTGGCCAATCACAATGCACTATCAGGACGCAGTACATTGTGGGGCACGGCAGGCAAACAGCCCGCTGAACGCCCTTACCGTTCGTGTGTTCACTGAACACAACTCAACTCAAACATCCAGCCCATTCTAATGGTAGATAGAAATAATTCAAAATGTATGTAGAATCAAAATATATTACTGTAACACATTATTTATTATTTTGCATTAACGATGTTAATAAAAATTATGTTGGTATATATACATTAAACAGTAGCTACAGTTCCTGATAATTAAAATATAATTGTGACTACTTAGCTAAAATTCTAGACCTGAAAGGGAATTACAAGTGATTCCACCCAGAGGTAGTAACTAGGGACATCTAACAACTGTGCTGAGTAGTCAGGTGTATGTTTATAGTTCAAGTACAGAACTGAATATTTCATTCTGTTAAGTAGCAGCAACCATTACATTTCCTCTTGCCAATATATCAAGTGATGAATGTACTTTGGAGATAAGAGTTTTGTTCATGATTGTATTTTCTTTTTTAAGAGTGCTTATTTGTAGGTAGAATAGAAATGTCTTCTAACCAATAAAATATACTAAAAAGCAAGTGGAAAATTAGCAAATGTCACCATCCAGTCTTCTAATTATAACATCTTTAAAGGATTTTTAAAGCCATAGCTTCTCAAAAACAAATAAACAGTATTTTCTTAATTGAAGCTTTACTTGCTACTGCTGCTGTTTCTTACTCCAGCCTTACAAGGCACAATTTTCAGCAATTATTTGTGAAACAAATGATCTCCCCCATAAGCAATGAGAGAGTTGCACATGAAGAGCTAGCCATGCCCTGAGTAAATGTTTATACATTAGCTGAGAGGTTTGCGAGGTTCTTCAGATAGTGCCTGTTTGTCCAACCACCTTTAATAAAAGCTACTGTCATTCAAGCCTTGGGAGAAGGAGTCATGTCTTCCCGATACCCAGAAGAACTGAGCGTTTTTTTGCCAGCTGAGACACAGAAAGCAACCCTAGGAAGGGGAAGAAGGTGACTATTCACAGACATACTCATCTTGCCCTGAATGCAAAGTTTATGTGCTTTTAAAAGGATCAATTCAACTTCTGATAAAAATGATAAATGAATTAAAAAGGTTAATTTTAGAACTTTACATCTCACTGGTTTCTTCAGAGAAAGCACCTTTGTAAGATAGCATTTAGAATTACAAAAATAAATCCTCTTTGTTGGAATGATGGACAAACGGTGATCTTCCATTATCTCTCCACTCTTAAATTGTAAATGAAGAACAGCCTTTCTCAATTTTATCACATAGAGATAGATTTGAAATAATTGTCAAGTCTAGGAGAACCCCTGCTAAAAATGTTTATACCTTAGCAGAGACCAGCAAAATGCCTCTGGGAAATTACTAGGCCTGACTGCCATGACGGTGGTTTCAACTGGTGCCTACTCAGAATAGCTTGCAGATGGAACCAGACACATCAAAACCAACAGGGTCAGAAGGACAAGTCGCAGAAGCACACTAGAGCTAACACTAGAGCAGGTCAAATCCTAGCTGCTGGCTGCAATTACAACCTGTAACTATTTCCTGAGGGGATAACGAGGGGGTTAAAGTGGCTATAGGGCACATGAGAAGGAGCAATATTGGGATCATTGATCTTCCTAAGAAGGCAGAGATTTATATTTATAACCCTGGAGGGAAAGGCACTCTTTTATTTTTCCACCACTGAAAAAGCTATGGACTGGCTAGGTACTGCCCATAAAGCTGTTTGAGGTGCCCAATGCACTTTCCTTGCTGCCTTGTACATAGTTGCACTTATTGTATCTCATATCTCTAGAGGTGAGGCTCTTAATATCACATTTCAGTGTGCAAAGATATATCTTTCCAACTAGATTACCCACTCTGCTTGATTTCTCACTAGCTTACAGGCTATGCATGTTGTCAACTAGTGTGGAATTCACAATCTCGTTAAAATCCCAAAGGCCAACCACTGTTTTCCTGAATGTATTCCAGATGACATAATGCATTTGGCTATCTAATGGGCATTCAGGCATCCTTATTATTCATCTGTCCAATGGGAACTACCTCCTTCAGATTTCACCACCACTACCTGAAGTTGAGCACCAAGTGCTTATGGATGTGTTTATTGCCTCATAAAATGGCATAGATTGAATATCTGCTTTATGATAGCTATTTTTGTATATGCTGAGCCCCCTTATCACATTCCTGCAGGATCTAACCATGATATTATCTAGCTAGAAATTGTATGGAGTTGTAGTTTTTATTCTGCTTTATTCTTACTTACTGGAACGGAAGCTTTATGTTAAAAAAAATCTAATGATATTGCATGATTGCCCCTGTTCATTCTTAATGACTGAGACTTATTTTACTATGGGAACAGCTAAAAGGATCTATGCTCTATAAGACTACCTTACACAATAGTATTTGGCATCTAAGGTAATGCCCAATTGCATTTTACAGGTCTGTTGAATGTTAAATGAGTTTGTTGTGCATTGTTATGTCATTGCTAGTTATGGTGTTGATTTTTATTTCTGCCTCATTTCATCCTTGTTTTCTTCCTAACCCATGATCATCTGTGGGCCAAGCATTGTAACTTCCTTTTTCACTTCCTATACTCACACAGGCATTAATGTTTGATCTATGGAGTTTATTTTTGTCCTGAAACTATAGAGGTCTGGGAACCCATCTAAATTTCCCAAGTAAAAGCCAATATTATTTGTCTGCAGGAAACTCACGTGGTAAAGGCAAACCATCTCCCCTTAAAGAAACCATGGGTTTAGTGGTCTAGCCACTCTTGCAACACTACCTTTTTTGGGGAGGGGCCATTTTATATTTGTATAGGCTAAGATTTATTCCCTTCTATTTGTAATTCTGAACATATACAGCATAAACTAGTACACTCCATGCGATTACAACTGCATTATCATTTATAACCAACTACCCAGATCCATATGTTCTATGTCTGCATAACTTCAATTTGCATTAGACTCACTGCTGGATAGATGTAGCTGCCCTGATCAAATACAACTTTCAAACATCTTATCACTTAAGCCGGACGGATTGGCCCGTGGGGTCATACTTACCCTTACACCAGGTATTACCCCTGATCTATGCCTAACAAGGGGATTCAATCTGAAATAGGCTTGACAATGGGTTACAACAAGACTCTAACAAGATTGCAGTTAAATGTATACTTACCCAGAGGTGTGTCTGTTCACTCCCCTGTGCTACCTCACTTGAATTTGAAAAGTGTTAGTTTGAGACAAAAATGGAAGAGTCACCCTTTCAGGTTCTAACAACCATATACCAGACCAATAAACTATGTTCTTTGAAGCCCATGGGAAGGAAAATCCAGATAGAATATTTTTGGATTCAATGAAAACCTTTTTTCAATGCGGTGCACTTAACTCCCCTACATGCTATATTAAAGAACCTCTAGGTTCAACAAAGACTTCAGTAATGCTTATGCTGCAGCTGAATCCAAGTACATAGCATAATCTATTGTCTTTAATCATATAGCTTTGGAAGACCTGTCAAATTTATATACAAATAATATGTATGAAAATGCCAAAGGAAAACAGTTTTTACTAAACAAAAATATTTCAAATATGTCAACAGAAACCTAGCACTGCTATCCCCAAGGAGCAAGACTCCTCCGGAAGACAAGTTACTGCTGGTATACTTATATGTATAAGGTTACTGCTGGTATTGAGGTCCTTCTGTGTTTTCATGATTTCTATGCAGACATGTATGCTTCTACATTTAGCTCAGATGCTGACATAGACATGTACCTTGAAGATTTGACATTTTGTCAGTGCACTAATGCCCAAGAGGCCTTGTTGAACAAAGTAATCACAGTGGACGAGGTGAAAGCTGCAATCACTGCTTAAATGATGGGAAAGACCTTCCCGACAATTTACTCTGAGTGATGTACAGTATAGCAGTTACAGGGACAAAGTGGCTCCTTGTCCTGATATGCATAAACAATGACATATTTGAATAAGGTATATTACCCTATTCAATGTATGATGCCACAGTTATTGTGTTGCTTAAGCCAGATAAAGACTCAACAGAATAATCAATTTATAGGTACATTTTCCTGTTAAATGTAGATTATAAAATTGGTCTCAATACAGTTATTTTCTCCATTATACATAATGACCAGACTTTATGCAAGTGAAATCAACATTCATCCACAGGACACAAATTATGGCACAATTACTGGGTTACATTCTGGACTTCTGTGATTTGGCTTCTCTTAATACTGCCATGGCACTGGTCTCAGCTTGCTTGCCTACGTCTGAAATTTTGGCTTTGGCCTTAGATGTTGCAACCTGTCACTGTTATGTATGCCTATCCAGGCTCAAACATATTAGTGAATGGTTTTCTATCACCTTCATTATTGCTACACAGGGGTACCCCACAAGGGTGTCTATTATCCCCACTCTTCTTTACAATATCAATTATATCACTAGCTCTTTGGATTCATCAAATGGACATATTTTGGGGAATCCCCTTGAGAGGCAAAACAGACTGGATGGGCAGATGACTTATTTCTATACATGCAGGATTCAGATCAAAAGCTAACTCTAGCTATCCAGACCATTAAAAACTTTGGTACGCATTTTGGCCTCAAAATCATTAGGCAAAAATTTGTCTTCATGCCACTATCTTCCACTTCCCGAATACTTAAGCTGGTAACTTTCCTTTGTCCACTTAAACTAGTAACTTTTAATACTTTGGGATAGTCAAAACTAGGGATCCTTCCAAAACCATTACTGCTTTTGTAATATGTCAAAAGTAAACTGTTGGTTTTGGTTTAGGTATCTCCTAAAATTATCCTACTACTAAAGTGTTTACATATATTATCAGGCATGCCTTTGCCCATACCTAAATCTTTCAGCACATAACTGAACTCACACTTATCAAACATTGTTTAGTTTAATACCAGGCATAAGCTGAAACCTACAGAGACCCAAAGGTACACAGACCTATCAAACATGTACCTCTGTTATCTGGATAACCAATTAATGCATCTAAATAATCAGTGTTCACTTATCATCTCTCCATCAGCAGAGACATACTTGGTGATGATACTAAAAATAGATCAACTTCTTATATGCTTGGAGGTCCTAACAACTCCCACCCCAAATTCATATACCCAATTTGAAATTGACTAGGTCACTATGGAGGAAGTCCAGGAAGTTGTCCTACTCAGATTCAACTACTGTATGTGGAAGCTTAAGTTATGTTGAGTGGAGACCCAACATCTGAAATGTAGGCTTCCATGTAGCTGCCTCTATAGTTATTTACTACTGAGGCATGCTTTGGGCACCCAGTTTAGGAATCTGGATGTTCATATCTCCAATTACCCTCTGCTTAATAATATTACATTTCAGGACCATCTATTATTCTCATCCGCTATTAATCACAAACTTATATAGCTATATACACTGACTGGCCAATTTATTAGGTACACCTTGCTAATGCTAAGAAAATATCCCCCATATCATTACACCACCTCCACCAGCCCGGACCCTTGATACAAGGCAGGATGGATCCATGCTTTCATGTTGTTTAAGCAAAATTCTGACCCTACCATCTGAATGTTGCAGCAACCAGTCTTCCCATTTTCTTCTGACCTCTGCCGCTCACTGGATATTTTCTCTTTTTCAGATCAATCTCTGTAAACCCTAGAGATGGTTGTGCATGAAAATGCCAGTAGATCAGCAGTTTTTGAAATACTCAGACCAGCCTGTCTGGTACCAACAACCATGTCATGTTCAAAGTCATTTACATCCCCTTTCTTTCCCATTCTGATGCTCGGTTTGAACTTCAGCAAGTCATTTTTACCACATCCAGATGCCCAAATGCATTAAGTTGCTGCCATGTGATTGGCTGATTAGCAATTTGTGTTACCAAGCAATTGAACAGGTGTTGCACAGCCCCAGGTGGATTTTAGCCACTAAATCTGGTTATGCCTGGTGATATCCTCATACTGGAACCAGGTAGTCATGATGCTTAGCTCTATTGTCTCTGGTGGTACCCTACACTTCAGAAACATGTCCCTTTGTATTGCTGGATGAGGAGGTGTAGCCTTGGTAAATCAGAATTTTCTTTTAATAGACTTTATTCATGGCACAAAATATGATTTTATTATGTGGATGCAGGCTACCCAACACTTGCCCAATAAATAGCATCAGCCAACCAAATATTTCTGAATGAAAGGTAATATACAATAACAGAAAGTGTACACGTAAGCATAAGAAAATCTGGAAATGTTTGAATACCTCTGCTCTCACCTTCAACAATGCAGAATATCATCAGAGAGGATTGTTCAAGATAACAAATGATCTATGTCTATTATTAACTTATTGTTTATTTTGTACGTGTGTCATATTGGCACTATACAGGGTTTATCATCTAGGGGCACCTGTCTATTCCTATAGATAAGTAAACACTCAGATGTGTGGCTATTAATGTATAGCCCATAACTTATTTGTTTAGATGGATGTTCACAAACACCCATCATTCCCAAATGCAGTGATACACTCTGTGCCCATGTAATCAAACCCTAATTTCTGTGTTAAATGGAGTTAATATATAAAAAAGCAAATTAACTTTCATGACCCATTTTATTCTGTTATATTGGGTGCATAGAAAGAGCAGCATAGAAACAAACAAACAAAAAAGGAAAAACATCCTAAAAATAATTGTATAGATTGTTAGAAAGGGAGGAGACCCTCATCTAGTTTTTCCACTGAGTAGAATAAAACAGCATATCTTTTATACTTATTTCAAACTTTTATATTACTTTTTTGTTTTTTTTCTTATAAATATGTTCATGGATGCATATTCTAAAAAAAATAAAATGATCACACACCAACTGCATTTATGGCTGCCTTAGAGCAATTGAAATTCTATGTTTCTCCTCTATTCAAGCACACGACACATCTAAAAGCTGTATGTTCATATTCATACATGCAATACATCTAAGTGGTGCTACGATATGAATAAAGAGATTTTAAATTTTCCATAAGTGGTACTCTGTCTACACTTCAAGGACTAATCACATTGGGAGAGTAAAAAATAAAGAATAAATAAAAGATAAATTAGAAAAGCTGCTTACCTGTCTCTCTTAAAGAGGTTTTAAAACAGGGAAGTGCAAGTGCGTGTGTAGTAGAAAGATTGTGATATTTCAGATTTTTTGTTAGATGATTTGTACCAATATGTAATGGTTTTGATTATCATCAATAAATTACCTACACATTTCATGGAATTCCAAAAGCCCCCCGTCATCAGGGTGTAGTGTTGCTGTATGAAGCATGACCTGGACAATCAGACATGAGAATCTGGGTGGTGATATTAGATATAATCATAAAATCTTAAACAATTTGCCAGCAGATCCTTCATTTTGTGTAACCTCTATCCTGTTTAACCAATGTACCTTCCCTAGATGAACTTGTTAAAAGTTCAATGGCATACACTACATTACTGGAGGTTTAGCTATATGGACTTGGTGGAATAATGTTATTTCACAGTTTGCAGCAGCAACTGTTTTAACCTCCCCGGTGGTCTGATTATGTCAGTATTTCTGAGCTCAAAGCGGTACATTGTTTTCAATGGAAATATGTTGTTTTTTTATTGTAGGCCTGTAATTCTTAGGAATAACTCACTGAAATCTGTCCGATCAAGAGTCTAGTAGACATCCCGGGTATGATAAAATCTGGAACACAAAATCATAAATTATAAAATAAAAAATAATCATAAATGAATAATAATAATATAATAATAATAAATTTACTTAAATATTATAATCAAACCAAAAACACTGAAATTTGAAATATAGCGCCAAGTTCGCACATCACTGAGCTCAGTCGCAAAATTGTTTTCAGTGTCTGATGACGAATTTCCCCACAAATCATTATCACTCAATTCTGCAAGTGGTTCTAATTTACTATCGCTGTTCTCTAGCTGGTCTAAAACTGCTTTTGACCTAAAGGGACGCTTTTTGGATGCCATGGACGTTTCCCTGTTTCCAGGCAGAAAGAACGGTAAAAACGCAGGCAGGGCACAGGACAAAACACTCGGGACAAAATGTATGTGAAATGGTTTGATACAGTAATGTAATACTATCAGCTTTTAGTGCATTGAGTGAATCTCAGATTTTTATATTTTTGAAATTCCCGCTGGTTCTGCCCCCATATGTACCCACACTTGCAGGGAATGGGACCCGGAAGACGGATGCCAGCATCTGCCAGAGGACATGGCCGGGGATGCTGCAGGGGGGACATTGCAGGACCGCAGGACAAGGTAAGTGCTCGAGGGATCACTGGAAAGTGCTGCAGTGTAATCTCAAGTGTATCTCGTGGTTACTGCTTCTGGTACTGAAAGTTAACGCTGAGCTACACTCGAGAATACTGCCAGGGGGGTTACGGTTTCCTTGTCAGCTTCCTTATTGAAGTTCCATGCTGATTCATTATTCCCTTAGGTTAAGTGGTCGTCAGAAGCCAAGAATTTGGTGTTTCTAAAAGATTCTTTCAGAATTTAAAGTATATGTAAAACTAACCATTAAATTCTCATTCGCGTTTTAACATATTAGCATAATTCTAAAAGTTATTTTCAATATTGGTAAATCTTCAGCTTTTGTTAAAAAATACCTGCTACTCTTATCATAAAGGTCCTTGTGCAGGAATTCTCTATTATAGGGTAGCAGCACTCACTTCCTGTCTCTCAGTTGGATTGCTGTGTCATCACACAGGGTCTTTGTCATCACACATGGTCTTCAGAAAGAGACTACAGATGACCGTTTAAACACACATTACTAAGACATAGTCTAATGCTATCTTCATCAGGAAATTGGACCTAAAAATTCCAATGTTGTACTTCATGCATAAGAAAAGAAGGGTCAGGAGAGCATCAGCACACTCCTCCAAATCATTGGATTCAGATGTTCCAATCCCCTCCATGGCCACAGGTGTATACAATCAAGCACCTAGGCACGAAGACTGCTTCTGCAAACATTTGTGAAAGAATGGGTCACTCTCTGGAGCTCAGGGAAGCGTGGTACTGTGATAGGTTGCCACCTGTGCAATAATTTCATCCGTGAAATTTCCTTGCTATCAAATATTCCACAATTGTTTGTGGTACTATAACGAAGTGGCAGCAACTGGGAACAACAGCAACTCAGCCACAAAGACGTAGGCCACATAAAATGACAGAGCGGAGCTAGCGCATGTTGAAGAGCACAGTGCACAGAAGTTGCCAGCTGTCTGCAGAATCAATAGCTAAAGACCTTCAAACTTCATGTGGCCTTCAGATTAGCACAATAACAGTGCGTAGAGATAAACTATCATATGGTACAGCGCTAAAAAACTAAAATATATATAACTCTAAAAAATATATATAAATATATATAAACAAAATAAATGTGAAATAGTGTGTAGGAGCTTCATAGAATGGGTTTCCATGGCTGAGCAGCTGCATCCAAGCCTTACATCATCAAGTGCAATGCAAAACATCGGATGCAGTGTGTAAAGCACGCCAGAACTGGACTCTAGAGCAGTGGAGATGTGTTCTTTGGAATTACGAATCATGCTTCTCTGTCTCGGTTTGGCGGTTACCAAGAGAACGGTACTTGCCTTTCTCCTAGATTGTAAGCTCCAAGGAGCAGGGCCCTCAAATCTCTCTTGTATTGAACTGTATTGTTACTATATTATCTCCCGTTATATTGTAAAGCACTGATCAAACTGTTGGCGCTATATAAATCCTTTATAATAATAATAATAATAATACTGCCTTATGCCAAGTTTTGTGGAGAGGGGATTATGATGTGGAGTTGTTTTTCAGGGGTTGAGCTTGGCCCCTTAGCTCCAGTGAAGGGAACTCTTAAGGTGTCAGCATACTAAGACATTTTGGTCAATTTCATGCTCCCAATTTTGTGGGAAAGGTTTGGGGATGGCCCTTTCCTGTTCCAATATGACTGCACACCTGAGCACAAAACAAGGTCCATAAAGACAGTTTGGCATAGAGGAACTTGACTGGCCTGACCTCAACCCGATAGAACACCACTGGGATGAATTTGAGCAAAGGCTGTGAGCCAGGTCTTCTCGTCCGACATCAGTCATAGTAACACTTTTCTAACAAGACAATGATACAAAACACACATCTAAGGCCACTGTTGCATTTCCGAAGAAGGACAGGGTGAAAGTGATTCCCAGAAAAAGTTTTACTACATCCCCCAGATAAAGCTATGATATCCCTGTGGTGCAACGCATTGGGGAGGGGCAGTGACGTCACCACGCATCTATTCATCGATACGGCGAGTACTGAGAGTGTGTGCCAGCACACCCACAAGGCAGATCTACACCACACACAGCGGCTATTTGCATGAAAAGCGCATTATAATTGGTTTTAATGTGAGTGCATTATGGACGCACAATAAAGGCTTTTATATCTTGGATAAGGCACCATATATCTTTCTATTTTCTTCATGGTTTACGACGAAATTCAGAGAACCGGAGTGAGGAGTGCTATAAGGAGGGAGAGATCCCTGTATCCATACAGGCTCACAGAGCAACTTCCTCTCCACAGAATCCCAGTTATAAAACTACAAGCTCTTTGGAAGGAGAGTATATTGTTACCTCACACCTGCTAAACTCTATGCACAGTTGATTCTGCACATTTGCACATTGGATACATATATTTATTTATTGATATTTGTCACTTTAACACACAATTTAATATCACAATCGGACTTCTTTAGATTTACGGTGTTACGATTTTGTACTCTACTTTGTGATCACAATTGGACTTCTTTATGGTGATACAACTTTATGTTATTATCATTTACAAAGCACTTATTAATTTGGTATATTTATATTTAGGTACTTTCACAGTGGAAGTTCATGCAAATAATATAATTGGAATTTGTTTAGGATCTTGTTTTAATGTGAGATAAAGATCTTCTATTAGAGTGTGGCAACCAATAATTTATTACATTCCTGGTCACTGTTACTATCTTTGCTTTCTGGGGGTACGGGATCTACGGGAAAATGGCTGCAGCCGATCAAGTGACCGAAAATCACCGGCAAAATGGCGCCAGCCAATTTCACATTTGGAGCCTTGCAGGCTACATAAAGGGTATTTAAACAAGATGTTGGTAATGGGCATACCCCTGAGGACGTGCTGTTGCACGAAATGCTTTGGGAGCCTACATTACTGACAACACACCGCACTACCGAGGAGCGGCGGCCATCTTGGTATTTGATTATACTATTTATTTACTCCACGTGGATGCTTTCTTACTACTGTGATTTAAGCTCATCAATAAATACTGCACTATATAAGCACTTTCTGGCTCCTGTGGTTGAGCTGATTCCCCCCAGTATTAGATGACACCTGCCCCAACTGATGGATAGAGGAAGCTGCAGGAGTAAATCCGGAGCTGTCATTATACCCCCATATGTGTGATATAAACAGAGGCGCTGATTTACTTGCAGTCTGGTGAGTGTACATCCATCTGAAGCGGTGGATTCTCTTCATCAATAACCGCACGTTTGCACTTGCACACTTGGATAAAGGACATTAGCCATTTTCACTGCTAGGAAGCATCTGTCTCTGGATCCATACAGAAGTTTAAATCACCAGCCGCAATCACACTACCCCTTTTAAAGTCTGGTAGAAGTATATGGAATTTTGGACTATGTCGACCTTCCCTTTTTCCAGCAACCACAGTTGATTCCTTTGTCTGGCCAATTTTCCCCAAGGAAATTATTGGATATTCTCCTGAGCTCTTTCTCCCTCTGGTGGTCGGCGAACATACTATATGCCTTGGGATACCTGGTCTGAAGAGATCCTGGTTGCTGGCTCCCTCCGGTGGTCTTCAATCATAGCTCTGCCATTTGGAAACCCTGTTGAAATGCTGCGATAGATGTTGCCATAATCAGAACACCTGGGTCCAGATGCTCACACCTAGATGATCTCATGATCTACATGCGTTTTATATAGCGCTATCTGGTTAGTGCATATTATTCTCATTTCCTCACCATTTGATGTCACAAATATTTTGATGTTTGCTACAAACAGACTGTCACCCATCTTCACGTTTCAATTTTGGAAATCTATTCATGAACTTATCCATGCTTGGTGATTCATAGCTATGTGCGTTATGCACCATTTTGCACACATATAAGTATATATGTCAAATTCGAAGTAACATACATGTGTTTGGTATTTTGTTTGCTTTAGATCATATAGGAGCACTGCATGCTTGTTTTTTATATATTGATGTTATCCCAAGAGGTTTTTTGAGGTTTTACCCTTTTATGCTAAGCTGCTCCACTATACAGATCTAGCGCTCGTTTTTCTTAGATATTTGTTTTCATTTTCACTGCCTGCTCTATAATATTTGCGGTTGTCACGGACTCTCAGTGATTCATTTATTTATTTGATTGCACTATTCACACACTTGTTTGCACTTTATATTTTCAAGTATGATATAAGATATTTACATTTCATGAGTTTAGAGCGCTGCACGTTTATGATGTATGTTGACATTGGCACAGTTACCAATACCTTAAGTGCTAGCAGCTATTTCATTTTGCACTTTATATGTTTGAGTATGATATAAAATATTTACGTTTCATGAGTTTACAGCGCTGCACGTTTATGATATACATTTCCATTGGGACAGTTACTAATACCTTAAGTGCTAGCAGCTATTTCATTTATCCGTAATTAATTTATTTACATAATTTTAGATATAATTTTTTAGAACTTGCTTTTATACTCTTTTTGTGTGAATTTATGAATATATAAATTATTACCTATATCCTACAGTACTAACGACTACTAGGTATAACACTAACTATAACATCTCATTATATGCGCTCGCTTAAATTTCTTTATAAAGTTAAATAAATGTTCTATAAAACTCAGTTTTGTCAACATTTTGAAAATTTTTCTTGTATTCATCGAGATATTGATTAAAATCTTACCTTTCAAAAGGGGTGTACTCAGTTATGCTGAGCACTGTACATACTGTATTTTATATATATATATATATATTTTTTTTAGAAAACTGTTAAGGATTAAAACTACTTTAATCCCATTTCTTTGGAAGTAAAGGTACAGCTTCCTGACCCTATCTATTCAGTGAGACACATGCTGCAGTATGGGAATATGTATATATTAAGCATAAAGAGAAGTAGAGCAAAGGTTAGTTTCAGAAACTATTTTATATTCATTATAAAATCATCAGTGATATTTTAAAGGTACATCTTGCCACCACAGTTTTCTCCCTCTCTTGGTCATTTAACTACCTATTGCAATTGTCAGACTCCGGTCTAGAGTGAAAACCTCACTGGTGAGTTTCTACACCTTTGGAGTACGTCCCGTGTTGGGATCCCATAAGTTGAGACATTTTGTAGGTGGTTTTTTAGTCAACTATGGTGGGACAGTGTGAGCGTTTGTGGACAAGCCCTGGTGGGCAAGGTGGCTTTAAAGGCTTCAGTTCCTGGTTGGTGTGCTCTGCTCAATGGTACAGATACAGTTCAGTCTTTTTGATTATAGTTATTTATGGAAACTCTGTGCCCTGGGTCGGGCCATATCTATGGGACGATGTTGAGCTTTCTGAATGTCGCTATTCTGAATGTCTTCTTACAGATGGAACCCTGACTCTATCTAATCACTCCAATATTACTATATTGACAAATTTGTGTCCCTTACGGCTCACCTTTCTTGCATATAGGTAGGTTTGCACATTTTGTTATACCCGTCCCCCTTTGTATATCAAATGTCACCTATATTATTCCATGACAATTTAATGATGAGGCACCTTTTGTTTGTGTCTTTTGGTCATATCCTTTTTAGGGATTCACACTATACGTGTTGATTACCAGTGGTTGATGCACGTTTTTTGTCTGGACCAGATTTGGCAATATTACTATACTTCCTTAATATACCTTATACCATTGGATGTTCCTATATAGGGTCCTAGTCATTACTTAGGAGATTTCCTTCATGTGTCTTAACAGTTCCATATATTTTACATGTTAGGAAGCCCTTTGAGGGGCTGTCACTTGTTCTTTTGACTTATTGGGATCCCCCCGTTGACTAGCCCTGGCTGCGAGGGCTCAGATCCCCCTCCTAAACCCCCGCTTTGATTCTTGTGGATTAAGGTACACCCAATTCAATTAATATGAATTCTAAATAATAGTTAAAATAATGTGTTTTGTATATTTTACACCAACCTTTCTCTTATTTAGCAACTCCTGAAGAAGCGATATAATCGCAAAACATGTTGAGTCACTACAGCCATTGACGTCAGAATATATCTCTCTATACTCTTCCTGGGCTATGGTGGATTTGTATTGTGGGATGTATTTACACTATATGTACCTACAATATTTGTAACTGCACAGAGTGTATTATACCATTGGGGGACTGCACCCTCTGCAGATGATTTTACTAATTGTACGTCTGTGCATATTCAATAAAGCAATAATTTTAATGAATACAGTTGTAGTGCCTATGTTTAAATGATTTTTATTGAAAGATTATAACATAACAAGGGTATATATAAACAACAGCTTAGAATGGTACACATTAGAGAGAACAGTAATAAAGGAAACAGGTAAGATTGGAGTTTCTCCACCATCTGGCTGGAGAAACCATAAGTCTTGATTATGCTTACATGAGAAGTATGCTCAGTATTCTGTGTACCTTTTAGGAGCAAGTAAGTTGTAAATGGGGGAGGGCTATGAGGTGGGGGGAGGAAGAGGGAGGGAAGACACACTTGTAGCATAAATAAGTACCTTATAGTATTAAAGGGTAGTATTCAGTTTATTGAGCAATTAGGATTTTTCAACCATCGAGACCATTGTATTGCAAATTTCTGATATGATGAATTTTGAAGGGCTGTTCTTCTTTCCATCTCACATTGGAAGTTGAGATCAGCCATGAGACGGAGCAGGAGTGGAATGGTAGGGGATCGCCACAATTTAGTAATGTTGGTCTTTGCAGCTGCTAGAATATGAATGAAGATGGTGCGTGAGTTTATGGGGAAACTATCTATTCCGATGTGGAGGAGGGCTAAGGCCAGGTTTGGGGAAACTGGAGTTTTTGTAATTAAGGAAATTATTTGGAAAACTTTGTTCCAGTAGGATTTGAGGGACTTACATGTCCATAGTAAATGAAGAAGGGAGCCATTTTCTCCGCAGTGTCTCCAGCAGGTCTGGGAGCGCTGAGGGTAATATATGGATAATTTAGTGGGGGTTAGATACCATTGGTGTAGAATTTTAAGGTACGTTTCCCAATGGGAACTACACTTTGAAGCTTTAAAGGTAATTGTGAATGTTTTTTTCCCAGGTATGCTGGGCTATTGGTTGGATCAAGTTTTTTTCCCAATTACTTAAGGATGAAGTATATGTGGTGAATAGCGTTCCGGTTATAAGTGTGTAGAAGGTTGAAATTCCTTTCTTAGGATGGTTTGTCCTATGAAAGAATTGATGTGCAGTAGCAGGAATTTCTATTTCGAATGGTGGAGTTGTTTTGTAAAGGGCGTGTGTTATACGCAAATGAGTGAATAGTTCTTTGTCTGGAAGGTGAAATTTCTCTTGTGTTATATGAAATGAGTTTAGTTTATGTATAGTATACATATCTCGGATGTAATGTATGCCCCAAGCTTTCCATGATGTCAGATTTAAGTGAGGAGAGATGAGGTGCAGGGATGAGAGTGGGGACAGAATATGTATGTTGTCTTTATGTGCTTGATTACAAGCTAGGAACTCATGCCAGGCCATCAAAGAGGCTTGTATGCAGGGGTGATTATGCAAAGAGTGGGACTGAAATGTTTGAGGTATGAATAGTATATCTGATAATGAGTGAGGTAGGTGCAGGGAGGTTTCCATGACAGTCCAGGTTTTTTCAATAGTAGGGTGCCACCAGAAGAAGAGTTGGTCCAGTAAGGCGGCTTGGTAATATGATTTTAAATGAGGTAGACCAGCTCCACCTCTGGAGGGCGGACGGATTAGGAGATTTGTATTGTACCTGGGTTTTTTTGCGTCCCCAAGAAATTTGTTCAATATTTTTTGAAGTTTAGAGAAGAAAGAATAAGGAACTGGTATAGGGAGTGTACGAAATATATAGAGTATTTTAGGTAGTATGCACATTTTTATGGTTGCTACTCTGCCTAGTATCGACAGAGTAGTAGTACGTAGGCTCTTAAGGTCCTGGGGGATCGTGTCAAGTAGTGGTTTGAAATTAGAAGTGTAAAGTTGGTTAATTTTGGTTGTAATTTTAATTCCCAGGTAGGGAATGCTATGTTTTTCCCAAATAAAAGGGAAGTGTTTAGAGATTAAATTCTGTGTCGCTATGGGTGTATGGAGATTTAACATAGTTGATTTAGATTCATTCAATTTGTAGTATGAGACTGTTGCGTAGTTGTGGATATGCGTGCGTATCGATTGAAGCGATTTATAGGGGTTTGTGATCATTAGGATAATATCGTCCGCAAATAGACTAATTTTGTGTTCATTTTTAAGAAATTTCATTCCTGTAAAATTTGGGTCGTCTCTAAGTTTGGATGCCAATGGTTCAATAAGTAAGGCAAAAATAATAGGGGAAAGTGGGCAACCTTGTCTGGTTCCGTTTGATATGCTGAAGGGCTGTGAAAGTGTGCCATTGGTCAGTACTCTAGCTGTTAGAGTATAGGGGTAGGATCGCCGATAGCATCCAGTAGCATCCAGTCTGTTATTCCATATTTCCGGAGTGTAAGTATCATGAATTGCCAGTGAATTCGATCAAATGCTTTTTCTGCATCGAGTGATAGAAAAAGAGAAGGTTGGCTATCAGATTCTAGTTGGTGTATTAGGGATATAATTCGTCTAGTAGCGTCCGGGGCCTGTCTACCAGGTATAAATCCCACTTGGTCTGGGTGAATTAGTGTGGGTAGATATGGGAGTAGACGTAAGGCAATTATTTTGGCATATATTTTTATGTCCGTATTAAGTAATGAGATCGGTCTGTAATTCTGGACTAATTGGGGGTCTTTGCCCGGTTTTGGAATAGTGGTAATTAATGATTGTAGCATGTCAGAGGGGAATGTTCCATTAGAAGCAACTTGGTTATATAGGTCGGAGAGATGTGATGAAAGGTTAGATGCAAATGTTTTGTAAAATTCGTTAGTGAATCCATCGTTCCCTGGTGATTTGTTTAGAGGTAGGGAGTGTATAGTTTTTCCAATTTCTGTGGGTGAAATCCGCACAGAGACAGATTCAAGTTGTGATAAAGTGAGTTGGGGGAGATTCGTGGTCTGTAGAAATTTTTCGATAGAGAGAATTGTTGGTTGGACAGTGTTCGGATCGTCTTTTATATTGTATAGGTTCTGATTAGAGATGAGCGAATTATTCAAAAATTCGATACGGCTGATTCGCCGAATTTGCGGGAGAAATTCGATTCGATGCAAATTTATTCACCGCGAATTTAACTTATTTAAAGGGTTTCTAGGCTTCAGAGAGCCTTTATATTAGTGCAGAACACTGTACCTTTAATTTAAATGCCCTTGGAGTCTGCTGGGGAAGAGAAATAATACTGTCAGTCAGTATGACATGCAGATGAGTGCCGTCGATCTTAGAATCACCGCACACTTCACTCATTTGGGCAGTCACGGGGCATGACGAAGAAGAAGAAGAAGAAGAATGAAAAGAAGAATGAAAAGAAGAAGAAGAAGAATGAAAAGAAGAAGAAGAAGAATGAAAAGAAGAATGAGAAGAAGAATGAAAAGAAGAATGAAAAGAAGAATGAAAAGAAGAATGAGAAGAATGAAAAGAAGAATGAAAAGAAGAAGAAGAATGAAAAGAAGAAGAAGAAGAATGAAAAGAAGAATGAAAAGAAGAAGAAGAAGAATGAAAAGAAGAAGAAGAAGAAGAATGAAAAGAAGAATGAAAAGAAGAAGAAGAATGAAAAGAAGAAGAAGAATGAAAAGAAGAAGAAGAAGAATGAAAAGAAGAATGAGAAGAAGAATGAAAAGAACAATTAAAAGAAGAATGAGAAGAATGAAAAGAAGAATGAAAAGAAGAAGAAGAATGAAAAGAAGAATGAAAATAAGAAGAAGAAGAATGAAAATAAGAAGAAGAAGAATGAAAAGAAGAATAAAAAGAAGAAGAAGAAGAATGAAAAGAAGAAGAATGAAAAGAAGAAGAAGGAGAATGAAAAGAAGAAGAAGAAGAATGAAAAGAAGAATGAAAAGAAGAAGAAGAAGAATGAAAAGAAGAATGACAAGAAGAAGAAGAAGAATGACAAGAAGAAGAAGAAGAAGAAGAATGAAAAGAAGAAGAAGAAGAATGAAAAGAAGAAGAAGAAGAATGAAAAGAAGAAGAAGAAGAAGAAAAATGAAAAGAAGAATGAAAAGAAGAAGAAGAATGAAAAGAAGAATAAGAAGAATGAAAAGAAGAAGAAGAATGAAAAGAAGAATGAAAAGAAGAAGAAGAATTAAAAGAAGAAGAAGAAGAATGAAAAGAAGAATGAAAAGAAGAAGAAGAAGAATGAAAAGAAGAAGAATGAAAAGAAGAATGAAAAGAAGAAGAAGAAGAATGAAAAGAAGAATGACAAGAAGAAGAAGAAGAATGAAAAGAAGAAGAAGAAGAATGAAAAGAAGAATGAAAAGAAGAAGAATGAAAAGAAGAAGAAGAAGAAGAATGAAAAGAAGAATGAAAAGAAGAAGAATGAAAAGAAGAAGAAGAAGAATGAAAAGAAGAAGAAGAATGAAAAGAAGAAGAAGAAGAAAGAAAAGAAGAAGAAGAAGAATGAAAAGAAGAAGAAGAATGTAAAGAAGAAGAAGAAAAATGAAAAGAAGAATGAAAAGAAGAAGAAGAAGAATGAAAAGAAGAAGAAGAAGAATGAAAAGAAGAATGAAAAGAAGAAGAATGAAAAGAAGAAGAAGAAGAAGAATGAAAAGAAGAATGACAAGAAGAAGAAGAATGACAAGAAGAAGAATGAAATGAAGAAGAAGAAGAATGAAAAGAAGAATGAAAAGAAGAAGAAGAAGAAGAATGAAAAGAAGAATGAAAAGAAGAAGAAGAATGAAAAGAAGAAGAATGAAAAGAAGAAGAAGAAGAAGAATGAAAAGAAGAAGAAGAATGACAAGAAGAAGAAGAATGAAAAGAAGAAGAAGAAGAAGAAGAAGAATGAAAAGAAGAATGAAAAGAAGAAGAATGAAAAGAAGAAGAATGAAAAGAAGAATGAAAAGAAGAAGAAGAATGAAAAGAAGAAGAAGAAAGAAAAGAAGAAGAAGAAGAATGAAAAGAAGAAGAAGAAGAATGAAAAGAAGAATAAAAAGAAGCAGAAGAAGAATGAAAAGAAGAATAAGAAGAAGAATGAAAAGAAGAAGAAGAAGAATGAAAAGAAGAATGACAAGAAGAAGAAGAAGAATGACAAGAAGAAGAATGAAATGAAGAAGAAGAAGAAGAAGAATGAAAAGAAGAATGAAAAGAAGAAGAAGAAGAAGAATGAAAAGAAGAAGAAGAATGAAAAGAAGAAGAATGAAAAGAAGAAGAAGAATGAAAAGAAGAAGAATGAAAAGAAGAAGAAGAAGAATGAAAAGAAGAAGAAGAAGAATGAAAAGAAGAAGAATGAAAAGAAGAAGAAGAAGAATGAAAAGAATGAAAAGAAGAAGAAGAAGAATGAAAAGAAGAAGAAGAAGAAGAATGAAAAGAAGAATGAAAAGAAGAGGAAGAAGAATGAAAAGAAGAATGACAAGAAGAAGAAGAAGAATGAAAAGAAGAATGAAAAGAAGAAGAATGAAAAGAAGAAGAAGAATGAAAAAAAGAAGAATGAAAAGAAGAAGAAGAAGAATGAAAAGAAGAAGAAGAAGAATGAAAAGAAGAAGAAGAAAAATTAAAAGAAGAATGAAAAGAAGAATTAAAAGAAGAATGAGAAGAACGAAAAGAAGAATGAAAAGAAGAAGAAGAAGAATGAAAAGAAGAATGAAAAGAAGAAGAAGAAGAATGAAAAGAAGAAGAAGAAGAAGAATGAAAAGAAGAATGAAAAGAAGAAGAAGAATGAAAAGAAGAAGAAGAAGAATGAAAAGAAGAATGAAAAGAAGAAGAAGAAGAATGAAAAGAAGAAGAATGAAAAGAAGAATGAAAAGAAGGAGAATGAAAAGAAGAAGAAGAAGAATGAAAAGAAGAATGAAAAGAAGAAGAAGAAGAATGAAAAGAAGAAGAAGAAGAATGAAAAGAAGAATGAGAAGAAGAATGAAAAGAAGAATGAGAAGAAGAATGAAAAGAACAATTAAAAGAAGAATGAGAAGAATGAAAAGAAGAATGAAAAGAAGAAGAAGAAGAAGAAGAATGAAAAGAAGAATGAAAAGAAGAAGAAGAAGAAGAATGAAAAGAAGAATGAAAAGAAGAAGAAGAAGAATGAAAAGAAGAAGAAGAATGAAAAGAAGAATGAAAAGAAGAAGAAGAAGAATGAAAATAAGAAGAATGAAAAGAAGAAGAAGGAGAATGAAAAGAAGAAGAAGAAGAATGAAAAGAAGAAGAAGAATGGAAAGAAGAATGAAAAGAAGAAGAAGAATGAAAAGAAGAATGACAAGAAGAAGAAGAAGAATGACAAGAAGAAGAAGAAGAAGAATGAAAAGAAGAAGAAGAAGAATGAAAAGAAGAAGAAGAAGAATGAAAAGAAGAAGCAGAAGAATGAAAAGAAGAATGAAAAGAAGAAGAAGAATGAAAAGAAGAAGAAGAATGAAAAGAAGAAGAAGAAGAATGAAAAGAAGAAGAAGAATGAAAAGAAGAATGAAAAGAGGAAGAAGAAGAATGAAAAGAAGAAGAATGAAAAGAAGAATGAAAAGAAGAAGAAGAAGAATGAAAAGCAGAAGAAGAAGAATGAAAAGAAGAATGAAAAGAAGAAGAAGAATGAAAAGAAGAAGAAGAAGAATGAAAAGAAGAATGAAAAGAAGAATGAAAAGAAGAAGAAGAAGAATGAAAAGAAGAATGACAAGAAGAAGAAGAAGAATGACAAGAAGAAGGAGAATGAAAAGAAGAAGAAGAAGAATGAAAAGAAGAATGAAAAGAAGAAGAATGAGAAGAATGAAAAGAAGAATGAAAAGAAGAAGAAGAATGAAAAGAAGAAGAAGAAGAATGAAAAGAAGAAGAAGAAGAATGAAAAGAAGAAGAAGAAGAATGAAAAGAAGAAGAATGAAAAGAAGAAGAAGAAGAATGAAAAGAAGAATGACAAGAAGAAGAAGAAGAATGACAAGAAGAAGAATGAAATGAAGAAGAAGAAGAATGAAAAGAAGAATGAAAAGAAGAAGAATGAAAAGAAGAATGAAAAGAAGAAGAAGAATGAAAAGAAGAAGAAGAAGAATGAAAAGAAGAAGAAGAATGAAAAGAAGAATAAGAAGAATGAAAAGAAGAAGAAGAAGAATGAAAAGAAGAATGAAAAGAAGAATAAGAAGAATGAAAAGAAGAAGAATGAAAAGAAGAATGAAAAGAAGAAGAAGAATGAAAAGAAGAAGAATGAAAAGAAGAAGAAGAAGAATGAAAAGAAGAAGAATGAAAAGAAGAAGAAGAATGAAAAGAAGAATGAAAAGAAGAATGAAGAAGAATGAAAAGAAGAATGAAAAGAAGAAGAAGAAGAAGAATGAAAAGAAGAATGAAAAGAAGAAGAATGAAAAGAAGAAGAAGAATGAAAAGAAGAATGAAAAGAAGAATGAAGAAGAATGAAAAGAAGAAGAATGAAAAGAAGAATGAAAAGAAGAAGAAGAATGAAAAGAAGAAGAATGAAAAGAAGAAGAAGAAGAATGAAAAGAAGAATGAAAAGAAGAAGAAGAAGAAGAATGAAAAGAAGAAGAAGAAGAATGAAAAGAAGAAGAAGAAGAATGAAAAGAAGAATGAAAAGAAGAAGAAGAAGAATGAAAAGAAGAAGAAGAATGAAAAGAAGAAGTATTCCAGTACAGCAAAAAGTGTATCTGCAGAGAGCTCCGCTATTTCTGACAGTTCTCTGACAGTTCCTTCACATTTACAGCGGTTGAAACATTGTATCTATTTATTTCCGAATAAAAACATCTGTATCCTAAATGGAAACAAATAGATACAATGTTTCAACCGCTGTAAATGAACTGTCAGAACTGTCAGAAATAGCGGAGCTCTCTGCAGTGACACTTTTGCCGGCTGATCGAAGAAGAAGAAGAATGAAAAGAAGAAGAAGAAGAATGAAAAGAAGAAGAAGAAGAATGAAAAGAAGAAGCAGAAGAATGAAAAGAAGAATGAAAAGAAGAAGAAGAATGAAAAGAAGAAGAAGAATGAAAAGAAGAAGAAGAAGAATGAAAAGAAGAAGAAGAATGAAAAGAAGAATGAAAAGAGGAAGAAGAAGAATGAAAAGAAGAAGAATGAAAAGAAGAATGAAAAGAAGAAGAAGAAGAATGAAAAGCAGAAGAAGAAGAATGAAAAGAAGAATGAAAAGAAGAAGAAGAATGAAAAGAAGAAGAAGAAGAATGAAAAGAAGAATGAAAAGAAGAATGAAAAGAAGAAGAAGAAGAATGAAAAGAAGAATGACAAGAAGAAGAAGAAGAATGACAAGAAGAAGGAGAATGAAAAGAAGAAGAAGAAGAATGAAAAGAAGAATGAAAAGAAGAAGAATGAGAAGAATGAAAAGAAGAATGAAAAGAAGAAGAAGAATGAAAAGAAGAAGAAGAAGAATGAAAAGAAGAAGAAGAAGAATGAAAAGAAGAAGAAGAAGAATGAAAAGAAGAAGAATGAAAAGAAGAAGAAGAAGAATGAAAAGAAGAATGACAAGAAGAAGAAGAAGAATGACAAGAAGAAGAATGAAATGAAGAAGAAGAAGAATGAAAAGAAGAATGAAAAGAAGAAGAATGAAAAGAAGAATGAAAAGAAGAAGAAGAATGAAAAGAAGAAGAAGAAGAATGAAAAGAAGAAGAAGAATGAAAAGAAGAATAAGAAGAATGAAAAGAAGAAGAAGAAGAATGAAAAGAAGAATGAAAAGAAGAATAAGAAGAATGAAAAGAAGAAGAATGAAAAGAAGAATGAAAAGAAGAAGAAGAATGAAAAGAAGAAGAATGAAAAGAAGAAGAAGAAGAATGAAAAGAAGAAGAATGAAAAGAAGAAGAAGAATGAAAAGAATGAAAAGAAGAATGAAGAAGAATGAAAAGAAGAAGAATGAAAAGAAGAAGAAGAAGAAGAATGAAAAGAAGAATGAAAAGAAGAAGAATGAAAAGAAGAAGAAGAATGAAAAGAAGAATGAAAAGAAGAATGAAGAAGAATGAAAAGAAGAAGAATGAAAAGAAGAATGAAAAGAAGAAGAAGAAGAATGAAAAGAAGAAGAAGAATGAAAAGAAGAAGAATGAAAAGAAGAAGAAGAAGAATGAAAAGAAGAATGAAAAGAAGAAGAAGAAGAAGAATGAAAAGAAGAAGAAGAAGAATGAAAAGAAGAAGAAGAAGAATGAAAAGAAGAAGAAGAAGAATGAAAAGAAGAATGAAAAGAAGAAGAAGAAGAATGAAAAGAAGAAGAAGAATGAAAAGAAGAAGTATTCCAGTACAGCAAAAAGTGTATCTGCAGAGAGCTCCGCTATTTCTGACAGTTCTCTGACAGTTCCTTCACATTTACAGCGGTTGAAACATTGTATCTATTTATTTCCGAATAAAAACATCTGTATCCTAAATGGAAACAAATAGATACAATGTTTCAACCGCTGTAAATGAACTGTCAGAACTGTCAGAAATAGCGGAGCTCTCTGCAGTGACACTTTTGCCGGCTGATCGGGAAAAATTTGATTCGTGCACCCGAAGTTTGCTAAAATTCGGATTCGATGCGAATCAAATTTTTCCTGAAATTCGAAACGAATTCCACTTCGCCAGGTTCGATTTGCTCATCTCTAGTTCTGATAGTAAGAAGCAAAAGCGTTGGCTATATCTAATGGGTTTGTCACTGGAGAGTGTGTGGCAGGGTGATGAATCGTGAATATTTTAGATTTGAGTCGTCTTTGTTTGATGATTTTAATGAGAAGGGAGTTTGGTTTGTTACTAAGCGAGTAAAATTTGGTTTTCGTTTTTTGGAGATTAGTGTCATACGTGTGTAGTAAAATGGTGCGCAATTTATTTCTGTCAGTGTTTAGGGCTGTGGATGTGGAAGGATTTGGGTTCTTTTTGTTTATTTCTTCATTTATGTGGATGGAAGTCAGTAGTCGGTCAATTTGTTGGGACCGTTGTCTTTTGATTCGAGAGTTAAGTTGTATGAGGATACCTCTCATGTAAGCTTTGTATGTTAGCCAAAGTGTAGTAATGGAGATATCAGGGGTAGCATTAGTTTCAAAGAAAAGGTTATGGGCTTCAAGTATATGTTTCTGATTTTCTGGAGATTTCAGGATTGAAGAATCAAGTCTCCAAATAGGCGGGATCGTTGTGCGTCGGTTGTCGTCTAAAGATATGTTGATTGGAGCATGATCCGACCATGTTATAGTTCCAATAGTGGAGGATGTCACTTGTTGTAATGTCCATTTGTCGGTAACAAACATATCAATTCTGGAGTATGATAGGTGTGGGGGTGAGTAGTAGGTATAATCCTTCTCGGTTCCATGTTGACATCTCCAGATGTCGTACAAGTCATGGTCATGTAGGAATTGGTTAAAGTTAAGTTTGGCAGGTTTTTTATTGGAAGATGAGTCCATAAGTGGGTTACCCAGAACATTAAAATCACCACCTATGATGAGTCTGCCTTGTTTATACTGCGAGATGACTCTGTAGAGTTTGCGGTAAAATTGCATTTGTTTATTATTTGGACCATAAATGTTCACCAGGGTATGGGTTAAGTCATTTATTTGGCAAATCAAGATATGGTAGCGTCCTTGTGGGTCGGCTATGCTGGAAATAGTGCAAAATGAGAGAGAGTCATTAATGGCCGTGATAACTCCATTTTTCTTTTTGATGTTGTTAGCCATGAACAATTGAGAAAAACGGTGGAGATATAACTTAGGGGTCTTCTCAGTAGCAAAATGTGACTCTTGTATGAAAAGAATGTCTGCTTGGGATTTTCGGGCTTCTCTGGAGAGCATTGATCTCTTGAAAGGAGAGTTTAGGCCTCGGACGTTGAGGGATGTAATGTTAATCATTTATAAATCTATTTGCTAGGTATCTGTTTAGTTGGGTTGTTATTTGAGAGAGTATTGACTCAGTAGTTGTTTCGCTGAAGAGGAAAGTAATAGTGTAACTATGGTATACAGTTGCAAGAAAAAGTATGTGAACCCCTTGGGATTACGTGGAGTTTTGCATGAATTGGGCATAAAATGTGCTCTGAACGTCATCTAAGTCACAACAATAGAAGAACACAGTCTGCTGAACATAATACTACACAAACATTAGATGTTGCCATGGTTTAATTGCACATAACATGTAAACATTCACAGTGCAGGGAGCAAAAAGTATGTGAACCTTTGGACTTAATAACTGGTTGACCCTCCTTTGGCAGCAATAACCTCAACCAAATGTTTCCTGTAGTTGCAGATCAGACCTGCACAACGATCTGGAGTCATTTTGGACCACTCCTCTTCACAAAACTGTTTCAGTGTAGCAATATTCTTGGGATGTCTGGTGTGAATCGCTCTCTTAAGGTCATGCCACAGCATTTCAATGGGGTTGAGGTCAGGACTCTGACTGGGCCACTCCAGAAGGCGTATTCTGTGCTGTTGCAGCCATTGTTTTGTTGAATTACTTGTATGCTTTGGGTCATTGTCCTGACGCATCACCCATCCTCTGCGGAGCTTCAGTTGGCGGACAGATGGTTGTATGTTTTCCTGCTAAATGTCTTGATAAACTCTGGAATTTATTTTCCCATCAATGACAACAATATGTCCAGGCCCTGAGGCAGCAAAGCAGCCCCAAACCATGATGCTCCCTCCGCCATGTTTCACAGTGGGGGTGAGGTTTTGATGTTGGTGTGCTGTGCATTTTTGTGTTGTGTGTTCTTCCCAAACAACTCAATCTTGGTTTCATCTGTCCACAGTATATTCTGCCAGCAGTGCTGTGGAACATCCAGGTGCTCTTTTGCAAACTTCAAACGTGCTGCAATCTTCTTTTTGGACAGCAATGGCTTCCTCCGTGGTGTCCTCCCATGTACTCCATTCTTGTTTAATGTTTTCCTTATTGTAGATGTGTCAACAAAAATGTTAGCATGTGCCAGAGATTTCTGTAGGTCTTTAGCTGACACTCTGGGATTCTTCTTTACCTCATGCAGCATTCTGCGCTGTGCTCTTGCAGTCATTTTTACAGGACGACCACGCCTAGGGAGAGTAGCAACAGTGCTAAACTTTCTCCATTTGTAGACAGTCTGTCTTACCGTGGACACATGAACATCAAGGCTTTCGGAGATACTTTTGTAACCCTTTCCAGCTTCATGCAAGTCAACAATTCTTGATGGTAGGTCTTCTGAGAGCTCTTTTCTGCGAGGCATGGTTCACATCAGACAGTGCTTCTTGAAACCAGTAAACCCAAAACAGGTGTGTGTTTTTTAAGGGCAGAACAGCTGTCAGCAACACATCCAATATCATCACACTGATTGGAGTCAAGGTTGGCTCACTCCTGGCTCCAATTAGCTCTGGGAGAAGTCATTAAGCTAGGGCCTCACATACTTTTTCCTCCCTGCACTGTGAATGTTTACATGTTATGTGCAATTAAACCATGGCAACATCTAATGTTTGTGTAGTATTATGTTCAGCAGACTGTGTTCTTCTATTGTTGTGACTTAGATGACGTTCAGAGCACATTTTATGCCCAATTCATGCAAAACTCCACGTAATCCCAAGGGGTTCACATACTTTTTCTTACAACTGTATAGTAGGCTCGATTGGAGAGGCAAAATGCATTTTCCTTGTAAATTTGAGGGTTGTGGAACTTGTGGCATAGATGCGTAGCTGGTTGTGTCTTAAAGGGAGAAGGATAAGGAAGTAAAGAACGATAAAAAACCACTTGCGTAAAACGCAAGTAAACCGAGTAGCATGCATTGCTACTGCAAAGATGGGGGGTATGAACAGGCTTTGACCTCCTGAAGGGTCATGCCAACTGTAAACTGGTGTAGTAATCTTCGTCAGATCTAGGCCGATCGCCAGATATTGATATATCAAAAGGTGGCCTCTGGAGGGAGAGGCAGAAGTGCTTGATAATAGAAATTATCATGGTGCCCGTTATGATGCTTCCATATTTTGGATAGAGGCAGGTGCGTTTTCTTGTGGGTCTGCGGGTAGGATATTCCAGACTTTGAGTAGGTCTAAGCCTGCTGCTAGGGATTTGATAGTATAGATCCTGCCTTGTTGTCGTACCGTTAGTTTTGTGGGGAAGCCCCATTGGTATGCTATTCCATGGTTTCTCAAAGCTTTAGTAATAGAGACCATTTTTTTCCTGTTAAGAAGTGTGGCTTAGGACAGGTCTGCATATAATTTGAGGTTTGTGTGGGATGGCGGTAATGGTGGAGGGTTTCTGGCCGTCGTCATAATTTTCTCTTTGACGTGGTAGAAGTGTATGCGGGCTAGTACATCTCTTGGAATAGATGCAGCCAAGAATGTGGGTTTAGGTAACCGGTGAGCTCGATCAATCGCCAGTTCTACATCAGAGAGTGACGGAATAAGGATTTTAATGAATTGCTGTAGGTAAAGTAGCAGTGAATCGTTGGTGACTGATTCAGGGATCCCTCTGAATTTAATTTTGTTACGGCGTGATCGATCCTCTAAGTCGGCCAACTTGAGGTTGATTTGTTCTATATCAGATGAGTGGTCTGCATATGCGTCAATCATGTCATTGTGAGCCGTGATTATGTCACCCATGCTAGATTCAATATGGCGAATTCTGTGATCTTGTCGTTGTATTGCGTTAGTAATTTGATTTAATGATGCAGAGATGTCATTGTGCAGTGTTTGACGTAGTGACGCTAGCATGTTTTTCATACTTATTTCTGTTAGTGGTTGGTCCGCTGCTGGAAATGCATCTATGTGAGGCAGGCATATTTGAGGTGACTGAGGAGGAAGGTTTGAGGCCTGATATGAGGGGTCAGGGTCCTGGTCCAGTCGTGGCCGAGATTTGGCAGGGCTGCTAGTCGTGGGGGACATTGGGGGTGACAACTCACCAGGGTCCCCTGGGTATAGCTGGTGTTGCAGCCTCGGATCCGCTTGCTGGGCCCTGTAGTCCTCCTCGTGGCCGCCTCCTTCCCCCTGCTTATGTGAATTGCGGGCACCATCTTGGATTCCCGGCATGACAGCCGGGAAGAATTGAGTGAGTTTCCCCGGCTGCTCCGGGGTTTTCCTCCTGCGGGGCATGACTCGTGAGGTGCGGGCACGCTTCAGGGATGTAACTGAGGTGATTTCCCCCTCCAGGGCTGGTGTGTGCCGCTACGATGCTGGCGGATGGACGGAGCTCACTCTACAGCACGTCCATCTCGTAGCCGGCCGCGCATGCGCGCCCCAGTTGTAGTGCCTATAAAGTCAACTTTTTGGCCTTCCCTTCCTGTTTGTTTTTCCCAACTTCATTCATAGCCCCACTTGTGAAACTCTAGTAAAACAGCAACATACTCACTGACTAATATTGGGTACAAACATTCAGGTTTTTTTTTGTTTAACCAGTGAGTTCAATGAATTAAACCTGCCAGATCCCCACATCAGCATAATAATGTGTGATTCAGGAATCTCTCCTGCTGTGCTCTTGTATTTTGACAGGGGAAAACACAGGAAAAGTGCAAGTCATGCAGTTTTTGATCATTGTTCAGATGTTGGTGATGAAGGTCAGATATTGGTGACGATGATCAGATGTTGGTTTGATGATAATTTCATGTTGGATTGATGATAATTTTAGGATACTTCTGAACTTTACACTATTTCCACTATTTCTGAATGTACTCCATTTATTATTTTATGATTCATTGTCCCAACTTGTCATTGACGCTTTGTGGTCATGATTTTGATGATTAGATGTGCTGAATTGTATGTAGGTGCTAGCAGTACCTGTCAAGGGAACTTTTTGTCAACCATTGTTGTGCAACTGCAAGTCTCAATAACCAGTAACCCAAAAATGGATGCAATTACCTACATAGTTCTAGTTTAAACCCCCAGCAATGAGGTATTACACACCTTTCCAAAAGACATCCTACAATAATCCCCAATTCTGGCTTTTACACCACAACTCAACCTTAGGAATAAATTATTTACTAAGTAACTTGATTTCAAATGCAGGTAAACTGACAAGGAAATATGCCTTGTGACAATAAAAGATGCTAACTGTGCACATGCAAAAGGAACTTTCATTATTACAAGATAATACAACTGCACCTCTGATAATATGCTGTATCTCATTAAAAGTTTCAACTGCATTCAACAATGTTACATGGGGGAAGGAGTACAGAAATTGGTTCAATATCATTGCACATTCAAGAGAAGTTGAAATTTTTAACAGGTTGCACAATGGGAACAATAGAAGATTTGGATCTTTGCATTTTGTTAAACCTCTGTAGGAGTCAATTCTGCTTGAAATGGAAGAAGGCAGTAGATCTCCCAAAAGCTTGTCCTTACATGTACTGCTGCTAACTATACACAACTCAGCAATGGAAAGCATATGGAAGATAATCACAGAGCTGCAGCCCATCATTACAGGGCATGAAACTCTGAAATAAATCTTCCAGCCACCCCTAATTCTGGCCTTTAGATAACCACTTAACCTAAAGAATAAACAAATCAGCAGGAAGCCTTATCAGGAACACTGACAAGGAACAAACCTTAAAACAAGAAGTACTTCAAAATGTGCATCCATATTAATGCTTCAAAATGTGTTGCAGGAACTTTCAATTTTACAGACTCATGCAGTTGCATCTTTGGTAATGTGGTATATTTTACATAGTTGGTATGGTTGAATAAAGACACCAGTCCATCCAGTTCAACCTATGTGGGTGTATGTGTGTGTATTCATGTTAAGAATCATTTACCATATTCCTGTATACTGTGTTTGCTAAGAAGCCTGTCTTAGAATTTTGTTAAACTATCAATACTTCCCACTGACACCACTGATTGTGGAAGTGAGTTCTACATCCTTACCACCCTGACAGTGAAAAACCCCTTATGCAGTTTAAGGTTAAACCACTTCTCCTTCAGTTTCACTGAGTGGCCATGTGTCCTCTTATACTCCCTGAGACTGAATAGTGTAGTCCCTATACTAGAATCACCGTTAAGGTATTTGTATATTGCTATCATATCTCCTCTCAGGCGTCTGTTGTCCAGGGAGAATAAGTTTAATGTTTGTGGTTGTTTGCCGTAACTGAGGTCTTCATGTCCCCTTAGCTTTGTTGCCCTTCCTTGGACTCCCTTCAGTTCCAGTACATCGTTCCTGAGGATTGGTGACCAGAACTGGATGGCATACTCAACATGAGGGTTGGTAACACGCTGAACACACGAACATCCAGGGCATTCGGCAAGCCGTTCGCCTGTGGGCCCCACAATGCAGGTGACATCACTGCTAGCTTTGCCCAATTGTGAATGACAATTCTGACAGTTTCCAGTCAGAGATACACAATTGGCTGGTGCTAGAGGTGACATCACTGCTAGCTCTGCCCAATTGTTTACCTCTGATTCGCAAATGTCAGATAGCGGCAAGTACTCAGCGAGTGCGGACAGGTCAGCGGGCATTGGGCTTTCTTTAATTTTGGCGAGTCGGCATCGTCGTGACAATGCTCGACGCCATGATTGATGATGAATTACAACTGTGGAACCGTATTGTTTGAGGCTTTTTTTTAAATAAATGACATGTCAAAAAACAGTTTTTTCGGTTTTTTTGGTCAATAAAGGATTTTTACAAAAGTCGGGTCTCTTTATTTTTTCCCACTTTTAACCCTTTAGTGAATTAATAGGGGTACAAGTATCCCTTGCTTATTCACAAGGGTGGGGGGCAGCATTAGGGTGTCCCCTTATTTAAAAGACTACCCAGATACTAATGAGCCCCCCTGCCGGCAGACCCCCACAACCACCAGGCCAAGGTTGTAAAGAAGAGGCCCTTGTCCTCATCGGCATGGGGACACCATCCCCATGCCGAGGGCATGTGGCACACGGACTGTCCCCCCCTTTCCTGGCCTTCCAGTCCTGTGCTCAGACCAAGGTTCTGGTAGGAATTTAGGGGGACCCCCACACTTTCCCCCCATTTCTGGGGGCATAAGGTTCCCCTTAAAAGCCATACCAGGCCTAAAGGGCCTGGTATGGCTTTTACGGGGAACCCCTCACACCTTTCTAGAAAAAGAAACTACTGTGGGGTCCCCTCCTAACCATCCTACCAGACCTAAAGGGTCTGGTATAGATTGGGGGGGGGGACACCACACAGGTTGTTTTTTTTTATTATTATTAAAATGACATTTTTTAAAAAAAATGTCAGTCCTGCTGCAGCAGGTTCTGTACATTGTACAGCTGTGCAACTTTGCTTTAGTTTAAGGGGACCCCAGGCATGATATTTAAAGGGATTTTTATTTATTTTGTTTATTTAAGCACTGAAAATGACTTCCCCTTTAAAAACTGTACTTTTTTAATTTTTTTTTGCTCTGAATCATGTCCCCCAGGGCAGTACCCATGTCCCCATACCCCTTTTATGGCCAATAACGTGCATATAAGCCTTCAAAATAGGCACTTTTGAATTTACAAGTTTGAGTTCCATAGACTTGCATTAGGTTCACAGTAGAACTTTCTTTAGGTTGGAATGTTCTACCGCAAACTGAACAGGGGGGTGTTCAGATCATCAGTACTCAAGGTGTGCCCATACTAGAGTTTTATGAAGTGGCAAAATTATGGTTTTATTTCTTGCAAAAATACCCTTTTTATGCATGCTAATATTCTGCTTGCTGCATCTTGACATTGCATGACATTGCTCCCAGAATCCCCCAAGAGGTTCTCCCCCTAGCAGGTAACTTACATTCAAATTTTAGCCCCCGCTGTGTTACGTACTTAACATTTTTCAACATCACACTTCATTTGCCATGTATTTGTTCACCCCTTTATTTTATTGAGCTCTTTTCATAAAGTTTCTATATCCTGCTGTGAAGATAATGTCCTACTTAGCTTTGTATCATCAGCAAACATTGAGATTGAGCTATATATGCCAGCTTCTATGCCTACAAACCTCAATTTGTAAATCAAGCATTTATGAGGGACCGTATTAAATTTTTTTTGCAAAATCCAGGTACACCACATGCACAGGCCTTCTTTTATCTAGATTGCAGCTCACTTCCTCACAGAATGTTAACAGATTGGTTTGGCAAGAATAACCTTTCATGAATCCATGCTGATTATTACTATTGATACTGTTTTCATCAGCAAATTCTTGAATATAGTCCCTTATCATCCCTTCCAATAGTTTATCAATGTTAGACTGACTGACCTTTAGTTGCCAAGAATATGTCACCACCCCTTTTAAAATTTGGAACCACGTTGGCCCTTCACCAATCAGCTGGTACTATTCCTGTCATCATGCTGTCCATAAACATTAGGAACAATGGTCTAACTATAACCTGAGTTCTTTGAAGACTCTCAAGTGTAAGCCATAACTGGTCCTGGTGATTTGCTTGCGTTAAGCTTCTATCAGCCACAGGGGTACATTCTTTGATGCATTACTAATGATGCAGTAATGCATTTTCCTGTGTAAAAACATTCAGTACAGTTGCCTTCTTCTTGTCACTGGTAACCAACTTCATCATCTTTTATGGGGCTAATATTCTCTGACCTTCCTTTTGTGCAGTTAATATATTTAAAAAAAAATTAGGATTCTTTTTACTCTCCTCCTCTATGTGTCTCTCATGGTCTATTTTAGCTGCCTTGATTTCGCTCTTACACTTCTTATTGCATTTCTTGTAGTGTTAGAATGCCAACAATTTGCCCTCTGCCTTATATTTTTTAAAGACCATTTATTTCTTTTTAATATGTCTTTTTATGTTAGAGTTTAGCCCCCACAGGTTTAACCTTCACTCTTTTATATTTATTTTCCATTGGAATGCACTGGCTAATACCTTTATTTAATATGTTCCTAAAGTATTCCCATTTTCCCTCAGTGTTTCTAGGATTGGTCCCATTTAATATCTTGTAGTATTGACAGCAGTTTAGAAAAGTTGGCTCTTTTGAAATTTTGTGTTCTTGTACTACCCATATAACTCCCTCTCCTATGATTTATGCTGAATGTAATTATCCTGTGATTGCTGGTTCCCAAGTTGTCCCCTATTTCCACATCTGCAATCAGATCTGCGTTATATGTAATTAATAGATCTGGTAATACATTCCGTCTAGTCGGTACATCCACCAATTGGCACATGAAGTTGTCCTGTAAGACATTTAAGAAATGACGAGCCTTAAATAAGTGAGCTGTACCTTCTGCCCAATCAATATCTGGATAGTTGAAGCCCCCCTTAATGATGACACTTCACTGTCTTGCTGCTATTTCTAACTGTGATAGGAGATCCAACTCCTCCTCATCCTTCAGGTTAGGGGTTTGGAACATACAGCCCACTATTATTTTCCCACTTGTTTCTTCTCTTTGAAGTTCCACCCATAGGGATTCTGCCTCCCTCTTGCCCCATTTGCAATGCCATATGTCATGTTCACTAGCAAATCATTTTTTTTTATGTACAGGCATACCCCTCCTCCTCTTCTACTTCCCTGTTCCTCCAATATAAAGAATACCTCTGGATAGTTTTCAACCGGCATTCCTGTTTGTAGCAGCTAGCTGCTGTAGCAGATCCACTTCCGGCTGACTGTGCTGGCTGAAGGCACTCTGAAAGCTCCAAAGAACAGCTAGGGAGGTAGTCGGGGCTCATGACATCATCGACCAGTGCCGTGACATGTGCAGGACCTGATGCTTGGCTGCAGGGCACTACTGGGGTGACTTGGCTTGCGTGCCAGCAGCAAGGGCTCTGCGCGCCCGCTGCAGCATGCGTGCCATAGGTATTTCCACCACGGCTCTAAAGCATTGCACCAGCAATCAGCAGATTGCTGGTGCCATGCAGACCTCCCTCTAAACTGTTGGTGTATCTACTTGCTCATACATACACAAGCAGATACTTATTGACAGGAAGGCTCAATGAACTACCACGGTGCTGTGGAACATTGTAGTAGCTCATTGAGAACTACAAGCCTACAGCCACAAAGTCTGTCAGAACTAGTTTTCCCATTCACAGGATACTGTGAATAAATGATGCGGCGAGGTGGGCAGTTGAGTTTTTTAACATTGTGGCAGCTAGCGGGGAGGAGAAGATCCCCCGCTAGCTGTTGCAATCGGGGGGTGCACGGAGCAGTCTGTTTGTAACATGTTGCATGTTACAACCTGAATATGGGTGTAACATGTTACGAAAGGTGAGCTTATCCTTTAAGAATTTTCAAAATAAAAAAATGTATACAGCTCACCCTTTTTTTGCACAAACTTACTGCTTATAGAAGTGCATGGAAAAGAGCCTTTTTTGTTGGCAAAATATACTGATCAAAAAAATTAAAGGAACACTTTTTAATCAGAGTATAGAGTCAAATCAACTAAACTCCTGGGATATTGATCTGGTCAGTTAAGTAGCAGAGGGGGTTGTTAATCGGTTCCAGCTGCTGTGGTGTACAGTCTTAAGAGCATGGAGGAGATTCCAGGAGACAGGCAGTTACTTTAGGAGAGCTGGACAGGGCCATAGAAGGTCCTTAATCCATCAGCAAGATCGGTATCTGCTCCTTTGTCCAAGGAGGAATAGTATAAGCACTGCCAGAGACCTACAAAATTACCTCCAGCAGGCCACTGGTCTGAATGTCTCTGACCAAACAATCAGAATTCATGAGGGTGGCCTGAGGGCCCGACGTCCTATCGTGGGCCCTGTGCTCACTGCCTGGCACCATACAGCTTGATTGGCATTTGACATTGAGAACCAGAATTGGCTGGTCCACCACAGGTGCCCTGTGCTTTTCACAGGTGAGAGCAGGTTCACCCTGCGCACATGTGACAGACGTGAAAGGGTCTGGAGAAGCCATGGAGAACATTATGCTGCATGTAACATCATTCAGCATGACTGTTTAGGTGGTGGGTCAGTGATGGTCCGGGGAGGCCTGTCCATTGAGGGACGCACAGACCTCTAAATTCTAGACAATGGCACCCTGACTGCCATTAGGTTTTGGGATAAAATCCTTGGACCCATTGTCAGATCCTACACTGGTGCAGTGGGTCCTTGGTTTCTCCTGGTGCATGACAATGCCTGGCTTCATGTGGTGAGACTATGCAGGCAGTTCCTGGAGGATAAAGGAATTGATACCATTGAATGGCCTTCACACTCGCCTGACCTAAATCCAATAGAACAACTCTGGGATATCCATTTTTGGTCCATCCGAGGTCCATTAGGTTGCACCTCAGATTTTTCAGGAGCTCAGTGATGCGCCGGTCCAGATCTGGAAGGAAATACCCCAGGACACCATCCCTTGTCTCATTAGGAGCATGCCCCAATGTTGTCAGGCATACATACAAGCCCGTGGGGGCCATACAAACTACTGAGTACCAATTTGAGTTGTGGCAATGAAATTTCAGCAAAATGGACTAGCTTGCTGCATAATTGTTTCACTTTGATTTTCAGGGTGTCTTTGAATTCAGTCCTCTGTAGGTTGATAATTTTAATTTCCATCAAGCAATGGGACATCCTTACATTCCTAACACATTACCCAGTGCATATCAGTAAGATATATCCAGCATGATATTTTTCCCCATTGAGATCTGATGTGTTTTCAAAGTGTTCCTTTAATTTTTTTGAGCAGTGTATATCTAATACCTTGGAAATTCTTTTTTACCCTTATCCTGACTGATACCTGTTAACAATAAGATCCCTCTGATGCTTTGGAAGCTCTCTGTGGACCATGGCTTTTGCTGTAGGATGCGGCTAAGAGAATGTGAGGAAAGACCTACTAGAACAGCTGAACTTTATTTGGAGTTAATAAGAGGCAATTTAAATGATGGTAGATGTGTACTGACTCCTGTTTTATATGAGTTTGAATGTGCTGCTTATTTCTGAACACAGCTACATCCCCAGTTATAAGAGGGTGTGCACACTTATGCAACTGCATTATTTTCGTTTTTTATGTTTACTCCCCCCCCCTAAAAGATTTCAGTTTTTTTTTCAATTGAGTTGTACAGTTTATAGGTCACATTAAAGGTGGAAAAAGTTCTGAAATTATTTATCTTTGTCACATTTTTTTACATCACAGAAAGCTGACATTTTAACAGGGGGTGTGTAGACTTTTTATATCCACTGTATTTCCTTAATTCTAACAGCATTAAAAGCGATCCACTAATGCATTTCCATCTTAAAGAGTCTTTTTTAAAAGATACACTCAGAAGTAATGATGGATATGATTTTGCCCTTGAAACATACTACGAAGCACGAGAACATATAAGCATTGAAAGCAATGACTTTTGATTGAAGCAAGACTGCACCGACAAGATGCCATTGAAATTTCCCCACCTCTTTTATTTGCCAGGAGCAATGGGGACATGTTAGGGTGGCGTGCAGCATTACATGACTGTCTAGAAACCCACCCACCCTACTACACCAGCTTTTATCAACTGGTTACCATGGCTCATGAAGCTAGTTCTCTATGACTTACTGATTTTCTTGAGAATTTCAACTCACTTTTGGTGACACCCAAATGACTAGCCCAAAACAAATTGACAAACCCAGATGGTAGCCTGGCAGAGAAGTCTGGTGTTGTGTCATTACATTCTTTCATATATGAATGCCTATAAAAAAAAGTATGATTCTATTTGCTACTATAGTATATGTTTGCACATTGGTAATAGTATCTCTTATATTATTATTAAAAAAAAAATGTATCTTATTTAGAAAAATATTGGATTTTGGTAATGATTTGTTCACTGAAGAAATAACAAAGCAATTTAGCATTTTTACCCACCATTGACAAATGTACTTTAAAAAGTCCTTAGCAGGTTACTAAATCAAATTTATTTAAATATTAGCAAAGAAAAATGCACCTGTCCTGTCAGTTTAGTAATTGGAGCGCTTAATGCGAGAATGTGTATATTAGCATTTTCCTTTTTTCCTGCTTTTGTAAAGTTCCTAGGAAGTTTATTTAAATGTTGTTTATCACTCAGCAGCTGAGATCTAAAATATAACAGGACATTTTCATTTTAGGCCTGTGTTTTAGACTCTGTCAACAATCAAATTATTTTTTAACAGAAAATAAAAAGGTGATCCTGGGGGGAGTTAGACATCTGACATTCTTTTTTTCAAGACAGATGGTCATGAAGAAAGAAACTAGAAATTGAACTATATAATAGTCTGTTCCTTTGCCTTCCTTCAGCATTCCTCAGCAACAGTGACAGCTTTCTTGACAGCTATAGTAACATAATTTTTCTCCTAGACAGGGCTCTGGGTGTGGAAAAATGGCAGTCAATATAATTAGATTATTCTGATTTTGCTGACTTTCAACTAAATAATAGTCTTGGCTTAATTCTTATTTCCCTTTTGTTCAATCTGTCAATGGAAAGGAAGCAACAATTATTTATACTGCTTGTCTTTTGCATGTGCCAAGCATTTTCTCAGCTCCTGCTTCTGCTTTGAATAAAATATACCCTCTAGGAAAACAGCTTATATTGCAGAGCTTTTAACAAAGGTAATTGTAGATCTTTACCTGTATATATTCTACAGACACCAAGCTATACCACTTTGGAATATGAACCTGTAGAAAGCAGCGGCACCTCGACAGGTAGCTCGGACGATAAAGAAGAGGTCCTTGTTAAGATCCGGCGTACCCTACCGCATGAAATTGAAGTGCTAAGAATGCATGACTTGTCTCATATGCAGAGTGCCAGTACTACTGCTGCACTACCTTTTGGTGAACTGGTGAGAACCAGCGGCCTAGAACATCCTGGTCTTTTCATACCAGCACTGCAGTATTACTTGGTGACATG
The DNA here is from genome assembly GCF_062004578.1 of Staurois parvus. NCBI lineage: Eukaryota > Metazoa > Chordata > Amphibia > Anura > Ranidae > Staurois > Staurois parvus. The sequence goes on along the minus strand of NW_028317949.1, from coordinate 6,564,545 downwards.
GTGAGGCCCATAAGTACAGTACAAGCTAGTGAGTTTTCTAGCACAAATAGTGTCCCGCAGCCACCAAGAATTCAAACACAGGCCCGTACAGCCCATAATATCCTTCTGGACATCCTTGAAAATCCTGATTGGCAGCCCACAGATTCTGCAGCACTTGTACTTAACAACCCGAAATTCAGGCGGAAACAGCAAATGTAACTACTCCCCTTGATTTTTTGGAGCTGTTTTTCACAGAAAATTTGTATAATTTGATTGTGGGACAAAGCAATTTATACACACTACAATTTATTGCCACCAACCCAAATTCAGCTCTTGCCAGACCATTCGCATGGTAATCTATTACTGATTCTGAAATTAAAACTTTTTTGGGCCTAACCCTCAACATCGGCATTACAAAAAAGCAGTTGTGGTCGTATTGGTCCACAAATCCAATTCATCATATGCCCATGCTCTCTGTTGCCATGGCCAGGCGTAGATATGAGACGATAATGCGCTTTATGCATTTCAGTAATAACGCACTTTGTCGTCCTCAGGGTGACCCTCAACATGTCTGGCGCTGCAAAATTCGGCCCCTCATAAACCACCTCACTGAGAAATTTGCAAATGTGTATACGCCCCAGCGAGTCCCTCATTCACTTTACTTACTGCTTTGCATTCACACAATACCTCCCAGCAAGCATTCCAGATCTGGGGTCAAATTATAGAAGCTTTGTGAGAGGGCCACAGGCTATGCATACAATTTTAGGGTTTATGAGGAAGAGACAGTGAAGTAGAGCCCTCTGATTGCCCAGACTACATGGGGAGCAGTGGCAAGATAGTATGGAACTTAGTGTCATCTTTGTTCCACAAAGGGTATCACTTATATGTGGACAATTTTTATACAAGCGTGCCACTATTTAGACAGCTGTACAATCTTAGAATTGGCTCATGTGGTACCAGGCAACCTAATCATTGGGGCTTCCCCCAGTGGCTTGCAAACACCCAACGTAGAAAAGGGGAGAAAACCTGCTTGAGAAATGATGAATTGCTTGCAGTGAAGTGGGCATTCAACCAGGCACGATGACCCAAATTAGCATTGCATCTGGTGTTGTTGAGAAACCCCTTTGTGCCCATGACTATAACCTTAAAATGGGAGGGGTGGAAAAGATCATCCCGGCCCTTTTGTATTCAGAGGGTGCTGTGGACCAATTCCCAGATCCAGATGCAGTGAGTCAGCTGCAGGAGAGGCATTTTTCAGATGTCCTCTCTGGTACTCCAATCCAAAGGTCACCCCAAAGAAGATGTTGTGTCTGTAGCAGACCTGGAATAAGACACGACACCTGCTTTGTTTTGTCCCTACAGTCCTAGCCAACCTGGTCTCTGCCTCAAGGACTGCTTCCAATGCTACTACACACTAGTGGAGTTTTAGTATAGGGTACAGCACGGCACAGTCTAGGACACATATTCACCATTCTCACACAGTGTCTCAAAAGATAAATAGTCAGGAAACTATCTGTTGCATTTTGAGAGATCCTGAAATCAGAGGCTGTTAAACAAAAAGTAAAAAAAACCCACAAAAAAGTAATAAATAAATGACTAAAAAAAGTTGTTTTTTTCAGTTATTGTGCTTGTCAGGAAATGCCTGCCAGTAGTCCAGGTGAAGCTCCGTGGCGTACAAATATGCGCATGTGCAGGGTTCTGGTGAGCCGAACAGATGTGCGGGCACCTGGACAGAGGCGCGCTCGGCTGCGCTGGCTCATGCGCACTCACGGGTGCGCGCCTGTCACTAATACTGGCGCCAAGAGGGCTATTTAAACTGGCTACTGTGGTTACCTCGTTGCGGTATGGTCTTTTCCCCTGCTCTTGTTCCTGACCTTCTGTGATTGTTCTCTGTTGCCAAAACCAGCCTGTTTCCTGACTTCTGATTGATCGCCTCCTGCCCTGACTACCAGCATGTCCTTGGATTGCTCTTCTGCCTGCTCCCACTTGATTGACCTCCTGTTATTGAACCTGGCCTGTGACCCGACTATTCTCCTGCCTGCCATCTAAGCCTGATCTGTCTCATCTAATACCGAACCCGGTTTGTCTGACTCAGCTTCTCTACACAGTGCTCCCGCATCCATCCATCCGGCACGGATACATCTGCACCCTGCTCTGGTCTGCTACTCATCAGTTCAACTGCTATCTCTGGACAGATCTCAGGCCCTCATACCCCACTGTGCTCCTGCGACCGCTGTCCCATTCTCAGCAGTCCTTAAGCCGGGGTTGTACTAGAGGTCTGCCTCTTCATGTCAGGCTCACTACCCAGGTACGTGACAGTGCTATTGTTACTGTGTTTTATTGTTGTTGTTTGCTTTGCAGGAACACCATTCACCTGCAGCACAGATCTATTTATTCTGATAGCAACAGGGTCTTGCTCTCAGAATATACATCAGTGTGTGCAGCACTGCTGGATGGGATTTTTCATCTGCAGTTAAAAAAAGAACATATATGCCCAAGTATGGGGGCCTGGGGTGGTCAGTGGGTGGATGCTTTTGCATATATTTTTCTTTTCATTTTTTATGGCGCAGATCTATTCATCAACATTGATCAATATGACTGGAGGAAACTCATGGGCTGAATAAAAAAAGAGAACATTACATGTATGCCCAACATTAGAAGTGGGTGGATGCAGGGCAGTATATTCTTTATTATTTACAAATGTTTTTATTAAGAGGTAGACTACAAAAACCACACCGTTATGTGAGGTAGAATAGACATTTTAAGAGATATACATGAACATTAAACAGAAATACAAAATACAAGAATAAAAAGGAAAAAAGAAGACAAGTACTTGAAAAAGTAGTCAACAATATCAGCAGATCAAGTACAAAATCACCTGAGGTTAAATACAGAAAAACCCATTAATTACATCAATCAAGTAGTAGGTGTCGATGCGTCTTCCAACCATCCCATTTACTGTTAAATAAGTGCAATCTATCTAGCAACATATAGTGAATACGTTCCATAAGCATTACCAAATCGACTCCTCAAAACAGCAGCCAAAGAAACCACTGGAAATTTCCAATTAAGGGCAATTGCCCACAAAGTAGAAGTGAAAATGGTATGAATCAGGCTCATTTGGTTAGCTGGGATCCCAAAAAGTGACACTCCCAACAAACACACTTGCAGGGATAAATCCACCGGAGAATCCATCAGTACAGATACCACCTTCGAGATCCTACGCCATATCAAGGAAAGACCAGGACAGGCCCAGAACACATGCACCAAGGTACTGGCAAGACCACATCCCCTGAAATAGAGGTGCGACATTCCTGGAAGCATGATATGAAGTCTGGAAGGGATATAATACCACCAAGTCAATACATTCAGCACTGTCTCCCGAACTGACAGGGATCTAGAGCTCCTCCATATATTTTCCACCATAGAATCCCAGTCCTCATTGGAAAATGCAATACCACAGTCAAGTTCCCATTTTGTCTATACAGAGGAGGCAAGGGAAACACGGTATTTAAAAAGGAGCGATAAAACTCAGAGGTAAGACCCCTACCCCTGGGCGAGTCACGGCTGATACATTAAAAAAGAGTTATCAGGAACGAGGGCGTCAATCCAAAGTGAGAACTAAAGAAATGTTGTATTTGTCGATAGAGAAAATATTCACGAAGGAGGATATCAAACAACTTACGCAGCATCTCATAACTTATAAAAGACCCCCCTCTCTTAAAATCTGATAATCTAATGAGAGCTTGGTCATACCTAGAGATGAGCGAATCGAACACGACGAAGTGGAATTCGTTCCGAAGATTTGGAAAAATTCTATTCGCGACGAATCCGAAGATTAGCAAACTTCGGATGCACGAATCGAATTTTCCAAAAAATGGCGGCGACATGTGTGGCGACAGGAGAAAATGGACAGAGAAGATGGGGCGGGGATCTCTGGGAAGGCGCGCAGACAAGGCGCGCTGACCCATAATGCATTCATGAGTCATGAATCATGACATGTGATCGCATTAGCCAATCAGCAGCCAGCCAGCACTGTGTAATGGTGGAGCTATAAATCGCGGCCATCTTAGAATTCTCCATTAGCCTCCGGTCATTCAAGAGACACAGACCTGTCTGTATTAAGGGACAGAGTTAGGGCCACAGAGACTTTAGGGCCACAGAATCGTTACTCAGGGACACAGAATCGTTACTCAGGGACACAGAATCGTTACTCAGGGACACAGAATCGTTACTCAGGGCCACAGCTATCAAAGAATCGAAAATTTAAAGTGACATACACCCTTTTTTTTTTTGGTGGCTGTCGTGCACAGTTGGTGCTGCAGTTTGCCGATTGTGCAAAATAAACTGACTTTCTGCTTCACAACCACTATTGTACGTTCAAAGAGTTAAATCCATTTACACGCCGGGTGGCGGTAATATTTTTTGGGTGATTAGTGCATTCCAGTGACACAAACGTACAGTTTCCAGCCAACGGCAAGCTGCAATTGACCGATTGTGTACAATAAACTGACTTTCTGCTTCACAACCACTATTGTACATTCAAAGAGTTAGATCCATTTACACGCCGGGTGGCGGTAATATTTTTGGGGGGATTAGTGCATTCCAGTGACATAAACGTACAGTTTCCAGCCAACGGCAAGCTGCAATTGACCGATTGTGCTAAATAAACTGACTTTCTGCTTCACAACCACTATTGTACGTTCAAAGAGTTAAATCCATTTACACGCCGGCTGACGGTAATATTTTTTGGGTGATTAGTGCATTCCAGTGACAGAAACGTACAGTTTCCAGCCAACGGCAAGCTGCAATTGACCGATTGTGTACAATAAACTGACTTTCTGCTTCACAACCACTATTGTACGTTCAAAGAGTTAAATCCATATACACGCCGGGTGGCGGTAATATTTTTTTGGTGATTAGTGCATTCCAGTGACATAAACGTACAGTTTCCAGCCAACGGCAAGCTGCAATTGACCGATTGTGCTAAATAAACTGACTTTCTGCTTCACAACCACTATTGTACGTTCAAAGAGTTAGATCCATTTACATGCCGGGTGGCGGTAATATTTTTGGGGGGATTAGTGCATTCCAGTGACATAAACGTACAGTTTCCAGCCAACGGCAAGCTGCAATTGACCGATTGTGCTAAATAAACTGACTTTCTGCTTCACAACCACTATTGTACGTTCAAAGAGTTAAATCCGTTTTTATTTTTGGGGTGCTTATTGAATTAAAGAGTATGTCAGACAACATGCAGAGGAGTGGCAGAGGAGGCAATGTTTCAGGAGTGAGCAGACGTGGCAGCAGAGGAAGGGGTCGAGGCAGCACTAGTCGCAGCCAGAGGCCAGTGCTCCCAGTGTCATCCAGCGGTCGTGTCTCCACCGACAACCCTGCCGTCATCGATTGGTTGACTCGGTCATCTTCCTCTTCCCAGGTCACCTCTGACACCTACAGCCAACGGTCGGTGGGTACGTCAGACACAACCGTTAGTTGGCATGGCCCGGGAGCAAGCCCACTGAAATCACGTGTCCTCGACCTGCCCCTGTCCTTTGGTGTTCCCTCACCAAGCGAAGTATCGCATGCTGTGGGCTCAGCCCCACTGTACAGTGAGGAAGAGCTAACAGAGGGCGGTCAGGAACAGGGGGAGACATCCGCCTCTTCAGCAGCCAGGCGAAGAAGTACTGGCGAGGAGAGTGGCTCGGTAGCCGGTCTAGAGACAGGTCTGTCTCCTGACCCACACGCAGCCGAGGGGGCTAGTAGTGACGCGGAGACCCTAATTGATGATGATGAGGCTGATCGCACTTGGCAGCCTCGTCGTCATCAGGCTATTGCTTCCGCATCATCAGGAGAAGAGGGTGCCAGCTTGCCAGCGAGCAAAACAGTCGGTGGGTTGCCCAGGAGGCAGCAGGGTCGCAGCAGTGTCAGTGGAGCCAAACGGCCACGGAGTAGAGCACCAGCTCCACTGCAGCCTACCACCACGGCCAGTAGTGGTGCCGGTGTGCACGGAGCGAGTAGCAGTCAGCCAGTGAGGAGTAGCGGGGGCAAAGTTTCCTACTCGGCGGTGTGGCAATTTTTCGTCAAGCCGCCCGAGGAAGTAAACGTAGCCGTATGTCGACTATGTGGCCAGAAAGTCAAGCGTGGCCAGGGGGCCAATGTTGGGACTACAGCGTTGCGTCAGCATATGCAGCGTCGCCATTCGGTGGCCTGGGAAAACCGTGATAAAGATACGGCGGTTCTGCCTGCCCCAGCCCCCGCTCCATCACCCGCTCCGTTACTTGCTCCGTCACCCGACGTCAATCGCCCTCTATCAGCCAGTCAAGGCTCCAACACCTCTGCTGAGGGGAGTTGTCGCTCGTTGGCATCTTCCGCTCGTTCAGATGCTCCTTCTCCTGCTACTCCTCTTCACGGATTCCGTCAGCAGTCTTTCTTGGAATCCGTTTCCAAGAGACAACAGTTTGCGAGCACGCACCCGACGGTGCAGAAGCTGAACGTCCTCCTGTCCAAGTTGCTGGTGCTGCAGTCCCTCCCTTTCCAAGTGGTGGACTCAGCACCTTTCCGAGAAATGATGGCTTGTGCCGAGCCGCGGTGGAGAGTGCCAAGCCAGCATTTCTTCGCCAAAAAGGCAGTGCCAGCCCTGCATTCACATGTAGAAGAGATGGTGGGCCAGTCTTTGAGCATGTCGGTCTCTGCCAAAGTGCACGGCAGCGCCGACGTGTGGAGCTGTAACTACGGTCAGGGACAGTACATGTCATTTACGGCCCACTGGGTGAACGTGGTGCCGGCACAGCCACACCAGCAACTTGGACAGGTCAAGCCGCTTTTGCCTCCACGTTTGCACGTCCTTGGTCCAGCAAAGATGTTCGCCTCTACCACCTCTTCTTCCGCCGTGTCCTCAGCCGCCACCCCCGTACCAAGTCCCATTACCCGACCGGCATATCACATGTGCAGGGCGCAACGGTGTCACGCTGTGCTGCACCTGGTATGCCTTGGCGAATGTAGTCACACAGGGGAGGAACTTCTGAGTGTAATGAACAGAGAAATCGACAGATGGCTGTCTCCGCGCAAACTGAAAATCGGAACCATGTTGACCGACAACGGAAAGAACATGGTGTCTGCTCTGCGTCAAGGAAGGTTGTGCCATGGCTCACGTGTTCAATCTGGTTGTCAAGCGGTTCCTAAAATCCACCATCCCACTGCAAGACATCCTTAAAATGTCACGTAAACTTTGCATGCATTTCAGCCATTCCTATACCGCAAAGCACACCCTCCTTGAGCTGCAGCGGCAGAACGGAATTCCACAGCATCGCCTGATCTGCGACGTTGCAACAAGGTGGAATTCAACCCTACATATGTTAGACCGCCTTTACGAACAGCGAAAGGCCATCACCGATTTCCTGATGTTACAAGCGGATAAAGGTACTCCCCTGTGTAACTTAGATGTCAGCCATTGGCAGCTCATGCGTGACACCTGCCGCTTGCTCAGGCCCTTTGAGGAGGCCACGCTATTCGTGAGTCGGCAGGACTATGGGATGAACGACGTCATTCCTCTGTTGCACGTCCTGGAACAAATGCTGTTAACAATGGCTGGTCAGGGTGCGGTAGACGTGGCGCACAGATCTCAACGCCACATGACCCCTGTGGGGGCAGGACAGGAAGAAGAGGAGGAGGTAGAGGAGGACATTGGTGCTCAGGAATTATTGAGTGAAATGGGTGGTTTTTCCACTCAGCGGACAGGAGTGGAGGAGCAGGAGCATCTGGTAGAGGAGGAGGAGGAGACAGAGGACCCAGACGCACCGTGGCAGTATGCTGTGGAGATGGAGGCAGGGAGTCCCTCGCATTCCTTGGCACAAATGGCCCATAGCATGCTCGGTTGCTTGCGTAGCGACAGCCGAATAATAACCATCAGACAGAGGGATGACTTTTGGCTGTCCACCTTGTTGGACCCTCGCTACCGTTCAAAAATGGTGGCCTTTTTCACACCTGCTGAGAGGGAGGCCAAAATAAAGTACTATAAAAACCACCTATGTAGTCAGTTGGTCTCTGCCTTTCTGCGCCAACGTCCATCCTCAGACACTGTGGGCCCTGTGCGCTCGCGTTCCGCTGCCATGGCAGCAGGGGAGGGGTGGGGTGGTAGGAGCAGTGGCAGCTCCACCAGCAGCGGCTGCCTCAGTCTGCAGTCGATGATGAGTAGCTTTCTTCACCAGCGCAGTGAGGAAACTACTAACCAGCTGCAGCAGCAGCAGCAGCAGCATCAGGTGGACCTGGAGCAGGACCTCAAACAACAGGCTAGGGCCTACTTGGACAGCACCCTGCCAACCGAGGTAGACAATCCCCTTGACTACTGGGCAACGAAACTTGACCTTTGGCCCCAACTAGCTGAATTTGCCCTTGAAAGGCTGTCATGCCCGGCCAGTAGCGTGGCATCGGAGCGCGTGTTTAGTGCGGCAGGAGGTATTGTAACTCCGCGGAGGACACGACTGTCCACCCAAAGTGTGGAGAGACTCACGTTTGTGAAAATGAATCAGGCGTGGATTAGTCTGGATTTCAAACCACCAGTTCCTGACACAACTGACCTAATAACCTAGCCGTTCAGGCCGCTCCCTGAACACCTCGGGAATTGCTTTGTATATCTGTCGCCTTAGAGGCCGCTGTCTGAACAGCTCATGAATTGCTTTCTATATGTGTCGCCTTTGAGGCCGCTGGCTGGACAGCTGATGAATTGATTTGTATATATGTACTTATTGTCCGCTGTCCGGACAGCTCATGAATTACTTTTTGTATATAGCCTTCCAAACCACTCTCAGAATAAGTCATGATATTCATGCTGTGTATAGCCTTATAGGCCAATGGTCAATCAAGTCATGATTGTTATAGTGTGTATAGCCTTATAGGCCGCTGTCTTTACAACTTTATAATTCCATGCAGTATATAGCCCTATCGGCCACTTTCTGGCATCCAGTTGCTGTAGCCCCCATCACCACACTGTGCCACGGGCCCCTGTACCGCCTTCTCATACTGCTTCCAGATCCATCCTCTGCCATGTGCGTCTCTGTCGTCTGCTCACGCTGCTGGGTTCCAGTTTTAAACCTAGGCCTGTGTATGGCTTCCGAATACTGCTGCCTCCACCGCCACCCTGCGCCATGTGCCTCTGTCGTCTGCTCACGCTGCTGACGGCTTCCGCTTTTTAACCTAGGCCTGTGTATGGCTTCCGAATACTGCTGCCTCCACCGCCACCCTGCGCCATGTGCCTCTGTCGTCTGCTCACGCTGCTGACGGCTTCCGCTTTTTAAACTAGTCCTGTGTATGTCTTCCGAATACTGCTGCCTCCACCGCCACCCTGCGCCATGTGCCACTTTCAGGTCTCCTTACACTGTTGGTGGGTTCCATTTTGTGATAGGGTGCTGTATGGCCTTCCATTGCTGCTGCCTCCACCGCCACCCTGGGCCATGTGCCTCTGTCGTCTGCTCACGCTGCTGACGGCTTCCGCTTTTTAACCGAGGCCTGTGTTTGGCTTCCGAATACTGCTGCATCCACCGCCACCCTGCGCCATGTGTCTCTGTCGTCTGCTCACGCTGCTGACGGCTTCCGCTTTTTAACCTAGGCCTGTGTATGGCCTTCAATTGAAGCTGCTTCTGCTCCGCCACTCTGCCATTGGACTCTTGATAGTCGTCTGCCCACGCTGCTGCTGGGGGGAATTTTTAACATAGGCCTCTGTATGGCCTTCAATTTTAGCTGCTTACGCTCCGCCACTCTGCCATGGGCCCCTGTACCGCCTCCTCATGCTGCTGCCAGGCCCGTAATCTGCCATGGGCCCCCGTACCAACTCCTCATGCTGCTGCCAGGCCCGTAATCTGTCATGGGCCCCTGTACCGCCTCCTCATGCTGCTGCCAGGTCCAGAGTGTGTCATGGGTCCCTGTACGGCCTCCCATTGCTGCTGTCTCCATCGCCACACTCTGCCATGTGCCACTTTCAGGTCTCCTCACACTGCTGGTGGGTTCCATTTTGTCATAGGGTGCTGTATGGCCTCCCATTGCTGCTGCCTCCACCGCCACGCTGTGGCTCCACACTCTGGTTTTGGCCCCGTGACTGCCCAAATGAGTGAAGTGTGCGGTGATTTTAAGATCGACGGCACTCATCTGCATGTCATACTGACTGACAGTATTATTTCTCATCCCCAGCAGACTCCAAGGGCATTTAAATTAAAGGTACAGTGTTCTGCACTAATATAAAGGCTCTCTGAAGCCTAGAAACACCCTTTTTATAAGTTAAATTCGCAGCGAATATATTCGGCACGAAGCAAATTTAATCGGCGAATTCGGCGAATCAGCCGAACCGAATTTTTGAATAATTCGCTCATCTCTAGTCATACCACCAGTGAAAGGCCTGTGGAAATGAAAATGTGGTGGTAAAGCTTGGATCACCAAAAAACGGTGCACCTGGTGGGGCCGAAGAAATAGAATCCAATTTCGATTTGGAACCAGACCAAAGGGTCAAAGAGTGAAACACAATCAGGTTATAGTTCAACAATGAGTGAGCGGGAATATTTGCCCATAATAAACCCGGTAAATACAATGGGCGTATAGATTGGGATTCAAACCTGACCCAGGGAGTCAGGGAGTTAATAGTTGCACATTGTGCAATTTGAGAAAAAAGAGCAGATAGATAATAAGGCCAAAGGTTGGGGAGGCCAAAGCCTCCATGTCTGCTGCGAATAGCTCTGAAAAAAAACCAAGGAAACTGCTCAAAAATCCCTTACCACATTTGTTTTAAAGGCATAGGAGATGAGCAGCATGTCCCAAAATGGCACTGGTGGAGGGTCCCCATCATTTTTTTGAGAGCAAGGAAGCCTTGTTGGCCTCTGTACGCAACGTTCCCTCCCTGAAATTTAAAGGGGACCGGCTTCAGCTCTTTTGTGATCTTTCTCCTATTACCCTGGCTAAACGGCGAGCGCTGAAACCACTCACCACACATCTTCAACATCTTCGTATCCCTTACCGCTGGGGTTTTCCCTTCAAGCTGGTCGTCTCCAAAGATAACGCCCAAGTTATTCTACGCGATCTTTTTGAAGCGGACTCCTTCCTGAAGCAACTGGGACTACCCCCCCTGCCGGACGACAATGCCTCACTACCATCTACTCCATCTCATCCTTCCGCTACCCCCAGCAAGATCTGGACACCAGTTCGTAGGGGCCGGAAGCGTCCTTCCCGTACTCCACAACGCCCTCGCCCTGCTCGTTGTAGTGATGATCCTGCTTGATGTTTTTTTTTTGAGGTGTTCTTCAAGGTTGTATCCCTATCTCCTCCCCTCTCCCCTTTCCATCCCCCCTCCTTTTCTTCCCCCCCTTCTTCTCCTTCCCTTTCCCCCTCTCCCTTCTTTTCCTCACCCTCCCTTCTTCCTCCCTTCCTTTTTCATTTTATTTTTGCGCTGGGTGCCTTTTTATGCTGTATCTTTTTGGCCGGGTTTGCCGAATTCTATGTTCCAGTTGTCATGTTGCCCCCGATCACGTCCAGACATTTGCCTGGACGACTTGGGTGCCGATGTCTTTCCCAAGTTCATATCCATACGGATATCTATGTTCTTTATTGTAATTTTTTTGGTTTGTCTATCAATGTTATTAGTTCTAATGTTTCATGTCCCTACTGTTCTTAGATTTGTCTCATCGATGCTATCTCCATTATTCTTTATCTGGGTACATTTGCTATTTGTATGTTTATCTAATGATGGCTTTACAGTTATTATCGTACAATGTCAAAGGTCTTAACTCCATCCAAAAACGGTGGATGGCTTTGAAGGAATTTCGATCCTCAGGAGCAGATATTATTTTTGTCCAGGAGACCCATTTCAAGTCGACTGGCTCTTTTCGTTTTGCCTCAAGGTTTTTCTCCCACTCCTACTCGGCTTTTGATCCCACTGGGAAAGCCGGAGTGGCTATTTTGATTCGGACACACTGCTCCCTTCGGGTCATTTCCTCTAAAGTCGACCCACGGGGTCGTTATATCTTTTTGGAATGTATGTTTGCTGGTTCCCCCCTTATCCTGTTAAACTTGTATGCCCCGAACGCAGGTCAATTACATTTCCTCTCCCAAACCCTTGCTAGACTGAATGTCTTTACCACACCACATATGATCATTGGAGGTGATTTTAATTTAATCATGTCCCCCCACAAGGATAGGAAAGTACTATTTGAATCCACCCCCTCGAAGCGGCAGTGTTCCTCTTCAAAATCTTTTCGCAAATTGATAAGGGAACATCGTCTCTTTGATGCTTGGCGGATCAAACATCCCCTTCATAAACAGTATACTTTCTACTCCATCCCTCATCGGAGTTTCTCCCGCTTGGACCACTTTTTTATCTCTTCCCCCTTACTCCCTCTCTTGGTTTCATCCGAAATCAATCCCAGTACATGGTCCGATCACGCCTCTTTGTCTCTGAATCTTTTCTTCCCTGATTCTTTACCGAAAGCTTGTCATTGGCGTCTCAATGAGACCTTTCTCACTACTGCCTGTTTCCATGAAGAACTCTCTCGGGGATTGGATATGTACTTCCAACACAACGTTGGCTCAGTGACTTCTTCCTTGACACTTTGGGAAGCCCACAAGGCCGTTTTCCGGGGCATATGTATCTCTATAGGCTCCCGTTTGAAAAAGTCCTCAGCCAGTGCCAAGACTTCTCTCATCCACCAATTATCCTCAGCTGAGCGTCAACTGCTAATCAAGCCGTCCATAACTCATCTTCGTAGGGTTACTTCTCTACGCGACCAAATCAAAGCTCTTGACTCACATAGAGCTGTGCAATCACTTCTTTGGGTCAAACAGAAATTTTATGAATTTTCCAATAAGCCCCACCGTATGCTAGTCAACAGGCTTAAAACGCAATTTTCTCCCTCGTTACCAGACCATCTTCTTCAATCAGATGGTACACCTACATATGACCCTCATGTAATGGCCTCACTTTTTGGATCATATTATAAGACTCTCTACAACTGTTTAACCCCAGATCTCCATCCTCCTTTTTGTAAAACGTCATTTGATGCCTTCTTTGAGTCATTCTCTTTGCCGCAGATATCACCTTCTGACCTTTCGGCCCTTAATGCCGATATCTCATCTGAGGAGCTGTATGATACAATTAAGCAGCTCCCTTCTCACAAATCACCAGGACCTGATGGCTTGCCTTATTCTTATTACAAGACATTCATAGGCATTTTGGCCCCCCATCTTCTCTCTTTGTTTCAGGATCTCTTAAGAGGTGTCCCCCCTCAGGCTGATTTTTCACGTGCCTATATTTCCGTTATCCCCAAGCCTGATAAGGATCCTTCTATTCCGGACAATTATCGCCCCATTGCCCTGTTAAACTCTGATTATAAAATATTTACTAAGATTTTGGCCAATAGGCTTTCCCGATTCCTATCCAAGCTCATACACAGGGACCAAGTGGGCTTTGTGCCCACCAGACACGCTGCGGACAATACCAGGAGGTCTATTGACCTGATCGACCTGATTAACAGAACTTCATCCCCTGCTATATTGCTGAGTTTGGATGCTCAAAAAGCTTTTGATCGCCTTAGCTGGCCCTATATGTTTATGATCTTGGAGAGATATGGTTTCCGGGGCCCGTTTGTGATGGCCCTGAAGGTCCTTTACTCCTCCCCGTCCTCAGAGGTCAGATTGTCTTCGTTTCTTTCACCTTCTTTCAGGATGTCGAACGGTACAAGGCAGGGGTGCCCACTTTCCCCTTTACTGTTTATCCTCTGCCTAGAGCCGCTGGCCACTGCCATTCGATCTAACCCTGACATAAGAGGGATACATTCCCATGGGCGTGAATATAAATTGTCCCTATTTGCAGACGATATCCTTCTTACTCTAACTAGTCCTTGCACCTCTCTTCCGGTTCTTCATAAAACCTTACAATTATTTGGGACCCTGTCAGGCTACAAGGTAAATACATCCAAAACCGAAGCACTCCCACTTCATATCCCACCCGACATGTTAACCTCTCTCCAAGCATCTTACCAATATCGTTGGTGTACCCACTCACTGAAGTATTTGGGTACCAACCTTACTTCCTCCTACCATTCCATATATGAGGCTAATTTCCCCCCCCTATTTGTTGCTATTTCCCGTTCCTTAAAAGTTTGGGACACCCTACCTATTTCCTTTCTTGGACGTATAAATGTTATAAAAATGACCGTACTGCCCAAACTTTTGTATCTATTTGCAACTCTCCCCGTCCCCATCCCTATGTCCAAGCTAAATTCTATCCAAAAATCTCTCTTACGTTTTATTTGGCACAACAAACAACATAGAATTGCACGTACTGTACTCCTTTCTTTACGCTCTAGAGGAGGCTTGGGAGTACCGGATATTGTGACCTATTACTATGCCACCCACCTTCGTTTTTTAATCTCCTGGTCCACCAGGCGCCCTTCTAACAAATGGACTGAGATTGAAACCTTACAACTTACTCCGACCCATTTATGCTCTCTGCTTTGGGATATGTCAGCGGTGGCCATCGCTTCTCACCGACACCTTTTACTTGGACCCATGCAATTCTCCCTGTCTATCTGGAAGAGATGCAGGGCTAAATTCGCTTTGTCCTCCGAGTGCTCCCCTCTGACTAATGTTCTCTTTAATCCCTCCCTTCCAGATAGTTTGTCCTTACACCACATGCTCCCATGGGCCTCAGCCGATCTTTTCCAACTGCGTCATCTGGTCCATCCCGTAACTCGGAAATTTAAATCATTTTCCGACATCCAAAAAAATACCCAAATACCTCCTCAGCACTTCTATGTTTATTTGCAGATACGCCATTTTTTCTCCACCCTGTCACCCTCATTGACTTTGCAGAAGCCTACACCCTTTGAGCGCCTGTGTATTCAGGGCCCACATCAAAAGGGCACAGTCTCCAATACATATAAGCTCCTGCTGGATGTCCCTCCCTTAACTATTGATACCCATCGCTATATGCGTAAGTGGTCCCAGTTTCTCCGCTGTGACATTGACTTGTTGCAGTGGAAGAAAATATGGGAGAACGCATCCAAATCCTCTATGTGTGTAGTTTATAAGGAAAATGCTTACAAAATCATAATGTTGTGGTATTGAACCCCTGATGTGCTCCATTCTCGTAACCTGAGTGCTTCTCCTGCTTGCTGGCGCTGCGGAAGGGAAACCGGCTCCCTTTTTCACATTTTTTGGGACTGTAGGCTTATCACTCCCTTTTGGGAAGAGGTTTTGGCCTTATTACAACTGGTATTACATTCCTCTCTCCCTTTTGAGCCTCTTTATTTTTTATTGGGCCTGCCCTTTCCAGGTCTCTCTAGACCATCGAGGAGACTCTCTGTGCATATTTTGACGGCGGCCAGGAGAAGCATT
Source organism: Staurois parvus (assembly GCF_062004578.1). Taxonomy (NCBI): domain Eukaryota; kingdom Metazoa; phylum Chordata; class Amphibia; order Anura; family Ranidae; genus Staurois; species Staurois parvus. The sequence continues at coordinate 6,549,194 of NW_028317949.1, read as the reverse complement.
CCAATGAGCTGGCTCTCCCCTACACCTCCCTCAATGTTGACATTATTTAAGATTATTGCAGATATCAGAAAAATGGAATATCTAACCGCTTCACATGCCGATTCTATAATCTCATTTGAAGCTGTGTGGAACCCGTGGGATGTTTACACCTCTGGTCAACCTGCTTGACTTGTGTGGACTTGATCATCCTTCCAATGTTGCCCTATTGTCATTGCATACTGTTATTTTTCTACCCATGTTACTAGCATCGATGATCCCTTTGTTTTTCTTTATCTTTATTTCTTTTTAAAATGTCATGTATGTATATACATGTGGAAAATTTAATAAAATGTTATTCATAAAAAATGATATATTGCTCACACATGCCATGGATATATGTGGAATGACACCCCAAAACACATTCTTCTACTTCTCCTGAGTATGGGAATACCACATGTGAGAGACTTTTTTGTCAGTCTAGCCAAGTACAGGACCCCAAACTCCAATAAGCACCTTCAGGCTTTTAAAGGCTTTATTTCCTCATTATGCTTCCTGACTACCTATCACAGTTTCAGAGGCCATGAAATGCCAAAATAGTACAAACTGTACTCCAATGACCCCTTTTTGGCAAGTAGGCATTCTAAGGTATTTGCTAAGAGGCATGGTGAGTATTTTTCAGAGCTCATTTGTTACCACAAGTTTTTGGAAAATGAAGAAAGAAAAGGAAAATGTATATTACAAAACCTTGTGACAAAAAATTAGATTGGCAAAATACTCACCATGCCTCTTATTAAATTCCTTGGAATGTCTACTTTCCAAAAAAGGGTCATTTTGGGGAGGGGGGTGTGCTATTCTGGCATTTTATGTCCTCTGAAACTGTGATAGGTAGTGAGGAAGTGAAATTAGGAAGTTACGCAACTTCAGGCTTTCTAAGGGGTCATTGGATTTTGGGCTCCTGTATGCAGCTAGGCTACCTAAAAGTCTCACAAATGTGGTATCCCCATATTCGGGAAAAGTAGCCGAATGTATTTTGGAGTATGATTCCACATATACCCATGGTGTGAGCAGTATATCATGTAATTGACAACTTTATATAAAAAAAAAAAGTTGTATTCCAAAAACTTGTGGTTAAAAAAAAGCTTTCCATTGACTCTACATGCCTCTGAGCAAAGAGTTTTGGATGTTTACTTTCCAAAAAGGGTTTTCTTTTTTTTTTTTTTGGGGGGGGGGGGGTTGTGCTATCCTGATATTTCATAGCCTCTGAAACTGTGATAGGTATTGAGGAAGTGAAATTAGGAAATGACACACCTTCAGGGTTTCAAAGAGGTCATTGCAACTAGCAGAATATATATTGGGGTGTAATTACACATATACCCATGGCATGTGTGAGCAATAGATCATTAAATGACAACAATAGTGTGGGGTGTCTTCTTTCCAAAAAGGGTTCATTTGGGAGGAGGGGGGTCCTGCAATTTCAGAGCCTTTGAAACTGTGATAGGTAGTGAGGAAGTGAAATGAGGAATTTACACACATCAGGGGTCATTGGATTTTGGGCTCCTGTATGCAGCTGGGCTACCAAAAAGTCTCAAACATGTGGTACACCATACTCAAGAGAAGTAACAGAATATGTTTTGGGGTGTCATTCCACATATACCCATGGCAAGTGCGAGCAATATATCATTTAAGTGATAACTTTTGTAAAAAAAAAAAAAAAATCCAAAATCTTGTGCAAGAAAAATAAAACTTCCATGGACTCAACATGCCTCTCTCTCAGTAAATAGCTTAGGGTGTCTACTTTCCAAAAAGGGGTCATTTGGGGTTGTTTGTGCTGCCCTGGCATTTTAGCACCTCAAGAAATGTGATAGGCAGACAGAAAGTAAAAGCTGAGTAAATTCCAGTATCTATACCATAGTTTGTAGATGCTATTACTTTCACACAAACCAATGAATATACACTTTCTGGGATTTTGTTTTTACCAAAGACATGTAGCAGAATACATTTTGGCCTAAATTTATGACTAAATTTGAGTTTATTGGATATTTTGTTATAACAGAAAGTACAAAATGTCTTTTTTAATCTATATCACAAAAAAGATCCCAAAAGAAATCTCTATTTGTGTGAAAAAGGATATAAATTGCATTTGGGTACAGTGTTGCATGACCGCGCAGTTACCAGTTGAAATAGCGCAGTGCCAAATAGAAAAATATTGCCTGGTCATTAAGTAAATCTTCTGGAGGGAAAGTAGTTATAAGAGGAATTTATCCTTTAAGAAGTTGGAGATTCTGCCTTTATTGTAATTACATGAGCATATGCAGGACTTATCTTCAGACAGAAAGTGGAGGAACACCATTCTGTCACCTCTGGCAGCCCTCTCCTCTCCAGCCTGTCACATAACACAGATGTTGGTAGAGGAAGTTTTCTATAACACTCACTTCCTACACCAGCTTCTGTATGCTAGCGCCGGCATCCAGGCATGTGCCCCACTTCTGTTTGATGGGTGCCCTGGGTCTGGGTTTAGATGCTGCACCACCAGCATATAATAGGAGATTCCAGAGACAGCTTACAGTATAAGAGTGTTTTACATGTGTTTCCATTGAATTCTTCATAAACCAAGTTTTGAAGAAAGTGCAACAAAGGTGCAGCAAGCAGAGTTTTTATTAACACACCACACAGAAAAAAACCCTAAAATTTAGAGGTGTGAACAATGCCTTTCTTTTAATCTTAAAGGGCAACTTTCTTGGGAACAATATCAATTAAAATAGCAAAATATCATACATATCAAAAAATAGAATTTACTAATTGCTACACAAGCCATTTTGTAACTGAATGTTATTAAAACATTTCTGTACAATTCAGTGCAAAATGGCAACCTGGAGGCATTCCATACACCATTGGTGTACAAAAAATCTCCAGAGATGTAAGTTCTTTCTTGTGTGATTGGCTCACTGATTTTCCCAGAATTCTGCAGAAAAATACAAGTTACACTGTAAATTTTACAGTAACAATATTTTCTATATTGTTCAATATATATCTATATTTCTATAATTCTATATATCTTGCCCTGTCACCATTACAACAGTGACTCATTAATAGGATATTCATATTTTATTATATAATTTTGTTTATTTTTGTAAGTTATTATGATTTTTGTTCATTGCATATGTTCTAGTATTACTTGGTGACAGTCAATATATGTGATTTGTAAATAATGGCAAACACTGTTTAGAACTATGATCTCTCCAGCTCACCTAATTAACCTATAGGCACAATATAAATTTTTAAATTACCATTTTGTGCCATACCTACGCCCCATGGTGCAATTGTATGATGCCCAGGGCGCAGATTCTTGGATACAATTCCGATACGCTCGCCTTAATACGACTTAATCGCAAATCCAAACCCCTTGCTCCAAAATATGGCCCCTTAAACATTTTTATTTTTCTAACTAGTAGCATGTAATATTAGACTTACTACTTGTCCATACACAGCGAGTGAAGTCTGTTTACGTGGCGACATTAATATAATTGTCCCTTATTCTATTTTATTTATCATTGGTTTGTGGACCCCTTTGCTGTAAATATAATCTGTCACCATTAGATGGTGGGCATGCTCATAGGTTCATGTGGAAAGTGAAATTATTCTGTGACCACTGTTGGTGCTATTGTGGATGTTTCCATTGCTTCCTTTAGATTTTGCATTGGTGCTGGGCGGCTTCAGTTCGCGCATGCACATTCGTGCATGCGCAGTCGTACATAGGATGTCTGCATCCGGCCAATGACGGCATATGGCAACGAGGATATAAAAGAGGGTAGGAAATAGGATATGGACTCTTGGCTGCAGAGACATTTGTTTGTATGCAATCTCAAGTTGTTTTCGGACCATATTGAGGTAAGATGGAGGTTCGGTGTCAAAGGTCTTTTTCAAAACTTTGGTGATTGTATGGCCACTTATTGACCTTTCATGAATGATAAGTATTTGTTTGGTTTTTCAGCTGGTACCTTTGAATCAATAGCTATTATTGACATCTAATGGCTGAATTTAAGATTGACAACTGGAAAAAAAGAAAAAAAATTTTTCTCTACCTTGGTCATTGTACGTAACAGGCAGAGTTGCACAAATATATACTAGTCTCCGTTCTTTCCCCTCTCTTTCCTTGGTTACAGTCTACTTATGCATATACATTATATTTAGATGGATACTCGACCTCTCCTATATCCTCTACAATTGCACAGACGTTTGGGACAAATTGATACTTAATTGTTTATATTCATATACTTCAATAGTTTTGGGAGCTTGATGCCCATGGTAAGCTGGGGAATCTTTCATGGTTCTGAACAGCATAAACAAAGATACAATTGTACAAAAAATTGTTTCTTGCTGTAATTTTTTTATATACAGTTGCAAGAAAAAGTATGTGAACCCCTCGGGATTACGTGGAGTTTTGCATGAATTGGGCATAAAATGTGCTCTGCACGTCATCTAAGTCATAACAATAGAAGAACACAGTCTGCTGAACATAATACTACACAAAAATTAGATGTTGCCATGGTTTAATTGCACATAACATGTAAACATTCACAGTGCAGGGAGGAAAAAGTATGTGAGGCCCTAGCTTAATGACTTCTCCCAGAGCTAATTGGAGCCAGGAGTGAGCCAACCTTGACTCCAATCAGTGTGATGATATTGGATGTGTTGCTGACAGCTGTCCTGCCCTTAAAAAACACACACCTGTTTTGGGTTTACTGGTTTCAAGAAGCACTGTCTGATGTGAACCATGCCTCGCAGAAAAGAGCTCTCAGAAGACCTACGATCAAGAATTGTTGACTTGCATGAAGCTGGAAAGGGTTACAAAAGTATCTCCAAAAGCCTTGATGTTCATGTGTCCATGGTAAGACAGACTGTCTACAAATGGAGAAAGTTTAGCACTGTTGCTACTCTCCCTAGGCGTGGTCGTCCTGTAAAAATGACTGCAAGAGCACAGCGCAGAATGCTGCATGAGGTAAAGAAGAATCCCAGAGTGTCAGCTAAAGACCTACAGAAATCTCTGGCACCTGCTAACATTTTTGTTGACACATCTACAATAAGGAAAACATTAAACAGGAATGGAGTACATGGGAGGACACCACGGAGGAAGCCATTGCTGTCCAAAAAGAATATTGCAGCACGTTTGAAGTTTGCAAAAGAGCACCTGGATGTTCCACAGCACTACTGGCAAAATATACTGTGGACAGATGAAACCAAGATTGAGTTTTTTGGGAAGAACACACAACACTATGTGTGGAGAAAAAAAGGCACAGCACACCAACATCAAAACCTCATCCCCACTGTAAAACATGGCGGAGGGAGCATCATGGTTTGGGGCTGCTTTGCTGCCTCAGGGCCTGGACGGATTGTTGTCATTGATGGGAAAATGAATTCCAGAGTTTATCAAGACATTTTGCAGGAAAACGTACGGCCATCTGTCCGCCAACTGAAGCTCCGCAGAGGATGGGTGATGCAACAGGACAATGACCCAAAGCATACAAGTAATTCAACAAAACAATGGCTGCAACAGCACAGAATACGCCTTCTGGAGTGGCCCAGTCAGAGTCCTGACCTCAACCCGATTGAAATGCTGTGGCATGACCTTAAGAGAGCGATTCACACCAGACATCCCAAGAATATTGCTACACTGAAACAGTTTTGTGAAGAGGAGTGGTCCACAATTACTCCAGATCGTTGTGCAGGTCTGATCTGCAACTACAGGGAATGTTTGGTTGAAGTTATTGCTGCCAAAGGAGGGTCAAGCAGTTATTAAGTCCAAAGGTTCACATACTTTTTCCTCCCTGCACTGTGAATGTTTACATCTTATGTGCAAATAAACCATGGCAACATCTAATGTTTGTGTAGTATTATGTTCAGCAGACTTTGTTCTTCTATTGTTGTGACTTAGATGACGTTCAGAGCATATTTTATGCCCAATTCATGCAAAACTCCACGTAATCCCAAGGGGTTCACATACTTTTTCTTGCAACTGTATATTGTAGACTGTACTGCGGTCCAATCACTTCACCCTTGTTGGGCGAAACATGTAGGGAAGTTACACTCCTCAAAGCAGCAGCAATACAGCCAAGTTTGTACCATTGTTTACCAGCATTGCACTCAATCGTATTTTTAATATTGATTAATAAAAGCTGCTAAAATATTTTTAATAAATGTCATTTGTTTGTGTTTTTGCACCCTAAAAATTCCACAGTTTTGCAGGCTTATACTTTAAATTTACAGGGATGTGGTGCAATGTTTAGGCTTGGTCAACCACTTGCCACCCTTCTCTATTTACAATGTCATTTTTGGTTACATACTCCAAAAGAGTTCTTCACTTTTGATGGGATGCAGACACAGAAAATGTCCTCACTAGAACACTGTAAGTGCATTCGCTGTTTAATGATGAGAATCACTCCTATTCAGATTCACTCTGCAGACATGAATACAGCATTTTCTTCAGAGCAGAAACAGGTTGGACTGTGCAGAAAAATTTGTTAAAATCCTTGCAATGTACACTCACAAGCCACTTTATTAGGTACACCTTGCTAGTGTCAAGAAAATATCCCCCACACCAAAACACCACCACCAGCCTGAACCATTGATACAAGGCACGATGGTTCCAAGCTTTCATTTTATGCCAAATTCTGACTACCATCTCAGCTGAAATTGAATGCCCATTCTCCTCTCACCTCTAACATTTTGTCTACACAGCTGTCGCTCACTGAATATTTTCTCTGTAGCACTACCCCCTTACAATTCTCTGAGTTATTTTCGGGTCCCCTACCGCTCTTGACTCCACTCTGAAAGCCCAGCCCCTGCTGACACCACCGTACACTCCTGGCCAGGGTAAACTCTCTCAATATTATCAGAAAATAGACACACACAAGTTAGAGTGAACAGGTATTTTGTTTATGCTAGAGTTGAATTTGACCACAGTAAAACAGCACCAAATGATAGATGTGCTTATAATACACAGTTATCACCCTTAATACCTTTAGGAAAAAGTCAACTCATACAGAAAAAAACCTCAATAAGTTCTGGACATCCTGCCATTTGGAATTTAACCAAGGGTCTCAACTCTGAGATGTTTCTGTCCCCAGTAAGCAAAGAAAATTACTAAAGAGCAAGATTAGCTCAATCAAAATCCATCAAAATCAATTAAAAAATCTTAATCAGTTCTGGAAGTCTTGCAATTCAGAATTTAACCAAGGGCCTCAACTCAGATGTTTCTGTCCCCAGTAAGCATAAAAACTACTAATGAGTAAGGTTAGTTCACTTTGGGCCCTCATTATGACACGGTTCAAGTCTGATGTAAGAAAAGAGCACTTTTATTAAGAAGGCTAATGTCCTTTTAACTGCGATGGAAGACCTTCTGTTTGCTCGTTGGGGCCCAGTTGGTGCACTACAAGAATTCAGGTCTTCCTTGGTTGCAATAGGTGGAAGTCCCTCAAAAGGATTTATGCAAGCACAAGCACTACCCCTTTAAGGGTATTTAACTTGGACCGTATCCATTTATACACAAGATGAGCTGCATTTTCTAAGCAAGAAGTTTAAGGGCTGAGCAGAAGCACTTATTGGTAAGCGTTAATTTCTTTAACACCTTGCCGACCGGCCACAATGTTTTTAGTGAGGCAGGGCGGCACCGTTGCACAGAACGCCGTTCTGCAAAACAGGTAGGGGGCACGTGCGAGGCGCATGCCCGCCCTACCTGTCTTACCAATCGCGGCAGCGGGTGTCAATCACCGGGTCCCGGCCGGTCATTACCCGCCGGATCCCAGCGATTGCCGGCAAACAGTGACACAGAGCACAGCTGCAGTGTTTATACTGCAGCTCTGCTCTCTGTCAGTTCCGAGCATGCTGATCCTGAGAGAAGAGTTTATCTCTCTGGATCAGTGTGTTCCTGTGAAGTACACACCCCTGCCCCCTAGTAAAACACTCCCCTCACACAGTTAACCCTTTCATTGCCTAAAAAAAGTTAACCCCTTCCTCCCCAGTGCCATTAGTACAGTGTCAGTGGGTTTTTTTTTGCACTGATCACTGTATTGGTGTCACTGGGGATGTCAGTGACCCCAAGTCAGTTCCCCCCCAGTGTCAAAATGTCTGCCGCAGTCCCGCAGTCCCGCCATAAGTCGCTGATTGCCGCCATTATAAGTATAATAAAGAAAAAAATATCCCAGTATCTTTCCCGCCATTTTTAGATGCTATAACTTTCACGTAAACCAATTAATTTACACGTATTGGGATTTTTTTTTAGCAAAGACATGTTGCAGAATACATTTTGGCAGAAATTTATGATGAAATATGATTATTACATTTTTTTACTGGACATGTTTTATAGCAAAAAGTCCAAAATATTGTTTTTTTTCTCAAAATTGTCAGCCTTTTTTATAGCGCAAAAAATAATAACCGCACAGGTGATCAAATACCACCGAAAGAAAGCTCAATTTGTGGGAAAAAAAGGATGTAAATTTAATTTGGGTGCAGTGTTGCATGACCGCGCAATTGTCAGTTAAAGTAACACAGTGACGTAACACAAATTGCTTCTGTAACCGCTTCCTGACTGCCCTATAGCAGAAATACTGCTACAGGGCGTCACGGGTGCGCAAAATCACATATATATATATGTGATTCGCGCTCCTGTGGTTTTCGCGCCCCTCCCAGATAGCGTCAGATTGCCCGTCAGTACACTAGTCATCACATTTAGCCCCTTGATTGCCAGGAGCACGCTCATGTACAATAAACCTCCATTGCTAGTATACTGTCTGAACAGGTCAATATCTTTGATCAGATCAGGACTATACCAGTGTTCACATTAGTATAACGTCCCCAAAAATGCAGCGTTAGCGGGATCAGCCTCGGCACCTGCCAGCACCTACATTTAGCCCCTACACTCCCCCCCCTTCTTCCCCAGCAAGTGCAGTATCAGTAGGTCACTGTCACTTGATACATTGCACACAAAACCGCAGTGTTCGCAGAATCAGGCCTGATCTCTGTTAGCACTTGTCGGTAAATTTTGATGACTCTCATATGCAGCAGAGTGCCAGTACTAGTGCCACTCTACCTTTTGGTGAACTGGCGAGTACCAGCGGTCTAGTACATCTTGGTCTTTCACATACTGTACCTCTTTGATTTTTGGAGCTGTTTTTCCACTGAATATCTGTATGCGTTGATTGTGGATCAAAGCAATTTATATGCACAACAATTTATCACCGCCAACCCAAATTCAAACCTTGCCAGACCAGTCGCATGGAAATTCATTACAGTTTCTGAATTTACATTTTTTTGAGGCCTAACCCTCAACATGGGCATTACTAAAAGAAATTAATTGCGCTTGTATTGGTCCGCAGACCCGATTCATCATATGCCCATGTTCTCTGCTGCCATGGCCAGGCATAAATATGAGAGTATAATGTGTTTTATGCAATGACAATACACTCTGTCATCCTCGGGGTGACCCTGAATTTGACTGGCTTCACAAAATTCAGCCCCTCGCAAATCACCTTAACCAAAAATTTGCAGATGTCTATACTCCCCAGCAAAACATTTGCGTTGATGAGTCCCTCAATAATTTTTCTGGCCGCCTTGCAGTCAAACAATTTCTCTCCAGCAAGCGTGCCAGATATGGGGTCAAGATGTATAAGACCTGTGAGAGGACAACAGGTTATACTTATACATTTTGGATTTAGAGGGGCCCCCCGGATGCCCAGACTACATGGGGAGCAGTGGCAAAATAGTTTGGGACTTGGTGTCATCCTTTTCCATATGGGGTAGCACTTATATGTGGACAATTCTTATTCAAGCGTGCCACTATTTAGACATTTGTTCAATCTTGGAACTGGCGCTTGTGGCAAAGTGTGACCTAATCTGTGCCCACCATTAGAAGTGGGTGGATGCAGGGCAGTACAGTCTAATGGTGGGCGTACCACACACTTTTTCTAGCAGAGATTTCTTCTAATTTTTTCATTCAGTCCACAGGCTGCATACAAAAAAAAAAAGAACATAGCATATATACCCAACAAGGACCAGCGATGTACTGGTACATCAATGGAATTTAAATGGTTATACCACAAAGATGCCTACAGCTGCAGGCATCATTATTTTCAGACAGCGATCGGCTTTCATGTAAAAGCAATCCTAGTGGCTAATTAGCTGCAGGATTGCTTTTACAAGCAGCGGGAGGTGATGCCCCCCTCCCCCACTGCCTTCCACGGCCTTATGGGGCAGTCTCGTGCCATCGGGGGAACCTGAGAATGCAGCTGGTGTTTCTGCCAGCTGACCATAGAGCTGATTGGAGACCAGAGTGGTGCCAATCATCTCTATATTCTAAGAATTTGGAAGCTACGAGCATTTCATCACTTCAGTTTCGCAGGATATAAACAGAGCCATTTGTAAATTGGGAAAGCATCTGATCACACCGATTTTGGTTTGATTAGATAATGTAAGGGCAGAGGAGATATCTAGAGTCTGATAGACCCCAGATTTCTCAAAAAAGAATATATGACAATGCCCATTGAAGTTGTAGGGGTTATTTGCATTCCCTGTTATAGCTTGAAAAGTGATAAAAAAAAAATGAAAGGTACAATGTAAAAATAATTTTAAAAAATCTAAATAACTGAAAAAAAAAAATCGCCCTTCCCATGCACGCACACCTGTGTGCACAAGCCTTGACCCCTGTGCCGGTATGTAAACAGCGGTTGCACCATGCATGTGAGGTATTGCCGTGAACGTCACATCAAGGGCAGTAATTCTAACACTAGACCTCCTCTGTAAATCTACAATGGTAGCTTTTAAAGGATTTTAAAGCGTTGCCTATGGATATTAAAAATGTTTGCAGTTTGTCGCCATTGCACGGGGCATGCACAGTTTTTAAGCATGTCATGTTTGGTATCTATTTACTCGGAATACCATTATCTTTTATATTTTACCAAATAATTAGCCAATATATTGTGTTTTTGTGCATTAAAAGTAAAAAAAAGTGTATTTTTTTTTTATTTGCATTTGAAAAATCGCTGCGCAAGTACTATGTGCCATAAAAAATTGTAGTAACCACCATTTTATTCACTAGGGTGTCTGCTTTAAAAAATATATAATGTTTGGGGGGTTAAAATTAATTTCCTAGCAAAAAATGCTGATTTTTTTCATGTGAACAAAAAGTGTCAGAATAGGCTTGATCTTCAGGTGGTTAGAAGAGTGAGTGATGTGTGGCATAAACTTTTAATGCTGGGCATAGAATGCCCCCACCCCCTAAAACGACCCCTTTTTGGAAAGTAGACACCCCAAACTATTTGCTGAGAGGCATGTTGAATCAATAGAAGAATTTATTTTTTTACCACAAGTTTTTGGAAAATGACAAAAAAAATTTTTATTTTTTTTACACAAAATTGTCACTTAAATGATGTACTGCTCACACATGCCATGGGTATATGTGGAATTACTCCCCAAAATACATTCTGCTACTTCTCCCGAGTATGTGGGTATCACATGTGAGAGACATTTTGGCAGTCTAGCCAAGTACAGGACCCCAAAATCCAATAAGCACCTTTAGGCTAATAAAGGGCTTTATTTCCTCATTACACTTCCAGACTACCTATCAAGGTTTCGGAGGCCCTGAAATGCCAGGATAGCACCTAACCCTCCCCAAATGACCCTTTTTGGAAGGTAGACACCCCAAGGAATTTGATAAGAAACACGGTAAGTATTTTGAAGATCTCATTTGTGAGTATTTTGCAGATCTCATTTTTTCTCACAAGTTTTTGGAAAATGAAGAAAAAAAACAAAAACATTTTTTCTATTCTTTTTTCATATTTCAAAACCTTGTGAGAAAAAATGAGATCTGCAAAATACTCACCATGCCTCTTTTTAAATTCCTTGGGGTGTTTACTTTCCAGAAAGGGGTCATTTGGGGGAGTTTGGTGCTATCCTGTCATGTCAGGGCCTTCAAAACTGTGATAGGTAGTGAGGAAGTGTAATGAGGAAGTTACGCACCTTCAGGCTTTCAAAGTGGTCATTGGATTTCAGGCTCCTGTATGTGGCTAGGCTCCCAGAAAGTCTCACACATGTGGTATCCCCATATTCGGTAGACGTAGCAGAATGTATTTTGGGGTGTAATTCCACATATACTCATGGCTTGTGTGAGAAATACATCATTTAAATGACAACTTTGTGTAAAAAAAAAAAATTTTTTGTCATTTTCCAGAAACTTGTGGAAACAAAAAAAATCTTCCATGGACTCAATATGCCTCTCAGCAGATAGCTTAGGGTGTCTACTTTCTGAAAAGGGTCATTTTAGGGTGTTTGTGCTATCCTGGTATTTTACACCTTAAGAAATGTGATGAGCAGTCAGAAAGTAAAAGCCGTGTAAATTCAGTTATCTATACCATAGTTTGTAGACACTATAACTTTCACACAAAGCAATAAATATACACTTACTGGGATTTTTTAAAAATAAAAACATTTAGCAGAATACATTTTGGCCTTAATTTATGACAAAATTTTTGTTTTTTTGGATATTTTTTTTGACCGAAATGAGAAAATATTGTTTTTTTCAAATATTTCTTTTTTCAAAATTTTTCTGTTTATAGCGCCAAAAATAAAAAGCACACAGGTGATCAAGTACCACCAAAAGAAAGCTCTATTTGTGTTAAAAAAAATGACATAAATTTATTTATGTACCATATTGCATGACTGCGCAATTGTCCGTTAAACTTGCACAGCGCTGTATAGCAAAAAAATGGCGTAAATTGCAGTATCTACGGTATACCATAGTTTGTAGACACTATAACTTTCACAAAATGCAATCAATATACACTTATTGGGATTTTTTTTTATAAAAACATGTAGCAGAATACATTTTGGCCTAAATTTATAACTAACTTTGAGTTTACTATATATTTTTTATAGCTGAAAGTAAAAAATATCATTTTTCTTCAAAATTTAAAGCATGAAAAATAAAAAGCACACAGGTGATCAAATACCACCGCAAGAAAGCTCTATTTGTGTGAAAAAAAAGGACGTAAATTATGTTTGGGTGCAGCATTGCATGACTGCGCAATTATCAGTTGAATTAGTGCAGCGCCAAGTAGCAAAAAGAGACCTGGTCAGGAAGGGGGTAAATCCTCAGGAGGGCAAGTAGTTAAGCTGCAGTAACAAATGGCAACAATGACATGTGTCCCTTGATGAAAGTGGGCTATTTTCAGTTGAAGAAGTGGTGTGGCTTGGCCCGCAAAGGGTAGACACTGCAGTAGGCTATTATGACTGGATTATGCTGGAAATGTGTTTGCTAAAAAGCTGGGTGCACTAGGCCTCAATTTGTGCGACTTGTGAACAATGTCAGTAACTAGATAGAGAATGGTTGATTCAAAAGAATGTCAGTGACAACTTAATTGGCTGGAGAATGGGACTCTCTCACTGAATCTGTGGCATCATCCCAGTCACTGGCGGTCTCTCTGTAGATGGGGCCACCAGCAATTCTGCAGTTCCTCCAGCAGAGTTTGTTTGTGATTGCAGCACTCCGAGTCACTGACTGACAGGGTAGTCCACCAGACTCTTTGGTGGTATCAGCGGTCAGCTATTCCTCCCTTGTTCTCAACTCTTTCACTCTGAAGCCTGGTCTGGCCTGGTCCGGTCTTCTGGTCTGTTGCAAACAGCCTTCTCCTCACATCTTTCTCCCAGTTCATTCCCAACTCAGTTCCTGCCCCCAGTTCCTGGGCTTATATGTATATATATATACATACATACATACAAACACACACACCATGCTGTTGACCATCCACTACTCCTCAAAAAACTCCACTCTCTTGGCCTCCGAGACTCTACTCTCTCCTGGTTCTCCACCTACCTATTGCAGCACTCCTTCAGCATTACCTATAACTCTGTCTCCTCCTCTCCACTACCTCTTTCTGCAGGGGTCCCTCAAGATTCTGTCCTTGGACCCCTTCTCTTCTCCATATACACCTCTTCCCTTGGTCACTTGACAAACTCCCATGGCTTTAAGTACCATCATTATGCTGATGACACACATATCTATCTTTCTACTCCTCACCTCGCCATTTAAGTCTCCTCTCGCATTACTAACCTACTAAGTGTCAGGGATCCCGGCCGCTCAGCGTCGCACGCATGCGCAGATCGCCGACTCTTCCTGGCCGGCGAACACAGAGATCGCGGCGGCGGCCGCGCATGCGCAGTAGCGAACGCGGCCGCACCAATGGAAACTCAGGGCGCCCTATTTAAATCTGCCCTGTGCATTTCCAAAGTGCCGCAAGGTCTTGTTCCTGTTCCTGTGTTCCTGCTAGTACGTTTCCTTGTTGCCAAACTCTGCCTGTTCTGATTACGCTGACCCTCTCCTGCTCTGACCCCGGCTCGTTCCTGACCATCCCTCTGACTGACTCTCTGTACCACGCTGCCCGCTACCTGCTGAACCTGGCTTGTGACCCCGACCATCCTCCGCTTGCTCCCTCTGTACCACGCTGCCCGCACGATACCGACCCGGCTAGTCTGACCTCGCTCACTCCTAGCAGTCGTCCATCCATCCCGCTCGGATCGGGATCTGTCATCCCATCCATCCTGCTCGGATCAGGGTCTGTCATCCCCTTCACAGCAGACTCATCCCGGGCACATACCCTCAGCGGGACCCCTCTGCCACCGCCGGGGGTGCCCAGGGACGCGACCTGGTTCCAGTCTTGCACCAAGTCCATCCCCACCATCAGGGGCTCTGGTGAAAAGGCAGACTGGGACTTAGACTCCGCGTCCTGGGAAACCCCGTGCCGTGGACCACTAGAGATCCCGCTGGGCGGAGCCTGACAGTACCTTGCGGCCATGACTGAGTCTGGAAGGGGAACCTTCCCCCTGGACGATCTGTGCCAACACATTGCCACCCTCACAGAGGGGGTTAGGCTCCTCCAGGAGGGCTATACAGAATTAGGTGACCGTTTGCAGACCTTAGCCACCCCTACCGGGCAGGTTAAAGAGCGCCCTGGGGAAACACTAGTTCTGACATCTGCACCGGAGCCCCGAGTTCCCTTACCTGAACATTTTTTCGGGGATCGAGGTAGATTCAGGAGGTTTCGTATTTCCTGCCAGTTATACTTCGACCTCCAGCCTCGAACGTTCTCATCAGAAACCATAAGGGTCGGGTTCATTATTTCTTTATTACAAGAGGAACCCCAAGCCTGGGCCCACCGACTACTAGAAAACCGAGACCCTCAGTTGGGTTAAGTAACAGCATTTTTTAAAGCGATGGCGCTCTTATATGACGACCCAGATACGGCCACGACGGCCAAAATGTCCCTACGTACCCTAAGGCAAGGTAATCGGGCAGTGGAGGAATACACCGCCGAATTCAGGCGTTGGGGTGGTGACACCAAATGGAATGAGGCGGCCCTGTCTCACCAATTTCGCATGGGGTTAACCGAACCACTGAAGGACGAGCTGGCCCGAGTTGACATGCCTGAAACTCTTGAGGGCCTAATAACCTTATCTATCCAGATTGACCGCCGGTTGCGGGAACGTAGGAGGGAAAGGTCCAGCCAAGAGCAGAGATCAGCCAGGCGACTTCCAGTCCAGACCAAGTCTCCACGGGTCAACCGGAACCAGGAATTCACGAATACGTCAAATCTCAGGTCAGCAGGAGGGGTTCGGTCTCCACTAACGTCTGAGGAGCGCCAGAGGCGCCAGGTAAACCGGCTTTGTTTTTATTGTGGGGAGGCGGGCCATATAGTACATACCTGCCCTGCCAAGAGGAGGAGGTTTCCTGCGATATTTTCCACGGTTACTCCTAAGGTTAAGAACGACACCAGTTATCTAGCAGTATCTATCTCCTTGCAGCTGCCAGGGAGAACTGTGGTAACTACCGCAATTATAGACTCTGGAGCATGTAGTTGCTTCATAGATCTGGATTTCGCAGCTCAGCAGCAGATTCCTTTACAGTCAAAGGAGACAGGGTTAAATATCTTCTTAGCTGACGGGTCCCAAATTAGGTCAGGGGTAGTGGACCGTGAAACTCCACCTATTTTTACTACAGTGGCCAACCATCACCAGGAGCTTCTCCGCCTGGATGCCATCGCATCCCCCCTGTTTCCGGTGATCTTGGGCCTCCCTTGGTTACAAGCCCATGACCCGCAGATTAATTGGAAGTCTGGATCAGTTCACTTCACGTCATCCTATTGCCAGCAGCATTGCCTCCCTAGTGCGTCTCCGGCACCGCAGGCTTTGCTCTGTCTGGATATGGAGGCAGAATTGGCTCAAGCCATTCCTTTAGCCTACCATAGTTATTTAGATGTATTCAGTAAGCGGGGGGCAGAGGTCCTGCCCCCGCACCGAACATATGACTGCCCGATTGATTTGCTCCCAGGCTCGGAGATACCTTTTGGGCGAATATTTCCGTTAACTGAACGGGAATTAGGGGTTCTAAAGGAGTATATTGACGAAAGTCTCCGCAAGGGGTTTATTCGGCCCTCCACTTCACCAGCTGGGGCTGGTATCTTTTTTGTGGAAAAAAAAGACAAATCCCTACGACCCTGTGTAGACTACCGAGACCTGAACAAAGTAACTGTCACGAATCGTTACCCGCTACCTCTAGTCCCTGAGCTCTTTCAGAGATTAAAGTCAGCTTCTATCTTTACTAAACTGGACCTGAGGGGAGCATACAATCTAGTCCGCATCAGAGAGGGGGATGAGTGGAAAACAGCATTCCGCACTAAATTCGGGCATTTTGAATACTTGCTCATGCCCTTCGGCCTATGCAACGCGCCCGCCACTTTCCAACACTTCATTAATGATGTATTTAGGGACTATCTGGACATCTTTGTTGTCGTATACCTAGACGACATCTTGATCTTTTCCCCATCCTTAGAGGTCCATAGGGGGCATGTGAGGTACGTTTTGGAACGACTCCGCCAACACGGTCTATATGCTAAGGCAGACAAGTGCTGCTTTGAGCAGCATAGCATTTCCTTTTTGGGTCTGACCATTTCCACTACAGGTATAGCCATGGATCCCCAAAAGGTGTCAGCTATCTTAGATTGGCCTATACCCACTGACAAGAAGGCGGTCCAACGGTTCATAGGCTTCGCAAACTTCTATAGAAAGTTCATTAAGAACTTTTCAGGTTTAGTTTCCCCGATTACTCAGTTAACCAGACAGGGGGTCTGTTTCCAGTGGACACCAGAAGCGCAGGAAGCGTTTACCACTTTAAAGAGGTTATCCACTGAGGCCCCTATCCTGAGCCATCCTGACTCATCTATGCCCTATATCCTGGAGGTGGATGCGTCTGAAAACGCAGTGGGGGCGATTTTGTCGCAGAGGAAAGGCGTTAAAGAGCTCATGCACCCAGTGGCCTTTTTCTCTAGAAAACTGACTTCCGCAGAAAGGAATTACGATATTGGGGACCGGGAGCTTCTAGCAATCAAGGTGGCACTAGAGGAATGGAGGTATTTATTAGAAGGGGCAGTACACCCAATATTGATATTCACAGATCACAAAAACCTGGAATATTTGAGGACAGCAAAGCGCTTGAGACCACGTCAGGCTAGGTGGGCACTTTTTTTTTCGCGATTTGCTTTTCACATTACCTATAGACCAGGATCAAAGAATACTAAGCCCGACGCGCTTTCCCGTATGTTCGGGGACCCTGAAGAGACGCCCCGACCCGACACAATCTTGTCCTCAGGGAACTTTTTGATCCTACAATCTGAGCTCCGCTCCAGACTGCAGACCGCATCCATAGGCATGCCAGGCACACCCGGTATTTCCTTAGTGAATCGGGAGGGGCTTCTTTGGAAAGAAGGCCAGATTGTAGTTCCCGAGGAGACCCGTACCTTGGTACTTGGATACTGCCACGACCACCCGTTAGCGGGACATTTTGGAATATGCAAGACCCTGGAACTATTGCAACGCACCTTTTGGTGGCCCACTATGGCCAGGGATTGCGAGAAATATGTTAAGACTTGCACCGTGTGCCAGAGGAATAAAACTACCAGAAACAAGGCCTGGGGCCTATTACGCCCACTACCAATACCTGACAGACCTTGGAGCATGATCTCCGTTGACTTTATTGTAGAGCTTCCCCCCTCCCAGGAACACACAGCAATCTTTGTGATTGTAGACCGGTTGTCCAAGATGGCTCATTTTGTACCCTTAAAGGACACACCGACAGCCCATGAGACCGCACAGGTTTTTATCAGGGAGGTGGTAAGACTCCACGGAATCCCCAAGGATATTGTGTCAGATAGGGGGGTTCAGTTTACGTCTAGATTTTGGAAAGCTCTATGTGAGACGCTTGGGATTAAACTGTCATTGTCCTCTGCATATCACCCACAAACAAACGGCCAGACAGAACGAACGAATCAGACACTTGAACAGTACCTCAGATGCTACACTACCTTCCTCCAAGACGACTGGTTGACCCTCCTGCCGCTAGCGGAGTTCGCCTATAATAACGCGAGTCATTCTGCTACAGGCCAGGCTCCTTTTTTCGCAAATTATGGGTTCCACCCCACTTTTTTGCCGGATTTGATTCCGGAAGTCACGGTTCCGGCCACGCAGGACATGCTGAGCTTTTTATCCTCTAATAGCAAATTGCTCCAAGAAGCGATGGCAAAGGCCCAGGAGAGCAATAAGAGGGCTTTTGATAAAAAGAGAAGAGGGGAGTTGAGTTTGCGGCCGGAGGACCAGGTTTGGTTGTCCACCACAAATTTAAAGATGTCCTGCCCATCGAAGAAATTGGCTCCCAAATTCCTGGGTCCATTTCGGGTCAAACGCAGGATCAATGAGGTAGCATACGAGCTCGCTCTGCCTGAATCTATGAAGATTCATCCGGTCTTCCACGTATCCCTACTGAAACCAGCAACTCCAGACCCCTTCCCGGACCGAAGGTCTAAACCACCGGAGGCAGTAAACGTGGATGGGGAGGAGGAATTTGAAGTTGAGGTTATCCTGGATTGTAGGAAAAGGGGAGGCCAGACTCAGTTTCTGGTGAAATGGAAAGGGTATGGGGCGGAAGAAAATTCGTGGGAGCCGGCCCAAAATGTGCACGCCCCAAGACTTGTGCAGAGATTTTTTTGGAACCAGGCATTAGGAAGGGGTCGGTTGGGCATCCGGAGGCTGCCCATAGGAGGGGGGCAATGTCAGGGATCCCGGCCGCTCAGCGTCGCGCGCATGCGCAGATCGCCGACTCTTCCTGGCCGGCGAATACAGAGATCGCGGCGGCGGCCGCGCATGCGCAGTAGCGATCGCGGCCACACCAATGGAAACTCAGGGCGCCCTATTTAAATCTGCCCTGTGCATTTCCAAAGTGCCGCAAGGTCTTGTTCCTGTTCCTGTGTTCCTGCTAGTACGTTTCCTTGTTGCCAAACTCTGCCTGTTCTGATTACACTGACCCTCTCCTGCTCTGACCCCGGCTCGTTCCTGACCATCCCTCTGACTGACTCTCTGTACCACGCTGCCCGCTACCTGCTGAACCTGGCTTGTGACCCCGACCATCCTCCGCTTGCTCCCTCTGTACCACGCTGCCCGCACGATACCGACCCGGCTAGTCTGACCTCGCTCACTCCTAGCAGTCGTCCATCCATCCCGCTCGGATCGGGATCTGTCATCCCATCCATCCTGCTCGGATCAGGGTCTGTCATCCCCTTCACAGCAGACTCATCCCGGGCACATACCCTCAGCGGGACCCCTCTGCCACCGCCGGGGGTGCCCAGGGACGCGACCTGGTTCCAGTCTTGCACCAAGTCCATCCCCACCATCAGGGGCTCTGGTGAAAAGGCAGACTGGGACTTAGACTCCGCGTCCTGGGAAACCCCGTGCCGTGGACCACTAGAGATCCCGCTGGGCGGAGCCTGACACTAAGTGACATATCAGCATGGATGTCACTCCACTTCCTCAAACTAAATCTTTCCAAAACAGAGCACAAACTATTCCCTCCAGCCCGTGCCCCCTCCCCTAACTTCTTCATCAAGATCAATAATACAAACATCAGTCCCTCCCCACATGCCAGGGTACTTGGTGTAATCCTAGACTCCCATCTGTCACTCAGCCTCCAATCACTGTCCAAATCTTGTAGACTTCAACTCTGCAACATCTCCAAGATATGCCCATTTTTAACCTTATAACCACTAAGCAACTTATTCACTCCTTTGTTATCTCTCACCTTGAATATTGTAACTCCCTTCTCATTGGCCTACCTAATCGCAGGCTATCCCCTCTTCAGTCTATCATGAATGCTGCTGCCAGAATCATCCACCTTACTAACCGTTCCATATCTGCCATCCCTCTCTGCCAATTCCTCCACTGGCTTCCCATTACTTAACGAATAAAATTTGAAACATTAACAATAACATATAAAGCCATTTATAACTCTGCCCCAAATTATATCACCAATCTTGTCTCCAAATATCACACAAACCGTCCTCTCCGCTCCTCCCACTACTTCCTGCTCTCTAGCTCTCTTGTCTCCTCCTCCCATGCTCATCTCCAGGACTTTTTGAAAGCCTCCCTATCTTCTGGAACTCTCTACCCCAATCTATCTGACTATCACCTACTCTCCCCACTTTTAGGCGATCTCTGAAAACCTCTCTCTTTAGGGAAGCCTATCCTGCCTTCAGCTAATAACAAAATCTTCTATTCCTCCTATCAGTTCATCCCCCACAGTTATTACCTTTTTTACCACCAGTCCCTCCCTCTTAGATTGTAAGCTCCAAGGCGGAGGGTCCTCCTAACCCTCTTGTATTGAACTATATTGTCTCCCTTGATATTGTAAAGTGCTGAAAAAACTGTTGGCGCTATATAAATCCTGTTTTATAATAATATTATTATTAATAATAATATGCCTCCGTGCACATGCCAGCTCCTCTGGCAAATGTAGTCCCCTACACTGAGTTGCAGGACACTTCCACCTTGTGTTTCTTTTAACATCCTGCAGTCTGAATAATAGCAGGGTGTCACATCTCTTTTCGGACCATTCTCTGTAAACCATATAGATGGCTGTTCATGAAAATCCAAGTAGATCAGCAGTTTTTGAAATACTCAGACCAGCCCTTCTGGCACCAACAACCGTGACATGTTCAAAGTCACTTAAATTCCCTTTCTTTCCCATTCTGATGCTCAGTTTGAACTTCAGCAAGTTGTCTTCACCACTTCTAGATGACTAAATGCATTGAGTTGCTGCAATGTGATTGACTGATTAGCAAATTGTGTTACCTAGCAATTGAACAGGTATACCTAATAAAGTGGCCAGTGAGTGTACATTCCTAGAGGGGATTTTTTTTTCCTCAAGAAAAGTGGAGTTGCTCTTTCACCACTTCCCATCTGTGGGATGTCATATGACATCCTAAACTTTGAGTAGTGGTACCGGGATGATGCTACAGGCATCTTTCCAGTACTTTTTTTTATGCCGACGATACTGTTTAATTGTAAAAGCAATCCCGCTCCTTCCCGGGCTCTCTTAGCCAGCAGTTCCAGTGTGTGTGTGTATATATATATATATATATATATATATATATATATATACACACACATATATATATACATATATATATATATATATATATATATATATACATAGTGAGGAACAGAAGTATTTGAACACCCTGCGATTTTGTAAGTTCTCCCACTTAGAAATCATGCAGGGGTCTGAAATTCACATTGTAGGTGTATTCCCACTCTGAGAGACAGAATTAAAAAAAAAATTCAGGAAATCACGTTGTATGATTTTTAAAGAATTTATTTGTCTTGCACTGCTGAACATAAGTATTTGAACACCTGAGAAAATCAGTGTTAATATTTGGTACAGAAGCCTTTGTTTGCAATTACAGAGGTCAAACGTTTACTGTAGTTCTTGACCAGGTTTGCACACACTGCAACAGGGATTTTGGCCCACTCCTCCACACAGATCTCCGCTAGATCTGTCAGGTTTCAGGGCTGTTGCTGAGCAACACGGAGTTTCGGCTACCTCCAAAGATGTTCTATTGGATTTAGGTCTGGAGACTGGCTAGGCCACTCCAGAACCTTGATATGCTTCTTATGGAGCCCCTCCTTGGTTATCCTGGCTGTGTGCTTCAGGTCGTTGTCATGTTGGAAGACCCAGCCACAACCCATCTACAATGCTCTGACTGAGGGAAGGAGGTTGTTGCTCAAAATCTCACAATACATGGCCCCATTCATCCTCTCCTTAATACAGTGCAGTCGTCCTGTCCCCTTCGCAGAAAAGCACCCCCAAATCATGATGTTACCACCCCCATGCTTCACAGTAGGGATGGTGTTCTTGGGATGCAACTCATTCTTCTTTTTCCTCATAACACGACGAGTGAAGTTTAGACCGAAAAGTTCTACTTTGGTCTCATCTGACCACATAACTTTCTCCCATGCCTCCTCTGGATCATCCAGATGGTCATTGGCAAACTTCAGACGGGCCTGGACATATGATGACTTGAGCAGGGGAACTTTCCGTGCAATGCATGATTTAAAACCATGATGGCGTAGTGTTCTACCAACAGTGACCTTTGAAACTGTGGTCCCAGCTCTCTTCATGTCATTGACCAACTCCTCCCTTGTAGTTCTGGGCTGATTCCTCACCTTTCTTATCATCAGTGATACCCCACGAGGTGAGATCTTGCATGGAGCCCCAGTCCGAAGGAGACCGACAGTCGTCTTTAGCCTCTTCCATTTTCTAACAATTGCTCCAACAGTTGATGTATTTTCACCAAGCTGCTTGGCAATTGTCCCGTAGCCCTTTCCAGCCTTGTGGAGGTCCACAATTTTGTCTCTGGTGTCTTTTGGCAGCTCTTTAGTCTTGCCCATGGTAGTAGTTGGCGCCTGACTGACTGTGGGGTGGACAGGTGTCTTTAAAGAGCTCAGACAGGTGCTACTAAGTTAGATTAATGAGTGGAGTAGAGGTGGACTTTTTAAAGGCACAGTAACAGGTCTTTGAGAGCCAGAATTCTTGCTGTTTCTTAGGTGTTCAAATACTTATGTTTAGCAGTGCAAGACAAATAAATTCTTTAAAAATCATACAATGTGATTTCCTGAATTTTTTTTTAATTCTGTCTCTCAGAGTGGGAATGCACCTACAATGTGAATTTCAGATTCCTCCATGATTTCTAAGTGGGAGAACTTGCAAAATCGTAGGGTGTTCAAATACTTCTGTTCCTCACTGTATATACACATACACATAGAAGAAAAAAATGGAAGCACTACATGATTTGCAGGTTTGAACGTGATGGCATGTTTCACCTTGAAAGTGGAAGTAATGTAACATTCTTTTGCTTTCGCTGTGTGAGGAGACACCTAGCTAACAGATGGGAAGCCTCAATTTCATCTTTCATTGCATGCGCTGCTAGTAACAAGGAATAATGTTGTGAGATACATTATCAAAGGTTATGCCAACATATACAGTTTCCAGTAAAAAGCAGTTTGATATGCATCAGCTTGGTTGACATGGTCAGCTGGCTGAAAGAGACCAAAGAACATTGCGTAGGATTGTGACGTGCAATAAGAAAACAACTGCTGCAAAAGTGAATACAATGCTCAATCTCAGTACCAAGTATTAATTTTCCTTACTGTTTGGAATGACAATATAAATATATGTTTAAAGTTAAGGGACATGTCTAAGCAGGTACCACAATTTCTAATGAGTGAATAGAAGTTGTTTGAATGCAGAATTTTTTTGTTTTTTTTCTGTGTGACCTGTGGTCCTAGGACAAGTGGTCCTCAGTGGATAGCCACAGTGAATATATGACCTGTTGTGTGTTCTTTGGGGTAGAAAGTTGAGTCAGAGACTAGCCTATTGCCATTCAGAGAGAGGACGCCCCTCTGAGCATAGAACAGTGAGATAAGAGATATATCCTTCTGCTGGTACACAGCCGTGGAGTTAAAAATTGAAACTCTATGTGCCGGAGTTACGCATATTGTCATATCTAAGCAGAATAACGAAAAATGGGAAATAGCCTAAATAAAAAAGTTTTACCGGTAATGAAAAATTGTGGGCAAACAAAAGAAAAAGCTATATATTTACTAAAAATTGCAAAAGCTGCAGGGTTAATTTCTAAACTGCAACCAAGCGCCCCCATTGTTAAAATGTCTGATTGTGGGGGAATTGAATGCCTAGCACCATGGGAAGAGGTATCCAGGAAAAATTAAAAACCCTTGGAACCATTCTGAAAAAGCTGCATTACAGCTAAAGGAGGAAGAGGAGTTACAAAATGAAAGGGGAAATGCCAGGACCCTCTTAAATGCGCAGCACCCCCATAGCACTAGAGGATCCCCAAAGAATAACCCATAGAACTTCTCAGGGGCAGTGAAGGCTAAAGAACTAAACGTAGGCATAGTACTGGAACATTATTCCAGCAGGATGAGGAAGCTTGGGAATTCACTGCCCCAAAGCCCGAAACAAGCCTAGCTAAATTTACAAAAATAGATAAAATAAAACCTCCTTTTATGAATCTAACCTCCCCAGCAGTCACTAGATCACACGCCAGGGAGCAAATAAAACGCACAGAGGCAGACATGCAAAGGAACAGGGAGTATTATAGTTCCAAATGGCGGGATCCTCCCCCTAGAGCAGATGCCATTAAGGGAGGTTGCTCTACCAGGGCCAGAACCAGATGGGGAAGAATATAGAGCAAGGATTGGGACGGTATATGTCCCTTGGAAGCCTCACGAGATTAGAGTAATGACTGCAGAATTGACTAATATTTAAAAGTGCCCAAAGAAATGGTATAAACTAATACTATGGCTACAAAAAACCCAACAAGTCACTTATAGAGATATGTGGATACTGATTGACTGTGCAATGCCAGATAAATATGTGGATGTTTGGAAAGTGTTTGCTAAGACTAAAGGAGCATGTGAACAAGGGATAATAAAACGGGAAGAAAATAAAGAAGATGTCTATGAGGAAACAGTTGAAAGATTGAATGAAATTCTGAAAGACTGGCTGTCTACTACGTTTGATAAGGGCCAGGATACGCGAATGTTGATGGATGTAGTTCAGAAAAAGGGTGAGCATGTTTTAGAATACTGGAGTAGATTTAAAGATGCTATTTCAGAAACATTGGATGGTTCATGATGATATTGATATGCAACAGCCTAAATTGGTGAATGTTCTGGTGGGTGGACTGCTGCATGAAGTAAGGGAAGAAATTGAATTACGAACAGTGGGGTGGTGGAAAAGACCTGCTCCAGAGTTAGTTGAAATTGCTCAGCTTGCATATGAAATATTGCAGAAGCGAAAAGAGAAAATAGAGAAAAAGGAAAAACCAATAGTGGAAGAGAAAAACAATAGAAAACCAGAACCCATGAGTGTACCGGCCTTGCCATGGCTCGACAGAATGGATGTGTCGGATCATCAATAGACACTGGTGGCCTCCTGAATTTTTTTCTTATGCTGCTACATTGATAAGTGAATGTGCTACATGCCAGACTCATAACATTGGAAAGCCAGTGCATACCCCTATGAAACACATTCTGCATACTGAAGAGCCATTTCAGATTGCACAAATTGACTTTTCAGATATGCCACCTATTGGTCATTTTAAATACCTTCTAGTATGCGTAGACCAGTTTTCAGGGTGGATCGAGGCCTGTCCCACAGCCATAAATGATGCAAAAAACAGTAGTGAAATGTCTTACCTGGGAAATGATCCCTAGATTTGGGATAGGTGAAATTATCTCTTCTGATAGAGGGACACATTTTGACAATAAACTCATGGCAGAGGTGGTGGGTATTTTAGGACTTAAACAACAGTTACATACCCCATATAAACTGCAGGCCAGTGAATTAGTGGAGCGCAGTAACCAAACTCTGAAAAGGTACTTGGCTAAACTAACAGCCAATGGAGAACGCTCAAGGGTAGAGGCACTATCAATAGCTTTAACAGCCATCAGAACTACTCCCAAGGAAAAACATAGACTGTCCCCATTCAACATACTGTTTGGGAGACCACCTACGAGAATACCTATGCAGCCAGAGGTAGTGACTTTGTTAAGTGGTCAAGATGCCATGATAGACTATGTGCAGAAATTGGTAAACATGTTTTGAGACGTTTTCCAGTATCAAAGCAGGACAACCCATAAATACAAGTGAAAGGGCACATGGTCTGAATTCTGGAGTTTGGGTGTACATCAAGAATCAAACACCACTAACCACTTTATCTCCTAAGTGGAAGGGACTGTTCCAAATCATTCTTGTGTCTCCCACGGCAGTAAAGCTAAAAGACTACAAGTATTGGGTGCATGGTTCACATTGTAAGAAAGCTGTAGCTCCGGAGGATAGTAAGACCTGGACCTCAGTCAGCAAGTATTGTTCTGTACCTTTGCCTTCCAGATCATCTCCACTGACACATGCTCGGGCCAAGAGACAACATGAATCTTCTGGGACCTAAGCCTGATGTGGGTCTCTGGAGTGTTATTCTCTGTAGTGGGACGCTGTTATGGATCACGATAATGGTGTATCACTGGACCCCTGATAAAGACAAGGGTAAAGTATATGGTGTCTTTTTGATTAATACCACCATATTGGAAGAGGTCAGTACAACCATCTTGGAAGAAACTGCACACCTTGAATCCAGCCCTGAGCAAAGGTTAAGGAGAGAGATACAGACATATCATGCCCAATTTTCTGAACCCTTTCATAACTCTTTTATATCCATGCATTTACATGCTGCAAAAAAACTGAACATTAGCTAATGTTGGATATGTACACATGCACCCATCTCACATCAAACCATACCATTGCTAGGTGTTCCCAGTAGTTTGCAAGACATAGAGAACAATGCACATTTTGGTGGTGTCAGCCTTACTCTAACTGATCGCTCCATTTCCTTCTGTTATTTACTAATTTTCCTATGGAACCGCTAGCAGTGTGTATTAACTTTACAAGGATCTACTCACCGGAGTTAATTGTACACGGGTTTCAAACCACTACTCGGAATGTAGGTAATTCTAACTGTATCGCCAAAGCTGACATACAATACTGGTTTGATGGCATAGACATGGTCTGGAGTACTGACAAATATCACAAACTAGATGACCTGACATGGTGACAAGGCTCAAGACAAAATAACATGAAACTCTTAATGTGCTTGCAAAGCTATAACTTTAAAAAGGCCTGCTCTGCTCCTCCCGGATATTACTTTATATGTGGGAAAAAGGTTTATACATGGATTCCATTAAATGTCATGGGTATTTGTTATTTTGGTAGAGTTATGCCTGCCACTTGGTACATGGGAGATGATGAGTTTAAAGAAACACAGATGCATAGGATACCTAAACACCTCATGCATAAACAAGACCTGCTTACTCAGCCAGACACTGGCAAAACAGAGGATTCTGAGACCAAAGATGGTGATAAGGCAGATATTGATGGTGATAAGACAGATATTGTATCACATGATCAGAAATGTAAACCTCTGTTTGCTATACCATGGGTGAACAGATGTTGTCTTAAGAAATCTTTCAGTTTTATCATTGATTTGGCATATCTGATGGATAACATCACTGCATGGAATTTTGTACCTAGTCGGATTTATCGTTGCTATAATCCTTATAATCAAAAATGTGTACCGGTTCTTCTGAAATGTTGTATGAAAATAGTTACAAAGGTGTGTACTAATACTAGTTCTTTTGAGCCCCAAAGGTAACGTGTGATGCCTGCTTATGAGATGGTATCTCGCATTCCTGAAATTCACCCTAAAGATACAGAGGAGGTCAAATACCAAAGAATTTGAACAACAGGAGGGACTGTAAAGATGAGAAACAGAATGGAGTTAGACCAACATATCATCCCTATGTAAGAGAGTCATCCTATCATCCTTATGTAAGTCTGTTTTTCCGTACTTGTTTTTCTGTTCTTGAATTCTTTTGTTATTATATAACCTTGTAACATATCTTGTATCTTGTTGTTGGGACAGCTGTGGTTTATCTTCTACAAAGATAATTGGTGGAACACTGACCATTTCTCGGAAATCATTATTTTTCTAATCATAAAAAGTCCCTTTTGCATAATCACAATTTGAGTTATTATGACATGTAACCTTTATCATATCCAAAAGGTCAATATGACCCAGGTTTGTGCTGAGACAGCCAGTAAGGAAGTTCTCGTGATTTGGACTTATGCCCTACATAAAGCCTATAAAACACCCACCTTTGTAATCATCTTTTGTCACATTGTTTTCTGCATGCCTTGTGACCCAATATACATTGTAATTCTCCAGTAAACTTATATCAGACAAATGCAACAGAATTGGTGTTGACGTCCTTCATTGAAAAGGTGTACTTAACATCTGCAATGAAAGCTTCTTATCTGCCTGATAGCAAGCTTTTAAATACTACACTGTACACTCAGCGTGCACAGCATAGTGTACAATCTTGGGATATCGTCAAATGCCAAGAAGAATTAACATCATTCCAGACTGAACTATTAAGTAGACCAAAAACACAGAACCTGGAACAATAGTTAGAGATGTCAATGGTGGCAAGGGAGCTCACAGAGATTGTTTTTCTAAAGGAGAGGAAATTGCAGCAGACTTTACTTCAGCATTAAGTGTTGGTGAAGATGATTTTCAAGATGTTTCACTTAGTTGCCAGAGTAGGAGTGGAGCAGTGACATAGAGAAAGAAAGTGAGTATGCACTGCTTTGCAGGAAGCAGTCAATACTCTTAAAACTAACCTCCAGGGATGGGTAACATGAGATGCTGGTAAGAGTTCTAGACAATCTTAAACAGAACATTCTAAAACCTACTCTACGTAAAGATTTTATGGTTTCTAACTATCCGGATCCTCCTGGGTCTTTTAGGTCAATTCAGGATTCATATAGTCTACTAATTTTACTCTGACAAACTTTGTTTAAAAGACTAGTATTAACATAGGAGGATCAGCAAGGCATAAACATTTTACAGTACTACTGAGCAGGATGCAGAATCTACATATACAATGAGGAGATATGGTTGTTAATGCATGTAAGTAAACACAATACACAGAATCTAGTTTGACTGGTTTGCATTAGGGTAAAACATGTTTAGGTTAAGGCTCAGTACCCATCTGCAGTGGCTCCTTCCTCTTCTCCCTGCTCTCACAGGCTTGGCTGAGATCAGTGGAAGACATCGGTTCCTGTTGCTGTCAGTCAAATCCTGTGATGAGGGAGTGGGGACCGGGCCTCACCTTGCTGTCCGTTGCAATGGGCACAGACATGGGGGCTTGGGATCGAGCATGAAGGTGTACCACAATAGGAAATGGCTCACTATGGTGACACACCAAGAAGAGGAGATGGAAAGCACCAGCGAGGGACCAAACAAGAAGAGGTTCAGGGTCACAGAGCAGGTAAGTATAAACCTGGTTGTTATTTAAAAAATAAAATTGTAGACTTTACAATCACTTTAAGGCATGCTCATAAAATTTTTGTCACCAAACAGACCTATTTTATCTGTATATTGTAAGAAAACATAAAAACAGCTACCACACGGGGGCGTGGCTTCAGCATGAGAGCATGAGGATATGTGGAACTTGAGCTCGAGGCAACTCTCTTCTACAACAGCATCTGCAGCGACCCACAGAGGGTGTTTCTCCCTCCCCTCAATGCCAACCAAGCAACAACAGTCCCTCCAACCTAAGCAGAACCCTCAGCATTGCTCCAGCTCTATAATTCTCAGAGGACTGCTAGGGACTGGCTGAGTCTTACAAGGTGGCGCCGGCTGGTGACCCTTCCACCTCATACTCAGTTTCTCTGATACCTTCTCTGCTGTTGGTGTCCTCGTCAATGCCTACCCCCACCTCCCCATGCTTTTCAGGAAGGTATGACAAGGGCTCTGATATGGAAAATGTGTTGGGGGATCGTGATATCCGCACCTACATTTGGTCTCTCCCGACAAAAAAAAATTTGTAGCAGTTCGCCACATGGGTTAAGAAGGCAGGATATTGAGAACCTACAGGCTGAGACTACATACCTTGGGGTAGAACTGAGTCATTAGCAACCTGGGCGGAAAAAATACTTTCTTCCCTACAGGCCCTGAAGGAGAAATGCTCCACACAAGATAAACGGATTGACTCCTTATTTGACCAGCTGGACGACTAGGAAAATAGGAGCCACAGGGCCAATTTTCAGATCAGAGGCTTGCCAGAGGCTACCTCATCTAGGGAATAGTCCCAACCCTACAAGGCCTTTTCAAGAAAATCCTAGGTCATGACGCCCCACTGCATTTTGAGATTGATCGTCCCCACAGGGCGCTTAGACCACCATCAGATGACCCCGACAAGCCCAGGGACATAATTTTCAAGTTACATAAATATTATGTAAAGGAATATACCATGGTCCACATTCAAGGGATTCCTAACTTGGACCTTGCTGGAGCTAAACTGTCATTGTACTCTTTTTAATTTTCTGCTGCACTCTCATGCAAAGGAGGGCACTGAATCACTCTGAGATGCTGAACTTCCTTATCTCTGGGGATTTCCCTTCAGCCTCTCCATTAACAGGGATGGTAAACAGACCACTCTGCATGATAAAGATAACCTGCCTCACTTTTTGCCTCCAGTGGGCATCCCGGCCTGGAGTTTCTCAGCAGAAATTCCTATCCCTGCTCATCCACATCCGTGGAAACCTGCCCATCGGAGGGGACAAAACCAACCCAGATCTGGATCTTCCTGTCAGGCCTCCCAAAGCGCTCCATCCTCTAGGGCTACTTGAACAGCCCCTTTTCTCACCTGACTGGTGCCCCTCTTCCTCTCTGGTGACAATCCCACTGATTGATGGCCATGGTCCCATTGACTGAACTACTTTTTGTCTCTTCATTGCTGTTAGATACCTCCTGGTGCCTTCAGTCCCAACTTTCCCTTCTCTTTCCTTCTTCCCTTTGTCTCCCTTTTTTTCTCCTTGCCTACCCACCTGTCTTCTGCCCTTCCCATTCCCTCTCTCCTCTTCACCACTTACTCTACCCCCCTCATTTTCCCTCTCCCTCCCTCCTGATTTGGGGGGGGGGGGGTTATTTAATGTGTGACATGATCCTCATTTAGATACCTCCACAGGCTGCCCCTCACATTCCTTTGCCTTTCTAAGACACTTCCAGAAAACCTTGCATGCTCATCATCTGATGGATTGCTAGAGAGTTCTCCACCCCACCTACTACACGGCTACCCACAATGTGTGTACACCTGCATTGACTTTGCTGGTAATGGATCAAGTCTTTTTAGATACTCTCTCTGGTGCGTCCATTGGCTCCCTCAAGCCCCATCTCTATCCCTGACTCCCCTGTCCCCAGATGCTATACAATGGACCTGGCACCTAAATTAGAATTTGTTAATTGATGCGGTGGTACTCCAATTGGTCTTGCACTACTTCAGTGAAAACACGCCAGAGGAGGTAGGGGCTACCTCCATTTGGGAGGCTCACAAGGCAGTGGTTAGGGGCGAACTTATCTCTCAAAGCACCCGCTTGAAGTGGAAGTGCAACGGGGAGCTTCAGTCCTTTGTCACCTAGATCCACCAGGAGAAACTGAGACATAAATGTCGTACTACTCCTGACGCTATGGTCAATATTCAATCTCTCCGTGAGGAACTATCTAAATTCTTGTAGGCAAGTATCCGAGCTCGCCTGCGACATATCTCCCACACATTTATTATTTTGGAATAAAATCAGGAAGCTGGTGGCTAGAGCTCTGGAACGCCAGCAAACATTCACACATGTATACAGGTTACAATCAACCTCAGGCGCCACGGTCTTGCATCCTTCTAAAATCGCAGAAGCATTTTAGGACAATTATGCCCAACTTTATAATTTTACAGACACACAGAAGGCGTCACACATCCTCCAATATTTGGAGGAAGCACAGTTCCCAAGACTCACTCCTCAGGTTTCAAGCTTGATGCATCTATTACATTGGCTGAACTTGCAGCAGTTGTTAAAAAATCCCCTAAGGACCAGAGTCTGGACCCAGATGGTTTTACCAATGCCATTATGTCAAATTCTTATCTCTGCTTTCCACCCCCATGTGCTCCTACTATGCCTTGACCACAGGCACTAGCACACCCAGGGAAACTTTATTGGACTATGTCACTGTCCTCCCAAAGGAAGAGAAAGACCATACCCTTCCCAATAACTACAGACCAATCTTCCTCCTGAAAACTGACATTAAGATTCTGGCCAGGATTTTGGCAAATCGCCTGAAACCTGTCCTGCTGACAGTGATCCACCCTGATCAGATGGGTTTCATCACTGGTTGGGAGGCCAGGGACAATTCCATTAGGTCCATCCAGATCATTCATTGGGAATAAATAGGTGCCGACCATCCACCCTGTCTACTGCTTTCCACCGACGCCGAAATGGCAATCGCCAGGGTGGACTGGACATACCTCCACATAGAAATTCTGAAGGACCCTCTGCACACTGGTGTATATACCCTTTCAAGCAGACTATGCAATAAATAGGGATATTTAGTTTGCATAGGCAGAGCAGAGTAGGACTGGCCATAGAGGGATTACTTTGACGCAGTTGGCCAGCTTAAGCATGTATTGCAATATGTGTGAACTAAATTTCCCTATTTATTGCATAGTCTGCTTGAAAGGGTATATAACAGTGTGCAGAGGGTCCTTCAGAATTTCTAATGTTAATATGTGGTTACACTCCTTTAGCACCTGATGGATAAATGCATGCACTAGCTGTTGGGATTTGAGCACAGGTATCTCTTGTTTGTTATACCTCCACATAGTTCTCAACAGGCTTGTTCTATGTGACCGACCCCTTGATATCCATCCCCAACATCAAGGTTGAACTACAGGGGTTTCATCAACTGTCTAACTTCAGAATAAACTATAGCAAATCTGATATACTGCCTCTTTTTATTCTTTATGGCATGCAAACACAGTTACAAGCTTCATTCTCACTTACTTGGTGCCAGAACTCCTTAAAATACTTGGGTATCCACCTTTCGGCTTATTGTTCTCAACCACATTCCTGTAATTATGCCCCATCGCTTAATGCTATATGAAAAGACCTTACCACTTGGGACTGTGCCTCATTCTCCTGGATGGGCCTCGTAAATATATTGAAAATGAACATCCTGGCTAGGATTCTCTTTTATCTACAACTTATACCAATATCTTTACCCAGGTCCTTCTCCTCAAACCTCAATAGTCTTTTCATATGCTTTGTCTGGAATAAACTCCGTCCTCATCTGGCACTTCACATTTTGAAGCTCCCAAATGACTGGGTGGTCTGAATATTCCAGCCATTCGCTGCTATTATGAGGCCATGGCACTACAAAAGATATTAGATTGGCACCATCATGTTAAGGATAAACTCTGGGTTCCTCTGGAGAAGTTTTTGGCCAGCCAAAACTTGTCTCATGTTCCATGGCTATCCTGCTCATTCAGAGAGCTTGCTGCATCCACCTCTCCCACTACCACCCATGCCTTGACTCTCAGGGATGTGTTAAATAGAAAAGGGCATTTGTCACTCCGGTCTCCCCTCTCACCCCTTTATGGGGTTTCCCCTGGTTTGGACCAGAACAACAACTCTCCTTTTTCAGGTTGTGGGCAGTGGATGGTGAGATGCAAAGTGGTTGGTTTGTGGAGGAACATGGTCTCCTTTCCTTGGACGTGCTATGGAAGCAGTATAGGCATTTACCAATGGATAGTTGGCGCTATAGACAGCTCCATAATTTTGTTCATAACCAGTCCCACAAAATTCACCCTCCTTCTACCATGATGAAATTTTAAAAACTTTGCATTGGGAACGCCCTAGTCCTTCATTCCCTTTCGATGTTGTACAAACTGCTCCAGTTGGAGGATCCAGCTGGGAAACCTTTGTTCATATAGGAAAGAGACCTGCAGCATCATTTTTCAGACATTCAACTTGACCACTTATACTGCTCAAGTCATACCAGCTCAGTTGATACAAAAATGCAGGAAAATAGCTTAAAACTGCTCACTTGCTGGTATTGAGTCCCTTATAAACTAGCTAAGATTGTGACCATCATGATACCTTCCTCCACATTTGGTGGGAGTGCTCCAAGCTACATCTCTTTTGGCAAGAGTAGAGCTCAAATTAAAACAATTCTTGACACTGATGTTCCTGATTCCCCCCTGCATTTCTTGCTTCATGTGCCATCCATTCCTCACAGCCACTACAGGAAAAGTGTTCTCCCACACCTTTTGAACACAGCACACTGCCTTTTCCAAATGTATTGGAAAAAGTATCAGGTTCCTTATCGAGCTGAGTGGATCAAGCTGGTGAATAATGTGATAGAGTGATGGAGGCAGAGTGGATGGCCACATGCAAGGACCAATCACTACATCTCAGGGACCTTTCAAACCCCCCCCACGGCCTTCCTGATCCTGAGGAGCAGGGTGTTGCGACCTCACAAGACTACTCACTCCCAGAGTACTTTCTCATATGCTCCCATGTACTTGAATCCATATGATATCTGAACCTAAGCTTTTGTATGCTTATGTCTCAATCAAACCTGCAAGTCAGCCTTTATTGTAGATTTTCCTACGTAACAGAGTGTTTTGATTTTTTTTTCTTTTTTCCTTTTTATTTCTATTATTGTTGCTTGTCCTGCTTTTGGCTCCTTGGTACTTTTTGCAGCATAAGCCAAATGATGGCTGAGTGACTATGTTAAGCTCAGCGTTAGCCATGACGTATGATAACACTGTTACCCAAACTTACATGTGTTTTTTTTTCCTGTTTCTGTATAATAAAACTTTTGCTTGAAAATAAAGATTACTTTAAAAAAACAGCTACTACCCTTGTGTATTTCCAACAGAATAGCATTTATTCCACTCTACCTTATTATTACTTTTCTAAGAGGTGGCTATTTCTCATTCTAACTTTTAGTGTTAAAAAAACAATATATAATGTATGAATATTTGCTGCAATATGACACTAAGCAGACAGGATTAACTGGTCATGGTTAGTGAGTGATTTGGAAAAATAAACACTGCAAAAGAAATTATAGAGGTATTATTTTAATCCTGCTATGCAGAATTTGTCAACTTTGTCCACCATTACTGATTGATTTTACGGTGTTATATTAGAGTTTCTGAAATTGTCAAGATAATTGATGAATATTTGAACATTCTTGCTTTTGAGCAAAATTGCCATGCATGCATACACGTAAAGGGTCAGTAAGTACAAAGAATGGAACAAATTCATTGTCAGACAATGTTCCGTTATGGTTTTGCCTTTCCTTAACCTAAACTTCCCACACTTCCCTCACCAGACACATCACTGCCTTTATCTTGTGGCCACAGCCTCAGGGGTACAGAAGATTTTCCTAAGTATATAAACAAATGCAAGAGGCTGTGGCCAAGAGATACATGCATATATGTTGCTTGCAAGGAGGAAGGTGAGGTTATACAAGTCAGGGGGTACATTTAACCTTTAATGCCTTTTGTGCATGAAAATGCTTATATACAATATCCCAGTAATTAATATTTACACAGGCAATTTGAAGGCCTCCAGTGGTGCACTGTTATCCCACCTATTCAAAGAAGGAATGCCATTTCACATCATAAGTAGGGATGAGCTGAATGTACCTGGGTTAGGTTTGAGATAGATTCATAGAACATGAGTACAGTTCAGTTGCTGAATATGAACCTAAATAAAGTTAATGAGTGCCAAATGTTCAACAACAATAATAACCACATTTTAGGTTAATAGGAATGGGATTGTCAAACCAATGGCACAGGGGAGAGGGCATTACCCAGGGGAAGATGTACTAATATAGCACTACCCCATTAGGAGTCGCAGAAAATTTGGGTCCCCCTATAGCCCTGCACAGCCAGGCAACACGCATTTTCCATTCAGACTTGTACCAGGAGACAGAAACCAGGTAAGCTGAACCCCTATGACTACGAGCAGTAGCTCAAAACGCGTCAGTGTAGAGCTACAGCAGGTGTGACGCCACGCCGCTGGCACCACGAGAGGCCCCGGCGGCCATCTTACTTGCATTTATGGTCAGTAACTTTTTACATTCACACCTCATTTGTATACTTACCTTTGAATGGAATAAATATCCTAAAGATACTGCACTATGTGGGTTCTTTTGAGCTCCCTTGGGAGATGACTACACCCACAGAGCAAGCTACATCCATTGAGAGGTGACCCTCATGTGTGACAGCACCGTCAGGGAGGGAGATATACTGTGACCAGATCCATCCGATGATATTGGATGACCTGTGATTTCTACTATCAATGCGCATTTGATTTGCGTATCTGGTGAGTGCGCAATCATATTACTTTATATCACCTGATCCACGGTCTCCATCATAGGACATCCTTAGATCATTTGGGATCTCATCATCACCTCTTCT
Organism: Staurois parvus; assembly: GCF_062004578.1. NCBI lineage: Eukaryota > Metazoa > Chordata > Amphibia > Anura > Ranidae > Staurois > Staurois parvus. The sequence continues at coordinate 6,512,897 of NW_028317949.1, read as the reverse complement.
TTGGACTTTTATACTGGATTTCACACTTTCCAGCACTGTTAGCCACTATTTAGTGGCCTATATATATATTTGCACATTCTCACTTTATTATGTCATTTGCATATTCCTTTTTTCTGTATTATGGATTTTTAGGAGCGCTGCACCCCTCTGTGTTATTCTTGTGTCTTTTGATAGGTCTTATACGGTGCCTTTTTGGTGTACAGCTGCTGCCAGTGTTGATTCTATTTAGCGCTCACTTATTCTTCTTGTATTTATAGGCCTTGAGCTTTGTTTTGAAGTTTTATTAGCGGTTTAGAAATTGGATAGGGTAAGGGGTATATGGGATGCCCAAGGGAATGGAAACTGAGGACAAACTTCCTGAAAATATATTTCTAGTCTTTGCACAGAAATCCTCTTCTGGAGAACTATCCCAATGCACCTCTCCAACCCCAGATGCTCCTCAGTCTGGCTGAATGGAGGAATCCCTGGACAGGGGATCCAGTAGTAATTACGAGAAGGGCAACAGTCCCAGTTGTAATGCGAGTCAGGTTTCCCACCAAAATTCTCTCTCTCTTTTCTGGCCCAGGGAGTGTAGGTGTACTTACTGAGTCCTTCTCCTGTGCTACTGTTGGGTCGGAGGCTGCTATCAGGCCTTTAAGCTGGGCTGCTCTTTCCCTGCTGCCAGATAATCCTCTCTCAGGGGGCCAGTGAAATCCACAGCTTTCCTCCTGTCAGGCATTACTCCTGGAGGTGAGCCCCTTCTAGCCTTGGCTTCCTCCCAGAATCCTGCACCTTTACCTCTCTCTACCACCTCCTCCCTCCTACTCCTGCTGCTGAGCAGGCTCCCTTATCCTTAAGGGTTGTCCTGGCCCCTTGCCAAGCCTCCTGTTGGGGATTGGCCTGGATCCCTCAAGAGTACAAGCCAGCCACTCCCCAGATCCACCCACTGCCTCTAAATCTTCCTCCAAAACTATAGAGCAAGGGGAAATTCCAGAGGGGCTCGCCTGTTGAGCATCTCGACCCTGACTGAAATGTAACCTCCTGACTATCACGCTCAGGCTGCTACTCAGCCCTCCTCTCTATAATAATAATAATTAGGATTCTAGCTCCCCCTAGCTCACTAGATTAAAAAATCAGTTTGTTAGGGATCAGTAATTTTAATAATGCTTTAAGTGAAACATTACAATTCCTAAATTCCAGGGGCATGGTGTGGCATGGACCCAGATGAAGGGATGCTTAAGCCTACTGCTCTGACACATGACAGTCTGTTTCTAACCCTCTGAGGGAGACAAACAAAACTGAGATGGAGAAACATTGGCAACTCGCTCCCGCTCACCCTGAGACATGGGCACATGGCTAAGAAAAAATATCCCCAAGATATTTCGGACTCTACCCAGGGAAATGGTGGCCACATCTCCTGCTCCCAGAAGCTCATCTGCTCGGAGAGCAGAAGTCCAATACTCTCCTCCTACACATCAACTACCACAGTCTTTTTGCCTGTACCCAATACTAGAGCCCCAAGTCTGGAAGACTTACAAGCAGTTGCCTCTGACATCAGCAAAACACTGAGAAGAAGTGGAGAAAACTACAGCCCGCCATGACACTGCCATACAGGAAGCAAAGCAGGTCACAGATGTACATTCCCACTACCTGCGAGACATACATAGACATCTTGAAGACCTGGATAACAGAGGCTGCCATCACAATCTGAGGGTAAGAGGTCTCCTGGAAATGGTAGAACCAGACCAACTATCTCAAGTAGTGCTGGCTATATTTAATGACCTGCTGGGGAGACCTCTGGAAATACCAATAGATATAGAGCACCTCCATCAAGCTCTGAGGCCTAGAGGCAGGGACTTAGACCCACCTAGAGATGTAATTTTCTGCATTGTAAACTTTAAGCTGAAAGAAGAAATCTTATACAGAGCAAGAACAAGGGGAAGATTAATGTACCATGGAACAGAGATCAAACTGTACCAAGACCTGTCACAGATTACCTTGCAAGAACACAAAGATCTCTGACCTCTGCTAGACCTTCTTAGAGAGCAAGGGATGCCATATAGATGGAAGTTTCCCTTTTGCCTATCTGCAGGCACCACAGGCTGCATTGCACAGTTCAGAGCCCCAGAAGACCTTCAGATATTTTGTGCCAGCATGGACATTTCCTAGATGGACCTGCCAGATTGGCACAGCAACCTCCACCTCCCTACACAGTTCCTGCCCGAACCGATGGAGATGAAACAACAGGGAAAACCCCAATCTATAGAAGACGTCATGCCTCACAACGCACCTTGCCACCACCAGCTAACTGGCGATCACCAGAAGGGGGGAGTGTACCAGCCTCCCCAGCTTATCGCAAAGCCAGATGTGAGTAACTTCACGAAGGGCATGATTCATACTACGCTATACAGGAAAATATAGTCAACACTTTGTAAACTAAAGTATTTCTCTCTACTCCATGTGGGCTGCACTTAGAGATGTCTAAATCTAAGACAATTCTGGAAATATCCATATAAGCCACCCCATAATGTGCACTAATTTCCTACCCATCCTTGTTGGTACATGGACTGGAGAAGAACACTTATAGCCACATACTCTAAGACAACATCATTTTCCTTCTGTAATAATTCCTTGTAGCTAAATAGATAACACCACAAACATACACCCTCTCTCTGGAAGACCACCAGTATATATATGAATGTCTACCAATTGAGACTATCTTTTAAAAAGAGAAGGGTGGGAAGTAAAAAAAATGTGATAAGGAACTTCCTATGAACATTATAGGATGCACAGCCAACCTTGGCTCAGGGGTAGAATATACTATACAAGAGCACTTGTACTCTTTACTCAAATAAGCTTAATATTCTACCCTAAACATAGAAAATATGGTTAAACCTAGATGAGCAGCTCCTATACAGGGAGTTCATAAGATAAAAACCAAACACTTATGGTTATTTTGTTGTGAGTTGCCCACACCTTTTTCTAATAACAAATCCAAGAAGCTATATTTAAAGTTTAAAATTTAAAGCACAAATTGATACACTGTAATCCGCTCTTGCAATCAATATTTCTAGGGCTCATACAAAACCTATTTGATGACACTTGGATTTATACCCTGCTAAAATCTACAATTTATTAGCACAATGGCTGACTTAAATGAATAAGTACTGTGAGATGGGGAAACAGCTCTAATTGTTTGAACACTGTGTGGAAGTAAATTAATGTTTTGACTGACATTCTGCGGTTTAGCCACAAGATGTCACTGTTTTTCTAACACAGCCTCAGACTGCATAGATATTTGTATATTCATTAAGAGGTGGGGTTTTGCACTCAGAGTTGGAGAGAACAGGAAGAGGAGACTGCAGCCATGTTTTGGACGATGCTGAATGAAGGGGCCGTGTGAGCTGAATCCGATGACATCCAGGTGTGTATGCGTCCCTCAGTAACCAGACCTGCAGCTGAGTGAAGCTGATGAGTTTGCTGCCAGGAAGCTGATGAGACCAGGGGAACTAAGCAACATACACAGCAAGAGCGCATGCTTGTTGGAGAGACATTTGTTCTGTTCAGAGTTACCAGCGGATCCAAAGCAGACCCGGGTCGGTAAGATCGTGCACACACCTCATTTCAGTGTTGGCGCCTTGAGATTGAGTTCAGGCCTATAGTTAGTTAGTTAGGGTCTCTGTTTGTGTCAGGCCACAAGTGTTGTTACTGATTATTGGAAGGACTCCACAACTTAAAGTGACATTTCACATTGGAGAGCTGATAAAATTCTACAAACTCAAACCAGACTGGCGTTTTGCTCAGAAGGAATACTCAGGCACGTGCTACAGGACCAGTTATGGGAGAGGGAATCCTGTAGATTTGTGTAAGATTGTAAGCTGTTGTGCTGCACCGCAGGCTAGCCCATACCGTACACCCATACACTGATTCCTGCTCTTTTAGGGTAATAACAGGTAAGGTGCGGCAGCTTATTTGTGCCCGCCAGTAGGCAAATTACTTCACTTTCTATCTTCATCCATCAGAAGGCGCTGTGCTGTGCAGCACAAGGGTCTCAGCCTTTGGGTTGGGTGGATGTAAATTTATTGTATGTTTCCAGCATTTGTGGTTGTGTTTATTTTCCACATCTAAGTAAAATTATGTTGTGGCAAAAGCTGGTGTTGGGGTTGCTTTCCTCGTTCTTGACTTCACTGTATCCTGGGGAGCCCACCCCGGTACACAGCTTACAGTACTGTACGTTTCGCTCCATACGACGCACTGGGGGGAAAATGTCAGTGCGTCTTGTGGAGCAAATATGGAGCAGCCGGTCAGAATACCGGGCCGGCAGCTCAGCTCTTCAGCAGGACCTTACCTGTTCCTCGGTCAAGCGCTGTACAGTCTTCCCACGCCGGCATCTTTAGTTTGGGCACCTGGCTGTGACAGCAGGGTGCCCACTGCACATGCGCGAGAAGTGCTGCGCTTTGTGAATGGCCTGGCGTCTTCTGGGACCTGTCATATGTCCCAGAAGACACCAGGCCATTCACAAAGCGCAGCGCTTCTCACGCATGTGCAGTGGGCACCTGGCTATCACAGCTGGGTGCCCACACTAAAAGGACGACAACTCCATGGAAGTGGGAGCGGGAACCTGTCAAATTCAGGTACCCGCTCCCCCTCCCTCCCCAAAGATCCACAGTCTCTGGTCATCTCCTGTACTGTCTGCAGTCTCTTGGTCATCCCCTGTACTGTCTGCAGTCTCTTGGTCATCCCCTGTACTGTCTGCAGTCTCTTGGTCATCCCCTGTACTGTCTGCAGTCTCTTGGTCATCTCCTGTACTGTCTGCAGTCTCTGGTCATCTCCTGTACTGTGTCCACAGTCTGTGGTCATCTCTTGTACTGTGTCCGCAGTCTCTGGTCATCCCCTGTACTTTCTGCAGTCTCTGGTCATCTCCTCTACTATGTATGCAGTCTTTAGTCATCTCCTGTACTGTGTCCGCAGTCTCTGGTCATCTCCTGTACTGTGTCCGCAGTCTCTGGTCATCTCTTGTACTGTGTCCGCAGTCTCTGGTCATCTCCTGTACTATGTCTGCAGTCCATTGGTTCAGAATATTTTTTTCTTGTTTTTCTCCTCTAAAACCTAGGTGCGTCTTATGGTCTGGTGCGTCTTATGGAGCGAAAAATAAGGTATATTGCCTACTGTCAATGACTACCCAATATACATTTCTAATTCCGATCCCCAATAGTATACCTATTCTCCTGTGCTTTGAAAGACTTCTCTGTCTTTACTCTCATGCAAAAAGAAACCCTGTTGACTGCATACCCATATAATCTCCTGACAACCAAATACTACTACAAAGCGATCAACATAATCTTTGTTACTGAAAACCGGGAACCCCACCGTTCATACACAGGAGCCATGAAAGGTGGTTACACTGACTATTCATCTTCCTCTCCTACAACTCTACCCTCATTAACTGCTCCCCATACCCCTCCCCCTTCATCCTTTTTCAAATTTTCCCACTTTCCCCCTTCTTCACCCTACCCAATCCTCCTCCCCTCATCATCCTTCCTCTACTTCCCCTTTTTATAAACTGTGCTCTGTGCCTATGTACTAGAGGGAAACATTGTAGATATGAAGAGTTAGAAGGTATGGGTATGGAGATGTCAGAACCTCTACTCTCACTCTCCCAACACATCTTCTGTATACCTAACCTCTCCTGACCCATCAGAATGGATCTGATTGGCTACACCCTCAATGTCCTATATATTTTTTTTTTTTACACCAACACACTTTAATTTTTGTTTTCTTTTATTTTCCTTTTTGAGGTTGGGAGCCTAGCTGACCAGAAACTTACCCTTTAACTGTTATATATTACTTGTTCTTTCTTACAATATTGTAAAAGATATTTCGATAAGAGTACTTACTGCATAGTAACTGAGGTATATACACATCGTTCTAAAAGGTGGAGGGGGGGGGGGAACATGTCTATGGTAACTTCAACCAAACCTCACCTTTGACTGGAACACCACCGTACTACCTTAATACTTCCAGCAACTATAGCAAAGAAATATTGTCCTTACTTCAAACTGCTTGCCACTGCTTACCCCATAAAAAATAAAGATGAAACACAAACCTTCCCTGTAATGCTATAACCTAACTCAATTAAATATTAGTGTACCGTGCCAGGCAATTAAGCACACAACATTCACACTATTACCTCCATATACCATAGACCTAGGTGAGACGAAAGCTAAACTAATAGATCAGATAGAAGTCCAATTTACCAAGACCACAATTACCCACATATGTGACCTTTCCCCAACCATAAACAAACCACACCCTCTCTCTCCACAGTAGGCATTGTAATCCTTACCCACCTTAGGACACAAGATGTGTCGAAGAGTTCCCGCACATCGACTACCTTTTTTACACAATTAGTGTCCATCTACTCAGTGTCCTACCACCCACCACAACAGCACAGCAAACAATCCTCTGCTTACCCCTTCTGACCTTCTCAGCATCAATATCCCTTAAAATAGCCTCATTCAATGCTAAGGGATTAAACCTGCCAGAAAAACTATCACAACTCTTAATGTGCATGAAAAAGTTTTCATATTTTTTTTTGCAAGAAACTCACTTTAGATCTGATAATATTCCTAAAATATTCAATAGGGCTTTTCCCATAACATACCATGCTACAAACCCCCTTGCTAAGACAAAAGGAGTTACCATTGTCATCTATCCCATTAGAAATCACAGATTCATTATTAGACACAGAAGGCCACTATATATTTCTCAAAGGCTCAGTTTGGGGGAGACCAATCACCCCAATTTGGCTCAAGTGAGCTTTTTTGCAACATAGCCAGTATACTTGTCCTCAGTGACCCTCTAGAAGACACATCCTCAGACTCCTCATCCATGACATATCATGCTCTTCGCCAAATCAAACTTCAACTTCAAGAATTGTTGCTCCGTGATTCTTGGCACACTCTCCATCCTGGAGATAAAGGTTGCACATTTTTCTCCACCCACACAATCAATATTCCAGGATCAACTACCTTTGGCTCTCACAAAAAGACCTCCCATTTCTAGCAACTGCCACAACTGAGCAGATGTTCCATTCTGATCAACACCCAGTTACCAAGACCTTGAAACTCCCAGAGCACCTCACGTACACCTAAACTTGGAGACTCGACACAACCCTAAGGACTGATCCCAGAAATGTGAACACTATTTACACAAATATATCAGATGTCTTCCAGAGGAATAACATACCCGAAACTCGTCCAATGAGAAGCGCATAAATGCGTCATAAGGGGAGCTTTTTTAGCCATATCAACAGCACGTAAAACATAAATTGACTAGTGCACAACAAACTTTGGCAGACTTGACTTATGCATGATCCCTCCTGCTACAAGAACCTTGCCGAAAGGTAAGACGTGAATACACTTTATCTCAGAAACTATTCTATGAGCTGAGCAACAAAAGTGGGAAACTTTTAGCCAAAGCGATACAAACCAAAAAAGCAAACACCACAATCCGACAAATATGTACACCTAGTAGCCAAGTCTTTCTGACCAGCGAAGAATTTTCTAACCACTTTGCACAATTCTACTCAGAGCTACACTGCTCAAAAAAATTATAGGAACACTTTTTAATCAGAGTATAGCATAAAGTCAATTAAACTCCATGGATATTGATCTGGTCAGTTAAGTAGCAGAGGCAGTTGTTAATCAGTTTCAACTGCTTTGGTGTTAATGAATTAACAACAGGTACACTAGATGGGAAACAATGAGATGACCCCCAAAACAGGAATGGTGTTACACGTGAAAGCCACTGACATTTTTTTCCTACTCATCTTTTCTGACTGTTTTTTACTAGTTTTGCATTTGGCTAGTCTGAAGAGCATGGAGGATACAGGCAGTGACCATAGGAGAGCTGGACAAGGCTTTAGCCCATCAGCAGGACTGGTATCTGCTACATTGTTCAAGAAGGAACAGGATGAACACTGCCAGAGCCCAACAAAATGACCTCCAGCAGGCCACTTTTGTGAATGTCTCTGACCAAACAATCAGAAACAGGCTTCATGAGTGTGGCCTGAGGGCCCGACGTCCTATAGTGGGCCCTGTACTCCCTGACAGCACCATAGAGCTTGATTGGCATTTGCCATTGAACAACAGAACTGGCAGGTCTGTCACGGGCAACCAGTGCTTTTCACAGATAAGAGCAGGTTCACCCTGAGTACATGTGACACACGTGAAAGGGTCTGGAGAAGCTGTGGAGAACGTTATCCTGCCTGTAACATTATTCAGCATGTCCATTTTGGTGGTGGGTAAGTGATGTTCTGGGGAGGCTTATCAATGGAGGGACGGACAGACCTCTACAGGCTAGACAATGGCACCCTGACTGCTATTAGGTATCAGGATGAAATCCTTAGACCCATTGTCAGACCCTAGGCTGTTGCAGTAGAGCCTGGGTTCCTTCTGGTGCACGACAATGCCCGGTCTCATGTGTCGAGAGTATGCAGGCAGTCCCTGGAGAATTATGGAATTGATACCATTGAATGGCCCCCCATGCTCACCTGACCTAAATCCAATAGAACATCTGTGGGATATCATGTTTCCATCCGACACTGCACGGGTGCACCTTAGACTGTCCAGTATCTCAGTGATGTCCTGATCCAGATCTAGGGGGAAATACTCCAGGGCATCATCCGTTGTCTCATTAGGAGCATGCCCCGGCATTGTCAGGCATGCATACAAGCACGTGGGGGCCATACAAACTACTGATTACCATTTTGAATTGCTGCAATGAAATTTCAACAAAATGGACTAGCCTGCTGCATCATTTTTTCAATTTGGCTTTCAGGGTGTCTTTGAATTCAATCTTCTGTAAGTTGATAATTTTCATTTCCATCAAACGATGGAGCATCCTTACGTTCCTAACACCTTACCCAGTCCATAGCAGTATAGATATCCAGTATATTTTTCCCCACTGAGTTCTGATGTGTTTTCAAAGTGTTCCTTTAATTTTTTTGAGCAGTGTCTATAATCCCCCCTCTGAACAACAACCATCTACAGACAAAAGACCTTGGATCTAATTCTTGACAAATTCCTTAAAAAATACAGTCCTTATCCAATCTCTTGCCAACATGCCAGCAACATGGATGATCCAATAATGGTTGAAAAATTTACCCAGGCACTTAAACAAATGAAATTAGGCAAGAGCCCAGGCCAAGATGTTTTTTCAACAGTCTACTATAAAACCTTTCCAGACTTACTTGCCTATCCATTTCTGCAGGCATTCAATCTCCTATCAGTTCCAGTGCCTCTATGGAACAATTTATTAGAAGCTCATATCTTGGTTATTCCCAAGCCAGGTAAAGACCCAACCCTAGCATCCAACTATAGAACCATATCGCTATTAAATGTGGACATAATAATCTTTGCCAAAATATTAGCAAACTGCTTACTTCCTGTACTCACAAGCCTTATAGAAAAAGATCAAGTAGGATTTATCCCGAGCAGAGAAGTCAGGGACAACATCTTAAAAGCTACTAACATCCACCACTGGCTCTCTAGTTCCAAAGGGGCTTCTTCCTGTCTCTTGACACTAAAAAGGTATTTGATAGGCTGGCCTGGGACTACCTAGAAGCTGTACTTCATTGAATAGGTTTAAGCAATCATCTGATTCGCCTCATCATATCTCTATATGCTGATCCTATGGTGAAAGTTCGGGTCAATGGTCTCCTATTAAACACCTTTCCTATCTGAAATGTCACACGTCAAGGTTCTCCGTTATCCCCCATATTATTCATCCTGACCCTAGAACCCTTCCTGCACCGCATACTAGCAAATACAAATATTAAAGGAATAGTAATAGCAGATCGTCAATACAAGCTTTCAGCTTTTGCTGATGATATTTTGCTCTTCCTATTCGAACCACTTATAGTGCATCCAGAAAGTATTCACTGCGCTTAACTTTTGCTACCATTTGTTATGTTACAGCCTTATTCCAAAAATGGATTCAATTAATTTTTTTCCTTAACATTCTACAAACAATACCCCATACCCACAAACAAATCTGCTCCACTTTCCTTTGGAAACAGAAGTGCCCGAGAATAAGTTACCTTCAATTGGCAACTCCCAAACACAAAGGAGGCATAGCCCTTCCAGACATACAGTATTATTACTGGGCATGCTACTTGGCTTGCATGGTGGATTGAAATGTCCACTTTCAAGTTAAGGACTGGGTAAACTTAGAAAACTCCTGTCAGGGCTCCGGGTATGACCAGAGGTATGTGAACTGACGCAGGGAAACGCAGGCTTCAGATATGTTATAAATGATATAATTTATTAATACTAACAATACATAAACGCAGTACAATACTAAAACATAACACAGTGCAAATGAATCAAACCAAACCACCCACAGATAACAATACA